>NC_141146.1:143914031-144549388 GCF_053477565.2 Lygodium microphyllum | reverse complement strand
AATAGTAGCCACACGAACGTTGACAGGGGCTTCCAACATAGGTGGCTCATGCAACGGGTGGGAAGGAGGATAGTATTTTTTAATGCGGCTGCCATTGAAGAAGCCGATTCCTTCGCCTTCCAGCGTCTCTAATTCAACATTGCTCGTTCGACTAATTGTGCGTACTCGGAAAGGTCCCAGTCCACAGAATTTCATTCTCTGTTTGTGACCCTTCACAGAGTATAGCAGAACGAGATCCCCCTGATCAAAGTCGCGTTGTTTGACATGCTTGTCAAACCACATTTTCCTTCGTGCTTTCTCACAAATTAGCGCATGGGTGGCCAAGAGCCGGGTTTCTGTGAGACGTTCTAGCTCTACCAAGCGATTTGTCCAAGCATCTCATCCCTCCCAACGCTCCTGCATTGCTATCCTTAAGCTAGGGACAAAGAACTCTAAGGGTAGAATGGCCTCCGTTCCATAAGTCAGCCTAAAGGGCATCTGGCCTGTAGCCATTTTATAAGCCGTACAATAGGCCCACAAGGCCGCCATTAACTTGTTGTCCCAATCACTCGGAGATGTAGATACCACTTTTGTGAGTACATTGACTAGGATCTTATTGGTGGATTCTGCTTGTCCGTTAGCCTGAGGGTAATAGGGCGAGGATTTCCTGTGAATGATTAGAAAAGTAGAGAGCAGATGCGATATCACCTCATTAATGAAGTGTGTGCCCTGATCACTGACTAATTCTATTGGACACCCAAACCGTGAAATGACTTGCTCCCACAAGAACTTTGTAGTGATTCTAGCATCGTTCTTCCTTGTAGCTCTTGCCTCTGCCCACTTCGTTAGGTAATCAGTTGCCACTATGATGTAGCGAGCCTGAGAGTACTATGCCGCGGGACTAATAGGTCCAATGAAGTCAATACCCCATTTTTCAAAGGGTTGTCGGGCTATGACAGGGGTCAAATCCATTTTATCCTTGCGCACGGGTACCTTGGTTCTTTGGCATTCGTCACAGTGCTTCACAAATTTAGCAACATCACAGAATAGGGTGGGCCACCATAGTTGGGATTGCAGCACCTTTCAGGATGTTGTATCCTCGCTAAAGTGTCCTCCAGCGATTCCGCCGTGTGCTTCTTTCAATGCATCGTGCATCTCGTGCTCACACACGCATCTGCGCAACAAACCGTCTTGTCCTAACCTATAGAGTTGGCCGGCTATCAATTGGTATGGTTGGACTTTCACAATAAGTCTCCTCAGCCTGGCCTTCTCAATTGGTCTCTCAAGTAATCCGTTTTCCAGCACCTGAACTACATCATCGGCCCAATATGGCATCAGATCAGCTTTAAACAATTCTCTCTCATTAGATAGGTTAAAGAGATGAGCATCCGATAAATCGTTAGGTATGCCTTGTCCAGCGGCTTCTCTTGTGGGTACGCGGGACATATGGTCAGCCATGTAATGCTATTTTCCTTTGCGGACCACCACAGAGAAGTCAGGTTCCAATAGGAGAAGTAACCATCTAGCTATGCGTCTTGTAGTTCAAGGCTTGTTCACAAGATAGAGCAAGGCTTGATGGTCAACAAAGAAGACAAAGGGAGTGGCCAACAGATAATGTCTAAATTTCTTCACGGCAAATACCATGGCCACACCCCTCCCTTTCTGTGGTAGAATAATTCATCTCGGTCTCTATGAGCTGCCTGCTAGCAAAACTCATTGGATAGTCTAAGTTATGTTCACCAGACTCTGGCATAACACGGCCCCAATAGCAAACTTAGAGGCGTCTATGTGCATATGAAACACTATGTTCCAGTCTGGGGCTCGTAAGATTGGTGCAATGGTAAGAGCCTTTTTCAACTCTTCATATGCGTGCTGGCATTCGTGGGTCCACTCGAACACGATCAACAGCTTGTACAATGGTCTAGCAATTAGTGCGTAATTTAGTACAAAGCAGCGATGGTATCCAGTATGTCCTAAGAAACACTGAACTCCCTTGTAGTTATTGGGTGGCGGAAGGTCGACAATGACTCTGACTTTTGAAAAGTCCGTGGCGATTCCATTCTTTGACATCATGTGCCCTAGGATACATTCGTGTTTCACCCAAAACTGGCACTTCAAGGGGTTCAACGAGAGGTTGTATAACCGACACCGTTCAAAGACAGCTCTTAATTTCTCTAAGTGTTCGGCCCAACTAGAGTGTACACATAAATCGTCTACAAACACCTCTAGTTCGCGCCTAAGCATATCTTTGAAGATGGTGCACATTAAGCGTTGGAAAGTCGCAGGCGCATTCATCAACTCGAAGGGCATGACAATGTAGATGAATACACCCCATTCCGTGGCGAAGGCAATCTTGTGCCTGTCATCGGGGTGCACTTGCACTTGATTGTAGCCCGAGAAGCCGTCCAGAAAACTATAGGCCTCTTTACTTGCTATCCTCTCAAGCATGTGCTCAATGTATGGTAAGGGGTAGTTATCCCTCTTCGTCGCGGCATTAACTTTCTTGTAATTAACGCACACTCGAATTTTTTTGTTCTTCTTCATCACGATCACAATCGGTGAAACCCAGTCCGTGTGCTCAATCTCATATATGAATCCCGCCTTCATGAGCTTATCAATCTCCTCTTTTACTACATGGGCATGTTTGGGATTCATGGGGTAAGGTCGTTGCTTTGTTGGCACTGCATTAGGGATCAATGGGATATTATGAGTCACAACCCTAGGGTCAACCCCTTTAAGCTCTTCCAATGTCCAGGCAAATACATCGATATACTCTTGCAAGACTGCAACAAGTTTGGCCTCCTCATCCTTGGTCAAATCGTCTGTAATGAATATAGGCCTTGGTTTTTCACCCTCCCCAGCCAGGTTGACTTCCTTGACTTTGGCGGGTCCTTCGATCGATTCACTAGTTTGGCCCTGCCTCTTTACATCTAGCAGAATCACTACTCTGTCACCCTTTTTAAATTTTGTAAATCGTTTGGGTAGATCATGCGGTTTCTTTTGCCTCTTTGCTTCTGAGCCCTTCACTCGCATCTTGGTCTCCTCCTTTAATCCCATGCGCCTTAGGTGGACTGGCAAGTTCCCTTTTGTGCGTTTGACCTTAGAGGGTTGGGGTATCTCGGGATCACTCTCAGTGCTGACTTCCGACTCCGAGTTTAACTCGCATCCCTCGCTCGAGGAAGGAGTTTCCCCAGGGGGTTGTAGTTCAGTAGGTGCATCCGTCTTGAGCACTGGGATCACCCATGGTCGTGCTACTCTGGCTTGCTCGTAATCTACAGCTCCCATGTGTTCTAGCCAGGATCTATCACACCCCATCCGCATGACTCCTTTTTCACTCCAATTCATCCTTTCCTTCCTGGGTCTCGATTCTGCCTTGATTTGTTCTATCGTTCTCCCTCCTGTGTCATATTCTACAGTATCTATCTCTTCCTCACTTTCATCTCTTGTAGAGCAGCAGTCCTCATATTCCTCGTCGTCAGAGTCTTGCTCTTCAGACCGTTCATCATCGCCTAAGCTTTCCTCTCCCGTATCCTTGTCATCAGTAAACTAAAGCCCAATTGTACAACAAATTCAGATCATGGACTTTGGTCCATTTCCATTCTGGCTTAGTCAACAGATCACGTAGAGGCTTTAGATTGGCAGCCAGGTTGCCCTTCAGTGTGTCTGTCAGATACTTTATGATTTCGTGAAGCTCTAGCTTATTGCAAGGGATATGGAACGAGGCAGGTTTCCTTGGGTTGAATGAGCTTCCGGCCATCATATAGAGTGGCACAGTTGGCTCCTCTGTTGGCATGGTTGCGGCTTTAGCAGCCTGCCGATATAGTTCTTTCTCATCTGAGAATGGCAGGTCAATGGTTGCCAAGACGTGCATCCAATCCCACTCATCCTCAGGGCAGGGAATGTATTTAGTGAGTGATCCATAGGGTTTGGTCGTTTGAGCATCGCCTTTCAGCATGGCTGAGATGGCATTTAGGTCAACGGGGGTTGTTTTCCAAGTGTCCATCTCTACCCTTACTGCTTTAGTTCTGCTCCCTAGGAAGATCAAACCATTCCCCCAATCTTCAATGACTCCAACGTTTCTCATCCAAGGTTGGCCTAGCAGTATGTCGTAGTCCACTCCCTTCATGACAATGAAGTTCACGAAAAATTGCACACCTGCAATCTTTACTGGCCAGTTCTTCAAGACTCCGAATGGCCTTATCTTCATTCCATTTGCTAACGTGACATTGAACCTGGCAGTCTCTACAGGAGGGTTTCCCCATGCCTCTAAAACTGCATGGCTCAGTACGCTAACACCGGCGCCTGTGTCTACAATTTCTTTCCGCGTCATATCTCCTAAGGCTAGAACAGGTAGGACTGCATGCATTTCAGTGCCTTCCCAGAAAGTGTTGATGTGCAATGACTTAGGAGTTGAGTGTAGAGTTAGATTGGGGATCTGCGTAACTGCATCGTGATCTTGCTGATCAGCACTCGTAAGTCCAGTGTGTCCCTCCACCAAATCTTTTAACTCCTGCCATAAAGAAGGATTCTGCCTAAGTAGGTCTTCTACGCTTAGAGTTACTGGGGTGGACAGCAAGGTTGCAAGGAGACTGCTGGACTCTTGTCTTCCCCTAAGGCTAGCACTCCTGGCCCATGCATTCTGTCTGCCCTGCTAAGTCCCCCTTTGGCCTTGCTGCTGAGTTGCCCCCTGTGGCAAGGGTACACTTTTAGTTTGTGGTTTTGTGGGTGAGACTGGTGTGCTCATGCTGGAAAAATCGTGCGTTGGATCCTCTAGTATGGGCTCAGCATCCTTAAGGTGCTCCTGGGCAGCCTTGACCCACTCCTTGACTTTGGCTATCGCTTCGACTTGCCGTTTGGGATGGGGATATTCCCCTACCTTGGCACTCCCTAGCTCAGCTGTCTTCGGGGCTGAGGTCTCTGCCTCTGCATCTGAGACCTTCTTTCCAGCAAGTAGAGTCGTAGCACTCTCAGTTTTTAGTGCGACTTTAGCTTCCGATCTCTTCTTCTTTCGCATGTGACTTTTCTTCCCCATCGAGGCTGCATCAAGATTGCTAGGTCCTGGTAGAGAGATGCCTGCCTGCCTTGTTTAAGCTCGCATCATAACCCGTAGTGGGATAGGTGTGTCCTCACTATCAAAGGTTTCCACTCCAAACAGCCCCAGAGGTACTGATGGTATGTTGGTAGAGCTAGCTGATGGTTTCCTCCTAGGACAATCAGGAAATAGGTGAGTGATCCCACACTCTATGCATCGGAGATCCGCTTTGTCCTTGTTAACCTGTTCCTTCTCTGGGCAACGTGATGACATGTGGCTTGGATGACCACAGGTCCAGCATGTGATCGGATCTTGGCTTGGCCCTTCAAAGCCTCTGCCTCTTCCTCTACCTAATGCCATCACCGACACTGGCCGATAGTCCATTAGGACTAGGTTGCCCTCCTCATCATAGGATATGTACGGGTTGACAAACGTTTCCTCTTCACTAGGCTCTTCCACATAGTGAACTGGAGCATCGCTCGGTGGGTGGGTTACAAAAGGCCCTGGTGGTCTTGGTATACCTGTTGGGTTCATTTCCAGCCTAGGTACTGCAGGTCTTGAGTCATTTGGTGCAGGGAGTGCCATTTGGGCTCCCCTTCCAAAGAAATTGGGTGGTCTATTACCTAAGTACGGAGGGTTGTACTGCTGTGCATATGGGAATCTCCTCGGCATCCTGCAATGCAATGCATCGTGCCCAAATCTACCGCAATTTGAGCATGGCCTAGATCTGGGATCTTGGCATTCCGCTGGGAGGTGATTGCCGCCACAGTATATACACTGTACATGCGATCGCGCATGCTTCCTTATCAGTTCCTGCAGTCATGCAATCTCTATCCTGATCTCCGCCATCTCCTGGCCTTGGTCCATACTCTTTTCCTTTTCCTGTACGCCAATGGTTACTTTTTCTCCCGAAATAGTTGATCTCTCTGGATCCCTCTGATTTGCACTTTCTCGGCTGGTAGTCCTCATGCTTCGTTCCCTAAGCTAATCATCTACACGTATTGCCTCTTTGAAAACTCTAGATAGCACGTCTCGTTGCAAGGTAGAGTTACTGGCCAAAGCCTTGTAGAGCTCCTCACTCCGAATTCTGTTCATGAACATTGTAGACACTGCCCTCTCAGTAGGTCGTTCATTGGTAGGGATCCTTTTGAAAAGGCTACGCACATAAGTGACGTAGTCCTTGACGTCTTCCTTCTCCCTTTGGTCGATATTCATCAACCGGATGATGAGGTTGTCAGAATACCCTGCCTCCGAGAATCTCTTAATGAAGAGGTCCTTAAGGCGAGCAAAGTTTGTACGTTTTGTGTCATCGAGGCTAGAATACTAGATTATCCCCTTATCTCCTAAGCACAGGCCAAAATCCTGAGAGCATTGCGCAAGGTTAGTAAGACCGTTTGCTTCGCATACTTGCTTGAACTGCTCCATGAAGCTATGCGGGTCACTGCTAGGCTCATATTTCGCTAGCTGTTTTGCTACTACAGGGATTCTAGCCTGCCCTTTAACCCCTTGCGTGACTCCCAATCCCGAGAGCAGTGCAGTGGCTAGGGCTATGGCGCTCTGCTCAACGGACGTATTGTCCATGAGTTGCTTGGCTACAAGCTCGCTCAATGTCATGTCAGCCTCTACTGCTTGCCCGTTCCCTCTCTTCATTCGGTCCAGACTTGACTGCCCCAGCTAGGTCTAGCACCCTTCTAGCCTTGTACATATCTACGTCTTGCTGTAGCTTTCTGGCCCTTTGCTCGTGGTTGTAGGCAATTATGCCTTTTAGCGCTCTCCTGATTGCTCTTCTCTCTTCTTCGAGGCTTGCTACCACTTCTTCTACGGGTTTGCCCTGGATCACTGTCCTAGTAAGTAAATTGTAGTCATGGACTAGTTCCTGTACTAGGACTGGAAATTCTCCTAGGTCTAGCCTGTCCTCTTCTCGGTCGTCTCTTGATCCTAACATTGTTTCTGCCTCCAATTCCACAAGATCATCGATTAGTTCGAGTAGTTCTGGCAGCGCGCCCGATCCGTTATGTTGTCGTCTTCTGGATCCTCATGTCCACTTAACGTCCTCCTAGGTCCTAACCCTGTTAATCTGCTGAGTCTTGGGGTTCACTCCTATTGGTGGGTTCCTTGAATGATCATGTTTGAGTGTATTCCTTGTTATTACAACCAATCCTCAAATTATGTACATTGAGTGTGGTGTCTGTGCGTTTGGTGCAAAATCAGGCTTTTTGCTCTTCTAGTGCACAACCAATGTGGCCTACTAACATGATGCTTGTGGATGTTGCTTGGTGTTTGCTATGGTCCTGTCAGCTTGTTGGTGGAGGTGGGTTTGGATGATGTCCTACACCATTTCTCATGGGCCATCAGTTATGGATCTTGAGGGGCTAGAGGGACTCACTTGGGTATTCAAATGTGGCTCATTCCCTCATCATAGCCTTGTGCCTCTAGGAGGGTCTTAGATACCCATTAGGTGAAGATGTCACATCATATGTCAAATTTCTTGCATCCTTTGGACTCCTTACATGTACTAGGTAGGGTGCATGTCCTAGGTAGGGTGTCAGGGGTTTTCTATTGCACTTTTGTATGCCATTAGAGGCTAGCAAGGTCTCGACTAGGACTATGGTCATCAGCAAACTATTGCTCATAGGTATTAGCTATTAGATTCTTTTCCTAGGCCATCACTAATTGCTTTAAGAGGACTTGTTTCTACTTTCCAAGTGTAGGTGGTTATGTGGTTTTAATAGTATTTTGAGAAGAATACAAAAGCAGAAGTGTTGGATACTTTTTTTTGGTGGATATTATTTTTGTGGAGCTTCATGGACATCATCAAATTATCATGGATATATTACTTTGTGAGATTTGGGCTCACTCCTGTGTAGATTGTATCTATCATTCACAATTGTTTTTGTTGTGCCTGCAATGGTTGTGTGGGTTACACACATGTATTTGTAATTAGAATATCTTAGGCTTGGTCTAATTAGGCTAAGGTTAAAGCATACAATGATTATTAATCGGCCTAGAGCCCACAAAGTGGGCAGGATGCCCAAGAGAGGATGCAAACCCTAAATGCACCCTAACCCTAAACCTAACCCTAAATCTTGGTCTATATAAGGGTGGAAGGTCTTAGTTGTATTGACGCCCTTTTGGCACATCCATGTAGTGGAAGCTCTATCAATGTAACTACTCAAGCTTTCTATTCAATCTTTCTAGTCTATGATCTTACTTCCATTGTGTTTAAGAGTGACTAAGAGGGAGAGAGTGAGAGGTATGTTGAGCGAGGGACTCAAGGAAGGTGAAGCTTTTTGCCATCATCTTGCTTTTCTCATCTTCTCTACTAGCTCTTCGATTCATTGGTATGCTTGATAGTTGAAGCAAAGGAGTGACAACATTGGATCATGTTGATCATGGTCATGGAACCATCTTTGAGCCTTCAAGTCATCAAATGCAAGAAGGTAACTTAGGTGAGTTCACTACAACTCGAGCTAGTCTTGTGTTCTTACTTTCTTGGGTTTGAGAGGAGGATGTTTGGTTAGTTAGAGTGGAGTGTTAAGAGACAAGGTGAGAGATTGTCACTGAATTGAGTTGCAGCTTTTGAAACAATAGAAGTCCGTCCAAAGTCTCAATTGTTGGTGTATTAGTGTAATGCCCCCATTACTTAGTTTATTTTAATAAACAATGTGTGTATATATTCCAAAGAAAATTGATTTATGTTGCACATTTTAAAAAAAACTAGCTCTGATTATAAAACTGGCTCTACTTATAAAGATAATTGTTATTATTAATGAGGTATTATATGCCAGTGCATAGAAGAAAGACTTAGGAAACCCTCCCAAGACTAGATGATTAAAACTATGTTTGTAATATAGAACAACAAAAAGAACTAGCCTAGTCGATAGTCACTTGGTAGTTAAGTGCACTTGGGTGACGACATTGCCAAGATGGGTGACCTCTCGGGAAGATTTTCCTACAAGCTAGTGGGAGCTTCTCACGCGTAGCCAATGGTACCAACGAATACTTCGTAGCCCATTGCCAAGTATGCCAAGGCCAAGATGCCAAGGTCTATGCCTTGGTCACTGCCTTGGAGTGACGTCCACTGCATGATGCAACGCACGGTGCGTCCTCACTCATATATTCATCAATTTTCATCTTTGTGCTGCAAAAATGGAGCCCCCCCCCTAGACGTCATCAGTGATATCATCAAAAAATGCTAAAAGAAAAGTGTTCTCTCTTTATCATCAATGATGCCATAAAAAATGCTAAAAATCAAGCGTCCTCTCTTTACCCTCCCCCCCCATTCCTATATAAACAGGGGTAGAGTGTGATGTCTGACATACACAAACACACATAGACAACACACAATGACCCGTGTAGAAGTCTCTCTACTGTTGACGTGATGAAGCTTTATTGCAATCAACCTCTCTCTCTCTCTCCACACCTATGCGGAAGTGCTGCTTGAATCCATCAACTTCTTCTTGATAACACCTAGAAACAATGCCTACTATTGCAAAATTTTTAGCAAAATTGTATACAATTGGCACATTGTTACCAATTTTTTACATTAATTTAATGCAGATGTGGTACTCATTGTTGCTTTTTTTGGAGTCTGTGTCTCTGCAGTTTAGGAGATGTCGGTACAAGGAAGTTCTTGTATGAGACAAAGGTGGTGCTGTAGATAAAATTTGATAGATTTCCTTAGTGAATCTCAACCATGAACATCTAAAATCTTCCCATAGGGAATTATTACCATCTAGAGAAGATAAGATATTGTCTTCTCTCCCATGACTTCCCTCTTTTCAAATACCAAATTTGATTTTGTTTAAGTGAAAAGAGGTAGGTCTAGGGGCTTTTTGGTGTCCGACACATCACTTAAGTAACACTTGCATGCTCTTCATAACCCGCAATGCAAAGCACAATTCATTTGGGGGCAGTTTCAATGTCAGTAGATTTGTTGCATGACATCGAGTAGATTGCAATGTGCTAGCAATCTTTGAAGCTCTCCAGAGAAGTATGGAGCCACTTGAAGATGCGATGTTACTTGCACTTGTTATGCTATTTCTCTATTCACTGATTGGACTTCAGTTCTTTTGGTCAGATCTTGAATCTAGGTGTATAAGGTAGATAGATGGTCAAATTGTCCTACCATGTAATATACTTTTTACATTTCTTAGATAGAGGACTTAAGTGCCCAAGCAATTTAGTATGCAAGGTTGTATCATTAGAAGGGTGGAGCCTTGTCATGTATGTTATAGAGAGTGTTGAGTTCAAATATGCAGTGGCTTATTTTATCACTCTTGTTGTGGTTGTTGGTAAATATTGTGGTTGCTGCAATTAGCAGAGTTTCCCTTTGAGTTTGCCATGAGAATCAGGCTCTTTTGAAGAAGAATAGAAACACAAAGGAGTTTAGTTTCTATAATGCAACTATCCTAGAGAGGAGTTAATTTGGAACTATTCACAAATGGTATGGGGGGAAAAGGAAGAGTGGGAATTTTTGCAAAGTAGGAACCAAGTTGACCTACAAATTACAACTTTGAATGATAATGGGGGCTGTGGATTGCCTTGTCAATTCAGGGGTTACTACTATGTTCTATGCGGAAAATGCATGTGGGCAATGCTCAATTGACATAAGAACCGTAATAATGGTTTTATTAAGGTTTAAAAGGGGGGAAAGGAAATGAATTAAAGAATTAAAGTTAGAGAAAAAGAAGCCGTTGGAGAAAGGAAGGGTCGTGAAGAAGAGGGGGCGCCACGAAAAAAGAGGACATCATCTTCATGAGGCCGTAATGGTGAAGAGAGGAAAGGCAAGAAAATTAGAAGAGGGAGTGTCATCCTAGAAGACTAAGGGAGAGAGAGAGAGAATGCTACTATTTCACTGGTCATCGCCATGACTTATTCTTGAGCACAAATCACTTCAATCATCAGCAATTTATCTCCTCGTTTCTCCTTTTCAATTTGCCACCCTTTCCTAACCCTTCCATTACTAGACATGGCGATAGCATAATGACTCAATTTTTGGCAATGGAAGCCTATTACATAAGAGGGAAAAAAAAAGAGATGCCATCTTCATGAGAAAAAGGAGAGAAGAGGGGAGAGACGTCATCTTCATGTCAAGAGGAGAGAAGGAATTGGAAGAGGAGGGAGATTGGGAGATGGCGCCATCATCTTCTTGGGTGCCATAATTGGAGGGAGAGTATATTTTTCTTTTGAGGTTGTTTCACAGTGCTCGTGGTAACTGTGTTCGCAATGCTAGATGTTCGTGATGTAGCTGTGCTCGTGAGGACACTTTGCAATTAAGTGGGGGAGAATGACAACACCTAGAAACTGTAAAATATTACACGGCGCAGCGAACAGAATCTGAGAAAGAGATAGAGAGTACACAACAGATAAGAGGAGAATCAGTAAATTCTTTAACTCCAAACAACTGATACAAAGATGGCTCTGTCCACCCGTGCGCTTCCACTGTGTGAAGCTTAGATGGCGATCTAGACAGAAGATAGGTGAAGAGCTTAAGGCTAGCTGGAACAACAACTCTGACTGGGTGAAAGATGAGTGTAAGATGGCTGTGAAGGGGTTTAGCTTTTATAGCCCGCGAAGGTCGTTAGGTCGGCCTATTGACCGACCTACCATATGAGCCTCCACTAGTCGGCCAGGGAATATTCCAGGGAATATTCCCTTTACCATCGGGCCGGGGGCGCTGCCCCCGGACCCCCGCCAGGGGGGCCGCTGGCCCCCCTGGGACCCCCCAGCCAGGGGCCGCTTCCGCGGCCCCCGGACCCCACAATAGGGGCCCCTTTTAACTCCCTTACCATGCAACTCAATGCAATGTGCCTCGAGTTGCTACCAGCTTAACCACTCCGTCTAACCCAAAGATTAGACCCACAACAGTCACCTTTTTGCCATCCGGTCACATAGACCTCATCTGATATACAAGTCAGGACTCAACCAATGTCCGGGCTCACATTTGGCTTCTCCTCATAATGGGGGCCTTACAACTTTGAGCACCATGGATCATTGGTAGCACCTAATGAGGGTGGGGCATTGATCATATCTAACACCCACCCTCATTAGGTGCTACCAATGATCCATGGTGCTCAAAGTTGTAAGGCCCCCATTATGAGGAGAAGCCAAATGTGAGCCCGGACATTGGTTGAGTCCTGACTTGTATATCAGATGAGGTCTATGTGACCGGATGGCAAAAAGGTGACTGTTGTGGGTCTAATCTTTGGGTTAGACGGAGTGGTTAAGCTGGTAGCAACTCGAGGCACATTGCATTGAGTTGCGTGGTAAGGGAGTTAAAAGGGGCCCCTATTGTGGGGTCCGGGGGCCGCGGAAGCGGCCCCTGGCTGGGGGGTCCCAGGGGGGCCAGCGGCCCCCCCTGGCGGGGGTCCGGGGGCAGCGCCCCCGGCCCGATGGTAAAGGGAATATTCCCTGGAATATTCCCTGGCCGACTAGTGGAGGCTCATATGGTAGGTCGGTCAATAGGCCGACCTAACGACCTTCGCGGGCTATAAAAGCTAAACCCCTTCACAGCCATCTTACACTAATCTTTCACCCAGTCAGAGTTGTTGTTCCAGCTAGCCTTAAACTCTTCACCTATCTTCTGTCTAGATCGCCATCTAAGCTTCACTCAGTGGAAGCGCACGGGTGGACAGAGCCATCTTTGTATCAGTTGTTTGAAGTTAAAGAATTTACTGATTCTCCTCTTATCTGTTGTGTACTCTCTATCTCTTTCTCAGATTCTGTTCGCTGCGCCGTGTAATATTTTACATAAAATATTACACGGCGCAGCGAACAGAATCTGAGAAAGAGATAGAGAGTACACAACAGATAATATTTTACATAAAATATTACACGGCGCAGCGAACAGAATCTGAGAAAGAGATAGAGAGTACACAACAGATAAGAGGAGAATCAGTAAATTCTTTAACTTCAAACAACTGATACAAAGATGGCTCTGTCCACCCGTGCGCTTCCACTGAGTGAAGCTTAGATGGCGATCTAGACAGAAGATAGGTGAAGAGTTTAAGGCTAGCTGGAACAACAACTCTGACTGGGTGAAAGATTAGTGTAAGATGGCTGTGAAGGGGTTTAGCTTTTATAGCCCGCGAAGGTCGTTAGGTCGGCCTATTGACCGACCTACCATATGAGCCTCCACTAGTCGGCCAGGGAATATTCCAGGGAATATTCCCTTTACCATCGGGCCGGGGGCGCTGCCCCCGGACCCCCGCCAGGGGGGCCGCTGGCCCCCCTGGGACCCCCCAGCCAGGGGCCGCTTCCGCGGCCCCCGGACCCCACAATAGGGGCCCCTTTTAACTCCCTTACCACGCAACTCAATGCAATGTGCCTCGAGTTGCTACCAGCTTAACCACTCCGTCTAACCCAAAGATTAGACCCACAACAGTCACCTTTTTGCCATCCGGTCACATAGACCTCATCTGATATACAAGTCAGGACTCAACCAATGTCCGGGCTCACATTTGGCTTCTCCTCATAATGGGGGCCTTACAACTTTGAGCACCATGGATCATTGGTAGCACCTAATGAGGGTGGGGCATTGATCATATCTAACACCCCCCCTCAATGTCCACCCATAGGTGAACTATCTCCTCGGCCCAATGCCGAGTCTCTGAAGATGAACTTGAAGCAGATCCTTCGTAAGTGCTTTGGTGAAGATATCTGCTCCATTCTCCTCTGTTGGACAGTAGACCAATTCCACTATCCCATCCTCCATCAAATCACGCACATAGTGATACTGGATCTCTATATGTTTGGTGCGTGCATGAAACACTGGATTTTTGGCAATGGCGATGCAACTCTGATTGTCACATCTCAGCACAGTTGGTTCTTCATCCTGCACTCCCATATGCCATAGAATCCTTCTCAACCATACGGCCTCACATGCAGCAAAACAAGCTGCCTTGTACTCTGCTTCGGTAGAAGACAATGCCACTGTTGGTTGCTTCTTACTAATCCAAGAGAAAATTCCTGAACCCAAAGAGAAACAATAACCAGAAACTGACTTCCTGGAATCAATGTCTCCTGCCCAATCTGAGTCACAGTTCCCCACAAGAGAAGTTCCGAAACTGTATGTGATACCATAGTCAAGAGTTTTCTTCAAGTATCTGAGCACCCGCATCCCAGCCTTCCAATGACTCTCATGAGGTTTGTTTGAGAACCTGCTCAAAACACCAACAGCAAAACTGATATCTGGTCTGGTGTTACACAAGTAGATTAGACTGCCGACCAACCTCCTATACCTCCCAATGTCTGCTAGTGCTGATGTATCCTCAACGGATAACTTTACATTCACCTCCATAGGTGTAGCTATCTCCTTGCACTCGGTCATGCCAAATGCCTTCAAGATCTCCCATGCATACTTCTTCTGAGAGATGAAGATCTTTCCTGGCTCTTGCCAGACTTCAATCCCCAAACAATAGTGCAGCAAGCCCAAGTCTGTCATTTCAAACTCAAAACTCAAAGCCTTTCGAGTTTGGTTGATCATATCTTCATAGTCACCTGTAATAAGAAGGTCGTCCACATATAGGACAATCACTACAGACTTTTTACCATCCCTGTAAACATACAAGTTAGCATCTGAGGCACATCTTTTGAAGTTTAGGTTTAAAAAGAACCTATCTATCCGCTGGTACCATGCTCTGGGGGCTTGTTTCAGCCCATACAATGCCTTCTTCAGTTTACACACTTTGTTCTCAGAATGGGGGGCCTCAAACCCTGGTGGCTGAGCCACGTACACCTCCTCCTTGAGGTCACCATTTAAGAACGCTGACTTAACATCCATTTGGTACACTGGCCACTTCTTGTGGGCAGCCACTGCAAGTACCGTGCGAATAGTGGTCATTCTGGCAGTTGGGGCAAATGACTCTTGAAAATCAAACCCTTCAACTTGTGAAAATCCTTGGGCAACCAGTCTAGCTTTGTACTTTTCTAAGGTACCATCAGCCTTGTACTTTACCTTCCAGATCCACTTGGTGCCAATAATCTTCCGCTTTGCTGGCCGATCCACTAGCTCCCAAGTGTCATTCTTCATTATGCTGTCATACTCCGCCTGCATAGCAGCCTTCCATGATGGATCTGCAAGTGCTTCTTCTAAGTCAGTTGGCTCCTTTACTTCTCTCATAATCTCAACCATCAAGGCCATGTTGACTATGTGAGCAGAAGCCCTCCTTTGCTCCTCTATTCTCTGAGACCTCCTTGGTTCGTCTGCCTTCTCCTCAACAGATGCAGGCATAGGATTATTGTGGTCATAGAGCTGCTTCACCCAGCGCGGCAATGGCTTTTCCGGTGGGGTGATGTCAGGTTGGTGAACTTTTTCCTCATCATCTGAAGATGATGCTTCCTCCTCCTTAAGGATAGGGATAGCTCTCGGGACAGGTTCATAGTGGACTACTTCTTCGCTTGATGATAAAGTGGAAGACCTTGCCTTCTCCTCCTCCACTGTATGCGGCTCCTCCTTGAACACCACATCACGGCTCGCGATGATCTTCTTTGCCTCTTGGTCATATAACTTGTAAGCCTTCTGCTCATCACTATAACCCAAGAAGATACATTTTCTGCTTTTTGGTTGTAACTTGTTTCTCTTCTCATCTGGAACATGTGCATAACATTCACATCCAAAAATTCTGAAATGTGAAACAGATGGTTTCTTACCAATGTAAGCCTCATGAGGTGTTTTTCCCTTGAGAGCCTTTGTGTAGCTCCGATTTAGAATGTAGACTGCAGTATTAACAGCTTCAGCCCAAAAATGGTTAGGCAATCCCTTGCCCTTTAGCATGCATCTTGCCATCTCCACAATGGTACGATTCCTGCGTTCCACAACACCATTCTGCTGAGGTGTGTGAGGCGTCGTCAATTGACGCTTGATCCCTTTGCTCTTGCAAAAGCCTTCAAACTCCTTTGAGTTGAACTCACCACCACCATCTGTTCTAAATTTCTTCACACTTTTCCCTGTTTCATTCTCAACAAGTATTAGCCATTCTTTAAACTTACCAAAAGCTTGAGCCTTATCACGAAGGAAGTACACCCACATCTTCCTACTGTAGTCGTCGACAATCAACATAAAATAAGAAGATCCCCCCAAGGCCTGTGTAGGCATCTTACCACACAAGTCAGCATGCACCAACTCTAGAGGAGCATGTGCTCTATTCTTGCTTTCTTGTGGAAATGCCTTTCTCTGTTGCTTGCCCATCATACAAGCTTCACATGGTTCCTTCAATTCAGTTATTGTAGGTAGGTGAGCAACCATACCTTGCTTTTGCATCTCCTTCAATACTGCAAATCCGATGTGTCCAAACCTTTCATGCCAAAGCTTACTTGTGCCCACTCCAGCGGTGGCTGTAAGAGCACTTAGCTCATACAGGTTGTTCCTTCTTTCTCCTTTGCCAACAATTGTGCCAGCACTATCAATAATTTCTGCACCTGTCTTCTTGAACCTCACTTCATGACCAAGATCAGTTATGGCAGCAACTGATAAGAGATTTCTCCTGATTTCAGGAACATACAACACATTTGAAAGCTTTTTGACTTCACCATTTGCAGCAACAAAAGAAATAGTACCTGTGCCCGCAGCAGGGCATTTAGCATCATTTCCAACCGTCACAGTGATGGATTCTTGTAGAGGCTGCATAGAACTGTATAGACCTTTCTTGTTGGTCATGTGACGGGAGGCCCCACTATCCAACACCCAAGAGTCAGTGGTAGATTCTTCTTGCGCCGAGGAGCACACTTCCTCAATGGTCGCCATGAATAATTCCAACTCTGCTTCAGCCGTATTGGCTGTCTCTTTCCCTTTACTTTTAAGGGTACCATTCTTTTCATCTGCCTTCTTGACACGACAATCTGCAATCGCATGTCCTTTCTTCTTACAGTAGAAGCACTCTCCTTGAAACTTCTTCTTGCCGCCCTTTTTCTTTTTGTCACCATCATTTTTGGTGGAGGAAACACCTTTGCCTTTTGCATTGGCAGAGAATGCAGCATCTCCATTGTTGCTTCCTTCTCGGGCTTTCAGCCTCAACTCCTCCTCCATTAATAATGCACAAAACTCCTCAAAAGTCAAAGCTTGAGGTCTCACCTGAGTATTAAGGGCAGTTACTAGTCCATCAAACTTTTGTGGACAAATCCGAAGACACCTCCGAGCTAGCTCTTCGCTAGTCTTTTGTATCCCAGCGCCAGCCATCTGGTCGCGCAGATTCTTAATCCGAGTGATGAATGCTTCAACCGTCTCTCCTTCAGCAAACTTCTCCGCTGCTAGTTGATTCTCCAAGTTTTGAATCCTTGTTTGGTTTCGTGTTTCATACTGACTCCTTAGTACATTCCAAGCCTCTGACGCTTTGGTTGTATGCTGAATCAGAGTCAAAACACTGTCAGAACAGCTTGTAACTAAGGCACACAATGCATCTGCATTCCTTCGTTTCCAAGCTCGTAGAAGATCTGCATTCGGAGGAATCATCACACTAGGATTTGATGGGTCGGGGGTAGGCTGTGGTTCTGCGTCAGTCCCCAGCACAGTCTCCAGAAGCTCATAAGAATCAAGGATAGTTGTAATTTTGAACTTCCACAAGGTGTAGTTTGTACCATCTAACTTGCCTTCGCTGAAGGTTGGTGGACGAATCCTCAGTGTTTGAATAGCCGGTACAGCAGCACCACCTCCTGCACCGCTTCCTGATGCGCCAGAACTGCTTCCCGGAGTCGACATCGTTTCTCTTTGCTGTTGAAGCCTTTGCCTCTTGCACTCTCTCCGATCTCTAGAGCCCCCTGGGCTCTGATACCATGTAAAATATTACACGGCGCAGCGAACAGAATCTGAGAAAGAGATAGAGAGTACACAACAGATAAGAGGAGAATCAGTAAATTCTTTAACTTCAAACAACTGATACAAAGATGGCTCTGTCCACCCGTGCGCTTCCACTGAGTGAAGCTTAGATGGCGATCTAGACAGAAGATAGGTGAAGAGTTTAAGGCTAGCTGGAACAACAACTCTGACTGGGTGAAAGATTAGTGTAAGATGGCTGTGAAGGGGTTTAGCTTTTATAGCCCGCGAAGGTCGTTAGGTCGGCCTATTGACCGACCTACCATATGAGCCTCCACTAGTCGGCCAGGGAATATTCCAGGGAATATTCCCTTTACCATCGGGCCGGGGGCGCTGCCCCCGGACCCCCGCCAGGGGGGGCCGCTGGCCCCCCTGGGACCCCCCAGCCAGGGGCCGCTTCCGCGGCCCCCGGACCCCACAATAGGGGCCCCTTTTAACTCCCTTACCACGCAACTCAATGCAATGTGCCTCGAGTTGCTACCAGCTTAACCACTCCGTCTAACCCAAAGATTAGACCCACAACAGTCACCTTTTTGCCATCCGGTCACATAGACCTCATCTGATATACAAGTCAGGACTCAACCAATGTCCGGGCTCACATTTGGCTTCTCCTCATAATGGGGGCCTTACAACTTTGAGCACCATGGATCATTGGTAGCACCTAATGAGGGTGGGGCATTGATCATATCCAATGCCTACTATTGCAAAATTTTTAGCAAAATTGTGCACAATTGGCACATTGTTACCAGATTTTTACATTAATTTAATGCACATGCAGTGCTCATTGTTGCTATTTTTGGAGACCGTGTCTCTATAGTTTTGGCCGGAGGTGTCGGTACAAGGAAGTTCTTGTATGAGAGAAAGGTGGTGCTATAGATAAAATCTGATAGATTTCCTTAGTGAATCTCAACCATGACCATCTAAAATTTTCCCATAGGGAATTATTATTATCTAGATAAGATCTTGTCTTCTCTCCCATGACTTCCCTCTTTCCAATACCGAATTTGATTTTGTCTAAGTGAAAAGAGGTAGGTCTAGGAGCTTTGTGGTGGTCAGACACATCACTTAAGTAACACTTGCGTGCCCTTCGTAACCCGCAATGCAAAGCACAGTTCATTTGGGGGTAGTTTCAAGGTCAGTAGATTGGTTGCGTGATATTGAGTAGATTGCAATGTGCTAGAAATCTTTGAAGCTCTCCAGAGAAGTATGGAGCCACTTGAAGATGCGATGTTACTTGCACTTGTTATGCTATTTCTCTATTCACTGATTGGACTTTAGTTCTTTTGGTCAGATCTTGAATATAGGTGTATAAGGCAAATAGATGGTCAAATTGTCCAACCATGTAATATACTGTTTACGTTTCTCAGATAGAGGACTTAAGTGCCCAAGCAATTTAGTATGCAAGGTTGTGTCATTAGAAGGGTGGAGCCTTGTCATGTATGTTATAGAGAGTGTTGAGTTCAAATATGCAATGGCTTATTTTATCACTCTTGTTGTGGTTGTTGGATATTTCTTGGTAAATATTGTGGTTGCTGCAATTAGCAGAGTTTTCCTTTGAGTTTGTCATGAGTATCAGGCTCTTTTGAAGAAGAATAGAAACACAAAGAAGTTCAGTTTCTATAATGCAACTATCCTAGAGAGAAGTTGATTTGGAATTGTTCACAAATGGTATGGAGGGCAAAGTTCAATTTCTTGAACGCCATCTTCCTGGGCACCATAATTGGAGAGAGGGAGAGAGGAGGAGGCTTCTTGAGCCAATCACAACTAGAAAATGGACCAAAAATTGTAGTTGGAGAAGACAACGAGGGGAGAATTGAAGCCAATGCCTCCTACATGATCATTGCCATGCCTTCCCTTTGAACATGGGAATGGGAGCTTCAATGTACCCACCCAAACTGAGATTACAAGCTTGGAGAGTTTTCCCTCTTCAATTCGCTCTACTTCGCGCAGGATTCTGTGGCCAGACTGCCAAGATATGCAATTAGTTGTCTTCCCCTTCATAAGTCGTCTCCCTGGGAAGAAGCCATAGCTATAGTGATTAAACTCTCAATTAAAGCTTAATAGCTTTATCTCATAAACATCATTCCCATTACTAATGAGCAATTAGCATGTAAGAAGCTGCGAGCAAGTAAAAATGATGATCTCGTGTTTGAGACGATTGGGTGGAAGGTAACTACAAAAAGGGTACGGTTTTCAAAAGTGTAATTGCGACTCTCGTACTTTATGTAAGTGTCTTAACTCGTTTAACAGAAATAAGTGATTCAATATAAATATTTCTTTGGTTTAGAATTTTTATAAAATACATTTGAACTTCATTTTCAATTGTAGATAGTTGTTAGAATTTATGTAGGTTTGATTTAATATTTAAAAAATAAAAATAGTTAAAAATGCTTCAAAATGGTTTAAAATAACATAGATAATTTTTTAATAAAATATTTTCTTAATTAATTATGAGATGTAATATTTTCTAATGAATTATATACTGCTAAAAGTATTTTGCATTTTTTTCAAGAATTTTGAAAGATTTTTAATATGTCTTAAAAATAAACAATAGTTATTTTGGATGAAAATTACAGTATTTATTGATAAAAATCATATTTTTAATTCAATAAAAATTACGATCTTTTATAAAAAACTCAAGAATATAGTTTTAGATATTTTATGAAATATTTTTAGGATTAGAGAAAAATAAAATTAATTTGATGTTACTACTTTGAAACATTATTAATATAAAATATGGTGTTTTCAACTTTATGCAAATTAAAAGTATTGACAAGGTATTAAGTTATACCAATATAGGATAAGGGAAATATTTTTGGAGAGTTAGTTGATTTGTTTTGAATATTTACCGATTAATAAACAATAAAAGAAATTTACTATATAAAGGTAGAGAAGAGATAATTTAAAGTGAATTTAAATGGAGATGTGCAGATAGATCTATTGGGTCTATGCTCTCAAATCAATTCCTTTAGAGATAGAAATCCTAGGTTTAGTATTTTAGTGTCCAATATAGAGATAGAGACGAAGTGCAAGATTAAGCAAGCTTATTGAGTTTTTGATATTAGATTAGTTGGACTACTACGAATGAGTGTCGTAACTATTGAGGAAGGCTAGAATAAATCATAGAAATTAGTACCAATATCACCTATTTAGTGCAACAACTCCTAGGAGTTGGCTTGATAACCTAGTTAAAAATGGCTTGGTCTTTGGCCAGTCACTTTCATGGCTCCCAAGAGACGTCGAGGTGCTAAACGAGGTTACACTCAGAGAGCTTCCCAACGGAAGGAAGTGGCCGTTGCTGAGGGGACTCAATATGATACTGAAGCACAAGAAAAAGTTAACCTTGAATCCATTCAACTTGAAGGACTGGTTATTCCACAACAAACCGAGGTTACGACCATAACCTGTAATATAATGGATGGTCGAACAGAGATAATCAGGTTAGTACATAAGAAAAGGATTACGATTAATTAGAACTTACTTAAACTTGCAAAAACATATTAGTATTATCAATTGCTTTTAGGAAAGAACACTGGAATTGATGAAGAGGATAGATTCTATGCACCGCATACATTGACAAGTGTGTTAAAATTGTTTTATTATTATGATTACTTTTGGATTTGTGAATAATGATTTATGATTCTTATGATTCTGCGCTTGCATAGTCGGATGAGTTGTGGATTGTGGTGATTCAAGGCATTGGGGTCCCCAACCCAATGCTCCCTAAACACTCTGCGGAGTGTGAAAAAACTCACCTAAGGGTGGGGGTCCTATGCTCCTGAGAGTGAGGTAGGTGTTTTTGGAAAAACTCACATGTGAGTGGGGGTCCTATGCTCCTGAGGGAGATATGTGTTTTTGATATTTGATCACTCGAGCACTTGAGAGGGCAAAGGGCCGAGTGATAAGTGGCCCTGTTATGTAGGATGGCTTCGGAGGCTCAGGGAAGCTTAGAGGGCCTTTGATCTTTCCAAGTGCTTACACTTGTCTGTGGTGTCGACATTTCTAAATTGGATAAACTTGATCCCTTGTGTGACAAACTTCTTTTAGAGGAAGAGCTACACATTGCAAGTTAATTAAGACAACAAGATATGATGAATGATGTCACTAGATATATATTTTGTCTCACCCATGGCCCACAACTATTTAATGGCCATGCTTCATTAGAGTTCCTAATTTCTATGAATGGTTTATTCTAAGATTGAGTGATACAACTCCAAATCTTACCTTTTCTTCCAGTACTATAATGACTAAATCTTCATCAAATGATGTGAAGCAAAGTGATGTACATAAACCTTCTACTAACCTAGACATAGTGGCTAGAAGAGGTATGCTTGCAACTCCAGATCCTAGGCACAATGCCACTGATGTCCCTACAAACTCACCCCACTAGTTAGTCCCAATTGAGTCGATTGTTGAACCCTAGGTTGCTCTAGAGGAGGTTGCTAAGACACATCTCCAGATTAGCCCTACTAAACTTGACTCTCCTGGTATCAAGCCTTTGCTAGTATATTGACTATTGAGTACCATGGTTGCTCATTTGGCAAAGAAATTCAATTCCTCTAAAATAGAATCCCTACTCCAATTTGAGGCCATATACACTACTTATGTCAAGTTGTTTCCAATGATTGATCTAGGCCTTGCTAATGATGAGGTAGTTCAGGTTGCTTCTAAATGGCATTCCACTGGGGAGGACAATGAACATCTTTTTTATAAAAGCCTCTTGATTCCAAAGGAATATGTTAGGACTCTCCCTCAAAAGCACTTGCTATCATGTCGATTTATTCCTTCTTATGCTTATGCGACCAAAATCCAAGACTAACTAGTACTTGATGAGCTTGAGCAGAATTGTCATTCCTCAAGTTCATTCTTGCAGAAATGATTTTCGCATCGACTTGAGATTGCTTTTGATGGCAATCATCTTATGACCATAGCTGAGAAACGCCATACAGAAATAAGTTGATGAAGAAAGACCATGTAAGTGGAACAAACTATTGTAGGCTATCCAAAACAGACTGCAGTACAAATCTGGCCGTATCTTGAAGTTGAAGTGTCCAATGTCCATGTATGAGGTAAACAAATGTAGAGGATAATATGTACTATTCAACCATGCCATTAAAATAAAATTTTGATGAAGATAAAGCATTTAACTTTAGAATAGAATTTTATTACAACAAGCTGAATACTGTCCAGTGAATGAACTATCCTCTTGAAGAAGCCATGGAAATTGTTTCAAATATGAAGCATGCTGCCATTGAAGAAGATTCTTTCATACGCAAACCCTTTCACTTAGTAAGATACTTCACAAGAACTCGATTTCTTATAACTTTCTCCTGCTTACCAATAATCTTTTCACATTCATAAATGATCAAACCATCTTCATCAAGGGGAGGTAATTCTTCAAGAACTTGGATTTCAAGAGTCAACATACTTATTAAACTGAGATACATGAAAGACATTGTGGATGCATGTTGTTGAAGGTAAATCAAGTTGATAGTCAAGATCCCCAACTTTCTTAATTATTGGGTATGGACCATAATACCTATGAGCAAGTTGATTATGTCCTCCCTTAAGAGAAGCATGATATGATTTTAGAACCTTCAAGAAAACCCATTCACCTTTATCAAACTCCACATGTTTTCTTTTCTCATTCACATAGACCTTCATTGTATTTTGAGCTTTTCCAATGTTGTCCTTGCATTGCTTCATAAGAGCCTCTATCTTCTCTAACTCTTCATGAGCATCAGGACTTATATCATCATGAAATAATGTGGAAGGCACTTGAACCTTGTAACCATATAGTGCTTCAAAAGGAGACATTCCAATACTCATGTGATGAGTATTATTATAACAAAATTCTGCAAGATGAAGCCAATGGTCCCATGGGTTTTGTGTCATGGAAAAAATGACACAAATAAACTTCTAGCCATTTGTTAACCCTTTCAGTTTGCCCATCTGTTTGTGGATGATAAGCTATACTAGGAGTCAAAATAGTCCCCATAGAAGAGAACAAACTCCTTCAAAAGTTGCCCATAAACTTGGTGTCATGATCGGACACAATCTTCATTGGCATTCCATGAAGCTTAAAGACACATTCCATAAACTAATCACAGTCACTTGCTTTGCTATAAATTGAGCCTTTGTTAGAATGAAATGGGCTGATTTAGTCAACCATTCTACCACCACGTGAATGCTATTCCACCCGTGCTTTGTTATAGGCAATCTTGTTATGAAATCCATGATAATATCAATCCACTTTCCATGAGGAATAGGTAGCAGTTGAAGCAAACCACTGGGTAGAAGTGTGGAATCCTTATTTTGTTAACATGGAAGACAACTCATGATATAGTCTTTAACATCTCTCCAAATCCCTTTCCAATAAAAGCTCTTATGAATATTATCAAATGTTTTGAACAAACCATGATGTCCCACTAAAGGTGAAGAGTGCATCTCTTGCAAAATGTGATCTTTGAAAGATCATTGAGGAGTCAAGAAAACCCATCCTTGATACCATAAAAGATAATTATGCCATTTATAATTTGGATAATCTTCTCCTTTGCCTTGCTAAAATTCCTCCATCATTTTTTATGCTTGCAAATCAAGCAAATACTATTCTTGAATGTCATGGATCCAATCTTTATGCACAGTTGAAATGGTAGAGATAGAACATGCCCACATTCTTGATAAGGCATCCACCACCACATTATCTTTTCTAGCCATACAAGATATCTCAAAATCATATCCTTGAAGAGTACCTAACCATCTTTGTTACTTGGGAGATAAATTTGGTTGTGAAAGGAAGTATTTTAGCACAAGATGATTTCTTTTGACCTTGAAATGGATGCCATAGATGTAATGGTGCCACTTTTTAATAGCATGCAATATTTCCAACATCTCTTGCTCATAAACATGTAATTGATGCTCCTTGTCATCAAGCTTTCAACTTTTTTAAGCTATGACTCCATGGTCTTGACATAAAACAACCCCAATTCCTCTTCCACTAGCATCCGCACATATGATAAACTCATTAGAGAAATCTGGGCATACAAGGATATGTGCTAAAATTAAAAGAGATTTATACTCATTGAAACTTTGATCGGTGATGGAGTCCCAAAAGAAAGCCTCCTTTTTTAGTCTATCCACATCAATGGAGCCACCACATGAGCATAATTCTTGATGAACCTCCTATAGAATAATGATAACCTAAAAAATCCTCTCAAAGGGGTTACATTCATAGGAGTAGGCCATTCTTTAATACATTTTACCTTGTTAGGATCCACTATAATGCCTTGCTCCCCACAACATGACCTAAGTATTCAACTTCATTTTCCATGAAAGAACACTTCATTAACTTGGCAAAGAGTGTATGTCTTTGTAATGTGTCAAAGACCTCTCGTATATGCTTCAAATGCTCATCCTTGGATTTGCTATAGATAAGGATATCATCAAAGAAAACAAGGATTGTTTTGAATAAGAAGGGCTGTAATATTTTATTCATGAGGGCTTGAAAAGTAGCAAGTGTATTGGAAAGTGTAAATGGCATAACCAAGAAGTGGTATAACTCTCTTTGAGTCTTAAAATTTGTTTTGAACTCATCTCCTTCCTTCATTTGAATTTGATGATAACCAGATTGAAGATCTATTTTGGTGAAAGACATTGCATCTTCAAGCTCATCCAAAAGATCATCAATTCAGGGAATAGGATATCTATTCTTGACTGTTGACTTTTTAAATCTCGATAATCAATGCACATGAGAAATGATCCATCCTTCTTCTTGACTAAGAGCATGTGAGAGACAAATGGTGATTGACTTTGCTGAATTAAATCCATTTGCAGCAATTCTTTGACTACTCGCTCCACTTCTTCCCTCTCAAACTTAGACTAAGTGACTTGACTCAAGAACAGATGAGCAAGCAACAAGTGCACTATACTAAAGTACAAACTGATAATAACATTGCATTCATCTCATATGAAAGTGATAACCAAGTATAATGTTATATAGAGATGGGTGGGTGCTAGTCTTTCTCTCTATGCCTATGGGATTCCTGCAGAGCCTGTTGCATATCCTCAGCTTATCTGCTCATACAAAGAGGCAGCATGGATGTGATTGTAAATCTCAACAATCACCATATTGATTTTCGAGTTCTTAGAGTTACACTTCAGCTTATGATCTTGTGACCACTTCTCCTCACATTAGAAGCATAATTCTTTTGCATGCATTTCTCTAAGCTTACCGTGAGGAAGGAAGTGGCTATTAGAATTGTTTTGGGACAGTTTGGGAGCATTTTTAGCTCTTGAAAAAGTGCCTCTTGTCTCAGCCATATTTTTGAAAATTTGCCCCTATTTTTGCGCATACTTTTCACACTATTTAGATGCATAAACAGTCGAAAAAGTTGGCACTTTGTTGCTATAATTGGCTTGACTATTATAACCCATGTTTTCTTGCTTAAAAGAGTCTTATGATTGGCTAAAAACTTCCCCATATTTTGTAGGTTGATTGGAAATATTATTGCACATACTCCTTTGTTGGAAATTTTCTGCATCTCTCTTATACTTCTAGGAATATCTTTCAGCCAATTGTATGGCCTCATGTAATGTTTTTGGTTGTTGAGCTTTTACCTCCAATGATAGGGCAAGGTCAAGACCAAAAATGTATTTATTTTGCTTAGCAAAATTTGAAATGCCTTCAACATACATGGAGAGATTCAAGTATGTATTGGAATAGTCTCTAACGGACATTTCTCTTTGAGCACATGTATACCATCTTCTTTGGAGCCTTTCTTTTTCCAAAGGGAAAACGAAAACATTAATCATTGCTTGCTTGAACTCCTCCCAAGTGAGAAAGTTTTTCCCAATCTTGTGTATGTAATGCCACCAAGTATGGGCGTAACCTTCAAGATGAAGAGCCGCAAAATAAATCTTGGCTTCTTCACTTCTAGGATAAAGGGTGAAGTACAATTCGAGCTTATTAATCCACTCCACCATTTCGAAGGTGAAGCATTATCCCCTTTGAAATTAGTGATATTAATCTTTTTCTTATATTCTTTTTCATTGTAAGATGGCTACCCATAAGAGTATTACCTCCATGAATCTTTGTTCCATGAGTTTTTCCTAAAAGTAGGTGGCCCAAAGCCATGAGATGAGGGTTGACCATTTGGAACATGCTCTTGGTTTGGGATGTCATGGGTTGATCTTTGCTCATCATACCTTCCACTTTCATGAACTTGATTGTTGACTGCATTTTCTTTTTGTACATTTGAGGGTTGATGATAAAGATTCTTGTAGAAGGGGTCACATCCATGATAATCATTATCCCATTGATTGTTGTCTTGTTCCCCTTCATGTCTATGACTATCTTTTGGGCTACTAAATTGAGGCCTTGGGGTAAAAATGCCATGATGAAGATCCATCAAATAGGTAGTCAATAGGTTGCCCAGGGTATTAGGAATCATCTCCAGTATGTGGTTTGAAGAGAAATGACCATGGTAAAGAGAAACGAGAAGAGATCTCCATGGCAATTTTCAGTAAGAAGCTTGGAAAGAGGAAAGAGAGGCCATGCTCCAAAAAGTAACCACGATTTAATACTTCTAAACTCAGTTTAGACTTCAATTAGGTCCATGATCCTTCAAAATGGTCCCAAATTGACCACGAACCACCAAAATGACCATGAATCCACCATTATTTCTCCAAACATTCATCAAGACTATCAAATCTAGTCATGACTTAGTATAGAAACCTTAACTAGTCATGGTTTTATTTGAGCCAAATCCTGTGACTAATTCTTATTCTCTAGTTACTTTGTGCCTAAACTGTAACTAGATTCACAATGAAAATGACATTCCCATTGGATCAAAGATATGCTGTGATACCAATGTAAAGAAGCTAATTCCCACAAGAAGCCATTAAACTGAAAATACAAAGAAATAGAGTAATATGCCAAGAAACCATAACCAAGATGGCTAGGCATGAAATGATATTACCATTGATGTGGCTGAGAATCAAATGATGAGAGGGTGTAGCATGATATGCACACCAAGCTATGGTGGCCAAAAGTAATCGTCCTCTTAGATGGTGGGAGGTTGAGACCTCAAACATGTAATGTTGTAAAATGGCAAAGAAATCCTAGCCTAGATACAACTTAGATGTTTATACTTAACCCTAGTAGGCTAAATGTTGGCTAGGACATTTAGGCACTTTTACTCTATTATAGTTTCTTTGTACATATTTTTCTTTAGCTTAATTTGTTGCATTGATGACAAGAGCAAAAGCCCCTTCGACTTTAGATATAATGCTACATCTTATGCGAGGGCAAAAAATAAAAACAAGAGGTACAAGCTCAAACCCTCACACCTTGTGTGATGGTGAAATTCAAGGAAGAAGAAAGTTGTTCACAATTCTTTCTATCTTTTTCCCTTGAATCCACCACATGGTACTCTCAAAGTTTCACCAAGTGAATGTAGAAAAATAATAGATGACGAAGTAATGCAATGAACCTCAAGGCTTGAAGACAATATCATCGGCAATAGAAGCTTTCCATGAATATCCTACATTGCAACAACATTAAAGACTTAAAGCTGACACTAATATCAGAACCTTCTTGAAGATCTCAAGCTCGAGAGGCATCACGTCAAGACATCAAAGGCCAATCAAGACAACAAGTTTATATTGGAGCCTCATTGAAGAAACAAGGAACTTAAAGAACCATCAACAATGAGGTTCCACTTTCTTCAATGAAACCATACCTTTACTACAACATCTAATGGTCATCTACTTCCTTAGGAGCAGTTGCAAATTATTTCATCAATGAGCATACTAGTCTTCATCAACAAGTTTAGGTTCTTCCTCAATAACAACTTTATCAATGATGTGGCAATGTGCTTCAATGTCTAGGCTCTATGTTCAAATCTTCATTGTACAAACCTCAGTGCACCAATCATCTTATGCACCAAGTTTTATTATTTGCAGTCAGCCATTTGATCTCATACTTCGATTTCTCCTTGTAAGGCAACATGTCTTATCGTATATCACTGTTGTTACTTGAATTTCCAAAAGAAAAAAACAAGATAGAAAAAATGAAAAAAAACATAAAGGAACAAGAAATATGCACACATGTACACTGTATCGCACCTTGGGTCCTCAAGTTGGATGCGTCCAATGACCCTTGTCGACTAGCTCCATCTCTCACCCGCTAGCCCTTTTTCCATTTTCCCACACCCTTACTTAGGGCACATCAACATTAGGACATACCTAGGGAGTCTCGGCTTGCCATGGTTGACTTGTCTCGGAATCACTTGCACGTTTCATCCCTTCATTTGATTCACCTAGTTTCATCAATCCTTACTTATAAAAAAGGTGGAAAAGGTTCTTCAACATAAGGCCAACAATTGCATCAGTGCGGTTGATCTCGTAGAGACCCATGTTCTTCAAGAGCTTATTGGATTGAACACCTACTCCTATCCATTCCACATTGGTGTCTCCCTAGCATCTTCATCAATAACTACCTTTTACATCAACACCCACAATTCTTTTCATCTTTATTAGATTAAGATCCCTTGCTTCATCAAGCACTAGTCATCACTCACAGCATCCATGAAGCAGTCTTCTAACTATTTATTAGACTATGTATGCACACGCACTCACTATAGTATTTGCACAATAACCTATTCATAGTTTTGGGTCCTCAAATGTGGGATAGTACTTCAAGATTGCTTGGAGTTCCACCCATCTCCAAAACCAAGAACATCATATGTCTTGTGCATGAACAACAAACTAGCACTTTCCCCTAGAAAGTGATTGCATGTGAGGTTTACTTTGTAGGTACAATAGTTCATGGAGGATCATGAGCCATCACTTCTACATCAACATTGAATCTCCCATATTTTGCAATCTCCCATTCAACTTCAAGGGCCATTCTATCATCTTCATTAGAAGAACCATTAGTCCAGTGTATCTTAGCACAATCAATTTCTACAGGATTTGTCACCAATAACAACATCAGTCCACCATCTACCACAATATGAGCAACATCATTTGTACACGCCGTAGGAAAAAAATTATCCTATTCAGCAGCAACAAATTCTTCATTAGCAGCATTCATTTCTCCTTATCATGAATACTTCTTCTATCAACTCTTCTTAGCATTCCGTGTCTTCGATGCAAGCTCCAACATGCTACCTATGACGTGAGTGCCATGGGACTGGCACTCGTCTAGGGGGGAAATAATGTTAACAGTATTTTGAGAAGACTACAAAAGCGGAAGTGCCAGCTACTATTTTTTGGTGGATATTATTTTTGTGGAGCTTTAGTGCGTTATTTTTGGACACTTGGATTATATTTGTACTTCATGGACATCATAGATTATCATGGATGTATTACTTTGTGAGACTCGAGCTCACTGCCATGCAGATTGTATCTATCACTCACAATTGTGTTTGTCAAACCCACAATTGTTGCATGGGTTGCACACATGTATTTGTAATTAGAATACCTTAGGTTTGGTCTAATTAGGCTAAGGTTGAAGCATGAAACGATGATCTAAGGGTGGGAGATCTCAGTTGTATTGACACCCTTTTGGCATATCCATGTGGCAGAAGCTCTGTTAGTGTGACTACTCAAGCTTTCTATTCAATCTTTCTAGTCTATCATCTTGTTTCCATTGTGTTGAGAGTGATTGAGAGGGAGAGAGTGAGAGGTGTGTTGAATGAGGGATGGAGGGAAGGTGAAGCTCTTTGCCATCATCCTGCTTTTCTCGTCTTCTCTACTAGCTCTTCGACTCATTGGTGTGCTTGGTAGTGGATGCGAAGGAGTCACATCATTGGATCATGTTGATTGTGGTCGTGGAACCATATTTGAGCCTTCGAGTTATCAAACACAAGAAGCTAAGTTAGGCGAGTTCACTACAACTCAAGCTAGTCTTGTGTTATTACTTTCTTGGGTTGGAGAGGAGGAAGCTTGGTTAGTTAGAGTGGAGTGTTGAGAGATAAGGTGAGACATTGTCGCCGAAGTGAGTTGCAGCTTCTAAAATAATAGAAGTCTATCCAAAGTCCCAATTGTTAGTGCATTAGGCTCAATATGTAGCCTTTGTTAGGGGTGGTCATGCAATGCCTCGATCCCCCTTTCTCAAGGCCAAAATTATTCTAGCTCTTAGAAGGCTCAAGTAGACTCACTCTTTTATGTAATTAACCTGACATTTGGTGTGGAACTTAAGCGGCCACCTTAGTAGGATTTTTTGTCCAACATCTTCCCTATTAGAGGGCACATCAAAGAGTATGGGGATCCTCATAGTTTCTATTGTCTTCAACTTGCATTTTCCCACTATAGTGTAAGGTTTTCCCACATATGGATTGAGTTTAGCATTGAAAGGCACTAGCTACTGTTGGCCCACTTGGCTCTAAAAATGATAAGATAGTGTCTTATAGTTGAAGCTTTCATCAATGGGTGTCAATGAGGATCTCTTTTGCTAGTGGCAAGTGTAACTTTGAGGTAGGCCGGTGGCACTACTCACTCACCATCCTCATCCAAGTCATTCATCATGACTGCTCTAACTTTCAAATTTTAAGCTAGGTAGGATCTATGTGGTTTTATTCTCAAGGCTTTGGTTGAGTATTAGGGGTTGATAGAATCTTGGTAGGTTCTAAGGGATGTTTCATGCTTGGGTGCCATAGGGGGTGGTATTTCTTTTGACACGGCTATTGTTAAAGTATTTGATTCCCTAACCTTCTAGTGTTTCTAGTTCAACATTTCTAGTCTAGCTACTTATACAAAATTGATAGGGTCTCACGCCTATAAACTTTAGCTTTTTCTTGTGGCCTTTGAGAAAATATAAGAGAACCAAGTCCCCTTCATCAAGACTTTGTCATTGCACATGTTTATCAAACCATGATTTGTAGGGGAGTTTTTCAACTCTTAATGCATAGATGACTAATAGTATAGTCTCCAAAATGCATTCCAACTCAGCCAAATGATCTATCCATACCGTGTTTTATTCATATGCTCCTAGATCACTATGTGCATGCTAGGAAAAAGGAAAACATGAAAGATGGCAAGTGTGGCATAGGTCAACCTAAAGGGGGTGTTTGGACCATGGTTGTGCTATGGGCAATTTGATAAGCCCATAGCACTGCCATGAGTTTGTTGTCTTAATTAGGTTGTCACAATGTACACACCATCCTATTAGTAGATTGATTAAGGTTTTGTTAGTGGACTCAACTTGGTTGTTGGCTTGTGGGTAGTAGGGGACAAACTTATGATGGATAATGAGGAATGTAGATGACGATAATACCTCAGAGGCGTGACAACCATGTGCCCAAGAACTCGGTTCTTGTGATATCACCACCACATAGTTAGCTTCACCAAAACAAGGTACCAGTAGTCTAGGGGTCTAGTTAGCCCACGGGGTCGGACTCCTCCTACAAGCCAACATCCAAGATGGGTATGGTACTCCTTATGCAGGAACTCATCGAGATAGGGCATTTTATTGGGTGAGGTTTAGGGTGATCCTTTCTCGAGTTTCAGGTTACCTGGGGCTCATATCGAGGTGCTTGGTGCCTATCCAAGCTAATGTAATATTGGTCTCTCCAGAGCTATCAAACGAAGGGGCGGAAATAAGAAACGCAGTCTCACAAAACCAAGGGCTTAAGGATTTGACCTTGTGATAGCATTTGCACAAACAAATGCAATTAAGATTACAATGTATGAGTGTGTGAAAATGTAGTGTTAATTAAATAACCATCAGAGATAATGTGTGTGTGTGGGTGGCTGGGTTGGTGCACGCACACGTGTGTGTGCATGTGCAAAGGATTAGACTAAAATGTGTGAGCTAGTGAGAGAATGTGTGTCTTCATGAATCCTAATTTGGAGACACACACACACTGTGTGTGTGTGTGTGTGTGTGTGTGTGTGTGTGTGTGTGTGTGTGTGTGTGTGTGTGTGTGTGTGTGTGTGTGTGTGTGTGTGTGTGTGTGTGTGTGTGTGTGTGTGTGTGTGTGTGTGTGTGTGTGTGTGTGTGTGTGTGTGTGTGTGTGTGTGTGTGTGTGTGTGTAGCAACTTAGTAACAAAAAAGAAGATGTATCCATATAGTAAGAGGGATGTGTATGTGTGTGCATGTGTGTCCACATGCACGTGCGCGTGTGCACTCTCTTGAATATGCAACATGTCCCTTGGATGATTCTTGAATGCCTCTCCTAACTTTCTTTACCCAAGAATCTTTTATGGAGAGCAATATCCAATCCATTAACTTCAACTAAGCCTTCTCGTAATACCTTAATAGTTAATCACAACAAGATTAAGGGCTCTTAGTAAGAAAGTGCAATCAAGGTTAAATGTTACTCCCATCAATCTGGAATTAGGAAGCAAAAAGTTCAAGGTCTAATAATTGAGGATGTATGTGGGTGTGTGTGTGTGTGTGCACGCACTCATGTTTTTGGAAGTCAATACAAATTAAAAGTTTCCTTTGAATGTCTATAGAATTACGAAGAGTAGGAAAAATAAAAAACATGATTACATGTATATGTAGAAATTAAACAAAAGAAGCCACAATGGCAACATTAGTAGGGGCGGGAGCATGCAAGCTTTGTTTAAGAAGCAAGAGATAAGAGTCAATGCGAGGGTTTTGAATAGGGCTAGTGCCAATGATGAGGGTGATATGGTGGTGTGTGAGAGCACCATAGCAATCCCATGAAGTGCTATATGCACAATACCAATGTGAATGACAAAATTTGCTACCCTATCAACCTCTAAATGTAATTTTGGATAGATGGCAAAGCCTCTAAAAGTATAGCCTTTCAAACAATACATAATTCCTTCTTACTTGTGCATGTTGACTTATCCCTCTTCCTCAAGAGAGAATCTAGAGATTACCATGCCAACATCCACCACTCTCTTCAATAACCACAATCACATAGAGTTGCTTGCAAGATCATGTTGTTTACAATGACCCTCAACAAAATCCCAAACCTTTTCACATTGCTCACATGTGCTCAATGCTCCTTGATTCTCTACAAGGTCAATACCCACTTTTTGGTAGCACTTGTCTATCCCCCACTCGTATTTCTACATCGACGACGGCTATTGAATAACACCAAAGCAATGCTAGAGTTTCTTATGAGTATGTGTTATAAGGAAACTTTTAGTCCAAGTTTTCAATAGGATTTTGTGTGTCATGATGATTTCTCATTCATAAAATTCTGAGGTAGTGTTACCATGCAATTGATGGAATCATTTGTTAGTCAAAGTTATTACGCTTGCATGCAAGGTCAATCCACAAAGTTGGTTTTTTTTTTTTTTGTAAAGATAGAGAGAGAGAGAGGAGAGGGTAATGCCATAAATATGTCTTAATATGATACCAAGTTTTAATAAGTCTAATTGTGTTGCTAAAAGTACATCTATAGTACCATAGAAGAGAGATCAATGGTGTTTTGATGAGCCATGCTCAAGCTAGTTGCATGTTGTGAGAGACACACACACACCCAAAAAAACACATGTTCAAAGAAAAAAACTCTGTAAAAGGCCAAAAATAGCCTACAAGACCAAGATATTTTTTATATATGGCACCACTCATGCTACTTGTGAGATTTAGAAAGAGTATTCAATGCAATGGAGTATATGGCATGTTGTGCATGCACACACACACAAACACATTGTAGACACCAATAGTGCAAGAAAATTACTACAATCAAGAGTTCACAAGTCCCTACATAAGATACACATTATTTTGACATGGAGTCAAGCTATAGAGAATACAATTAAAAACTTGAACCATCTTAGTGGATGAAAAAGATGAAATTATCCAAGAATTAAATGTACAAGGGAGTACGAAACTTATAAAGTGTCCCCCAAGCCCTAATGATGCTTGGCTTAAAATCCATTAAAAACTAAGGAAGTTTAACAATTTGTAGATCCATCCAAAATCTAAACATTAAGGTCACATGGCACTGTATTAGCTGGGACACTAACTCCTACACATCTCATATATTTGTAGGTCCATCCTAAAACTAAACAGCATGGTACCATTGGCTAGGACACCCACTTACTCTATTCATTATTAATAAGAGCGCAAACTCCTAGCACATATCTCTACTTATGCATGCTTTTCGAAAAAATCATTTCCTAGATGTATAAGATATGGACGTTCAACATGCGAAGTTACACAAAAACACATCTCAAACATAATAGCAATAATCCAAAAAATGCAAACTAACTACACATACTTGCCTCATGTCGACAAAGATGTCAAAATCACAAGAATAACAAAAGCCTTTTTTTGTTTTTAAGGGGCTGACAATGGGGAAATTGTGATACAAAGATATTCACACCTTAAATAACCTATTTACAACATGAATTAAACTATAATCCCCATAAGGCAAGGCCTTTGAATGGAAATTTAAGCCTACATTTAAGAAAAATGTTGTGCGTGTCAAAATTGAGCATACAAAAGGAGGTTTTAAGGTTGTGCACGTTTCAAAGTAAATTTGCTCAAAAATGAAGTCTTGAAAGAAGCAAGCTTGAAAATGAACAAAGACCTCTAAGAGTACTACTACTAGATTTACTCGCTTTCAAACTCCAAGTTATGAGAAGCTCTCTCTCTCTCTCTCTCTCTCTCTCTCTCTCTCTCTCTCATTTCCTAGTGGTGTTAATGACACCTTATCATGGGTTTCCTTTTTGTGCTAACAATGCCCAAAGTAGTGTAACCAAAAACTTTTTTTTTGGTATGTACCCTATCTGCCTTAAGGCATCTAAAACTAGTTAATGCAACTTTCTCTCTCTCTCTTCTCGTGCAAGTGCATACTCCATATAAGAGCATACAAAGACTTTCCAATTAAAAAGAGGATTTTCTAGATTAGGGAGACTTGCACATGAGAAGAGAGAGAGTGATATTAGGGGGTCTATGAATCATCTTAAAATTTGAATGTGTGAGATATATCACTAACCAACCCAAATGTGCAGTTGACTAGACCCTATACCCCAACATAGAGCAAGTCACTTTCCTCTTCTTTGTCTTCTCCCTCCCTCCCTCCCATGCAAGTGGACTACTCACTTCTACTACATAACAATTGAATGAGGAACATGTAGCATGCCACTGTGAGCCAAACATATCATGTGAGTCGATTGATATGTTTCTACTATGTCAAGCTTGAACAAGAGCAAAGGGCATGCTTTATGATGCCAACAAAGGCAATGAGTGAGGATTAAAGCAATTTGCACAAACTTGCCATTAGAGTATGGCCATCATTAATCTAATTGTGGTTATCAATGGCAAGATGGCAAAAAGACAAAAAAAGATTGCAAGCTCAACATTTTTGTGCCTGTAAGAGCATTTCCTATAAGGTGTGATGGGAGAAATGCTACAAGAAAACTTTCATCCTTTGCATTACATTGCAGAATGCTAGAGACTTTAAACTCTATCGAGTGTCACTAGGTTGTTCAAAAGGCAATGAGTGAGGATTGAAGCAATTTGCACAAACTTGTCATTAAAGTATGTCCATCATTAATCAAATTGTGGTTATCAATGACAAGATGGCAAAAAGACAAATAAGATTGAAAGCTCAACATTTATTTAGTTTATAACTGCAAGAGCAATTCCTATAAGGTGTGATGGGAAAAATGCCACAAGAAAACTTTCCCCTACGTTACACTGTAGAATTCTAGAAACTTACACTGAACACATTATTAAGTGTCACTAGGATGTTCAAAAGTGAGACACATCCAATGCTTGCAAGACTTTATTTCTCATACAAATTGATTGATATAAATACCATTTCTTAAAACCACAAATTACATAAAATTGTATGTTTAAAATGTATCATTGAAAGGGGACTGTCGTATCTTTTTTGCATGGTGTCCTAGCATATGATTTACCTCAAAAATGTATGGCTATACCATTATCAGTCTAATAAAAGCTATGTATTTGCAAATGGGATCATGCTCGATTCACAAATTACTATGCCTCCGAATGTGTATTATATCAATGCAACGACAAAGTTTGGCATACAAAGAATTACTGGTCATTTCTAAACTGTCAAAAGTGTTTACAAATATAGTACTTTTTCTTAAGTTTCATTGAACTTTGTGTGTGATTCCACCAAAAGCCAAGAGAGAGCGTGCACTCACACTTGCATGCATGTGTGAGGAAAGAGAGGGGCGAGGGGGGAAGATGTGTGGGGATGCTGAAGCAAAGCACCTCGTATATTAGACAACTAATTTCTGAAAACATTGAGTAAATTTAACACCATGCATCTCTGACAACAATTGCTAATCTCCAGTTCATAGAAGTAGCAGCCATCTGATGGTGAGGGTGAGTAGATGAAAATTAGCACCAGGCATCTCTCTGACAACGGCTGCTAATCTCAGTTCACCAGCAGAGCAACCATCTCAACGTGAATAGACGAATTGAGACATTACACAGAATTTCAGTCAAAGCTGTCGTCAAAGTTCCCTCCTCCAGAGAAATTTTTATAAGCACAAAATCCAGAATAATCACATGCTAAGTTGGAAAGCACTTTCCCAAGTGTTAAGCACGTTATCAATCTTTGCTGATCAACACTAAAGATGAACAAACTGACTAAATACCATCAGCTCCAATATTTTCACCTTGAGGACACAGAGGATGACTGTTGATTAAGACTTGGAATCAGCACAAGCACCATTCTACTGTGCAACAGTCAGTCTTCAACTTTTCATCTTCCAGCACTGCTTGAACAGTCATCGAACTGTTGCAACACCAACTTAGGGCTTCTGTACCCTTTCAAAGGCCATCAGGCCATCTGCAGTCTCTCAATTTTCTTCTCTTACGACTTCTGCTATCGACCCCAGGACCGCGAACCACCAAGAGGTACTGTGTTTGACCCTGACTTCGTGGGGCCTCCATATCCACGACCACCAAATCCACGGCCTCGTTGGTCCCGGAAACCTGTCATGCCTCAAAAATTAGTTAACAACCTTATACCTTCACATTACACACCAAGGAAGTAAAAAGCAGGATACAGCGACCACCAGAAAGACAAACATACCACCACCAGATCCTGTCATAGCTTGTAGGGAAGGATTAATAGACTGTCCTGCTTCATTTAGAATGCTAATAAGTTCCCTTGCATGCCTTGCATTAGCTGCAGTGAAGAAAGTGTACGCAGTTCCACTGGCTCCAGCTCGGCCAGTACGTCCAATGCGATGCACATAGTCTTCACAAGAACCGGGGAAATCATAGTTGATCACACACTTTATGTCTTTCACATCTGCAGATATTCAATCTGCACCATTAGAATTGGCAAGAATAGAATTCGACCATCAAAAGAAGTAGAAATCCAAACACTTTCAAATGATGAATGAGTTGAAATATGTCAAAAGGCTCATATCATCAGAGAAGACCCTACTGACTCAAGATAGGATTTGAATGACTAAGACAGAATCCGGCTTCCCATCCAGATGACAATCTAAATTTATGACCCGATAACCTGATATAGGAACAACCAGTTGAAAGGAAGGGTCCTAAACTTCTGCAATAAGCGCCCACCTTGCTATGACATGAGCCATATGTTGTGGGAATCAGCCGGGCTGCACAATGATGCCAGCTCCAAACATGCGGACCACAGCATGGCGGCGGTAGAGGCAACATTCATCTGCTTGCTCCTTACCACATCCCATGTATCACTGCACCGCCGCCACGCCACAATCTCGCCTTTAGAACACTGGCAAGCAGCCCGCTGATTTCCATTCTTGTCTTATTTAAAGAAAATAAATCAGGAATGATTTTGAAACTCCAAATGTTGAACCAGTGGAAACCAGAGTACCAAATTTACAATAAGACGCAGTGAATACACATACCCAACCCACGGGCAGCAACGTCAGTTGCTGTCATGATTGGGCTTTTCCCAGCTTTGAACTCTGAAAGAACCCAATCACGTTCAGCTTGGCTTTTGTCACCATGAATGGAAAGAGCTGGCCATCCATCCATGCGCAATTGCCTGGTCACTTGGTCACACCCTCGCTTGGTCTCCATAAAAATGAGTATTCGACTTCCATCCATTATTTCTTCCAAAAGCTTTATCAGCCTGGGAGAACCAGCAAGTATCAATCGCTATGATTACACTGAATGAGAAAAGAACCACCTACATCACTGAGCCTTCACCACATGCATCTGCAAGACAGCTCACACACTTTCATACTTACTTGGGATACTTCTCATGCTCAGACACAACATCCACAATTTGTTGAATTGCATGATTAGCTTTTAGATCAGCAGAGCCAATAATAACCTGTAAGGAAAACCATGTCAGATTTTCTGCATTACCTGTCCAATTCATGTCAAGAAAGAATGTACATTACCTTATAAGGATTGTGTAGAAACTGTCTGGCCAAGAACTCCACCTCTTTAGGCCATGTTGCACTCCAGTACAAGGTTTGCCTATCTGGCCGTATCTGCAAACATTTTTACATTTGAACCCATATGCCAAGATAAAGAACATCAGATACATCACAGATATTATTCCCCAACACATCTTATACACCTATGACAAAATATTACAATTGTCAATATACCTGTGAAACTATCTTTCTAATCTGTGGCTCAAAGCCCATATCTAGCATTCGATCAGCTTCATCAAGAACCAGGTATGTCACTCGTCGTAGATTTGTTTGTCTGGCTTCAAGCATGTCGATTAGTCTACCTGGAGTTGCAATAACAATTTCTACGCCTGACATCAGCATACCAAATTATTCCGTTAGAAAAGATCCAGAAGTAGAAATAGAAACACCCATGAGCACTAGAGACACTTATCAACAAAAGAAGAATAAAGAGCACAAGCACCTTTTTGGAGATCTCGAATCTGTGGCCCTTTAGGAGCGCCTCCATATATGCATGTGTTCTTGATCTTAGAAGAAGTACCAAATTTTGTAGCTTCTTGCTGTATTTGAACAGCGAGCTCTCGAGTAGGTGCAAGTACTAACACAATTGGACCATCTCCAGGAGCTGCCACAGATTCAAAAACGAAACAGGTCAAATAAAATGAGAGAGAAATTACAAGACCCTTAAAATCTGTATATCTTCCTAATAAGAATTGCAGACACATGTGAAAGGATAGGAAATACTAGCTATATTTAGTGGCACTATTGAGAACATTGAATCTATTACTTCTTGCCTCAGTACTAAGAAAACTGGTTCTTGTTTATTCAAGATTTGCTAGCCAATTTCTTATAATTGCTACAATCAGACAATCAAGAGAAACAAAGGATGCATGGTCGACTTGATTCATGGAATCAACCCAAGCCCTAAAGGGATACCTTTTAACATGGTCCATCTTGTTTCCAGAGTCTTCAATGGAGAATGATTAAAGCATATTTCATGATCAACTCCTCATACCGGGTGCCCTGCTGAAGCACTGCAATATCAATATGACTTGTTCCATCTCCATTATGGGCTGAAAGTAGATATCACCACTGATTCAGGCTAATCTTGTAAAACAGTGGGATCCACTCCATGATTTTCTGCAGAGTCCATAATGGAAGGTAGGGCGCATATTCCAATGACTATTAAAGCTGGCAAGGTTTGGCTTGTCAATGAATAAAAATGATCCGAAGGCAACCTGGTGGATATTCCAATGAGAAGGAAATTGACCAGATGTGGCTAGCCGATGATCTAAATGATCGAAAGGCAAGCTTGGAGGCAGCTAGTCTAAAGCTCTTCAAACTCTTTCTTTGTAAAGAGCTTGGAGGCAGCTAGTCTAAAGTTTGGAGGCAGCTAGTCTAAAGCTCTTCAAACTCTTTCTTTGTAACTTCAAACACACCAATTCACACACCTTGAAGGAGAGCAGTTGTATAGTCACATCTTCTTGCTTGATGTGGATATCATGTTAGCCTCGTTGCTTTTTCTTTTTCATTTGGTCCATACCTTGAATCCTGATCAGCCACATACTAGCAAAGTACTGGATCCAAAGCTCCTATGGTAGGACCCCAAGCCAAAGGCTCAAAAGGAGACCACTTCATAGACTGACATTCCATGGAGATGATGGCATGCTCAAACAAAGCCATCAATTACATTGTGTTCGCTGCAAAAGCAATGTAGCACGGTTATCAAATTCTTATGCATGGCCTAGCATTGGTGCCACTAGCCATCAATCTCCAAGTGAGAGGCAAGGGGGAAGCCTCCAAAAAGGGCCTTCCAGAAGCAAGTTATGGACTTGGTATTAGCATGATTAGCCAAATCATGTTGTTTTGCATGTATGATGTCTCCACTGTAAAGATAGAGAAGACTAACTCTTTGAAAGAACTCCCAAAAAATCCATCAAAAGGGCAATATTGAAATTGGAGAGAGATCTTGGAAGACTTAAAGAGTGTCCACATTCTTTAGCTTGGACATTTGGGACTTCTGGCAACTCAATCCAATTGTCAATTACTAGGCTAACACACAACACATATTGAGGGATTGGCATCTAGCTCACCTCCCAATTGTAAAGCCATTCCAACTGCCCGGATAGCATGATTAGGCCTTAACAAGCTAGCCTCTAATACAAGATTGGCATATCATACACCACAATCCACACTGCACATCATGATGGCAAGCTATTGAGCTATCATACAACCTCCACCTTAAGAGTGAAGAATCCATGTAACTTAGCTCAAGGGTGTTTTATGGATGCAATCTTCACTTTTGAGCACTATCCTATAATCAAAACTAATCCCTCGACTCATCACTAGACTTCTAACCACAATAGGTGTCTAGCTTGGTTACCTATGTGAAATGTGGTGCAAGAATGGAAGCATAGACAAGTGCTCGAATAAATTAATGAACACAAGACAGGAGAGAGAAAACAAAAGAACACTCCAAAGGAAGAGAACTCAGAGGTGCTCTCGAGAAATGAAATCTACCAAACACGAGAATGACGCATACAACAATGAGTGGGTTGCGTGGGCAAGCACTGGCATTGGCTTCTCTCTCCAACAAGAAGACCACCTGAAGAATGATGATGTCTAAATGAGGAGAAGAAGCCCTTGAATAAATAGGCCCAAAATATACCAAATATGGCAGCTAGTCAGCCAACATTTAATGCTGGCCGACTGGCATAAAATGTCACAAAAAATCACTACAATAATGGGAGAGAACTAATGTCAATGTCGATCGTACCAGTTCCTGAAAATAGAAAAGAGTCATAACAAATCTCTATGACTATCAACAATGTCTCCCAATAGCATACAAAACCATGGTGTCAAAAATGCCTCATAACATAAGTAACCATGGATTCTCCACCTTTGGCCAAGATCACCAAAATGTCCCCTTGTGTGAGCTTGGACTAGGAGCCAATCCCGCAACTCATCATGAGCCTAGATGTCAATCCCAACTCCAAGAGTTGAACCTACCAAACTTAGATCAATGCATCAAGAACATCCCTCTTTGGAACCTGTGTGCTTGTATACCCGTACAGATGAGGCTCAATTGTCCCATCTCACTACCCTCTCACACTCTCTCTCTCTCTTTCTCTTTCTGATACTAGAGAGTCATGAGGGATGACTGCATCACCTAGACTAGAAAGTAGCAAAGGAAGGGACAATCACACCCTTCCCTTAATCTGAAGAAGTGGATTCCTGCCACACCTTGGACTTCCCCTTGGCCAATGGATCGGAGTCAAAGTCTAACGAATAGGTGACTCGAAACTCCTTGCAATCCTTCCACAAGTGTCTCTTCTTACCACAATGATAACACTAAGCCTTCGACATTTCTTCTTATCACCCCTCTCTAAAGCTATAAAGGCCTCATTGGAACTTCCATAATGAGACGAAAGCCTCCCCTATAAACGCCAAGATGCGTCATGCTCAAGCAACATCGAGGCCATATGAGTAAAGCGCACAAGTGTAGAGGATATTTGAGCCCTCAAAACATTTCCCAATCCATCAAACGCCGAGGGGAGCTCGTAGAGTACCATTCCCACTACATGCGTCTCTGAAAGGGCAAACTACATGTGTCGAAGTTGATCCTATACCTATGTAACACGGAGCAAAAATGATTGAATGGTGTCTGTTGACTCAAACTGCATTTGCTAAAGCTATCCATAAAGGGTCACAACACCCATAGGGAAAGGTGTCTCATACAACAACTAAAGCTTCGAACATATTTCTGGGGATATCCTGCAAGAGGTAACTGCTGATGGAACTTCTTTAGAAATACACCGAAGCAATGCTGAATATGCATGTGCATTGTCTAAATCCCATGTAAGCACAACTTCCTCACGGTTATCCTCATCAAAATCTTCGAAATGAAAAAAAGAACACTAAGACAGAGGAATAGCTCCACATACATTGTATCAAACTCCACTTTTGCACAAACCAAGCTTTCATCATAGCACTCCAAGTAAGATAGTCAAGTCCATGCAACTTATCATCTGTAGAAGTGCACAGAGAGGCCATCGAGAGAGGAGAAGAAGGAAAGATAGAGAATAGAAGGTATACATAGAGAGAATATAGCCAAACCAACAACAAAGACTATACAAAATGAGAGTTCACATGCAGTGCAACTAAAAATCTGATCACAAACGAAGGCCAATTACTGCAGAATGAAGAAAAAACAAGTAAAAACTGCTAGAAACAGCAAAAATGGCCTATACAAATAGTCGCCCAGCCATGGTTAGGGATAGAAAATGAAAAACGCAAGCTGATGGAGCATTCAATGCAGCAAACTGACGATTGCAAGTTGGAATCTAAGCACAGGCTGAAAACACAAGTTGCTAGTCTGAAAAACGTAGGATTGATCAGCAAGGAAAAGAAAGATCTGTAATCAACAAAAGAATCACAACACGAACCTAGATCCTACAATTTGATACCATGTCAAAAGTGGTGCAATAATGGAAGCATAGACAAGAGCTGAAATAAAATGTTAAACACAAGACAAAAGAGAGAAAACAAAAGAACTGTGCAAAGGAAGAGAACTCAAAGATGTGCTCGAGAAGCGGAATCCATATACCAAACACGAGAATGATATATACAATAGTGAGTCACTAGTTGTAACCAACCTTCCTTCCGTGGATGGGTGGTAAATCCTTGATTACAACTTAATTACAACAACAAACAATTAATGTGAATCTGAAAATACAAATTAACCTACTGATCTTGGACAATGCATACCCGATTACCCCAAAATTGGCATCCCTTTCGGTATTTCTTTAGCTTTATTGAAGAAAAAGTCGATTTACAATGGGATTCTCCCAATCCCCTTTTCAATCCAAACTCCTCTTGTTGTCCAAAGTGACCAGCAAGTCTTCAATCTGATTTGCCCCTTGATTCAAGGGCTTAATTGGCCTTCACCCACTTCATGGACGATGGAAATGTCCCAAAATCAATGACTGGCTAGTCCTCCACTTAAGACTTGAAGCTTTTAATTTCTCACGCGCTTTCCAAGGTTGCTGCTAAACCCTAATTTTTACTGTAAATTAGGGTTTACAACAAAGAAATTTGTAATTTCTCAACCTCCAAGGGTCCAAATGCTGAGATCTTCAGATCAAGGCTGTAAAATGATTGGGAGATGAGAGAGAAAGTTGTAGAAAGAGAAAATTCAAAGTTTCTTCGCGAAAAATGACTGAAAATCAATTACGCACAACTACTACCCTGCCACAACAGCTTGTAGATGCAAAGAACTAAAAGAAAACCAATCATTTACTGCTACTGCCCTGTCTCAACAGCCTGTAGATGCTGTCACCTGCTATTGATTGGTCTTCTCCTAACCCTGGCTGCCTCAAAAGGTCCTCCAATGGCTGCAAATCAAACCAACAGCATCTCCTCCCTCTCTCTTGCAAGCTGAATACACTGAAAATGCCTCTCTCCAACCTCTAAAGACGTTTTTCAACCTTGCATGGGCATTTTTAACAAGTGGCAACCTTTCCAAATAGTTTTTCCAACATTATCTATAATTAAATATTAGTTTTCAATCTTTAAATTCTGAAAATTAATCCGATAACTATTTCGGTGCCCTGAAAATTTAATCTGATAACTATATTAATCTAACAACTAGCACCAGATACCACCAAGTACATGTGCAACATAACATATAGCACTCTTTTGGATTAGGAAACAAAGTTAGAATGAACATGTGCAGGTAAATGCATATGCAAGTAAACACACACGCACATATACATGAATATATGAATGTGTGTCCTTAAGCATCCAAAATTATTGGACCGTAGAGTCACTAAATAGAGCTAGCTCTCTTGATATTTGTGATAAAATGAAATTCTGAAGAACAAAATCTCTCATTTTTCTTTAAAACTATAATATGATGATTCTCCCTTGCACATCAATAAGTTGTCTTTATCCTCATATGCCAACAAGTCAACACAAAGATTGTGATATAGATGGACTAGCATTTAAACCATTTTTAGAGCCATTCTAGCTAGCCCTCAACTAGGATTAGCCTTAGGCTAACAACACAACAAGGCCTCCACTTTCAAGCCTCAAGAACTTGTTTCCTATATCATCAACCAAGTGTAGGAGTGTAGTCCTTGACACCACAACTACTACATACAAAAGGGATACATAGAGAAGCCAAGAAACTAAGCAAGTATAAACCATGGTTGCCAAGAGTTTCAAATATAAGAAAACAAAAACAAGTTTCAGAGTCACGCACACAATCACACACACACACACATGCACACACGCGCATATATATATATATATATATATATATATATATATATATATATATATATTGAATACTTATATTATCAAACACACATTACACTCACTATTTAGTAGCTTTCAATAGATGAGTTGTGGTTAGGGGTGAAATGCCACTCAAACCTAGAGCTACTTGGTTCTCCTCCAAATGCATTGAGGCACGACTATCTAAGGACAAAGCATCGAGGCAATGGAGTAGCACAAAATCAAGGACCCATCGTGACTAGGACAATAAAAACCAATCCCATTTGTATCTCAAATACTTGGAGGATATAACTTGTAACATTCCCTTGAAACTAAATCAATTCTTAACCATCACATTCAATGAACTTGTTGAATCATTTATCTCAAATAGTTGATCATGTGAAAGAACTACCTACAAACAAAGGTTACATGGGAGTTGATATGCTCACTGCTCACTTAAAAGAGTCCTTTTCTTTTTACTTCATTCTTAGGGATAATGTTGAGGATAACAATTCTTCATAAACGGGAATTGTCACATACTTGGATATGCCTATAGTAAAGGACCTAACCATTGATCATTTGGTCATTAGGTGTGACACGCATCTTACAAGTTTGAACAAAACAAGAGTCTTGTAGTTTGAATGTATCTTAGGTCTAAGGGAGTTAAGGAGTTCTAAAAATAGGACGCCTAACTCATTTGTGCAATATCTATCACAGGGCCCACTCTTGGACTCTAAACCGTATTAACCTCCATCCACCCCCTGAGACAGTGTAGGCTAATGATATGGGATGTCAGGCCTTATGATGGAAGCTTGGCCTAATCTATTGCTAGTCCCAAGTGCCCTCAGGGGGGAGGGGTGTGGTTAGCTCCACATAGGACTCTCAACTCCACGGGGTGGTTGGCTCTACATGCGACTCTCAGCTCATTTACCTCTCTCACAAGATCCACTCTTTGACTCTAGATCCTAGATAGCTCCATAGACAAACCAAGATGGTTAGGTTGATGATATGGGATGTCAAGCCTTATGATGAGAGCTTGCCACTTGGCCTAATCTATCATTGGCTCCAAGCACAAGGGTGGGCCGTTTGGCTCTATGGCTCAATCCATTCTAAATCCTTTTTGAAGCTTGTATGCCTTGTATCATGTCATGACACGTATGCAAGCTCGAAGACATATGAAGATGTTTCACCAACTGTTGGAATCATGATCCACAAAGATATGCTAGGACCTTGGCATTGTCCACCTACTCATCCAATGTGAGAGAATGGGGGAGAGGATGAGAAAAATATGAAGCATTATGCTGCCTGAATTGGATTTCCCTCCATCCCTTGGATGCATGCTCATGCCAAGTAGGAGTTCATAATTTGTACTTGTGCGCATTGGATCTCTGGATTTTCTTTTTATGTCTGATTTTGCCATTCTCCCTAAATTTTATTTGTCTTGCAGGGAGCAGTTGGTACCAAGCCAACCAGCCTAGATGACGGACTGCTTTCAATATGGAAAATCTTGGAGAGTGCAGGCTGGGACCCCAAATCTGCTGGCCAACTGGCTGGTTGTACCATGTCAACCTGGCACTACAACAGCGCACATCTCACCTACAATACCAGGTCTTGTCCCACTCTGGCGTCACCTACCTGATCCCCCCCTCTCTCTGCCTAGCTAAACATCTCTCACACACATGGTACCATATCAGCAGCCACATGACCAGTCGCTGCTCGTCCTGGTTGCTTGGAGCTATTGTTATTGACACTTTCTGGTTGCTTGGGTGGTGACACATTCTTCAGCTACTAGTATTCATGATTTGATCCTAGTGCATACACTAAGACATTGTGAAATGATCCTGGTACACAAAGACGGAGACATGCACACACAAATGCAGATACAGAAAGACATAGTCATAGGCAGAAATACACAAAGACAAACAGACAGGTATGAGCACTCGCACAAGGTCCGTCCACCTTTTTCCTTCCCTCCCTTCCATGGGCCCACCCCTCAAACATAATATTAGGACATTCAGAGGAAATCCTGCTTACGTGCAACATCACTACATAAGCTTTGAAGTCATGAAATTGCCATACTACTAAAGACAATAGCAAAAAACCACACACCAAAACAGGATAACATCTAAACTTTCTCACATTTACTGCACGTGAAAGCATGCACTGTAGGGAATTGTGAAAGACCAAATACGTAAGCATCACAGCAAACACTAATCCTCAGTTGCTTTAATCGAAGTGAGAAAGATCCCAACCATGAGAAGAAATTACCAAGAAACGGCTGTGCATTGACGTGCACAATAGCTGGCAGAAGATATGCAAGTGTCTTTCCTGACCCAGTCTCTGCAAGTCCAATAAGATCTCTTCCTTTCAGAGCCATGGGCCACCCTTGAGCCTGTATAGGTGTTGGCTCTGTAAAACCAGCTCTTAAGACCTCCTGAAGCACATAATCTGCAGCGAAGAGAGACACTCAGAATCTAAATCTCATTCCAAGAAACTACAGGGACAACACAAGAACGCTTCTGCAGGCAAGTACCTGGAAAGGAAGCCTCCTCAAAGGAACGCACGGGCTTTGGCACATCTCGACCTTCAACAGTTATTTGCCTCCTTCGTCTGTAAGCAGAGACCTCTTCCTCTGTCATGGCAGCCACAGCCGGGTGCTCCACGTAGAAATTCTTCTCAAACGGGATCAAGCCCTCGAAATCTTCTTTGGGGAGGGCGATGTTGTCAAGGTCGCGCTTCGAGCTAGAGAAGTCTCTACCACCACCTCTTCCACTGCCGCCTCCACGGCCACTGTAAGAGCCACTTCCGCCATCGCCGTAACTACCTCCGAAGCGACCGCCTCCATAGCCACCTCCTCCAAAATCACTGTTCATGCAGCGAACATGCGCTCTGTTAGGAATTTCTGGTGTGCGAGAAAATTAAGCCTCCTGTTGAAATCGAAATCAAGAGTTTACCTTCTCCTCTCCCGGAAGGAATTGGGATCGGAGTATCGACTGTCGTAACGATTCATGCCGCGGAACGCAGAAGCCCTCCCGAACCCTACTCTCTCCCTTGCTGGGTGTGTGTCTCGCTCGCTCGCGCTATCTTCTTCTTCTTCTTCTCTCTCTCTCTCTCTCTCTCTCTCTATCTCCTCTGTGCGGCTATCGTAATTTATAACACCCTTTGCTAGTCTTGCAGGGATTTTAAATCCCAGGCCTAATGCAACTTTAGAAGTGTGCACGGAGACGAGAGGTCTTAGGGGAAGGTCCCCGGCTTCTTCCCTATGATTTAATCTCTTTTTGCCCCTTGGTAATTCAATACACACCACGCATTATTTAACAAAACCTTAGAAGTTTGGGGTGGGGAGAGATGCTTAGAGCCTCCCCGCGCCTAAGTTCATTTACCTAGCGTGGAAGGATCTTTTTTGAAACTAGCTTGACACATCTGCCGTTTTGTTGCACATTTAATTGATTTTTGAGGAATGATGAACATACTTGATATTTAAAAATTGAAGTAGATGAATGAAGTACAAAGTGTGATAGGTGTATTTATTTATTAAGTGTCGTGAGGCATAGAAACATCGTGTACAATATACTGCTATTCTAAATCAAGTTTCTTCCTTACAAAAAGTAATATTTTTTTATCTCGTACGGTATCCGTATAGATTATTGTAGCTTGCAATAGTTGAATCCTTTTTCAAAATTGTTTCTTGCTCCAGGTTCTTGGTGTTTTCTATGCTATCGCGACTATTGCCTCAATGCTAAGCTCAAAATTTTCTTCGAATGGTTGGTGGGTTTGGATATCATTTTTCATCTTTTTGACAAGTTTTCTTTGAAGTGTTGGAGTCTTTTTTGAATGTTCGTCGTGTGACCTACATAGACCTTTCTATTTTGTTTGCATCTGATGTTGTAGATGAAGTGCAAGCTCTTATCTCCTTGCGTTGTCTCTTTTGGATGGGCAGATAGCTATTGCGGTGCTGTTAGTAGTTTGATTTCTTGTTGGTTTGTTAAACTCTCTTATTCTGCAATAAGGGCTATTACTATTGTTAGATATACTTTTTATATTTTTTTAAAACATATTGTGGGTCTTAAAGAAGCTATGTTTTGAGTACTTTATTGCGAGGTATATGATAGCATGAATGGACTACTTTGGGTGTCATCCCAAGGAATTCACTATATGTATACCCTCTATGTCACATGCCTTAGAGGTCTATTTATAAATATCCTTATCTATGAAATTTTTCGTGATAAAACATAACTATTTTCTATTTAATTTGTAAGTGATCCCTTTATATTGGACCCTTCTGTATGTAAAAAATGTGTAAAATTTGTATTTTTAAAATCCCTTATGTTGAACCCACATGATACATACATATATTTATGACTGATCTCCCTGAGGGTGCCATGGAGTAGGATGTAAACATCTTTGTTGAGTAAGCATGTGACCTTCTCGATAGCACGGCAAGCCTTTCAGGTTTGTGAGTGTAATTGTTCCCGACTATCATATATTTTTTAAGTATTGTGTCAACATCTCCTTTCTTAATCTGACGGGGATGGGTCCGTTGACCCGCCAGGCATCGCCTGACCGTCACGCCCATCGGCTAGTCGCGCTCGTCAGTGCCTGCTACAGTCCCGTCGCCGTTCACACTAGTCGCCGTGGCCCGTGTGCCTGGAACCCTGCCGGCTTTTGTCTGAAGCACGTCGCATGCTCGTCACGGGCATGCGACGTCGCATGCCCGTCTCACGGGCTGGTCGCAGCTCGTCAGCGCCCACTCGCTGCTCCCTAGTCATCGTCAACAGCTGTCGCTTGGTCCCTACTAGACTTGCCGCCCAATCATGAGCACCCGTGCTGGTCTTCTTCACGACCTATTCGTTGGCTATTTGCACGACCTGTTCATTGGTCTTCTGTATGCGACTTCTTCCTCTGACTATAGCCTCCAGTCAACAGCTTCTCGTTTGTCGAGCTTGCAACTGGCGACTAATGCTTGTGGCCTGAGCGAACCATTGTGGCTCCGATACCAGTTTGTAGAGAAAGGATAGGCACGGCGATCGAGGTAGACAAACCTTATGCGCAGTGAGAGAGACGGAGAGAGTGCAAGTGAGCAGAGTAGAGAGTGAACACGTTTTTCGGTACAATGACAAGTGTACCACTTTAGGTTTTTAGATAGATATATGTATGAAAGTACAATGTGCTAAGGGTGTGTTCACACTCGTGCACATAAAAAAGGCACGATACATAGAGTGCATAGAGATGGGCAAACAATGCAACTAACAAATATATATTCAAGAAGTAGAGACCCAGCTACAATGTAGTCGGAGTGGAAGCAGGTGCTTAGGTGTAGTTGAAGGAGGAGGCCCACCTCAGGTCTTTGTCACTTGGTGGTGCAGGCTAAGGGGAGCTGAAGGACAAATGATCAGCTACAAGTGTGTGTTGTACTTGGACAAGTTCTGGATGGAACCAGCACTCCATGCAAGACATCAGCATTTTGATGAGGATGTTCACCTCTTGGACAATGAATGATTGCAATGGCAACTGTGTTTTATTTCAGATCAGTTTGGAATGCACCTTTTTCAGCTCAACAACTGTGTGAATGTTTGGCAGCAGCATTAGACATTGTTGGGAGTGGGTGGACTGCAACTACTTGCATGTGGCATAAGAGGAGCAGTGTTGAGTAGCAGGATGTCAACAAACAGGGCTGTCAAGGTAGCAAATAGCAGTGCCTACCATGTTGATGACTGCACAAGATGGTGAGCAGGAAGGATGGTGCTAAAAAAAATGATAGCAATTGGGGGAGATGATGGGATGGATGCTTTTGGAAAGTTGGCAATAAAAGTTGCAATAATGGAGATGAAAAGTGGCCACACACTTGGTTCCCTTCTGCAGAACTTTTTGAGTCAGTTGTCCTACCAAAACTTCTCAACATTTTAGTTCTTAGTTTGATTTTCTTTTTGGAGCTATAGAAGAACTGAATAAATTGGTCAGTAATTGAGAAATACTTTGACTTGATTTTATCATAACTTATAATCCTGTAATTGAGAATTTTCTAGTCCATCTTGTGGGCTATGTGTTGATGCCCTTTGATCCATGATCCGGGCTCCCTAGGCATTTAAATTATCATTAAATGCAATTGTTACCCCTAATGTCCTAGGCATTAAGTGGCACTAGGTTAGGGTTTATATCAGGGTTTTGGATGCTGATTAAGCCATAAGGATTTCATTTTTAATTATAAAAAGACACTTTGTGTCTCATTAGCATATAAGTGTGGTATTATTCATTGCAATTGCCTTGGGCATTGTATTCTCTCTCTCTCTCTCTCTCTCTCTCTCTCTCTCTCTCTCTCTCTCTCTCTCTCTCTCTCTCTCTCTCTCTCTCTCTCTCTCTCTCTCTCTCTCTCTCTCTCTCTCTCTCTCTTTTAAATACATCGCCTCTCTTTTAGTGTTTGAATTATGGTGCATCGATTAATTCATTAATTTTATTTTATTCTCTTTCAATTAATTGTGCAATTACTTCACGTTTGGGCCAATAGTTGTATGAAAGTAAAGTTCCTTCCCACTCAGTGGGTATAGGTGTTATCTAGTGGAGTAGTAAGAAGCAGGCCACAATTACCCTTTCTTCTATGGAGACTCTGATTAATTTGTGGTTTTGTGTAGGTTTGCTTGCCGGATTCATGAGTGAACCCAAGGTGGTTCATTGGAAGGCTGCTATGGATTTTGCGGTTCTTCAGGGGAACCCCCGATCTTGGTATTCATTATCCAATAGGAATTGACGATTCAGCTTTGGTTCTTATAGGTTGTATGAATTCAGATTGGGCTGGAGATGTTGACCAATGGAGGTCAATGACATGATATTGTTTTACTTTGGGTGCAGGTGTTATCTTGTGGAGTAGCTAGAAGCAGGCCACAATTGCCCTTTCTTCTACTGAGGGAGAGTATAGAATGGCGTCTTCTACTACATGTGAGACAATGTGGCTTTGGAGGTTAATAGGAGATCTTGGCTACGCGCAAACAGATTCTATGACACTTCATTGCATCAAAACACATTGAGATACAATACAATTTCATTCGTCGAGAGATGATCTTGGATGAGACTATTGATGTGGTATATTGCAAGACAGAGGATAGTTTTGTTTATGAAGGCGCTTACTCGGGTTGTTCTACGACATCACTCCAAATCCTTGAGCCTTATACGGTGTCTAAGATTTGGGAGGGAGTATCAGAGATTTAGTCATCCCTTGGACTATCATTCTTAGAATTGGTACAATTAGTTCTCTTGGGCACAGCTGTGCATTTCCTGTCAATTTTTGGGCAATTTTCAGCAATTACAAAGTGCAACACCTCTTATTGGGCATGGGTAGTGCCACATGGTAGTATGGCAGGTGATTGTCATTTTCAGGTAATTATTGCAGCCAATCGGTCATTAGTTGGCTAGTTTGTTAGCCACCTTGATTATTTTCTTGGCATATTTCATGCTATTTATTGCCACTAGGTAGTCAGCCCACTTCACTTGTTTTTAGGTGTGGTGAGATAGATTGGCCCGAGGAGATGATTCGACAGCCCGTTTGTATATTTACTTGATATTATTGAATGAAAAACAAACCCTGTGATTTTTGAGCATCCCAAATCCCAGGCCTATGCAACTTTAGAAGTGTGCATGGAGACAAGAGGTCTTAGGGGAAGGTCCCCGGCTTCTTCCCTACGATTTAATCTCTTTTTGCCCCTTGGTAATTCAATACACACCACGCATTATTTAACAAAACCTTAGAAGTTTGGGGTGGGGAGAGATGCTTAGAGCCTCCCCGCGCCTAAGTTCATTTACCTAGCGTGGAAGGATCTTTTTTGAAACTAGCTTGACACATCTGCCGTTTTGTTGCACATTTAATTGATTTTTGAGGAATGATGAACATACTTGATATTTAAAAATTGAAGTAGATGAATGAAGTACAAAGTGTGATAGGTGTATTTATTTATTAAGTGTCGTGAGGCATAGAAACATCGTGTACAATATACTGTTATTCTAAATCAAGTTTCTTCCTGACAAAAAGTAATATTTTTATATCTCGTAGGGTATCCGTATAGATTATTGTAGCTTGCAATAGTTGAATCCTTTTTCAGAATTGTTTCTTGCTCGAGGTTCTTGGTGTTTTCTATGCTATTGCGACTATTGCCTCGATGCTAAGCTCAAAATTTTCTTTGAATGGTTGGTGGGTTTGGATGTCATTTTTCATCTTTTTGACAAGTTTTCTTTGAATTGTTGGAGTCCTTTTTGAATGTTCTCGTCATGTGACGTACATAGACCTTTCTATTTTGTTTGCATGTGATGTTGTAGATGAAGTGCAAGCTCTTGTCTCCTTGCGTTGTCGCTTTTGGATGGGTAGATAGGTGTTACTTGGAGTTGGTGCTAGATAATATAGTTGTGCTTGAGTTGGTGTTGAGGTTGGTGTTTTGGTGCTGTTAATAGTTTGATTTCTTGTTGGTTTGCTGAACTCTGTTATTCTGCAATAAGGAATGTTACTATTGTTAGATATACTTTTTATATTTTGTTTTAAACATATTGTGGGTCTTAAAGAAGCTATGTTTCAAATACTTTATTGGGAGGTATATGATAGCACTGAATGGATTACTTTGGGTGCCATCCCAAGGAATTCATTATATGTATACCCTCTATGTCACGTGCGTTAGAGGTCTATTTATAAATATCCTTATCTATGAATTTTTTCATGATAAAACATAACTATTTTCTATTTAATTTGTAAGTAATCCCTTTATATTGGACCCTTTTGTATGTGAAAAATGTGTAAAAATCATATTTTTAAAATCCCTTATGTTGAACCTGCATGATACATACATATATTTATGACTGATCTCCCTGAGGGTGCCATGGAGTAGGATGTAAACATCTTTGTTCAGTAAGTATGTGACTTTTTCGATAGCACGGAAAGCCTTTCATGGTTGTGAGTGTAATGGTTCATGGCTGTCATATATTTTTTAAGTATTGTGTCAACATCTCCTTTTTTAAATTCTACTAGGGCCTTAAGCGAGATATTGAATTTGTAATGCAAGATTTTGATTGTATATGTGGAGATGCTTTTTGTTCCAGTATCTCTAGTAGTACTTGTATGGAAGCTGTTCGTTGTGGATTATCCTATGTATCTTCGTACTGTAGTTCAAATTTGTTAAGTATGTGTTTTAAATGTCCTGCATAATGAGTTATATTTGTGTAAGTACGGTTAGATTATTAGGAAAAACTAAGTATTGAATATGATAGCAGTGTTTATACCATTTGCGATTCTATTCTATTCTCTAGGCGGGTTTTTATTGAATATACGCTTGGATATATCCATCAAGCTTTGGAGGTCGATGTAGTTTGTGAAGCCATTGATGTATGTTGATGGTTTACGGCCAGATATATTTGTCATTCTCATTTGGTTTATTGTTAAGTACCTGCACCATTGTGCATTATCAAGACAGTGCTCGATTTATTGTTGGGTGTTCATGTGGTTTTGAATGTATAGCTTAAACATCTACATGCAAACTTTGAAGTTATTAGATGTATTTATATTATTAGTTTTTTAATAGATTTTCTGGGAAGTACTATTTGTGTTGCATGTACCTGATCTGGAGTCATCTTTGTGTTTGTGAATGTTGTTTTTTTGGAAAAAAAAGTGAAATGTAATTGTGTTAGTATTTGTGAAAGGATACTAATTCATGCGATAATCTTTAAAAATAGAACACAAATTTGTTTGTTTTTCATACTTATTACAATAAGTGTAGGCGATGTTTTTGGGTTATGTCATACTCTAGTGGTGTATGTTCTATTCAGTTGAGATGTGCTATTTATATGTGTGAGTTATTGTATTATGTTTGGTATTGGTACAAAGACAAAAGGGATCTGGGAGTCCAACTATACGTACATTTTTCTTTTGGTTACACAAGAAAGCATCACGTAGACTAGATTGGGCATGAACACACTCCTTATGTGTAGGAGAGCTTTTTGGGCGATTGTAGCTCCTTGAGATTTATGACTGGTGATTGCATATGCAAGTATTGGTGAGAATGTTGATTTGTGATACCACTTGTTGTTTAGTGCCTTGCGTGGGTGCTTACTTCCTCGTAGTGTTAGTTGTTGGTTGGCTAATTGGATCATGACTTGGATTCCAAAGATCATGTTATCATTTGTTATTTTGATACAATTGATTTTACATGTGCACCATTTGCAATACCTATAGCAAGATCGATGTTCTCTATTATCGTTTTATTCGCTCCGACTCCTATGTCTTTTATCTCATGGAAGTTCTTGTCTTATAACTAGCTCTGCAATGTTGGCTCTTCAACTGCGTTTGTTTGAAGCTTCATGGTGTGGACCTCTTTGGATGTATAGTATTTATGTAGAAGCTACTTGTTGTTCTTATGGACATCTTCCTTATGTGTGTGTATGATTGTTATTCTCTAGTCTACAAAGTCTAGGACCTTGTTCTTGTCAACGAAGCACTCCTATAGACATAGTCATATCTCTTTCTTGGTTGGATATCGATACCTAATCAATTGCAGGAATTGTAGGAATGGCAGGTCTTGAGCAGACCAAAGTGTGAAGGGTGTGGTGTTGTGCATGTGTCTAATATAATGATGACATGATGTGACATTGTTAGCAAAACTGGGTCTGATAGTTGTAGATTACTAACAACTATGCAAGGTCACCAAACAAAATCACGAGCTGGATTAAGTAGAGAGCCTTGGCGGACATTGACTATTCAGTGTACTATTATATCAAATGTTGTTTGTGTCAACATTGAAATCTCATCTCGATAATGATTGTGTTTACTTCTCTTAATGCGATGTATCTCTCATTTGTCTCCTAAAATGATATAGGATATTGCTGTGCATGGATCAATATTTTAAATTGGTAGTGGACAGTGATTGACAAGCTGGATAGTCTAGCTGCAATTGCTAGTGTACTTGTTGTTAGCAATACACGTTTATTCTTGACAATAAGATTGTAACTATAGTATCATATGAGGAAGATTTTCCCACTGTTTGGTATGCTACTAATGATGTGGAAGCTGGATTTTGCATTGATGAGTTGGTTGTAGACTGTTTGTCGTTCTAGTGTTAAGGTACTACCAGATATCATTCTGAACTCTTTTGTTAGTTGCAACATCTTGGTTTGTATTGATGCGACACTTTTCTAATGCTCAGTTGATGCTAGAGCAGTTATGAATATTGATGGGTTGTCTTTTATGAATGGATAGATCTAAACATCACTTGCTAAAATAACATGTTGAAGAAAAAGCCTATAGTTTGGTGGCCCAAGTGAAAATCAATTAATCGTACTAGTCTTTTGTGATGCTCGATGATGTTTCCTTAAGTGTCTTGTAGATTATGTTCGATATCAAATGTAGATGTATATTTGGTGATGCTATAGTTTTTGTGATACTCGTAGAATGATAGGTTCTCCAAGCATGATGGTTGGGCATAGTATAGATTGACAGGGTACATGACGATATTTCCTATCCTTGTGAGCCTTCATTGTCATATGCTAGCAATAGGGGATGTGTCTATGTATTTGATAGCCTCACTTCTTGTTACTATTGAAATTTGGATGTAGTTCAAGGCCACCTCGATGTGAGTTTTTGGCTTAGAAAGTATTGCAGCGGATACTATTTTTTGCTTGTTTGAATCCAAGTCTTGTAGACCTAGTCTTTTGGCATCTTCTATCTAAATGTGTAATTTACCCATTGGCTCAATCTTCATTACATATTTCAATAGGCAGAATGAGATGGATTAATTTGTTACTCATTTAATGTTCATGTGCGTCCCCCACAAGACTAGTAATGTTGGGTGACATGGCATGACATTGTAGTGCTCATCTAAGGGATGGTACTAGATATACCATTGCATTTCAAGGTCTATTATTGGTTCTGGGTTGTTATGTGTAGCATGGCCACTAGTACCAGTTATACAGCAGTTGTAAGCAAGTACTACTCGTGCTATTTGCAATCAAAACCACTTGTTTTAGTTGGTATAAGATTAGGATGTAGGGCTTGTGTAGGGCATAGATAGAGAACGGTGTTGATTTGTGCATCTTGATGTATTCACCAATATATATACTACCATCATATGCACCACGTCCAAGTGAAAGGAATGAAAATAGTGTGTTCTCCAATGCGATATCTAGGCAAGATGAGCCTATTGCATGTAAGCCATTTGTTTTGAACGTTGTTGTTCTTTGTAGAAGTTGGATGTTATCATAAAGGATTATGCATGCAAACTCATGTTGATCAGCCTTTTGAAATGCTTATCATCTACCCGCCCAGCTATATTGTTAAGTAAAGTATAACTTGCTTCATTTTCTATTTGTAACATTAGATCAAACGAGGATCTTTCATGATGCTATTCTAGAATCATTTCAATTGATTGCTTACTAAGGACACAAATACCTATCTTTGGATGTTCACGTTTTGCTATTGTATTGTACTTTTGGATAATTGGATTATGGATGCTATTGAACGCGAATACATCAATGATGATAGATGTTGTTAAGTTAAGTCTCGTGGATGGATGAGAAAGCAATGCATCATTCCAACAACCAAAGGATTATCAAGAATCCATTATTGATCCAATATTCTATTTGCGATTGCCATTGTTGTTTTGGAGGCTGACATGGAGGCCTCAATGATGCTTAGAGGTTATAGTTATAGCAGTTCAACATGTAGAATTCTTTTTGTGTAGCTTGGCATAGGGCCACTACATGTTTGTTCCAATCTTTATTTGCATGACACAATGCACATCTTGCCACAACAATGTCAATTGTGTATTGTTGGCATGTGAGAATCAAGACGGTGCTTGACAAAGCTGTCATAACTTGCATTTATTTTGTATATGTATTACTTGTTTGTGACCCTGTAGATTGATGATGCATCTTTACTACTCCACAAGTTAAACATATTGTTAGTGTGCCAATGATACTTGCACATTTTGTTGCCCAATATAATTCAAATTTGTGTATATCATACCAACTTGTAGCATATGGTTTTAGTGTTGTTCCTTTAAAAGCCATAGTTTTCATTTTTCTAGAAGATTGTAATGAGGGACTATGATTTGGTATCTGCATGGAGTCCATCACTATTGTGTTTCCTATTAACATAAAAATGTATATTTATGTGTTAGAATAGTATGATTCCATGATTTAAATGGTGAGTTATATCTTAATTTATATGCTTGAAATAATTAGAAATTGTTTTCAAGTATAGCTAAGCAAAATAAAGTGACATATCTTTAAAAATATGAAACACATGAACTATACTTACGAGCTTTAGGAACTATCTAGATGCCATTAGGAACTTGTCATACAGCTTGGAACATTTTGTTGATCAAGAGTACATTGGAAAACAAAAAATGGAAAACCAAAAAATTACTCAATCAAAGTCTAAGATGTGGGGTTTTTCATGTTTGTCTTTTTTAAAGAACATATTATGTTTGAGATTGAATATATAAGTTTGTAAAAGTAAAGTAGTAAAAAAAAAGAAGACACAAATATGCTATACAAGTAGCATGCCAAAGAGCTAGCATAGGTCTCTTTGTTGTTTTATAATTATGGGGGAAGGTACCATTCCCGTATCTTTTGAGAAGGAGGACTTTTATTTGCTTTGCTTTTCTTTCTTTTACAATTGATCATAACAAAATTGGAAAAAGATAGAATCTAGCCTTGTCAAAGATTATATGTATCACGATTGTTCTTAACTTCACTAAACTTAACCCCACAATGAACACATAGAAGCAAATGAGCAAACTGCATTAATTCTAAGTAAACAATTATGTAGAAAATAATAACAATGTAAATACTAGAAGTATTAATAATCGTTATTGAATGTTTAATTATTTAACTAATTATTGAATCACTAATTACTCAATTACTAACTAATTAAAAATAATATAAGCAACTACTAATTAATTATTACTTAATTAATCAAATTAATTACGTAATTTTATTATGTAATCTAATCAAAGTACCTATTAACTAACGAATGAATAATTATTAATACTAATTAATAGTGTAACTAACTACTAATTAATTATATAAATATTTTTAACTAGCTAATAATTAAACTACTAATTAATTGACATTAATTGAACTATCTAATCAATAATCTAACTAATCATTACTAATTAACTAATTACTAAATCATTAATTACTCAATTATTAACTAATTAATAATATAATTATTAATAATTAATAATTAATTTTACTAGTTGAATTAATTACTCAATATAATTAATTATTAATCTAATTAATTTATTAAGTAATTTAATCATAAGTAATGTAATCAAAGTTAGTACTACTAAGTACTTTCCATAGATATAACAATTACTAATTATCGATAATACTAATTACTTAATTTTATTACTACTACTAATCACTTACCATTGATACTTTACTACTAATAATTACTTAAATTACTATTAATTACTTACTATTGATACTATATATATTAATCAATTATAATAATTATAATTACTACTAATTATTGTTACTACTACTAATAACAAAATCAAGAGTAACTTGGATGATGAGGTGGATGACGAAAGTAGCACATCACCACACAAAAGCAACACACAAGAAGCGAACACTCTCTTTAGGCCAAATACCTCATTCGTATCCAATGCACATTTTATTGATTCAATCAAACAGGTTTGGGTGTAGGCTAGAGATCCCTAACAAAGGTCAAAATTCAAATGACTACATTGCTTAGAAGTTGTTATGCATGAAGCTAAGAAGTTTGGTAGGTGAAATACTACCACTAGGTGAAATAAGAAGTTGTTAAGCATGAAGCTAAGAAGTTTGGTAGGTGAAATACTACCACTAGGAGCATTCAAAGGGCATTCAAAAGAGGGATGCAACATTTGCCCTAAGAGCCCTAATTAAAGCTACGAAGGTAAACCCTAATGATGCAATCATTCATCATTTGGTCAATGTGACTGAAGTATTCATGAAGTAGAAGGAAGAAGAGCAAGGTTGCATAGCAAATGTGCAATTAAAAGGACATCGGGAAGTTTTAGGGGATGACCCTAACACCTTCTTCTTCAATTCCCTGAAGCTGAAGCATGAGAGAGAACTTATCCCTCTTGTGGAGGATGAGAATGGTTGCAACATAAAAGATGACTTGGGCATTGCTAATGTGTTTCATGACTTGTGGAGGATGAGAATGGTTGCAACATAAAAGATGACTTGGGCATTGCTAATGTGTTTCATGGCCACTTTTCTTTTGTCATTAACAGTGATCCTTGAATTTCAACTAGCTACAATGAGAGGCTGATGACCTGCTTTCAGGGATATTCAATAAAGCTCCCACATGAGGAAGTTCCGATTTTGGAGTGCCCCTTTACAAAGGAAGAATTGAAAGCCATCCTTGATTCTAGGAAATACAAGAATTCCATGGGGATAGATAGCCTCCCTTCCAAAAATTTTCAAAATTTTTGGAATGCATGCTTTAAGGATTCGGTAGACATGCTCAATGCCACTAGGCAATCTAGTGTGCTATTTGAAGAATTTAACTATGGATTAGTCAAGTTGATTCCAAAGGTAGCTAATTCATCCTGGTTTAGTCATTGGATTCCTCTCATAATGCTACCATCCACATACAAAATCATGGCAAAACTGCTTGCCCCATGGGTTAAGGGCTCACTTGCCATGGCAGTCTACTATCCCAAGAGATATGGATTTATACATAGTAGATAAATCCATGATCCAATGCTCAACCTAATTTTCTCCATGGATCACACTTTGGCCATGGAGACAAACTTTGACCTTATCAATCTTAATCTAAACAAAGCCTATGATTGTGTCAATTGGACATTTGTTATTACTACCCTGCACGCTTTTAGTTTTGGATCCATCTACATAAGGATGGTATCAACCCTATTTATTAACAATATTATGGCCATTGTTTATGTTAATGGACTTCCTATTGCCCCCTTCCCCCTCAAGAGGTCGATTCAATTAAGGTGCCCTCTTGTTCCATTATTGTTTGGTTTGGTTCCCATCAACCCACTCAAGAAGATTGATTAGCAAGTCCAAGAAGGTGTAATTAAAGGCATCTTGCTATCTAGAGGAGATCAATTTTAAACCCAATTGTTTGCATATGATAATGTTAGCCTTATCCAAGCTTTAAAAAATTTCATTAGACTCCTTTTTGCAGCTTTATGATGACTTTTCTTCTTTATCTACCTCTCAAATCAGTGTGAACAAAATTGAGCTACTTTTCCTAAGCTAGGAGGACACTCCTGAATGGTTTCTCAACTATGGATTTCAACTAAAACCTAAGAGGCAAGTCATTTGTTACTTGGGATGTTTGATTAGAGTTGGTGTCTCCCTTATGCAATGGTTTGACTAGTTTTATAGTAGAATCCAAACCAAGGTTGTTCATTGGCAGGAGCCCTCTCTCTTTTGAGAGGAAGATAATTATGCTTAAGTCAATATTGATTGCCTCTATCGCTTTTGTATGTTTAATCCTACCCTTCAACAAGTATGCATGGAGAAAATTTGAATCTCTTTAGGAGTTATCTTTGGTCTTAGGATGCAAGAAAAGAGTTCCACAAACTAGCTAGGATGTTATCACCTTAACAAATGTGATGGAAGGCTTGGTTGAAATGTTGGGAAAAGACTACTTAAGCACATTGATTAGCCTTAGCCTTAGTCTCCACTCCTAAAGTAGTGGATTTTGATTATGAACAACACAAGGGGCTATTAGAGGTAGGGTTTAATTTGTAGTGGATGCCCTTTCAAGACTCCCCAATCACAAATTTCTCAAGCCATTGTCAAAACATGGGGCAATCTTTTCAAGGATGCCAAGTGGCCCAAAGGCTAGAATCTAAAAGTAGACCCATCCTTGTTGGCAAGCATTTGGTTTTCACACTATGCATAGGACAATGAGACCAATGCATGGAAAGGGCTTGATCGAATTCAATTGTTGTACAATTTGATTAACAAAGAAAGGGATTGGATAAGCCAAATAGATAGTAGAATAAAGGGGTTTGGCTAAACTCCTATGTTGCAAAGGAGGTTCACCTTGCAAAAATTTTGGAACTAGGGGGGAAAAAGGTTTGACATCACAAAAAACATAGAGATATTATCAGGCTGACACCTACTTCTTCATACAAGCTAGATGTTCATGGAAGTAAGCCTTCCTGATGATTAGACTCTACACTTAAGAAGAATAGAATTCAAAGACAATGGAGGGCCACCTCATCCACTAAACTAAACACCTTTTTGTTGAAGATGGCAATCCATGAATTGGTGATTAGAAGCAAACTACGTGATATATTGCTAGTCTCTACTCTATGTGTCTTCTGCAAAAGGTGTGAGGAATTGATGATGCATCTATTTTGGGATTGTACACAAGCTAGAGTTGTCTATGTTAAGGTCAAATGCTAGCTAATGACAACCAATCGTAAAGATTATGTAACCATAAAAACCACCCTGTTTGGTGATAAAGGAGCATGTGATGTTAGACATAGAAGTTGGTTAATGTGATAAAGACTATCTAACCATGAAAAACACCATTTTCGATGATAAAGGAGCATGTGATGATTAGACATCGAAGGTGATTAATGTCATCAAGATTGTCTCTCAAAAGTTCATTTGGAAGTTGGTACGTATGAACATGATCAAAGAGTTGTCTAGAACTCCTAGATGTGGTCATGAATATGAGGCTACAACATTGGCTTTTTAGACAGTTTTACTCAAATTATTGCTAAATTGGCTTAAGGCTATGCCTTGGGGCATCACCTATTCTTTATAATGTTGAACCATTTACCCTTTTAATAATACAAAGTTACTAGCTTCTCATATTTTTTGTTGGGGATAAAGGCACTTGTGCCTAGCCACCCATGTATTACTACATTGATAGTATCCACACACTTGTACATTGCAGGTGGCGGGTGCCCATCACTATCACTTTATTTTTTATTATTTCAATGACAGTTGAATAAAGGGAAGGCCGATCACACATTTGTGATTATTGGAGTTTCCACATCCTCTCTCTCTCTCTCTCTCTCTCTCTCTCTCTCTCTCTCTCTCTCTCCCCCCACCATAACTCTCGCTTTTGCTCACGTGCTTCCACTCGGAGCTCACTCCCTTTAACTAGTATCATAGCCAACCATTTGAGGAGCTTCTTCATCCTTTGCTTCAGCTTGGATTCAATGCTTCAACTCAAGGTTTCATGGTAGCCATTGTTTCTTTCTCTCAAGGTATACATTGAGTATTTCCTTCTTTTGACTTGTTCCAACTTGTTCGGTACTTGTTGAGGAGCTTTCCAAGGCTTAGCTGAGCCTTGTTGAGTGCTTATTGAGTTGAAGAGCAACCATTTTATCTATTTTGAGTGGATATAGAACATGTTATAGAAGTCATGGACAACTATGGTAGGTTGACAACACTATTGTATTTTGGCCATAACTTTTGCATACGGTATCGGATTTGAGCGTTATATAGCTAGAAACGAAGACCGCGATAAGAGCTAAAAATTTGGGCACTCATAGGGTTGATTCTATGTAGTTTTCTATTCTCTATTTCACACAGAACAAAACTGTTCTGGTTTGGACAGCAAATAGTAAATTCCATAATGCATGTTTCATGCTTTGAGGATGCTATTTTGGTGCCTTGATGGTATGGTTATGCTTTTGGGACTGATTTGAGCTTGAAATATGTTAAATTTAACTATCATTTCAGTGCTATAATAATAGGACAACAAGCATTTATCAATGAAGAGATTATGCCTAATGCTCATTGATGCTTTATGGGATACTCAATCGATGTACCACTACTTTGATTGTTATGCATAGTTCCTGATATGCTATGGTATGATTTTGAGCTGAGATTTGAGATCCCTTACATTGATATTGACTATGATTATATGCCTTGCTTACTTTACTAGCTTATGTAGTTATGGTCTTGAAGAATCTATTGGGTTTTATGCTCTCGACGGCTTGCTTTATGTATCTTGGATACTCAAATGTCATTCACATGATGTTTTGAGCTTTGCTTATTCATTTGGCATTCAACTTTTACTTCAATGGGAGCTACTCGGCTTTGTGTATTGAGCCACATTGGCACTTGGATGTACTACAAAGCATTTGGTTTATGCAGTTGAGCCTGCTTATCATAGTGAGATAATGGGACTCATTGTGATGTGTATATGTCTCCTTGATATTTATTGGATGCAGTTACCCTATCGTTTGCTGATTTGATCTCTTGGCTTGAACCTGGTACTTATATCTGTCAGGGTATTATCAATGCTATTTATATACTTTTAGGGTTATGTATTGAGCTTTTGCTCAATGGATTATGCATTTGGCAGTTCTCTTTATTTACCCTTGAGACCTACCCTGCGCATGACATCTATGCCTATTGCATATATGGATTTTGACACAGTGTAGTTGTGACAGTCTTTAGTGTCGGTTTTTCTTGGCTTCTTCCCTCTTGGTTGTTCACAGTTGTTTGTTAGCATATTGTTGCAATTTATTACAACAACCTGTCATTTCATTTTTATGTATTCTATATGAGGGCATTCACTTGTACTTGACAAATAGTTTGTGGGGATGGCTCATTATTTTATAAATACCTCTTGTTTTTAGCTTGATTTAGCATTGGTTTTGGGGCTGATTTGCATTATATTACAACAACTTGTTTTGCTCTTATGTGCACTTGCTTGATCTCATTATGGTTAACAGTTCTCGTGATAGTGCTATCTTCAATATTGAGAGTCTGGATGGGACCAATTACAACTATTGGAAGACCTAAATATGGCAGGTTTTAGTATAGAAATTGCAAGTTAGACTACCTAAAAATGGGGGTGCCAAATCGAAAAACATTGTGATTGGGGATTGGGATGAACTGGATGAGCTATGCAAGTCCACAATCATTTCATCACTCTCTAAACAGGTTTACTATAATGTTGTAAGTGGAAATCAGACTGCATATGAGCTTTAGACACGGATTACGAATCTTTATGACAAGCAAAGTCCTATATCTCAAATGTATTGGTTGAAATAGTTGATGGACCTTTGCATGAAGGAAGAGACTTCTATGTCTACACACTTGAATGAGTTTCACTTCATCATCAACCATTTGCTTCGTAGGAGACTGAGTTTAAGGATACTTTGTATCCTTTATTTCTGCTTGATTCTCTACCTGAGTTGTGGGACACTTTCCATATGGCTCTCTATACTAAGGATGGGCTGAAATTGCAAGATGTTGAGAGTGCCCTCTTGAGATAGGAGAGGTAAACAAAAAGAATGTGGATGCTTCTTGTATGTTAGATGCATTGATTGTGAGAGTTCGGCAGGATGGAAATGGCTGTGGCAGAGACTCTAATAGGTCTCAGTCTAGGACACATGGATAATCTCATAGTAAGTCCCATGGCCGAATGATAATCACAACATTGTGCCTAGCAAGTCTAGTGTGAAGATTGAGGAGATTAATGTAGTGCAACCTAATGTATCCAATGATCTTAACTTGACAACTTCTTCTTTGGATGCCTCATAGCTAGCTAATACTTTGTTGGGATATACTCAGTGTTGGTTGATAAATTCAGGGGATTCCTTTCATGTGACCCCTCATAGAGAGTGATTTGTCTTATCATAGTATGATTGGATTTGTCCATTTGGGTAACAACTTGGCATTGAAGATAGTTGGTATTGGTGAATTCCAATTGTGTTTTGGTTCAAGCAGCATGTTCACTCTTCATGATGTATGTTGTGTACCGGCTCTCATGAAGAGCCTTATCTTTGCTGGTACCTTGGATGATGCAGGTTATATTATCTCTTTTGGTGATTCTTCATGGAAGATTACCCATGGGAATCTTGTTATTACATGTGGTGCTAAGTCATGTACCACTGCCCTTTGCTTGTATGTGGGTTAGTTGGCCATGTTTTGGCTGTGGTTGTAGTTCCACATGTATCTCTTTGGCATTATCACCTTGGGCACATGTCTTTGAAATGAATGAAAATGCTTACCAATTTGTAGTATCTTCCACCCCTAGACTATAAGTGTTTTGAGTCCAATGATCATTGTTTATATAGCAAACAAACACGTAGTATGCATAAGAAGTTTGGCATTAAGCGCATTGGTGAGTGTAGGAGCTCACACTCAACTACCAAGACCCATGGACCACTTATTGTTTCAAATGTTTCAAGCCAAGTGTAATGGCTACCTCTCACATAGCCGTGCACACTCACACCTACGAGCGTAGTGAGCTTACCTTCATATCCGATCGAGTTGCCTCCTCCCATCAGAGCTCTCCCATAGCTCCACGATCCAAGGTGCGAGCTCAAGTAAGCTCAATCCTCAAGCTCCAAGCTCTAAGCTCCATTTCCATATGCAAGACAAGAGAAGAGAGGAGAAGAAGAAGAGAGGAGAAGATGGAGAGCTTCTCCACCATGGTCCCTCACACCCTCACACACTCACTCTCTCTTGCCCTCACACACCCTCTCAAGTACAAGTAAGAAGAAGAAGAAGAAGAAGAAGAGAGCTAGTTTCGGTCATACACAAGAATGATCTTCTTCATTCACTTTTTGCCTTTTGTATATGCCCTACTCCTCTTTGGTCCCTTTTTGCATGACCGACCACTTTAGCCTAGGCCTTCTTTACTTATTCCCTTCCTATTTACATTGTTCCTTCACCCATGCACGTCTACATTTACAAATTGCATAGGAGGGAACTCGCATTCTTTTACAAGGATTTAGAGTGCACTTTTATTTAAGATGTGCCTTTTTTCTTTTGCACTCGCCTTGAACTTTTAAATTTGCTCCTTGTGTTTTTGGCTCTTTTTTCTCCTCTTTTTTCCATTGTTCCACCTTTCTTCACTTTGTCCTGCATCTTTTAGATTTTATTTCTCTTTATTTTTTGCTTTCTTTGTACCAAGGTTAACATTATCCCCTCCTAGCCAAGTGCCAGTCCCATGGCACTTATTGGTGAGGGCTCGGGTGGTTGAAGGTTTGCCATGTGGGTCAATGATGGGGCTTTGGGGAGATTGGACATGGAGAAAAAGCATAACAAAATGGATGAGAGGTTGCAGAGGCCGAGGATAGATCGAGTGGGTGATAGTAGGGGGCCTTGGAGGTTGATGGTTGATTGCGGGTTGTCAAATAATGTACTTGAAAAGGAAAAGGAAGTGCACTACCTAGGGGTGTGTCTACCTCACCGTGCAGCAATTTGTGTACAAGGGAAGGTGTGGTGGGTGTGACTTAGGGAGATAGGTCTCTAATCGTAGGTGAGTGCAACTCCCTAAGTGTATCCTGCCCTTGATGTGCCCTAAGTGTATGAAGTGGGGGAGCGGGAAGGGCTAGGGGGTTAGACAGAGAGCCGGCCGATCGAGGCCACCGGATGTAAATAACTTGAGAACCTGTACTTGTGCTTCATCTTTTTCTTTTCTTTGCTTTATTTCTTTTTTCCTCATTCCCTTTTTTTAAAAAAATTACATTAGGAGGGATCATGCTAAACATAATCCCAATGCTCTTTTGGGGCTACATTGTGAGGAGGCCTAAGAGACTTGATAAGGAAGGGTCTGCTCTACAAGTAGCCCTTTATGTTAATAGAAAGGAGTGTGCAGTTAGGGGTGTTGTTGATAGAAAGGAGTGGTTGCATTTGGTGAAGTGATTGTCATTCATATATTTAAGGATGGCCATACAAAAGGAAGGCAGGAGCACAGCCCTCATCATGAGGTGAGCCATCGTGTAGCTATGGATTCCTACATTGAGATAAAAAGAAGAGTAGTAGCAATTGAGCCTCCTCTGTAGCGGTGAAGATTAGGCACTCCTCTCAACTCCCTGCATTCATGTTGTAGACCTTGGGAAAATCATACCTCCCATGCACATCTAGGTTATAATCTACCCCTATTCTCTGTCGATATAGCATGCAGGTGGGATCATTGCACTCCTCCACTATGGTGCTACAAAAGGCCATCCAAGCATCACGGTTGGAGTCCCAAATACATTGATGCCATTTCTAGTAGTCCACAGGCTCTCTTTGCCACCTTGTAGGGTATCTTGCTCTTTTCTTTGTCCATCTGTTCCCTTGTCGTTGGGCGTGTTGTTGGGCAAGCCTGATCACCTGCTCCACCACTCTTAGAGACATGACCCTATCGAAGTGCAGGTAATGGAAAGAGAATTCAAAAGGTTGGTGTTTGTTCTCCCATTGCTCCCAAATAGCTATTTCTTGGGGCTAGAGTTTATAGGATAGCATTCTTCTCTTTGTGGGATATGGACTCAAGGACTTGCTGTGGTTTTGCTTGGAGTCTCCTTCGTGCCAGCTCCACCTACTCTCTTAGCTTGTGCTTCCTTTCCATAACTCTCTCAAGGGTAGCTTCCTAACCTTGCTCTTCTGTTTGTGCTTGTATCTACTGTGGTGGGGTCGGCTTATGTGGTCGCTCTTCTTCATCTTAGCCTCGCTCAAAGAGTCTGGACCTTCTTCTCCTGGTGGTTCCGTTGGGGTTGCAATGGATGGTTGATCTTGTTATTTTGGATCTCCAAATCCTAATTCCTCCAACTCCTTTGTTAAGAGCCCAGCTTGTCTCAGGTACTATCATTGTTGCTCCTTGCTTAGGCTAGTGCTCTCTTTTGGTGCCTTTTCATAGAGACCGTATCTCAGGGCTCTTCTTATAATTTCTAGCTTCCTTCTTAGCCCTTCTATTGTATCCTCACCTTCAGCTCGGGTCACTCTTTCCAGCTCCTCGATGAGCTCGTCTCTGATTTTCTTCAGCAGTTTGAGTTATTCTTGCAACTCCTTGTTTTGTTGCAAGAGGATTGAAAAGTCCTCCTCCAACGTCATTTGTTCTCCTCTTTTCTCATCTTGGGGCTCCTTTACCTCCTCCTCCTCCATCCCTTCTAGTCCCTTCTTGGCTTCCAACTCCTTCCTTAGGTCATTTACCTGCCTCTATTGGGTGGCTATTTGTCATGTTTTTTCAAGTTGGTAAGCCGAGAATGCATCTCTTTCCGTTTCCAACTTTGCCAACCTTATCTTCCTCTCTTCTTTCACCTTTTCCAGTTGGCCTAGTAGCTCTTGGATGTATTCATCATACTTTGCCAAACCTAGCATGGCTGAGGGTATGGACATCGTTGAGGGTTCTACTCTGGCCTTCTTCAGGTATTTTCTTGATTCTACATCTACAACAATAAGTCTCTTTGTCCTTGGCACTGTGACTCCTCCACTTGGTGCTGGGCCAGCTGGGCCAAGCTGCTACACTGTGTGACTAGATATTGCACCCAAGCCATCACATTGCTTTGGTTCACCATGGCTTCTATGGTTTCCTGTGTGGCCTGTAGGCATTGACCCAAGGCAATGGTGAGTGTAATGGAGCCTTCCCCTTGCTTGCAACTATAGGTCCTTGTGCTGCTTTTTCCACTGCAAAGCTGGTTCCTAGTGCATCTTCTATGCTCCTCCTAGCCAACTCTTCTGCTCATAAGGGTTAACTCTGACAGTCTAATGGTGAGAGCCATCTGCTCATCGTCTTCTCTTGTTAGCCTTTCCTCCTCTTTTAGCTTCCTTGATTCTTTCTGTGCAGCTTTCGAGTTTGTGTCCCCTTCTATTGTAGTTCCCTTGTTTTTACCTGAAATTCTCAGCATAATTTTTTCTTTCTCTCCATGGCTCGATGGGATAGAACCCTCCTTATCTTGCTCACTAATAGTCCTTTCACTTGAACCCTTATGTTGCTGTTGTGCTTGGAGTTGAGCTTCTTTTTTCCTTGTAGCTCACTCTGTTTCTTCTTTTTATAGCGTGATAGCGTCTCCCACATTTCCTATTTTTGGATAAATTGATGGGCTTTTTGTGATCGAGGAGTGGTGCTACTATTGAATAGGAGATCTCTCTCGTGTCTCCCCTACTTCTTCTTCCCTTTCCATCACTTCTATGGCTTCTTGGATGATGGCCGTTAGCACCCCTCAAACCTTGTTATGGATGCTTTTGATGCAGGAGTTTTTCTATTCGATTTAGTCATGGTGGCCTGTGACTCACCTCCGACACAGGTCTTTGGCTTGATGACAATGCCTTAGCTGATGATTCAATTGTTTTATAAACGTAGGGATTCAAATTCACTTTGCCTAGGGCCCTTGCTGCAATGCTTTCAAGCATTGACACTTGTATCCAAGTCATGAGTGTGTTGTATCAGTGGACTAGAGAATAAGGCATGCACCATCTTTACATGTAACTAGATGGCGGGGTCTAGGATGCCTGCTAAACTAATCCCATCATTGGTGTTCACCTTTGCCTTTGACATTTTCTTCAGCATGTCATAAACATCTCTCTTTGGTCTTTCCCTATGTGTTTGCCAAACCTAATGCCTTCTCCACTATTTAGGGCTAAGTGCAACTTCTATCCTTTTGGGTGAGCCTCCTTGCCTAACGATTACTATACCACTATTCTTTCTTGCATAAAAAGATCTCAAGAACTTAGTGCATCTGATGTGGTTAATTTTTTGGCAACCTTCTCTACGTATTTGTGGAGATTGCATTGATCAACTATTTACTTCACCGCATCTTCCTCAGTCTCATCATCGACTCTTCCAAATTGCTGATGGTGCGGTATTTTAGCTAATTGTTGTAGACTTGTGTCTTAGTGGCCAATCGGTACCTATTGTGCTCTTTCTTTGAGAATGGAAGTTGTCATGTCATCTTGAGTTCTTGTTATGGCACAACAGCTTACAATTAGCTCATTTGAGAGTACCTTTTGCATAAAGAGAAAAAGATTATGAAAAACACTATGGAATGGTGCGATGTTCTAGTATGGAATGGATTTTTTTAAAACTTCAAGCAGTCCACACATTCCAAGCATGGATTCCATAAAAATTTTTCCTCAAGAACAAGTTCACTTTATCCATCCTTTTTTGCTTTTGAAGTTTTGAAGTTCATGTTTTCTTTTCCACCTTACCCCCTCCCCCCAACAATGATGAAGATCCTTCCTAGGATTAGAGGATGAAGGGTTAAGGTGTTAAGCAAGTGCTTATTGTGCTTTATTTCTTCATGAGCCAAGCATAGAAGTGTGGGTTATACTCTGAGTGGGTGTGATGGTCCATGTTTTGAGTCTTAATGCCTACATGTGTAATGTAGGTTAGGACATTAGTTAGGAAGTCACCAGAGTTCATCCTGCTAGTGATTTGTAGGTCTTCCTCAGTCAAGAGTCGATCCAAATAGGGATGGGCCATAACATGCTCTTCTAAAGGTCGATTGTGCGTGATGGCCATTACTCTGAACGAGGTTTGAGCCACATAGGTTGGATCGTACTCAGAGGTCTTGATTGCATGTCTTTGCTCAGTGTTGATCATAATTTGGTAGCCCTCTTCCCATTGGAGATGGAGAGTCATTTTTGTAAAAAGGAAGAGTTAGAGTCGGCTAACTATTTCAACTCTTCTAGTTCCTAGGTTGTTGTGCAGAGACTTTCCTCTTGCTATAGGAGGTGAGCAACCACTGTTTGAGAGCTTGCTCTCGAGAAATCTATTGTTGAATATGAATTCATATTCCTCCTAAGTGCATGGTAAGGAGAGTATATCCATTGCTAATGACTCATCAAGGAGGCCTAAATCCAACCGTTTGTAGCTTTTAGCAAATGTGGTAAAGGTGGCGTCCAAGCATATGATGTAAGTGATCAGGTCTTCCCTCATGTTTGCGGCTAGGTTTGAGTCTAAAGTAAGGATAGATCTTCACTCATAGGAGGGTCTGTGGCCTGCAGGAGGTTGGGGTTTGGTGGACTAGATAACTTACCTATTGATGCTTGCTTCATGGGTTGGTCATTGGGGTGTCTACTGTTGGCCACTTGTGCAGTGGGTTGGTCTTGCAGCTCAATTGATGTGGTGCTTTCTACTTGTGGAGCAATTGGAACAATAGAACTGTCAGGTTGAGCCAGTTCAAATGCAACAGGATGCAGTTTTGGTCGATAGACCTATTGAGGCTCGATGGGTTTGGTTCCTTTTGGGTTAGTCGTTTCTCATACCTAGCTGGCTTACAGTCTTGTGGAGATGGGCTAGAAGGTAGTGGGGACTGAGGGACATGTGTGCCACTCGTGGTCTTGGGCAACCAAATCTAATTGTTGCCTTCATAGTAGCCTTGAGCACGCAATAGGGCTTTGGGAACCCATTGTGGCTTGACTGTTTGTTGGCTTTTCTAGCGCCATAGCTTTGTCTCCTAGTCCTAGGGTGTGAGGTTCTGGGATTATGAGTTCGTGCAGGTTGGCTTCTAGGCTCCTTCTAAGCGACTACGATTGTTGTTTGGGTATCCATTTGAATTATTACTCAATGGCTTTGGGTGCTTTTACTAGGGGTTGTGACTGGTTTATTGTGGTGGGTTGGGATACGTCACGGCCCCCCTCCTTAGGCTTGGCACTAAGTTGCTCTACCAGTGGCGCTATGGCCTTAGATGGAGCCACGCTACCCTTGTTGAAAGCTATCACTATCCGAATGTTGCCAATGGTAAGGTGAATATGCTGTGAATTCTAGTCGATATTGCAATGTGCTTATTTCTCGAATGCACATCCTAACAATGATTCCTTACCAGCGACCTTGGTGTTAGGTAACACATAGAAGATCATTGGTAGGCTTTCAGCCTCGATAGAGACCACTACCTTGCACTTTCCCAGTAGTGAAGAAGAGTGGCCCCCAAACGAGATGAGTTTAGCATTAGTAGGTTGCAACTAGGGTTGACCAATGAGGGTCCAATGGTCATGTGTGAGGATATTAAAGTTAGCTCCCTCGTCAATGAGCATATCAAAGACATGTGTCCTCTTGGCAATGACCGATATGTGTAGGTATGCAGGTGCCATTGCTTCCTCATCCTCATCCTCTATCTAAGTGATTGTGGCTACTCTTATGTTCACAGGGGGATCCAACATTGGAGGCTCGTGCAGTGGGGGCATTGGAGGGTATTACTTCTTGAGGTGACTACCATTAAAGAATCCTACACTCTCCCTCCAGAGTCTTGAGCTCTACGTTGCTAGTTCGACTAATGTTGTGGACCTTGAAAGGTCCCAATCCTCTGAACTTCATCTTTTGCTTATGGCCCTTCACACAGAGTACAACCAGGTTACCCTACTCGAAGTCATGTTGTTTGACATGTTTGTCAAACCAACTCTTGCGTCTCGCCTTTTCGTAGATCAGTGCATGGGTTGCTAGGAATCGAGTTTCAGAGAGGGGTTCTAACTCTGCCAAGCATTTTGTCCATGCTTCCTTTCCATCCCATCTCTCTTGTACTACCACTCTCAAGCTTGGAATGAAGAACTCCACTGGCAGGATTGCTTCTATCCCATATATCAACTTGAATGGTATCTACCCTACAATCATCTTATAAGCTATCCTATAGGCCCATAGCATTGCCATGAGCTTATTGTCCCAGTCAGTGTGTGAGGTGGAGACTACCTTAGTCAGGATAATTACTAGGATCTTATTCGTAGATTTTACTTGACCGTTAGCTTGAGGGTAATATGGTGAGGATTTCTTATGGATGATCAAAAAGGTGGATAGTAAATGGGCAATCACTTCATTAATGAAGTGTGTGCTTTGATCACTAACTAGTTTGATGGGGTAGCCGAATCGTGAGATCACTTGCTCCCAAAGGAACTTAGCTGTGGTCCTAGCATCATTCTTCCTAGTGGCTCAAGCTTCAGCCCCATTTTGTGAGACAATCCATCCGTTTTAATTATGTACTTCACTTGTGAGTACTATGCTGTGGGATTGATTGGCCCAATGAAGCCGATTTTCCACTTTTTAAAGGGTTGTGCTACTATTATCAGGGTCAACTCTATCTTATCCTTACAGATGGGGACTTTGGTTCTATGACACTTATCACAATGCTTCACGAACTTAGCTGCATCGTGAAATAGGGTGTGCTACCACAGTTGAGATTGCAGCACGTTGCCTGCTATAGTGTCTCCACCGCTGAAGTGTCCTCTAGCAATTACACCATGCACTTCAACAAGTACATCATGCATCTCGTGCTCACATATGCATCTTCGTAATAAACCATCTTGTCCTAGTCTATAGAGCTGGATGATTATTAGCTGATAGGGCTCAACCTTGAGGATAAGGCACTTTAGCCTAGCCTTCTCTATAGGTCTCTCATGCAATCCATGTTCTAGGATTTTGACTATGTCATCTACCCAATACGGTGTTAGATGGGCCCTAAACAAGTCTCTCTCATAGGTTAGTCAAGCCAACTATCTGATTGATGAGTGGAAGACTAATTTGACTAAGATCCCTTATGCATCTGCCATGGGCAGTTTGATGTATGCCATGATAGCCATTCATCCGACATAGGATTTGCAATGGGAGTTGTGGCACACTATATGGCTACACCTGGTAGTCGGTATCAGGATGTCATCAAGGTATCATGAGGTACTTGAAGGGAACAAAAACTATGTGCATATGCTATGGTGGCTAGGATATAGGAGTCATGGGGTACACTGACTTTGATTATGTAGGACATGCAAACAATAGGAAGTCCACCTTTGGCTGTGTCTTCATCTTTGTTGGGGGGGTGTTGTTTCTTGGATGCCTAGGGTGTAGAAATGGACGGCCCTCTCTATTAATGAGGTTGAGTGGAGCCCCAAGAAAGACACCAAGGAAAAGGGGATTCTACTGCAAGAAAATCTATCTTGTAACATCAACAAGCTTTTATTTCATTCTTTTGATGATCAAAACAAAGAAAACATCAAATCTCCACGCAGCATCATAGTAGATATCTCCCACGGATTTGATAGAATCAACCATAATCTTCAACAACTTCATAAAATCCATCAATAGAACAAGGAATATAAAAGAATACACCATTTTTGAATGGAAATCAATCACATAGTATTCATCTTCAATGTCTTCATAGTTTTCTCTCTCAATCTCTCATACACAAATACACAGTTTTCATAGAAATGGCTCTGTCTCTCTCTCTTTCTCTCAATAGTACATCATCTCCTCACTACAATAATCTAATAATGACTCTCAATAATCCTTCTTAGGTCGTGGATGCACCTCCCAAGAGGTATGTCTGATGTGAAGAGGCACCAGAGCCACTACAGTGTCTCTTCATAACTCACTACTGTCACTATCACTCCAGTCTTCGCTTCAGTCTTCAGCATCTGCTTCTTCCATTTGTTTTAGCTCTTTTGAACTTAGATTCATCCTTTTCAAAAGTTAGAAAAACTTTTCCAAAGTCACACATACATTCTACAGAATACTTAAGAAGATCTACAGAACAGAACAGGAACAGGAACAGAGCAGATACAGAATAGAGACAGAGGCTCTACAGAAGGTTTACGGAGGGTTATAGAAGGTTATCATAGAACATAAAATCCTCATAACTTATACTAAAACCATTCCAAACTATCAAAAAATATTCAATAAGCTTTCAAAATATTTCAACCTTCATCAATCATCAATCCATGCTTCCTACAGAAGAAAATCAGAATAAAACAGAAGGTATCAGAACCAATCGGAACCTCAACAGAACATCACAGAGCTTCATATTTCTACTAAAAATCATCATGAGCTTCCAAAACATAATCAATATCATCCAAAACACTCTCAAACACTTCCATTAACAACCATATATCACTCTAAATCCATCAAAAATCAACCATTCAGACCTCAAAAACAATAAAAATCAGTTAAAAATTCAGTCTTTTTCCACTCTTAACATATCCCCACACTTAGAAAGGAATCGTCCTCGCAACCTAAGGAAAAGAATAATATAAGTTCATTAAAGAGCTCAATTTTATATTCTTTAGTATCTTCAATAATCACTCCAAACCACGACCCCAACTTATCACCTGTATCACTAGGAAAGAATACTTCTAAAGGAAAACTTCGTTATTCAATAACACATCTGATAAACAATTGAAAGTCATAATAAATTTGTAAAGGACATAAGAGGTTCTTCTTCAGCGTTCCATCATAGGCTTGCCATCCACCATCACCATCAATAGTTGAAAAGAGAGCTCTCGAACAAATTATTCAACCAGCACGAACTTATCACATACAAATTATTACAACACACACACAAACACTAACACAACCATCTAAATAACACCTCCAAAAAGAGATATATATCATTAAGAATAATCCAAAATACATTGCAAAGGAATCAATGAAGGTGATCCCTTTTGAAGTCTTGGTGATCTTGAAAACAATCCATGGAGAAGGACTCATCCACAAATGTCTTGGGAGAATTTTGAAAGAACTAAAGGCAGCACATCCTTTCTAGCAAAACAAGGTATTTGCTAGGTAGACATAGGGCATGAAAATATAGGACATCCAACTGTTGGGAATCAATGTTCACATTGACATTCATACAAAGCTTTGGAATGGCCTTTTGATCGTTATGGGAATGTCTATGCATATATGCTAGATACCAAGCAAAATGAGCTGTCAATCTCACTAAAGGATCTAGAGATTGTGAATATTGGTGAGAAAAATGGAGGTAATTCTGGTATGCTTGACTAGCAGTTATCTAGTCCCCTGGAATTAATGGCCAATTAATCTGTGGTCCTGTGAGAGAATCAGTTGAGCTCCATCCTCTTCTTCTCGGAATCTGCTGATCAAATCCTTTGTACCCACTAACCAACTGAGGGGGTTGAGAAATAGAAGTGGCAGGAGATGGAAGTGGAATAAGTAAAAGAGGATGAAAAGATGGGTAGGCAAAATCATAAAAGGAGGAATAAGCTAAAGAAGGAGTGGTTGAAAATTTAAGTGAATCAGTTAGGAAAGGTGTCAATTGATAAGCATGAAAAGTAGAAGGTATATTAATAGATGGAGAAGGGCATGGTGGAGAAGGGGAAAAGACTTGATTTTCGATGAAAGAACAATAGGTAAACATGGGGATTTGAGGAAAACCCTGAGGTCGAAAAAGGAGAGGTAAGATAGCTGCTGAGTTGGTTTGACAAAGGAAAAGATAAGTATCATAGTGATGGGCCATTTGTTGATAGTACAATAGGCTAGGAATAGAGGGACCTAAAACAGATCGTCTATGGTAGGCATCAAAGAATGATGAATCAAATGGATGGTTCTTGGAAAGATAAGCTAGGAGATCCACCCTCAATTGGTTAGTGCTCTGCACATAAGTAGAAGCTGTATTCTGACGTTGATTCAGGACCATAGAATCAATCATTGAATGCCATGAAGTGTCAGGGCAAGTAGCTATTTTAGAAGAATAACACTGGAACATGTCATCTATCCTCAACTCCAAATAATCAACATACAAGATAGCTTGCAAAACCACATCTTCCACATACCAAGCCAGATCTACATCATCTGAAATCAATAGATCACCTTGTAGATACATGTAAGACTGCAACATGGTATTCGTCGTCACAGAATCTTCAAAGACCATACAGACAACTTCTATCAGCAAATCAGAAGACCAAGCCCCACTCCAATCATCCTCTGGAAGAGGGAGATCCATCGTTGAAAGCTTCATATAGAAGGCCAACTTCTGCAAGATAGTGGACAAAAAAGGAATGGTCCAAAGGAACATACTCTTGAAAGTACTCAAATGTAGACCATAACAAATCCATCTTGGACTGCAATCTTCCCACTTTATCTTGAAACAACGGATATAATGTGGCCTGTCTCTGGAGAACTGCCAAGTCCTGCTGAGAGATAGAGGGAATCATAGGAACATTGGGGCTTGGAGCAATGGACCCTGACTGTGCCAGTTGGTCTTGCAACTGCTTAATCTGGGAGGCTTGTGATTCCAATGTATTATGAGCAGTCTGCAAAGCTGACAGTTTTGTATCTAAAAGAGTCTAAAACTCTTGAGCTTCTTTGGACATTCTCTCTTTCTCCTCTGAGACTTTAGTGACGTCTGACTGAGCTTCTGCTAAACTGAATCTTCAAAGAAGATATTTCTTCTCTCTGGGTCTCAATCATTTGGTTCTGCTGCTCCATCTGCTTGAACAGATCGGCAAGAGTGTCTTTAGCAGAGGCTAACTCTATGGTTGCCTTATGCAACTGGTCTTTGGATTGCATTAATTCTTCATAGAAAGAAGCATATAACTGTTGAACACAAGCTGTTACTGAGAGTTCATGGATGTCATTACACAGGAATGGAATGGCATCTCTGGACACTAAACTGTTCAGTGAATGGACTGATATTTCCAAAGAACCCTCTCGATGTGCCCTGAATAAATTGTTACATGTGAGGTAGACAGGGAGGTCACTTCCAGAGGTAGCAAGAACTGTTACTGAAGGAATGACTGAGGGAGTTTTCTCTGCTACACGCTTCAAGCGCTTCTACTGAATGACCAATAGAGGAGGGGAATCAAGATCCTCTATGTCAATAGGTTTTGAATCCTCTGAAGGTGGAGGGGGAGGAACTGGATCAGATGGAGGAGGAGGTAGCACACCCTTCTTAAGGCCTGAATATGTCAAGAAAGCATATAAATAAGAACCATAAGTGACATTTGTGTCATTCACTCTAGTCACTTTGACAAAATGTTAATCCATCTTTGTAAGCAGGTAAGTACTCCAATCAATGGCAACCCCTTTTAACACCATCCTCGAAGCTGTGAAGAGTTCCTTTTAACACCATCCTCGAAGCTGTGAAGAGTTCCTTGGATAAATAATAAGATGGTGTTTTGGCAGGCATGAACCTGTCTTAGAGAAATTGACAGACTAACTTCCAAAGAGGATCAGTGATCATGGAAAAAGATACTCCTGAAGTGTTAGTTACTTTCTTAACATCTAGAACCTCTTTGGTCTGCTTCTGTAACAGCTTGAGAATCTCATCATTTGAGAATAATTGTTTGGCTGTAACAAAGGGTTCTCATTTGTAGGGAAGAGACAAATCCTTTCCTAAACCTTGGGGTGTCAATACCATGGAAGCACCACGAACCAGACCCGATTTCTTACTGTATGATGCAAGAAACTCATCACACAGGGATGGATCGTCTGGAATCAAAGGGAGTGAAGCGGCCACAAAAGTCGCAAGGCCTGCTTTCGCTATAGGCTCAAAAGTCAGTAGGGAATAATAATCCCTACTGATCAACGGGACATACTGGATAGGAGGAGGAGCATGAGGCACCATTCAGATGGAAAATACACACACACACACACACCACAAACATAGACAATCACAGAGAATGCTTGCAAAACAACAAAATAGCGATAAAAAAGAAATCGATCAAAAGAAGTACACACACAGACGTAACTAACCAATTGACCACCCCAAACAACTCACATCCTAGAAAAAATTCGGCATGACTGCTACACATATGTGACCGAAACCTTCATGCTACGCAACAAGCAGGCAGCCAAGACCCCCGTATCAGACAAAAAAGAAAAAAAAACTATAAACCGCACCCGTAATCGTATCACACAAGCAAACCATTATACCTTAAAAACCTAATTAAGACCTAACCATAACTTTGACCAATAACTTCAGCTTAAAGGACTTTACGTGTCCATCCCACGAAGTGTGTTTATTAGAAAGGGGAAAAAGTGCAGTGAGGGGGAATGGTTTTAATGAAGGGTTCATTTTAAGAAATTATTAACAATGGGTGAAATTTTATTAGGTTATAAACCTTAATAAGAAAATGATAGTTCATTCTTAAAATTTTAATTACAATTTATTAAGATGAAGTGGTGCTTAAACGAAACCCGAACTGCGATACCCAGATTGGGATCTCTAAATGCATATTTATTAATTAGAAATTAATGGTGATGTGGAGCGTTTTTTTGCCAGCGTGTGCTTTTTTGTGACAGTTGGTTTAGTTTTTATTAAAAATTAAAGTGCATTTGAAGCGCACGTAGCACGTGCAAAGTGAACGGCAGGTTGATTTTTAATTATTAGAAAAATATGTGTTTAGCGCGAGCGCGCATGAAAAAGTGGGTGAATATAGTTCAGTTTAATAATTAACTGTGGTTAAGAGATGACTATAAATAAATAAAGCATTAAAAAAAGATACCTGGTATGGGTATGTATGCAAGAGACTGAAGGCGCACTGAGTAGTCCCAAATGCAAGGAATCCAGTCAAAAAAGAAAAAACCACTAATTAGAAAAAATAAAGCACCTTAGTATTTTGTTTTATTTATTATTTATTTTTTTATTTTGTTAAATAAATATCAAAGTAAGATTAAGAGAATCACATGTGGTACAATTAATGTTGATTAGTGTTTAGGTGAAATTGTTATTTTATTTTTGTTTTGTTTTGTTATGTTTTAAAAAAAAATTATAATTTAGGTGTGTTTGTATTTAGTATTTTATGTGTTTGTTTTTTTAATTTATTTTTGTCTTTCCTTTTTTTAATGATTAAAATGGGACATAGGACACATAAATATGTTGTGAAGTGTAATGGTGGGATTTTAGCAATCCAACAACAATGTGTTGGAATTTATCCATGATTTTTCAGCTGATTTTTGGAATTTAAAATGAATTTTCATGAGGTGAGGTATTACAATTAGGGTTTTGGCTTCAAATAATATTTTAACCATTTATGGAAGCATTTTCAATTGAGAAATTATTGGAAAAAGAATTAAAGGGGTTTGTGATTTTTTTTGAAATTTTTATGGAAGTATTTCTGAAATTTTACTAAATTTTAATGAATTTTACCCATTTTACATGTATTTTTGAAGGAATTTGGAAGTTTTTTGAATCTTTTGCAATTTATTTTCTTGAATTCCCACTTTAGAAAATAGTACAAATGATTTCAACAATGTTGAAAATTATTTAGGAATTTTTTGCAATTTATTTGGAGTTTAAATAAATTTTAATGAATTTGTGAAGCTTTTTAGTGTTTTACGTTTTTTTTTTTTGTTTTTTAGGACTTTTATGTGTTTTTCAGGTTTTGAAATTAAAAGTCGGTATCCGAGCTACGTATGAACAACTGAAAATGACTACGTGTGAACAGCTGATTGCAACACACCACCGCACGAACAAGTTAGAGGCGCGTCCTTGCGCGGGGAAAACCCGCTAGCAGTGCACGAACACGTCACAAGCACATGCGGAGACGCGTACGAAAAGAAACACGGGCTTGCAGGGAGGGTTGGTGGGGGTTTGACGCGGGTGTGTTCATGTGGGTGATGAGTGGGAATAGGGACTATGGGAGAGGGGGGTTTTGCGGAGGGGGGAGAGGGGTGTGTTTTTTTTAAGGGGAGAGGGGTGTGGATGGGAAGGGGGGCTAGGGAAGGGGTAAGTGTGGTTAGTGGGGGGTGGGGTTAGGGGGGTAACCATGGTTAGATTGGGGTGGGTTAGGGGTTAACTATGGTTAGATTGGGGTGGGTTAGGGGTGAACTACGGTTAGATTGGGCTGGGGGTATGGGGGAGGAGGTGGCGGAATCAGGTGGGCAGGGCGGAGGAGGCGGGTGGTGGTGAGGAGGCGCCACGGAGGGAAAGGGAGGCGGAGGCGGCGGAGGGAGGAAGGCCACAGGAGAGGGAGGCGATGGGAGAGGGAGGACGAGGCAACGGAGGGAGGGAGGCCGCAGGAGAGGGAGGCAGTGGTGGGAGAGGAAAGTCGAAGGAGAGGGAGGCTGAAGGAGAGGGAGGCGGTGGGAGAGGGAGGACGAGGCGGAGGGCGAAGACAAGGAGGAAGGCGAGGCGCTATAGGAGGGCACGAGGAGGAAGGCGAGGTCGAAGACGAGGACGAGCAAGCGCACAGAAGGGCGCGCATGTAAGACGGTTTTTAAAAAAAAAATTCATTTTTTTTAAAAATTCTTTTGTTTTGTTCTTTTCTTCTCATTTGTATTGTGTGGTTTTTTTTTTTGTTTTTTTTGTGCATGTGTGTGTTTTTTTTGTTTTTGAAATTTTAATCTTTTAATAAATTTTTGGTTTTAATTATTAGGATGGTGTTTGCTTTTGTTTTTGGTTTTATTTGTTATTATTATTTTTTTGTGTAAATTTTTATTTATGTTGTTGTGGTGTGGGTTGTTTTTTTTTGTTTTGTTTTTTATTTTTTGGGTTTGTTTGTTTTTTTTTTTTGTTTCTTTTGTTGTTGTTTTTTTTTTAAACATTTGTTATGGTTGGTAAAAAGGAGCGTAGGGGTAAAAAAATTTGCATTGGCGAGATCAGACAGGGCAGGGATGGCGATACGCAAGTCACAGAGGCCACGGGGGCGTCCCAAGGCGCGTAAAACCAAAAACATGGGCGTTCACACGCGACACGAGAAATACATCCATATGGTAAAAAGAAAGAAAAATTAATAAAACTCAAACTGTACGTTGGATTGAAAAACTATAAAAATTAAAAATGTGCCGGGAGACGAGGGGAAGATGATAGACAAATGCGACACTAGTTCCGGGGCAAAAGCAGGATGTTCACATGGGAAAAACGCAAAAAACAGACCCGAAAACACATGTGTATTAATATCGAAAAATCCTCTCATCGGAACGAAGTGGGGAAAAAAGGAAAAATGGGCAAAAGAACGTGTGCAACAATGCTATCACAGCAAAACACAGTTCTGATCGAGATAGGATGCGTTCACATGGGAAAAACCCCAGAATTCGTACCCGAAAATGGACTTAGAAATTAATACAGGAAGAACCGTGCACCGGAATAGACGATACTAAAAAGGAAAAATGTCTGAAAGAAAGGGATTTATAGGGCTGGCACATCAAAACTTAGTTTGGGGGGAATTAGGAGGGGTTCACATGGGAAAAACACAAAAAAGACACCCGAAAACACTCAGAAAAATTAATAACTAAAAATCCGGCAATCGAAAGAGGGTGAAGGAAAAAGGAAAGAGAAAAAAGCGGGGGAAAGGCGGGTGGGACATGACTGTCAAATTAAAGTGGAATTTCGGTGAGAATAGGCCATGTTCACATGGAAAAAGGTGAAAAATAGACACGAAAAGGGGCCAAAAATCCACAAAAATTAATAACAGACTAACTGTGCATCGGAATGACAGGGAGTAAAAAGGAAAAATATCAGGGGGAATGTGAGGACCGGGCTGGTACATCAGATCAGGGTTCTGAAGCAATAAAGACGCGTTCACATGAGAAATCGTCAAATTTACGGGAATTGCTTCAAAAATTAATAACTTTAGAACCATCTGTCAGAACAGGGGTTGTTTAAAAAGAAAAAATGGGCAGCTCGAAGGGATGAACACGACTATAAGGTTGGATGTGATTCTCAGTGAACGTAGGATGCATTCGCATGGAAAAATCACAAAACAAAAAATAAAGACAAACGGTCAAGGAACAGCTCTGAGGACAGAGTGAAATAGAATGGAAGAGTGGGGAAGAGACCCCATCAGGGTAAAATGAAGTCATGGCATAGATTCATGATCATAGCAGGGTATATGCATGGGGGTATGCAACATAGACGCGTCCCCATACTTAAAACCTTAGTAGGAAGGGTAAACTAAACATCAAGGACCTAGTACCACACATCAGACCAACCACGAACGTTCCCACACTTAAGACATGACCATCCCTTAGAAACAAAAGGTGTAGGGTTGAAGAACTTGGCCCATATTGCCGAGGATGAATGTCGACTATCGAGGTTGCGTCTTGTATCGTTGTCGGCTTGCTGCAAGAGGTACCCAGATGTCTTCACAGTATACGCCCTTCGTGGCAGGGACCATGCGGCAGCACCCAGTGAGGTAGATGGTGGAAGGAATCACAGGAAATTCGTCGATGATGAGGGATATTGTACTCAACTCACGATCACTCAAATGGAATGAAAGAACAATCACTCGCCCCATTACTAACATCACTCGAGTGAATAATGATGAAAACCCAGAGCTCACACCCGGAGAAGGATCATTTTCCTATCCCTTTTACCGACCAACTATTGGACACAGTGGCAAGCCATGAGCTGTATTCCCTCTTGGATGGATTCAGCAGATATAACCAAGTCCAAATCGCAGAAGAGGACCAATCCAAAACAATCTTCACTACAGAATGGGGGACCTATGCCTATAGAGTGATGCCATTTGGGCTCTATAATGCTCATGCCACCTTCCAATGAGTAATGATGGCTACCTTCCAGAATCATTTGCATGATTTCATTGAGGTGTATCTTGATGACTTTTGTGTCTATAGTTTAATCCGTGAGCACTGGGGACACCTAGAGCAATGTTTTGACAAATGTCGAGAGTATGGGATTTCTCTCAACCTCGATAAATGTGTCTTTGGCATCTCATCAGGATTTCTTTTGGACCATATTGTCTCGGCACAAGGGATTGCAATAGACTCGGCGAAGATTGAAAAGATTGCCGCCTTAACAGCATCAACAAACCTCAAGCAATTGAGAGGATTTGTTGGCCATGTAGGCTACTACATAAGATTTATTGCACATTTTGCAATCAAGGCAGCCCCTCTGCACAAGCTCCTAAGGAAAGATGTGGATTTTCTTTGGACTGATGACTGTGAAGAAACCTTTAATACCCTAAAAGAGTGCCTTATCCAAGCACCTATCTTGCAGCCTCCTGACTTGGGACGAAGGAGTTCCATGTGCACACAGATGCATCAGTTGAAGGGCTAGGTGGTGTCCTATGTCAAAAGGGCCCCTCTAAATTAGATCAGTCAATATATTATGCAAATCGGAAGGTTATTGATAGGGAATGGAACTACACAGTGACAGAGCTTGAATGCTTAGCAATGGTGTTTGCACTAGAGAAGTTTCGACACTATCTATTGTCAACACATTTCAAGTTCTACGTGGATCATGAAGCCTTGTCCTTCCTGATGAACAAAGCAGATGTTAAAGGACGACTAATGAGATGGTTACTCCTATTCCAGGAGTTTGATTTTGAAGTGGTCACTAAGCCTGGCCATTCCCATGTCCTAGCCGATCGTCTGTCACGGATCCCTCAAACAGAAGAAGAGGAACAGGATGATCCAGACCTTCCTGATGCTTCATTATTTCTAGTTGAAACAGTTACTCCCTGGTATGCAGACATAGTTACTCCCTGGTATGCAAACATAGCCAACCTCCTAGCATGCAGACATAGCCAACCTCCTAGCAACTCAATAGTATCCTCCTGGCATCTCAAGCCGTGAGAAGAAGAAGCTTATGTTAGAATCAGCCCCCTACATCTTGCTAGGCGGTGCACTGTACAAGAGAGGCAAAGATGAAGTGCTGCGAAGATGTGTTGTAGGGGATGAAATTGGCATAGTATTGAAAGCATGCTATGATGAACCATGTGGTGGACACCTCGCAAGAGAAGCGACAGTCGGGAAGGCTCTGTTAGCAGGATATTGGTGGCCGACCCTCCATAAGGATGCATATGATTACTGCAAGAGATGTGATGCTTATCAAGGAATGGGAAAACCCACCAAAACAAGTGCCATTCCACTGCAACCTATTCTTCCCCTAAAACCATTCGAGAAGTGGGGGATTGATTTTAGGATGGGGTGAGTGACCAGTTTTTCCCGTCAAATCAAATGAGAGGTGAGATGTGTGAACGAAGTGTTGCACGTACAGGATGGGCCTCTCAATGCACAATGCACGATTTGTTCCTGTGCACTACACCATAAGTCTCCATGGCCTTCCTTCTTGCACTGTATGCCGACACAGGGCAGGATGCACAAGGCATACAACCTCTGCATAAGTGACGGTGAGGATTAAATCAATGGGTTTCAAGAATGGACTACCCTCTGTATCTTTCAACAGAGCGTAAGACAGGGGGTGGGTTGAGTGTGACTAGTGTTTCTTCAATCAATTATCGAGAGATGAGGATTAAGGGACGTTACAACCATTGGAGTCAGGTACGAAACCCATTCACTGTTAGCCATGGGATAAATGAACTCGGCTTCAAGAAGTTTCAATAATTCAGCCTTCACCAGAGTAGATTAATTAGGATTCATATGTCTTTGTCTTTGCCTTACAGGTTTGGCATCAGGCTCTAGGTCAATGTGATGTTGGCATATTGTGGGATCAATCCCCTTTAGATCTTTATATGACCAAGAAAACACATCTAAGTTCTCCTTTAATAAGTCTCGCAGGACCACTAGTTCTCCTTCTGGAAGATTAAGACCCACTTTCAGGTGATGTTCAGTACCATCAGTATCCAAGAATGTTATTTGCTTTTCACCTTCCACTTCACGGATAAATGTCCCACGGATTGCTTCTAGATAGAGGTTTGACTCTTTCAAGGGAGTAGTGTCATCGTCTGATGTTCCGTTAGAACCAGTGTCCTCCTTCTGAACAAATGACTCATTTGTCTCTTTAGATTGCTGGTAGGGTATCATAGCTTTGTTTACTTCTGTATGAGTGGTGATTTCTTCTGGACTTAGGGATTCATCTTCAGAGGATGCGTCCAGGAATGTCACATAACACGGATCTTCTAGAGGACGTGGCTCTGATGGCTTTGGCTTCTGTTGGCAAGGGGCATCATCATCATCTTTTCTCTGGACTGAACGATCAGGGTGACAAAAGGCACTGGTGAACTTAATTTTTATGCTTTTAATCCATTGCTTATACAGATTCTGCATAATTTTTGGTCCATTGGTCAACCCAAATGGAACCATGGTCATTCCATCCAGCACCTTGAGATCTTCGGCCTCTGAGGTCTCTGTAGAGACATCAACAAGATCATCTGCTATCAGAGGAAATTTTGCATCTGCACTTTCATAACCTGCTTCGTTTTCTTCCGCAGCATTTTCATCCTCTTCCTCTAGAGGCTCTGTCTTTGTTTCTGTAGTGGCTTTGTAGGAGAAGAATAGATCTTCTACTCTTTCTCCAGAGGACTGACTTGGGTTTATGAACTTCTCTTGCATCTGCTCTTCAAAACCTTCATACCTGAATTTAGTGAGGAAGGCCATCCCATGTGCCAAAAGTTCCTACTGCTTGTCTTTCATACCAATGAAAACGCCGCGCCTTTGAAAGTGGCGGGGAATATTGCTAACCAATGCTCAGGGGTCCTAGCATTGTTAGCCACACATGCTACCATAAATTCTGCTACATGAAGATCAGGGTCTTCATTGTACTCTCCCTTAAAAACTGGCAATGGGACTACATTTGCTGGCCTGTCATCATCAATATTTCCAGGACGAATCTGACTAGGAAGGGGACCTTGAGTTGCCATGGGAACTTCTGTAAAGAGTGCTTTTAGGGCATCAAAGGAAGCTTCTGCTACGAGCTCGTTCTCAGCTTTGATTTTTGCCTTCTCTCTTCTCATGTACCTTTGGACTCGTTCTAACGCTTGCCTCTTGATTGCATCATTCATCAGGGGGTTGGCTCCAACTAGTTGGTCTGTACTCAATAGGATAGTATCAGAGAGGGCTTCAGTCTCTAGGGGATTCTCTGGCCAACATCTCTTCTACTTTCTTCTTTTCAACATCTTTGAATTCGGCCTTCAAACCACTATAGAGGGGGAGATATTCCATTTTAAAAGTATCAAAACTCATTCTTCTTAGGATCATTGTTGTGTCATTATAATAATGCTAGCTTCTGAGGGTTTCAATAGTGTATGTTGTGAAAAACACTCTGTCTACCAACTTCCAATGGGTTGCTAGTTGGACAAACAGAAGATTGTTAGTGCACCAAGCATCCCACGTATCTTGCCGTTGAGCATCCACGAACAAATTCCAACTCTTTTCCTTTTTGTTTTTGTGAACGTCCACTGACCACGACTCCTGAAGCTTCTTCACAATCTCCAACTTGATGATGTTTGAAAACTTCTCAATGAATACCAAATCTTCCATAGATAGTCATTCTCTCTACTTCTGCTCTTCAGTTTGTTTCCAAACAATTTTCCACCAAGATGCAAGTTTCTGCTGCTTCAACAGGAAGAGGAAACAATCCACCACATGGAGTATGCATCATGATGGTAATATGTTTCCGCCAATGTGGGATGAACTTATTGTGGAAAGTGGCTTTGGCAATAAGAATCTCCAACTCTTCAGTGGAAGAAGGAACTTTGCAAACATCCATTGAATTCTCCTCTTCTTGGCAATGCCATCTCCTTCATTTTCAGCCTCTTTTGATGCTTGTTGATGGCAAGTTTCCCCGGCTGCGCACCAAAAACATAGAGCCCCAAGAAAGACACCAAGGAAAAGGGGATTCTACTGCAAGAAAATCTATATTGTAACATCAACAAGCTTTTATTTCATTCTTTTGATGATCAAAACAAAGAAAACAACAAATCTCCACGCAGCATCATAGTAGATATCTCCCACGGATTTGATAGAATCAACCATAATCTTCAACATCTTCATAAAATCCATCAATAGAACAAGGAATATAAAAGAATACACCATTTTTGAATGGAAATCAATCACATAGTATTCATATTCAATGTCTTCATAGTTTTCTCTCTCAATCTCTCATACACAAATACACTGTTTTCATAGAAATGGCTCTCTCTCTCTCTCTCTCTCTCTCTCTCTCTCTCTCTCTCTCTCTCTCTCTCTCTCTCTCTCTCTTTCTCTCTCTCTCTCTCTCTCTCTCAATAGTACATCATCTCCTCACTACAATAATCTAATAATGACTCTCAATAATCCTTCTTAGGCCATGGATGCACCTCCCAAGAGGTATGTCTGATGTGAAGAGGCACCAGAACCACTACAGTGTCTCTTCATAACTCACTACTGTCACTATCACTCCAGTCTTCTCTTCAGTCTTCAGCATCTGCTTCTTCCATTTGTTTTAGCTCTTTTGAACTTAGATTCATCCTTTCCAAAAGTTAGAAAAACTTTTTCAAAGTCACACATACATTCTACAGAATACTTACAGAAGATCTACAGAAACATAACAGAACAGGAACAGAGTAGATACAGAACAGAGACAGAGGCTCTACAGAAGGTTTACGGAGGGTTACAGAAGGTTATCAGAGAACATCAAATCCTCATAACTTATACTAAATCTATTCCAAACTATCAAAAACTATTCAATAAGCTTTCAAAATATTTCAACCTTCATCAATCATCAATCCATGCTTCATACAAAAGAAAATCAGAACAAAATAGAAGCTATACAGAAGGTATCAGAACCAATCAGAACCTCAACAGAACCTATCACAACATATTTCTACTAAAAATCATCATGAGCTTCCAAAACATAATCAATATCGTCCAAAACACTCTCAAACACTTCCATTAACAACCACACATCACTTTAAATCCATCAAAAATCAACCATTCAGACCTCAAAAATAATAAAAATCAGTCAAAAATTCAGTCTTTTTCCACTCTCAACATTGAGCATGTTGTAACTACTAAGGCTTGCAAGGAGGCTCTCTAGTTAGGCCGTCTAGTGGTAGACCTTGGTATTACTGACATGGTTCCTACACTACATTGGGATTCTATAAGTGCTATCTAGTTAGCCAAGAATTTGGTCTTCTATGCGAATATGAAACACATTGAGATGCATTATCACTTCATCAAAGAGGTCATTGAGGACAAGTTTATTGACCTTGTCAAGATCTCAATTGACCAAACCTCAATTGACCAAAATCCTATAGATTTGCCATGAAAAGTCTCTTAGTAGAGCATTTTGCCTTCCTTAGGAAGTTGATGGGCGTTGGATGAGATGGCATCTTTTCTCATCATGTAGTACTTATGTACATTTGTACTTTGCTACTTTTTTATTATTCTCTCCTCACTAGGGGTACATTCACCTTTAAGTGGGAGGTTGTTGGGGGTAAAGGCACTTGTGCCTAGTTTCCTTGTATATTACTACACTCACAATACCCGCACATGTGTACATTGCAGATGGCAGGCGCCCATCACACTGTCACTTCATTCTTTATTCTTTCAGTGACATTTGAATAAAGGGAAGGCCATATTACACATTGTGACTATTGGAGTTTCCACATCTTCTCCCTCTCTCTCTCTCTTCTTCCACCATAGCTCTTGCTTTCGCTCATGTGTTTCCACTCTAGGCTCACTCCCTTTATTTTTTTCATGTACAAAAGTAAATCATGGTGAAAAAAGAGAGTTACATAAGTAGTTCTAGAGATTGGCTTTGAGGATTAGCTTGTAGAAGTTTTTTTTGTTCAGTTCAACTACCATATATGTGATTTTACAATTTGACAAGTTTGAGAGTGTCCTAAAAGAAAATAGTAATCCACCCTAATTTGGTGACAAATTTGCACAGAAAAATGTAGTATAGTAAAAAATTTGAGTCATGTAAAATTTTTAATCTTTTGGATTTTATAAAAGGCTCAAACCTATGCATCCTTGAGTGTTGAGTCCAACAAGATCGATTATTGAGTGAGGTAGAAAAGAAGTAAGAGGACTTAAAAAAAAAGTAAGAGAAGGAATGGAGGCTACGTGGCATGTGGGGGGGATGAAGGCCATTAGTTGCCTCTTTATGATAATTGACTAGGTTGCATGCATGCATGCTCAACAATTGGGGAAGATTTAACTTGATGGTGAGGTGAAGTAGATTAGTGAAAAATGCCTCTGAAAATGGAGGGGCGAGATAGCATGGACTACTTGCAAGCAACCAAAATGGAAGAGATCAACATGCTTAAGGTGGAGAAACAGCTTTGTTATGATAACTACGCTAGAACCAAGTCCACAAAGCTTCATTAATAGATATTGGTAAAAGGATCCTTGGGATTCTTATTTACTTTTCTCTTTGTATTGCATCAAGCAGTGTTATGCAAACCTTTTTAATCCATGACTCGTCTTTTACTTCATTGGACAACCCCCTCACAAGATGAGTTCAACTGTTGGTGTTGGAAGATGTATTGATCCAAGGGTTCAACACTATAGTTTAGGTCTGTTGATAAAGGCTTTTCTATGGCTCTAGTTGGCTCCAAGGTTGATAGATCTGGTCATCAACTGCCCTAGATCTCCTTATTCACCTTGGAAGGAGTTTTGCTCCATGAATGCTTGATGTAGGTTACCTTTGCAAAATCACCTATTTGGATAGGGAAAGTGCACAAGCTAGTGGAGGCAATAGGTAAGGTCTTGTATGTGCCTACTAATTCTTCTTCAATTAGGGTCCTTAAAGCTAAGAGGAAAGCATGCATCCTCTAGAACATGCTGAGCTCTACATCTAAGTTAGGCATGTATTTCATGTTGAGGAGCCATTGAGGCTCGATTTGGGGGCTTCCATAACCTGGTTTGGTTACATTTGGGTAGCCATTAGTGGCAAGAGTTAAATCAAAATAGCTTGGTTTGGAATGCTCAAGAAGAGATATTGGAATTTTTGTCAATGTACTTAATGTATTGAACACGATGGGGTTGCTTAAGCTTAGAGCCTACTTGCTATAAGCTAGGGATTCAAGCATGGCCTTTAAGCATGTGGTCTACCATTTCTATAGCAAAGAGAGAACAAAGAATGAATCTTCAATATTATGACTTGTTTAATAGTCTTGAAATCTTCCACAAGGTAGTGGAGTTTGTTTTCAACCAAATCAAATGGATAAAAAATAGTCTCAATTACTATGCATTTTTTAAAGGCATGTAGATGGCACTCAGATTATAGTCAGTTGGTCTTTTCTGGACTTGTAATTGGGCATATCTTCTTAGTGTGCAGGATATATTGTAGTCATTATAGGTTCCTTATCTGCTTCTGAAAATGTATTATTTCTTCACATTGAAAAATTGGACGGCACCCATTTTTCTTATTTGAAATATCAAATCTATAATGTATTAGTTGTAGGCAAAGATCAAATAAGAAATTTGATGAAAAAATGGCAAAAAGCACAATTATAATGATGGCAAAAAGAAAGAGAAGTCATAGGCAAAGATAGACAAGCTTAATGCATATAGCGATGATAATAAAGATGTCTTGTATGTTTTCTCTTTTGATGATGCATTCTTGGTTTGCCATGGATAATGGTTTGTGACAAATTTGGATTTTGGACTTAGGAGCATCATTCCATGTTACTCCTCATAGAGAGTGGTTCATGACTTATGACGTTGGGAGATGCGGATATGTTCATCTTGGCAATAACTATGAATGTGATATTGTTGGTATAGGGGATGTACATTTGTTAGTACTTAATGGATCTTATTTTGTCTTGTGGAACGTATGGGGTGTTTTGAACTTGACAATGAGCCTGATTAGTATTACTAGACAACTTTGTGATTGAGGTTACATGTTGATCTTTGGAGATCATGTAGGAAAAATTACAAAGGGTCTCTTGTTATTGCCAAAGGGCGTAAATCAAGTACTTTGTATTTTGCATGTTTTTGGGGTTAAACACCATGTTGTAGCTATTGCTAAATAGCCATGAGCCTCTTTATGGCATTGCTATTTGGGGCACTTGTTAGTTTCTAGAATAAAACCTTTGTGCGATTTGAATTATTTTTCGTGTTTGACTTTTTTATCTTGTCTTTGTGAGCATTGTCTTTTTTATAAACAAACAAACTTATCACATAAGAGAGATTATGATATTAGAATATCAAAGTGCTTTGACTTGATTCATAATGATTTGTGTAGGTCTATGCCTACAATCTCATTGGGTGGAGCTACATATTTTTTCACTTTTATAGATGATGCCACTAGGAAGAGTTAGGCTTACCCTCTTCATAACAAGAGTGGTGTGCTAGATGCATTCCAAAATCTATTGGCATGTATAGAAAATCAACTAGAAAGAAAGCTTAAGTACTTAAGAACTAACAATGGTTTTAATACACTTTTCATGTCTTTACGACCTTTTACAAAAGTCATGGTATCAAAAGAGAGTTGATAGCTCCTAAAAATCTTGCTCAAAATGGTGTGGCTAAAAAGATGGACAGGACCATTCAAAAAAAAAAATGTAGTATGCTTTCTAATGCTAGTCTTACTAACGAGTTTTGGCCTGAAATTGTAAAGATGAAGTATGCTTAATTGATAGGTCTCCTCCCAATAAGCCATTAGATGGTAAAATTCTAGAGGAGTTATGGTTTGGAAAGAGTCCTAGTGTTATGATCACTTGCATGTCTTTGATTATGAAGCAATTGTGCATGTACCTAAGAATAATTGAAGTAAGATTGATTCTAAGTCCAAGAAGTGTATCTCTTGTAGATATAGGGATTTATGAGAAATGGGATATCGGTTATGAGATTCTAGTTCTAAGAACGTACTATGCAATTATGATGTCATTTTAATAAGGACAAGATATATAGGCATCCCGTTAAAACACTTCAAATATATAGGGTAGTGTTCCAAGAGGATGGACAACGATCACATGAGCAATATGCATAGCCTGTTCCACATGATATATGGCTCGGATAGTCAAAGTGGGAGTGCCATTGACAGGTGGACAATCTTATATTTTATAGGATAGACAAGTGTGATAGCCACATGCTCTTATTAAGCCAATTTTATAGCAACAATCTATGAGGGTTTCTATGTTGGGTAAAGGCCAATGTGGCCAACCTCCCATCTTACTCACTAATCTTAACTATATAACTATATATGTATGCATTCATTCTTTATTCTTTGAGTGATAAAGCAATAAGGTTCTACTCACAAGAGATCTATTGGAGGCACTATAAACACAGTGTCTACATCGATAAACAAAAAGAATTGAAAGAAGAAGAAAGAACTAGGGCAAAGTTCGTGCTAAAAATAGATAGTGCCACAATGTTAAGGGGAGATAAGCCCTAGATGCAAAAGCAAAAATATTTGAATAAAAAATGAAGGAAAAGAAAAGTATTGAAATTAGAGTATACTTTAACCAAGCAACAATTAAATAATAGAGAATGTTAAAAATTGGGTAAGAGAGGTGGAGGTGTACCTCCAAGATGTTGAACCTATGATGGACAATGAATTGCATGCAATCATGAGCCCATGTTCCTCTCCCATATACATCAAATCAAAGGGGAATCAAGTACCTACATTATCCAATCAAAAGCTAAGTGGTAACATAGCTCAACAAACTACTGATGGATGCATTTCACAATTGTTTATTTTTTCATGTGGACCTCCTCTTAGAATCATGGAAGGTGTACATAGCTTTTGGGTGTGTAGTTTAAGCCTTATATTGGAACCAATGTTTATAAAGGCAAGTATATTTCTACCAAATAAGAGTGATCTACTTTTCCCTTAGGAAATTCCTTTCTAAAAGTAATAGTCTTTGGAAATATTTATCCACAATAGTTTTAGCATTGGGCTTGGATGGATTTGGAAGTGACCCACATGACATAAAAAAAAACTTGAAGCGGTATTGTATAAGAGTCATGGTGCCAAGTATACAAGAAAGTCAACTTGAGGACAAGGGGATATGAAGACACCTTCTATAAAAATTCAAAGTTGTGGTGCTTGGAGCCAAAATCTTTTAAAATGAAAGGAGGAGGCGGGACCAAGCTTCGACACACATGCCTTTGAGTGTTTTAAGAAATACTCCAATAACTCTCCCATATGGTGCATACATCCGTTTCCCTTTTTGCTCTCTCTTATATTTTTCTCATTTTATGCATCTCACCTTCCCTAGCCTATTAATTATGATATTCTTCCTTTTAATATTTGAAGCTTCATAAATGATACATGTATGGAAAAAGCTTTGGCCACCAAAAGAAGAAAATGTAATAATATATTGGTGCATGAAAGAATTTGTAACAAAGGTCACATCTACAATGGTGGAGATTTGAGACTCTTCTTAATTATTGTTCAAAGCCTTTTTCTCCATGGATCTATCTTTAAAGCAAGCTTCATCTCCTTTTTGAGGATGAAACATATGTAAGAAGTGTATATACCTTTTCACATTCTCTCTACCCAAAACCTTGTAAAACTATCAATCCTATATTATAAATCATCACATTATATTAGTAATGCACATGCACAACTGTCCCTCACATTTTTCAACCTTTTTAGTTTACTTTCCATTTTCTTATTATTTTGGGAAGCTTGATTATAAAGACTCATGCACACACAAGACAACAAAATGGATTATGCACTACCTTACATCACCTAGTGCATCATTCAATTTGGGGCTCTAATAAATCAAGATTATGATTGATTAATTAGGGTTAGTAGATAATGTAATCTAGCTAAGTGCCTATAAAAGGAGACTCCTTTAAGCCTTCAAGGGGGAGATACACACACTCCACTCTACCACCATTCTCACTACCTCTATTCTCTTCCTCTCATTCACTACTCCCCCATCCCTCTCCACTCCACCATCCTTCTTTCCCACTTCATTACACACACCATCTCCCTCTCTCTCACCCCCTATCCATCTTTCAACTTCATCATTGTCCTTATCCCCCACTTCTCTTACTCTTGCTCTTATGCTCCCTTATTCTCCATCTCTTCATTATCTCCTTTCTTTCCATTCCACTACCCCTCCTCTCCACCCCTTCTTCCTCTTTCTCTTCCTACATCATCACCACCATTATCCCTCCACTTATGTGTGCCTATCCCCCTTGCCATTTTGGGTTGGGATTCATTAGTTGTAACCCTAAATATTAATGCTTTTAATAATTTATTTCATATTGTACCATTCCTTCTCCTCTCTTCCTCTTTTATATCATTACGCCTCTACTCATGTGTGTAAAAGTACCCTAGTCCACTTTCAATTTGGCTAGGTGGTGCTTCTTTCGTATCCCTTAATGCACGGAGACTAATCCATTTGTGTAGAGGCCACAAGTGCTCATTCTCTCCCTCACTACAAATGTTGGGAACATGGACATAGAGTGCTCGAACAAGAGGAGATAAATGTAAAACTACCAGACACTCTAACCTCTACTCTAGTTACTCTACCATTGGGATAAATGTTAGACAAGCCCAATGCTTTGGGAAGTGCTAGAGGAGTGGATAGGAGGGCATAGATGAGCTAAAAGAGGAACCCTATAGGAGCATGAAGCTGAAATGCATGTATCTATGTTAATACCTAGCCCAAACTTGCAAGTTAATGCTCTTTGAGAAGGAATTGAGACACATACAATCCTACTAGTAGTGGCATTAGCGGATACAACCCAATAGGGGATCATCAATACATGAGAAGGTGTGAATATTCTCAGGCATATAGTTTTGTAAACTTGGGTCACCCCTTCCATTGAGATCACTCATTTCAATGTAATGATGGCCAACTCCACTACTATAAGATCATTTGGGGTTTAGAAAGATTGGCCAATCAAGATTGCAAGTGTCCAATCTTGGTGAACATCATTGTCATGAAGGGAGTGGAGTAAAATATTGTACTAGGCATATTGAGGATGAGAAATGAATTGGGATAATGAACTAATATTGCTTCAAAATTATGCTAAAGTGTTTGTGTAGAAATGAACATATGAAAGGCTTTACTAGTTGACGTAGACACCATTTTTGTACTCCTAAAAGGAGATTCATGAAGTATGCCTAATTATAGACCACTCATTAATATGTATGCTTTCTAAAGGATGATTGATTGGATGCATATCAAGTCTTTAAAGGCGCTATGACTAGTATACCTTTGTGCATGATAGCAACTAGTGTAGACAATGGAGTGACTCCTAGCATGAGTTTTTGAGTATCAACCTACAAGTTGGAGCTAATTAAGATTCTAGGGTTTCCTAAAGGGACTTGAAAAAAAAATCCTACAATAGTAATGGAACCTATTGCACTATATGAGCTCAATGATGGGACTTTGGACACCCTCTTATTCATTCAAGAGGCTCAACCATGAAGCATGATGACTATCTGTCACTTAGCCTCTCGCATGCATTGTGAATACTAAGATTCACTCGTAGTGAGCTTGCATGGCCTTCCTTCAAGCATGAAGGATGCCCTTGCGAAGCTCAACAATCCATGAATGCAATGCACTCCTTTTTTTCTTAACCTTCTATAGCCTTAGTATTCAAAAGAACTGAATTCTCTTATGAAATGAGCAAAGGAAGGGAAATAGGTCAATGGGTTGAAATAGATAGCTCTTGTTGATGTGGGTTGCTTTGATATTGGGGATCTTTGGAAAAATGTACCTACCATGTTCCTTTTCCTGATACTCCTAGCCATGCCTTCTTGGGTAGGCATAGAAGAGTGGATTTTCCCACTCTTATTTTCTGCAATAGGCTTTCTAGGACCTCTTGTTGCCTTCTAGAATGGGGTGGTGCCATTCTAGTAGACTTAGCTACACTTCCTAGGTTTTAATTTCAAGTATATCCCCCTGTTTCCTTGGACTCTACATGAATTTTGATAAGCTTCGATGTCTAAAGGATCTACTACTTCATAACAATGTGCTTAGCTATTCATATGAGTAGCCAGATAGTGCATAACAATAGTGGCTTCTTAAACTTGCTCTCCTCATTGACTTTGAAATCAAACTTCATAGAAGGGCTAGTTTCCTATTTCTCCTAGTATTTTTGCACTATCTCCTTTGGGTTCTCTCCCTCCTTTGGAGCTCAGGGGGAATGGGATACTTTATTACTCTCTATGGCTAAGCTCATAAAGTCTAAATCATGGCCGTATAGGTCTCTTTGTGCTTTGGGTCTTTCTCTTCATCTATTGGATTCTCTTTTGACTCCCCTATGGAAAAATATGGTAGGTCTGGCATATACCATACTAGGGGTTAGATACCCAATATTCAGCTTCCATGGTTTCCTTCCTCCTTCTCCCCCTTTTTTATGTCTTTGTCTCTCCCTTCTAGTCTTTCTCTTTCTTCTTCTTCCTCTCTTCCTCGCTCTTCTACTCATTCTCCTCTCAACCTCATTCATTACAAGTGGTATCAGAGCTTTAGGCTTTGGTCATTTTCCCCTTTCCTTTCTCTCAATCTAGTTCACCTTTTAAATATGAAAACCCTAGTTACTTAGGCAATATGTACAGGTATAGCAATAGGACTACAATTAGTAACATCTTTCTTGAAGCTAGCATGAGTGGAGCCTCTAACACATATGGAGGTCAAATGTTTAACTTAGCACGTCATCACTCTTTTCTATGCAACTTTTAGGGGTTCCAAGGCAAAGTTGGAGACTTAAGGAGTTAGAGGAGGGGAAAACCTCAGTTTCTTTATACTTTAGTGCTTTTCTCTTTCTCCCCTTACAAGCTCCCATGGTTGCCATGCCTAAGAAACCCCAAGATCTTGCTCCGTCCCTCCCTAGGACAACAACAACCATCAAAGCTCGATCCCTTGCATCCCAAGCAACCTATAGAGCAGCTAATTGGTAGAGATTGACCCAAGGAGTGCCCTAGGAAATAGCCCGTAATTTACAGTACATTTTCATGGTGCTTGGGATTGTTCTCTTCCTGCTCCCCATTAGCTAAACTCTTCTTGGCCATTGCTCCTTTGGTCATGAAGCTCCCATTTGGGGTCTATTCCACCGAGATTGCACCTATTTTCCCTCTTTTGTTGGCCCCCTCCTCTAAGGCATGCAAACCCTCTATACTCTATTTTGATCCCACCATTAAAGCTCAGTTCAAGCTCCCCAACATTTGAAATCTTAGCACTCAAGAGTTCCTTCAATCATCCTTAACCTCACCTACCCGGATTGAAGACATGGCGGTCAACATATAGGGATTTCTTGTGGGCAGCCATGAAGGCTCCACTTGAAGCTTTCAATTCTTGAAGAGCAAGCTTAGGATCTATCATGGGAGCCCCCACCATCATAGGAAGCATCAAGCCCTTGAAGGTTGTACTCATTGGAGTGCTTGGATTACGTGGGTTGACTTAATGGAGAGCTCGGATCATTGTGGGATCATGCTTCATCCATCTACTTCTAGCACTAAAGAGGTATATTAATTCAATATTAATCTCTCATTTTAATCCACTTGCTAGGCTTATCCCTTTTATTAGAGAGATTAGGGATGCATATTGCCCACATTGAAGAATCCTTCATTGAATGTATGCTACCCACATGGAACCAATACCCTAATTGCTTCCCATTTGCTTTCCAATGCATCATGTTAACTCTTCTTCATTGATTATTGCTGACTCTAACACTTACTCGATCATGTGTGTGTTGAACAGATTCCAAGTGTATAATAAGCTATTGTAAAAGGGTAAGTGGCAGCTAGTGAGTCACTCAATTTCCAAGGTAAGCACCACCCAAGCTCTTCTTCAATCTTTGTATCTCATCATGAAGAAGACCAATGTCTATTTTCTAATGCATCTCATGCTGGTTGCATAATTAAAAATACTTGCCATGTATATTGTGATGATTGAGGAAAAAGGCCTATGCTAGGCGAGGTGGTAAGCCAAAAGAGAGGCGATACCTTTCCTTACCACTTAAGACCCTGAAGGGATGCACAACCTAGCCTAGTGGGAACTTTGCCATGTATGACACTTGACATATATGCACTCAATGCAAGATGTATGACACCAAGGCTTCCTTATGCATTGTAAGATGATAGAGAAAATGGATACTCAAATATACTTGGATTCATGCTCAATATGCTGCTTACTATGATGGTTAGGCTTCTCAATCCATGAGCCACTCGTAAATGCACATTGGAATTGGGACAAACAATGTTTTAGTCATAGGTACTTAGAAACAATCACAAAAAGCTTGTTGTAATAAATTTTGTATTACATTTGGGAGTGAACCCTATATCACATCCCAAAGAGGGATTCTTCCCCTTTGATTTGAATAAAAAATATCCCCAATTGGAGCTATGATTTAAAAGATATGGCAATTTTTGTGCACTGAGTTCAGTGTGGATAGAGTGCAAACCGTAGGCACAAAGATCCAATTGTAGAATTCTCTAATCATTTTTTGCCATAAATATTTATAGTTCATCTTGAAGAGGGTTTTGTTCCCTTTGATTTGAATCAAAAATATATTTGATCAGAGTTTGCTACTAGAAGTTACGCCCATTTTCTTGATAGTAGGTCCTGTGGACTGTACTCAAAAGGTAGGACATAAAGGCAAAAGCAAGGTCCATGAGGAGGTCCATTAGGGACTTCAAAGCCTCAATGAATGATGAACTTATCTTGGCATAAGATTTTAATGGCAAGATGCAATAAGAAGTGCCTGATATGGACCCTTATAGCATGCTCAATTGCACCTTTGTCAAAATGAGATCTGCCATATGGAAAGGCAAAATGATATGGTTGTCAACCATCATCAAATGCTCTCAAAAATAGATCTCGTAATTGAACAAATAGCCCTTTTCAACTCTTAGACTCAACATACATTGGAATACCTCACCACCCTTATAGCCCAGTTGGCCACCACCTGAGCACAAGACAAGGTAAACAAGTCCAAGTGTGAATCGTGACAATCTCCAGCATTAGACTTGCTCTATGGTCCACAAGGTATTCTTAGAACTAAGGGTACCTCTCCTCCTTCCATATTTGAGATTGATGAGCCCTCTCATAGTTAGGATGAGCCTCTCTTGAGCTCTCTCATCATCCATGGAGCCAATTTCCCAGTAAGACCCTTGCTCCACACTAGCTGAACCTCACCCACTTTCCTCAGGAGCCCCAATGGGCCTTATTTGGCTCAACCTGATCATGGACAATATGGTGTTAATGGCCAGCATGGCAACAATGAGCATCATGGGTTCAATGCACAATATGACATGTATGGACATCATGGCATGCATGGGTAGCATAGTATGGATGGACACCAAGGCTATCATGAGCAACAAGGTCCCAATGAGCTCCATGACAAGATCATTCTTACCAAGTACAATGGGCAATCACCATCCCCATCTGATTTGGAAGAACAGATCTCCAAATTCGAGTTCTACTTCAATATTTACCCATGTACTGAATATCAAAAAATTCTCTTTGCTTCTCTCCATCTTGGATTTGCCTACACATAGCGACACTACTACATCAACCTTGAGAATCATCAATTTATTGATTGGGAAGACTTTAAGATCCATACGGTTCAGGTCCTTGTATCCCCAGTGGAAAAGGAACAATTGACAAGATGATGGTATCAACTTGACCAAATGGGAGTATACTAATCAATTCACGAACTTGACCATGTACGTTGAGACTGTTAGTGATTATGCAAAATTGCACAAGTACATCTATGGGTTATAGCCTAGCTTATTGGTTGATGTAATGGCTCAAAACCTTTCACTTTATTTGATGCAATTGAGTTGGTTGATATGCAAGAAAGTATTGTAAAAATGAGAATTTTTAGCAAGGTTATGGATAGCTGTGCACCCCATTGAGTTCAGTCTTATATGGGGGTGCTTTTAGAGGCAACCCCATGCCTAGTACCAGTTCCAAAATACCTACTTATCCCCCTTCCATACTGAAAGAAAATAGGATACTTTTGGGACAACACTTGGCTCTAAGGGTGAGAGTAAATATGCTGAAAATATACCCAAAATTGCATCATCCTTGAATGGTCCAAGTGGTCAAAAGTTCATCTCCCTAGATGCTATAAAGGAGTGGAAAGAAAAAAGGCCTATGTTTTAAATGTGGTGACAAGTACATGACCAACCATGCCTCAAAATGCCCTTACAAGACATCCAAGGTCAAAGTTCATAGCATGTATGTAATGGAAGATTGGAACAATAATGAGGAGGAATTATATGTTGAAAATGAGGAGCATGTTGAGGATTTGAACCAGAAGGAGTTCTATGATCTGGAGGATAGGTTTCCCTTTGACATAGATGGTTGCCCATCCCATGCTCTTGATTTGACTACCCCTACTACACCTCACTCGACTACCAGTTCCCTTTACTCCTTCTACATGGATGCATAGACTGGCTCTAGGAGCCCTAGCACTCTACACATTCAAGGTAGTATTGATGGAAAGCATGTATTTATCCTTGTAGATAGTGGTAGTACACATAGTTTTGGCCATTGATCAATTGAAATGCATTGGCATGGAATTACAACACCCCTTGAAAGTTCAAGTAGCAAATGGTGAAGAAGAAATTGGCACACATGCATGCTCCAAAGTTTTCATATGCTTGGTTGGAAATTATGTGGCATCAGTTGATCTAATCGCATTAGACATGGGCCCCATTGATGTTGCCTTGGGTTGTGATTGGTTGAAATATTTGGGTAAAATTGATATGGACTTCTCTTAGCTCTACATGGAGTTTATGATGCATGGACAACTCATCTGCTTAGAAGAAGTTCATGTGATAATGTTGATTTTTAGCTAATTATTGCAAAGCAACTTAAAAGGGAGTTTTAAAAATGCTCACAGATCTTTATCTTGTACTTGAATAAGAAAAATTCAGATCATCCCTCAGAATTCAATCTTGAAGGCTTTACTTGAGGAGTATAATGATTTATTTTAGATGCCTATAGCCCTTCCCCCTAAGAGGCAAGTGGACCACCCACTTGATTTAGAGCCCCATTCCAAGCCACCTTATAGACTCTCCAAGTGTGAACATAAAGAAGTTGCAAAGCAAGTCAAAGAGTTACTTGAGATGGAGTTTATTGAACCAAGCCCCTCACCTTATGCATCTCCAATCTTGTTAGTTAATAAGAAAGATGGATCTTTCTACATGTGCATTGACTAGAGGGACTTAAAAAATATCATAGTTAAGAATTGGTATCCTATCCCACAGATTGATGACTTGTTGGATAAGTTGAAAGGGGCATGGTTCTTCACTAAGATTGATTTGCACTCTGGCTATCATCAGATACGCATGAAGAGGGTGACGAGATCAAAGGTGATGCCTTTTGAATTGACTAATGCCCCTACCACATTTTAGAGCCTCATGAATAAAATCCTACACCCCTTCTTGTTCAAGTTTGTGATCATTTTCTTTGATGACATTCTCATTTACAACAAATCACAAGAGGAGCACTTGGCACATGTCAAAAGGATATTTGATGTCTTGAGAGTACATAGGCTATTTGCTAAGGAAAGTAAGTGTATCTTCATGTAGACATCAATGGAGTACTTAGGGTACATTGCTAGCAAGAATAGCATAAAAGCTAATCCTAAAAAGGTGCAATGTATAAAGGACTAGCCCATACCATCCAGTACTACTTCATTACGTGGTTTCCTTGGTCTCTCTTCATTTCATAGACACTTCATCAAGCATTATACCATGATCAAATCACCTTTGACTGGTCTATTAAAGAAGGAATCATTCTTTTGGCATGCTATTGCTAATCATAGCTTTATGTAGTTGAAAGAAATGCTTACTTCAGCCCCCATCCTCCTATGCCCTGACTTCTCAAAGGAGTTTACTATTCACTGTGTGATGCTAGTGGCCAAGTATTGGTGTTGTATTGATGCAAGAGCATGGTGTGATTGCTTTTGGGACCTGTAAGATTGATGAAAAGGAGATGCAAATGAATGTTTATGGCTAGGAGATATTGGCCATCCTCCATGCTATTAAGAAATGGCACCATTACCTATATGGAAGCCACTTTAGAGTGAAGAGCGACCATCCAGTCCTCTAGTACTTCTTGACCTAGTCTAGTTTGACACCCAAGCAGAGGAAATATGGCAACTTTGCAAAATTATGATTTTGATATCTCTCACATTAGGGGTAGAGATAACATAGTGGCCAATTCACTCTCATGGATATGGGCATACAAAGTATCTTCCATTTCAGAGTTGCATAGTGATTTGATTGAGGAACTTCAAGAAGCCTATTTGTTGGATTAGGATTTTGGTCACATATTTTAGAAATTAGAGCATGGGCTAATGGATGAGAACTCCCAATATTAGCTCAAACATGGCCTTATTTGGTCCCATGGCAAGATTTTCATTCCCCACACTTCTCCCTTCACATGGAAGATCATGGAAGAGATGCATTCTTGCCCCACTATTGGTCATTTGGGTGTTCTCAAAACATACGATAGGATTGCCAAGAGCTTTTATTGGAAGGGCCTATGGAGAGATATCAAGGATTTTGTGGTCCATTGTGTTCCATGCAAAGTGAATCTTCAAAAGTTACAAGACCACATGAAGCTTTAAGTTAATGAGAAAAGAAGGTATTTGGAATTCCAAGAGGGAGAGCTGGTCCTCTTGAAAAGGCCTAAGTCATGTTACTCTACTCTCAAGGAGGGCAGTAGTAACAAGTTGGCCCACCGTTTCTATGGCCCCTATTGAATCCTCAAGAGAGTTGGTGACTTGGCTTACCGATTAGAGCTTCTCCCTACCACCAAGATTCATAATGTGTTTCATATTAGCTAGCTGAAGCCTTTCATTTGGCACCTTAGTGGACTATGTTGAAGAGCTACCTCCCATAGATGAAGAGGGCATCATTCAGTATACACAAAAGGTAATCATTAGGCAACAAGATAAACACTTGAGATCTTGATCCATCAAGGAATACCTCAACAAATGGCAAGGCCTACCCTGGGAAGGAGACTCCTGGTGCCTAGCCATTGTGGATGAGTTTCCTTATCTCCATGAGGCCCAACTAGCCGATTATATTTCCTTTGAATGCATGCGAGAAGTGAGCTTTTGGAGAAAGCTTTGAGGTAGCTTTTTCCGGCAACCCACACAGTCCACTTGGTCCTCTTTTTCTTTTGGGCATATATCAAGCATCAATGCTGCTCCTCCATTGCCACCACCACCACCACCTCCACCTCCACCACCACCACCACCACCACCACCACCACCACCACCACCACCACCACCACCACCACCACCACCACCACCACCACCACCACCACCACCACCACCACTACGACATCTTACTCTCCCCCTCCTCATTAGAACCACAACCAATTCTCTCCTCTCTCTCCTCATATCTTAGGGACCAACCACCGATATCTCAATCCCCTCAATAACATTATCACCACTAGCACTGCCACTACACCACCACATCTTACTCTCCTCTTCCTCCTCCTCCTCTTCCTCCTCAAAAAGAACCACAATCGATTCTCCTCTCTCTCTCTCTCTCTCTCTCTCTCTCCTCTCATATATTGGAGACCAGCCACCATCAATATCTCACTCCCCTTAATAACATTTCTCCCTCTCTTTCTCTCTTATATCTTGGAGACCCACAACATGCATCTCCCTCTCCTCCTCCCCCTCAATAACACCCTCTCTCTCTTTCTCTTTTTTTACCCTCAACTCTCTCATCTCTCTCTCTCTCTCTCTCTCTCTCAACACATTAGTAGTTCTCTCTCCTTAATTACTCCACATCACTATATTAAGCTTATGTGATTATTTTTTATAATATTATCACAATCTTAGCAGTTGAATTACACATACACAAGTGATATCACACTCTGTATACATTTACATCTCTCCTCTTTCAATTATTTGCATATATGTTATAAATACATCATGACGTATTATTACTTCAATTGTGCACACATGAGCAAAACCAAATACTCTTACACATACATTCCTATCTCCTATGTGAACTAGATGAACAAATCTTTGTCCACTTGAATGTTATAGTAGTTTCCTCGTTAAAAGAGAGAGAGAGAGAGAGAGAGAGAGAGAGAGAGAGAGAGAGAGAGAGAGAGAGAGAGAGAGAGAGATTATGTGACTTATAATCATCTCTATAAGGGAACATGCTTTTTTTAACCAAATAGGAGTTGTCGGCAACCCCTTCTCGGCAATAGAGAGAGAGAGCTCTTTGAATCACAACTCCCCTCCATCATCTGTCTAAGGGGACATGGAATTTTTTGTCACCAGATAGGGGTTGCTGACAACCCCTTCTTGGAAAAAAAAATTCACAAGTTGCCTCCATCTCTTTGAGGGGACTTATGAATATTTTTTTGGTTAGGAAGGGATTGCTAACAGCTCCATGTTCAATGAATTTTTTTTTCGTTGGAGAAGGGATTGCTGGCAATCCCCTATTCAGCAATTTTTTTTTTCACAAGTCCCCTCTCAAAGAAATGATGAAGGAGACTTATGAAAAAAAAAATCATCTTGAGAAGGGGTTGCAAGCAACCCTCTTCTCAATGAGTTGCTAGCAACCCCCTTCTCGACTAAAAAAAGGCTAGAATAAGTCACATAATCTCTCTCTCTCTCGCTCTCTCTCTCTCTCTCTCTCCCGTTTATCTCGCTTTCTCCTTCTCTCATTTGTTTCTGTCTCTCTCTCCCCCTCTCTTTATATTTTTATTTAGCAATTAAGTTATTAACTAAGCAATAAATTAAGTAGTGCATGTGTGTATGCACCTCTCTCTTTATGTGTGTATATGTATGTATTTGTGCATGGCCCTTATTTTAGTTTCTCACAATGTGTATCTCTTACAACTTTGTGTGTGTTTCTCTCTCTCTCTCTCTCTCTCTCTCTCTCTCTCTCTCTCTCTCTTTAGAGTCATTAGGACTCAATAGAGGTAATAGAGAAAGAATGAAGATCAAAGGCCATGTTGTGGGAGGATGGCATACGATCATGTCCTACAATTTTTTGATGAGGGGTGGGATAAAAGAAGGCAAGATAACTTGTAATATTGATCAAGATCCTATTGCTTGTAAACATATGCTTCCTACTCGAAATTTCATCCTTAGCTTTTATTACAATAGATGGCATTATGTTGGTAGTAGTCTAGTTGCTTTGGATCAAAATCTTGATGATTTTAGCAAAGATCCTATAATAGATATTGATATTTGGTTCACTAAGGATATTATTACAATACTAAAGGTTAGATCATCATGTACACTACATCAAGTGAGGCTGGATTTGCAGAATGAAGATATTGAATTACCATATTCATATGCATTTCAACTTAACAACAAATGAGTAAATTTGTATATCAATGCATATATTTGTGTGTGTGTGTGTGTGTGATTTCACTTTTTAAATGGTAAAAAGCTATGCTAATTTTTTTGCAAATATCAAAGAGAAGAGAGAAAGATATAGTACAAGGGCTTTGAAGAAAATTTCTCTTTACTTTCAATATAAATACAAGCTCAAATATTGCAGTAAATTTATATTTGTTTTCTTTACGATCTAATATGTGTGTGTGTGTGTGTGGAAGTTTTAAAATAATATTTGATGAGAGAGAAGAGATAAAAAATAATTACTAGCTAAGGAAGATCAAATTATGTGTATATTTATGATATGTTTTAATATGAGACATAGTAGATTGAGACTTTTTGAATGAACTATATTGAAATGTTTGGACCTTATGAACAAAAAGTAGTCCTCTCTTTTGGGACGTTTTTTTCTCCTAACATAGAAGACTAATAATTAACATAACATACACATATACATATACATATGTGTATGTACACACACACACACACACACACACACACACATAGATGAGAGAGAAGAGATAAAAAATAATTACTAGCTAAGGAAGATCAAATTATGTGTATATTTATGATATGTTTTAATATGAGACATAGTAGATTCAGACTTTTTGAATGAACTATATTGAAATGTTTGGACCTTATGAACAAAAAGCAGTCCTCTCTTTTGGGACATTTTTTTTTCCTAACATAGAAGACTAATAATTAACATAACATATAATGGTTATTGTCTTTTGCATTGTGTATTTGAAAAAATAAAGACTTATTAAAGATCTAAAAAAGATTTCTACTATTGAAATTATAATCAAAATGTAATGTTTTAGTCTAATTGTACTTGGGCCAAATTTTTTAAATAGAGGAATTTGAACTTAAGTTAGAGAGAGATATATATATATATATATATATATATATATATATATATATATATATATATATATATATATATATATATATATATATATATATATATATATATATATTTACAAGTAAAGAGCGAACTATTTGTTGTGACACATATCATAATCCAATGTAAAATAAATTTTGTTAAACCTACAGTACTCACACAAATACTTTTGTATTGCAAATGTGAGAGAGACAGAGAGAGAGAGAGAGAGAGAGAGAGAGAGAGAGCTATATATTAGTAAAGAGAGAACTGTTCGTTTGCAACACATATCACAATCCAATGTAATACAAATTCTATCGATTTGGAGTGCTTCTACAAATGTTTCCATATTACAAACATGAGAGAGAGAGAGAGAGAGAGAGAGAGAGAGAGAGAGAGAGAGAGAGAGAGAGAGAGAGAGAGAGAGAGAGAGAGAGAGAGAGAGAGAGAGAGAGAGAGAGAGAGAGAGAGAGAGAGAGAGAGAGAGAGAGAGAGAATGAAGGTGGTGGTGAAGGCAATGATGACGGAGGTGGTAGTAGAGCTAGTGGTGGCAATGATGATAGTGGCGGTGGTGGAAGTGGAAGTGGAGGTGGGTACATCTAAGACTAGAATAAGTGAACTATGTGGAATAAGAATAGAGGGGTTGCCAAAATAAACTTGCTTAAAAGCTTGCTCAAAAAGCTCGCTTCTTGCCCTTCCCCATTTCCTTTTGACCCCACACTACTTGCAGGTTGCACATTGTTTTAGAATAGTTTTGTACCTATCTCAATTACAACCATGTGTTTCCAACATGGGTTGAAAGTGCTTGTTATAAGCTCTATTTTGATATGTGGCACATCCCATTTGGAGTAGCCGATCAAAAGTTATGGCAAATTTACCTCAGCAAGCTTGTAGTGAACAACATGTTGTCCATAGTCTTCACCTAATTTTCTCATTGTTATGTGGATCATAGTAGTACTCTATACCCCCACTCCTTAGCCACTTTGTTAAGTCCCTTCAGTTGTCTTTCAAAATTTCAGGGTTGGGATGGAATGTAACAAGTGACATACACGAGAACTAGGGGTTAGATACCTAGTCGTCACATTGATCGAGGTATAAAAGGTGTAAGAGACCCAGTTTAGGGCATCTAGTCACAATTAATAACTGACTCTTCACCTTTTCCTTTAGCTTCCATGGCTTTTTAGCTCCTTCTCTCCCCTTTTCTTGTATTTCTCTCTCCCTTCTAGTCTTTCTCTTTCTTCTTCCTCCTCTCTTTCTCTCTCTTCTACTCGTTCTCCTCTCTCCTCTTAGCCTTATTCATTACATCAGATCAATTGAACTTAGCGATGTTGAAGTCCAACCACTTCCCTCAACCTTTTTAGGTACTTAGGTGCTGGCCACTAGCAACAGTTCAACCGATCCTTAGATGGAACTTTTGATAAGGCACTACGAAGTCCTTGAGAAGCAAAATTCTGACCAACGGGAACAAGTTAAAGTTTTGGAAGATGATGCTCTCCAATACCACACCAGTTTTAATGTGGAGATAGAGTATCTTCTTAAACACATTTCAAAGTAGGTGCAAGATGAGCTAGCATCTTAGATGATGTAGAATCCCTTTTCTCTTCCAACATTGGGTTCTTTTGACATGTTTCAAGCTCCTATGGTGCTCAAGGTTAGACATAGGAAAAGTGGGCCACTTAGTGGCTAGTGAAAGGTGAGAAGGATCGAAGCTTGCACGCGAGCTATGGCGGGAGAGCAAGAGCAAGAAAGAGAGAGATAAGAAATGGAAACTCCAACAGTCACAATGTGTGACCGGGCCTTCCTTTATTCAAACTGTCACTAAAAGAATAAAGAATAAAGTGACGTGACGGGCGCCCGCCACCTGCAGTGTGCAGTGGCGGGTACTGTCAGTGTAGTAATACACGGGGCGGCACGGCGGAGACGCCTTTACCCCCAACAACCTCCCACTTAACGACGAATCTGCCTAGTGAGAGAGAAAAGAAAAAAAGAAAAGACAGTACAAATGTACATAGGTACAAGGGATGAGGAAAGGCGACATCTCATCCAACGCCCATCAACCTCCTGAGGAAGGCAAAGCGCTCAGTAGTGAGGCTCTTCGTGAGTAGATCTGCAGGATTCTCGTCAGTGGAGATCTTGACAAGGTCAACAGACTTGTCCTCCACGACACCACGTATGAAGTGATACCTCACCTCAATGTGTTTCGTCTTTGCATGGAAGACCGGATTCTTAGCCAACTGAATGGCACTCATAGAATCCGAATGCAGTGTAGGTGTAGCATCAATCCCAAGGTCAGCAACTAGACGGCCTAACCATATGGCCTCCTTGCAAGCCTCAGTGGCTGCAACATACTCGGCCTCAGTGGTAGACAAAGCCGTACACTTCTGAACCCTGGACATCCAAGAGATAGCCCCTCCAGCATAGGTGAATACATAGCCAGAATTGGACTTCCTACTATCTGCATGTCCTGCATAATCGGAGTCAGTGTACCCCACGACCCTTGTATCCTGGTTGCCATAGCAAATACACATATCTGTTGTGCCCTTCAGGTACCTCATGATACCCTTCACGGCATCCCAATGTCTGTTGCCAGGTGTAGCCATATAGCGTGCCACAACACCAACTGCATGTGCAATATCTGGACGAGTGGCTATCATGGCATACATCAAACTGCCCACGGCTGAAGCATAAGGGATCTTGGCCATCTCGGCCCTCTACTCATCTGTCTGCGGACAATCGGCCTGTGATACCTTCACATAAGAAGGTAATGGACAGCCAATAGGCTTTACGTCCTACATGCGGAAGCGCTCAAGGACTTTATGAATGTACTCCCGCTGTGAGAGATACAAAATCCCCTGATGCCTATCACGCTGAATGCGCATCCCAAGTATATGTGAGGCCTGTCCCAAATCCTTCATCTCAAAGCTCTTCTTCAGCTGAGATTTAAGAGCATCTAGCTCATCATGAGCTTTCCCTGCTATCAGCATATCATCAACATAGAGTACCAAGATAAGCAAACTGCCATCACGGGCTTTCTTCGTGTAAAGACACGGATCCATAGCACTCCTGCTATAGCCCTGTGACTGCACAAAGGCATCAAACTTATGATACCATTCCCTAGGTGCCTGCTTCACGCCATACAAGCTCTTCTTCAACTTGCACACTAGGTGCTCCCTGCCAGGTTCTGCAAAGCCCTTAGGCTGATCCATATAGATCTCATCATGCAAGTCCCCATGTAGAAAAGCCGTCTTGACATCCATCTGATATAGATCTAAGTCAAGCTGTGTAACCAAAGCCAAGACTAAGCGCAGGGTGGTCATCTTAACCACAGGAGAGAAGACCTCATCAAAGTCCACACCATGTTCCTGCTTAAAACCCTTTGCTACCAATCTAGCCTTGTATGCCGGCTTGGGGTGTCCAGGGGTACTTTTCAGCTTGTACACCCACTTGCATGGCAAAGCCTTCTTGCCCTTAGGCAAGGCAACCAAATCCCAAGTCTCATTCTTATGCACGGAGTCTATCTCAAACTGCATAGCCCTCTCCCAGGAGTGATTGTCACCCCTGCGCATAGCCTCATCATAAGTGAAAGGCTCTCCTACATCTGTAACCAAAACATAATGCATAGAGGGCTGAAATCTGTCAGGTGGACGTCTGTCTCTAGCAGACCGTCTCACCGCAGGCTCTGCTACCTGTCTAACTGCCTGTCCAACACCCTGGCCATGTGGAGGAACTGCTGCAGGCTGTACTACTGGCTGTGCTGGAGCTCTAGGCTCCTCCTGAAAGATCACTCTACGGATCTCAACCACCTTCTTAGGCTGCCTGTGCATCTTGTCTTCATGGAAGACGACATCATGGCTGCGTATTATTTTCCGTGCCTGCGGATCCCATAGGCGATAGCCCATCTCTCCTGACTCACCATAGCCAAGGAATATGCATTTAATGCTCTTTGGATCCAATTTACTCCTCTTGTCCTTGGGCACATGGCAGAATGCCTCACATCCAAAGACACGGAGATGCGCATAAGAGGGTGGCTTACCAGCCCAAACTTCCTCTGCAACCTGGAAATCCAATCCACTGGAAGGCGATCGGTTTATGACATGCACTGCCGTACTAACTGCCTCAGCCCAAAAACTCTGTGGTAGGCCTGCATGGCTAAGCATAGAGCGGACACGCTCCTGAATAGTCCTGTTCATGCGCTCAGCCAAACCATTCTGGGCGGGGGTGTAAGGGGTGGTCAACTGACGCTTAATACCCCTATCATCACAAAACTGCTCAAAAGCACGTGAGACATATTCTCCCCCATTGTCAGTCCTAAGGCATTTCAGCCTATACCCAGTCTGGTTCTCAACAAGAGCAAGCCAACGCTGAAAGACTGCCAAGACATCAGACTTTTGCTTTATGGGATAAGCCCACACTTTCCTAGAAAAATCATCAATGAAGGTAACAAAGTACTTCGCGCCACCCATAGATATGCAAGGCATAGGCCTACAAACATCGGAATGCACCAATGCTAAGGGCTCACTCATGCGTGGCCTACCCGATTTCTTATGCGTAGACCTATTCTGCTTACCATAAAGACAATGATCACACGAGTCAAAACGTGCATAGTTCAAAGGCGGAAGATACTGCAAACCAGATAACATTTTCATTCCCTTCAAAGACATATGCCCCAAATGGGCATGCCAAAGTGATACATGTGGGATAGAACCCACTGCCAAAACATGGTCAACTGAGGACCCAGATACAACAAGAGGATAGAGGCTGTCAGACTTGGCGCCTCTAGCAAGCACAAGTCTGCCACGAGTAATCTTCCAGGCAGAATCCCCAAAACATACATGAAATCCTGCATCATCCAGCTGTCCTGCAGACATAAGACTGCGCGTAAGCGCAGGTACATGACGTACATCCCTAAGCAAAAATGAACTGCCAGTGGAAAACTGCAACTGAATATCACCCATGCCCACAATGTCAAGAGACCTGTCGTCTCCAAGTCTGACTGAACCAGATATAGTGCGGTAAGAGTGGAACCACTCACGGTAAGGCGTCACATGGAAGGATGCTCCGGAATCCAATAACCAACACTGTGCATACATACTAGATGTCTCAGTCAAGTGTGAAGCATCAGAAGAACTAGCTGCAAGTATAAACTCATCACCACCATCGGACTCCTCAGTCTGCGTGACATTAATTTCCTTAATCTTGACGCTGGACTTTGCAGGTACTATGCTGCGATCAGAGGACTTCTCCTGCACTTTATCTTTCCCCTTATCCTTGCGCTTCTCATTGCGCAACTCATGACACTGTGGTCTAATATGGCCCTTTTTCCCACAATGATGACAAGTGACATTTGCATTGCGCCCACGCGACTTACTACGCGACTTGCCACGAGATTTAGACCGACCCTTCTGCGAGTCACGGCCTCGGCCATTACCACGGTCATACCTGTCATTCCTGCCTCTAACTGTCAAAGCATGACTACCACGAGAGGCATCCAAGTTTTTGTGATTCACCTCTTCCTGAAGAAGAGCACTCTCAACATCTGCCAATTTTAGAGTAGCACTAGAGGCACAAAGAGCAGTGCGGAATACATCCCATGACTCATTCAGAGTCCCAAGCAAGAAAAGAGGAGTTACTTCCTCTCCAAAGGTGATATCCTGCGAAGTCAGGTTCTTCAGTATAGCATGGAACTGGCTCAAGTGAGCAGACATAGTCGCATTATCCTTCATGCGCAGATCCATAAGCTGCTTCAACCAGTACATCTGACTCGCCAGACTTTTCTTATCATAAAGATTCTTGATCTTATTCCATAGATCCCATGCACTCTGTGCTTCCTCAAATACATTATAATGTACCTGTTCAGTGAGAGACAATACAATCGTGGACTTGCATAGCTCATCAAGTTCAAGCCAGTCATCATTGTCCATAGTTTCAGGCTGCTCCCCACTCAACCGAAGTGGCTTAATCTGAGATTTCTGCACCAAGACCTGCCAAATTTGACTCTTCCAGTAAGAGTAGTTGGTACCATCTAACTTTGTAATGTTAAAGATGGCACTATCATGAGAAGATGACGCCATTATGCAGGCTGGAAATGCCCAAACAGTCCAAAACTGCTTGCTGTTTTACTGCAGAAACTGCCCAAAAATGACCAAAACGGGGTCCAAAGGGCGAGCAGAGTGTGCCAAAAGTTGCTGCCCACTTAGTACTAGGTGCGGTACACCAAATCAGGATATTTCAGCATGAAAAGTACACCTCAGTCCACCAATAACTGCTTGTTGTAATAAATTGCAGGTATACAGTCTAGAGAGCAAACTGTCCCAAAATAGGATCCAATGTCAAGCAAACAATGCTAGGTCCAAAGCCGGCATGAAACAGACATAAGCAAGGCCAATGACAGTGAAAAGAACATGAGCTCAACACCGAAGCATGTCAAAATAACATCTGCTAGTGAAAGGCACACCCCCAGACACTCTAGGCAAAGTGTTCCTGTAACTGCCAAAACCTGACACAAATAGGTGTCTGCTCAAAGAGAAAGATCCAAATATGAGACTCAGCTCATAAGCATCCTGTGAACCAAGAGTACATCAATGCATATCCATAAAGATCGGAGTATGATCCCAAAGTCTCAATGCGTATGTAGCTGCTCAAGACATAAATTGCTCCAAATACATGTAAGTGCTCCAATAGCATGCAACTGTCAAAGGTCAAGCAAGCATGTAAAATGCTCCCACTGGCACAAAAGGCGTACAAAGCGAGCTCAGAAGCTCAAACAACCCAAGAGAAAGCACCAGTGATAAGTGACCCTGCCAATGCATCAAGCGCATCCAAGAGAGCATGACATACATGAAGCACCGGTCGTATTAACCATGAAGCAATACATAAGCCCAAATAAGCTCTCGGTCAACTCAATGACATCCAAATAGCAATCAAGATCAGTGATCAAGTAAGCCGAGAATGCTCAAATACATCCAAATCCAAGCTCCAAATGTCGGTATGGCATACACGAACCAAATAGCATATGTCACGAACCAAAGCATGTAATGCAAAAGCCTAACTGTCAAGCAGAGACATGAGGCATAGGCGGTCCACGAGCATGCCAAGTCAGTCCAAATGCCAGTGAAGATGGAGCTAATGCGAAGCTCAAAAGCATCCCATAATCTCATACATATGCTCCAAGCCGTCCCCAAATGTCAGAGACATCATGCCAAATCTCAAAGCATACATCCGGTATCGGTAGGTAAGTGCCAAAGCCTGTAAAGTACCTTCAGCCCACTGTTATTCCAGCATGTATTTACTGTTCTAAACAGTAGATTTCAGCCCCGAATTCAAGCCAAAATCATGGTCAAACCAAATGCATACATCCCCAATACATCCGGGTAGGAAGTAGACCGCATACGGGCATCAAATAAGGTAACCGGAGTAGAGTATAAGCATCAAATGCCAATGCCAAGTGTGGCTGCCCTGTTTCCAGCACTGTATAACAGTAAATAACAGTCCCAAGTCAGCCAATATTTCAGGCCAAAATCATGGCATAATCATGTGCACACATTCCCAAGGCACTAGGCATCATGTAGACCGCATATGGGCATCAAATAGCACAACCGGAATGGAGTATAACCAACAAATGCTAATGCCAATGGTGCTGGCCTGTTTTCAGCCTGTTATGACAGTTTATGACAGTCCCAAATCTGAAGAGATCAGCCCCGAATGATCAAGACCAATGCCCAAAGCTTGAATGACATCAAACATGAAGTCTATAGCCCTCTTGATCAAGGTAGAGAGCAAGAAGCAATGGCCAAGTGTGGAGCTGAAGTAGATGAGTGCTCACAGCCTGGAAAAAAAATGATGCAATCTGCCATGTTGGTGCTGAACTTGCTGCTGCTTCACATGGGCTGAAAAGGGTGTAATGGGGGGCTCAATGATGGCCCAAGGTAGGCACATACCAAGCCATGAAGGCCCAATGCAAAGGGGAGGGAAGATATGAGCTATGGAGCTCAAGAAGAGTGGCTTCCCTTTGTTCCTGCCCTGTTTCAATCTGAGAATACACTCAAATGCCTGCAAATGCTGAAGTAATACCTCAAGGGCAAGGCCCTGATGAAGCTCAAGAAGGCCAGGATGGAGCTCGGGAAGCCGGGGAGAGTCGGGAGCTCAAGAGGTCGGCTATGGCTGCCGGGATGGAGACCCAATGCGTGAAGCGAGTCGATATGAAGGTCGGGAAGCACCGAGTTGAGCTCGAGCAAGAGAATGCCAAGCTCTGATACCAGTTGAAAGGTGAGAAGGATCGAAGCTTGCACGCGAGCTATGGCGGGAGAGCAAGAGCAAGAAAGAGAGAGATAAGAAATGGGAACTCCAACAGTCACAATGTGTGACCGGGCCTTCCTTTATTCAAATTGTCACTAAAAGAATAAAGAATAAAGTGACGTGACGGGAGCCCGCCACCTGCAGTGTGCAGTGGCGGGTACTGTTAGTGTAGTAATACACGGGGCGGCACGGCGGAGACGCCTTTACCCCCAATAGCTAGATGCTACAAAAAAGGGTGCTGAGCCAAAGGCTACAACAACATGATGTTGAGCAAGCCTTGAGGACAAATTTGATATAAAATTTTTCTCTTAATGGCATAGCTATAGGGCATGTTAATCATAGATGCTCTCTCTTCCAAGTGCACAATGTGGATTCATATTGGAGGACCAAAAGGAGAGCCTCTTACAATGCATTGATCACATAGAAAATATGGACACTTTAATTCGTGTGTGGAGAAGAATTGGCTACAAGATTATGTGCAATATGCAACATGCTTCATTGAGGCTTGGCTTCTAAGATAATTCTCTATAATGTTTGATAGCCATCTCTTTTGAATTGGATTGATTTATGGATGCAACATAATCATATTTACAGTTTCACTGCTTCCCCATCACCCTCTTGGTTCCTCTCCTATCTGGAATTGGCCTCTCATTGGAGTCAGAGAAGTTACACAGTAGGGACAAATGATGCATGCATTGGCTCCTACTCGTGCTCCATTGCATCCTTCCACTCTAGTTCCAGCTCCTATTTTGATCACTCTGGATGAGCCTGCTCGACATGTTGCAAGTGACCTTGGAGATTGACTATGATGGATTTGGGAAATAAATGTTGCATGCAATGGTCCTTGCTCCTACTCCACTACATCTCCCCACTCCCATTCCAGTTCCTATTCAGGAGTGGGAGGATGCAATGGAGCAAAAGCAAGAGCCAATGCACATAAAATTTTTCCTTGATGTGCTATTGCTTCGAATGAGCTTGCTCGAGAAAATTAAAGTAATTCAGTTGCCTTGTCACCATCATCATCTCCCTCCTCTGGGTGTCTTTCCTTCTTGCTAACTCTTTTCACACTTTGCATTTTGCTACAACTATAGGGTGATGGCCATCATATTTAGCATGTTTGAGGAGCTATAAGAGAGCTGTTAATGGGGTGATGAGGATGGATATGGTTGTGTACATGGTGAGGCCAGGGCGAAGTCCTTAGCAGTGTATGTGCCCTTGGGTTGCATGGTGTCTTAGGTCGTACTACCTTAGATCTAAGAGTTGGTTCTAGAGGATAAAGGCACGCCTACATAAGAGTCTTAAGTGGATTTTCACCCAAGCTGACCCAAACATGGGATAGAGAAGGTTGACAAAAACATTGCAATGTGATTTTGAGATCAAATTTTACCCAACCAAGGATAATTTAATTGCAAATACCTTAAACTAAAAAGCATTCGTCAGTAACATTATTGAGATACAAAGATTGAGAATAGGGCCAATACTCGACAACCTTATCCTAAATCTTGTATATCAAACCATTCCTCTAGACAAGGAATATAAAATGCTTTTGGCCAAAGTACTCAAGGGTGGAAGTTCTAACAAGGAATGATCCAAGATAAAGGTATATTATGCAAGAAATGGTTATCTACACTACCAATATTTCCTTTTCATCCCACAAGAATAAGAGATAAGGGCCAAAATCTAACAAGAGGCTCATGATAGACCAATAACTAGATATCTAAGTTATGTCAAGACTCTTAATGTAGTTTACAAAACCTACCATTGACCAAGATTGAAAAGAGATTTTCTATGATATGTAACCCAATGTCTAACATATCAAAGGGTTAAGTGTAAAAGAAGAAAGATTCCTAGAGAACTATAACCCTTTAGACATTCCTAGAAGAAATGGGAGTCAATATGTATAGGATTTATAGTTGGGATTACTATTACTGTTGGTGGATATGATTTTATCATGGTAGTGGTGGATATGTTGATCAAAGTTACACACACTTGATTCTAGTCAAGACTACATACAAGTCATTTGATATTGTTTGAGTTTTCATCAAGGAAGTATTCAGGTTATGTGGACTACCGAGAAGTATAGACAATATATATAGACAGAGACTCTAAGTTCACCTCAAAGTTTTGGACACGCTTATTTTAGCCATTGGAACCAAGGTGTGCTTTAGTACCACCTATCATCACAAGTTGATGGTCAAACTAAGAGAATGAACCAAATTATTGAGAATATCTTAAGAACTTATAGTAGTGATAGAGAAGTAAGATGATACATTGAGCATTTATGTGTTGTGAAAGTTACCTATAATATTTCCTATTAATAGAAAATCAAGATGTCCTTATTTCAAGCTTTGTATAGATAAGAATGTCATACACCCTTGAACTTTTGGACCCTACTCTTTAGGTGGAAGTATCCAAGGCTATGGTTAAAGAAATGGACCAACAAATTCAAGCTATCTGTCACATGAGGTCAAAGCTATCCAAGATTAGCAAAAATCTTATGCAAATCTTGAAAAATCTATATGAGCATTCAAGGAAGGTGACATGGTTTTCCTAAGGGTGAAATTGAAAAAGAGCTCACTATTTTTGGAGAAATACAAGAAGCTTAGTGGGAGGTACTATGAACCATATGAAGTAACCAAAGTGATATGAAAGTAAGATTATAAGCTTAGACTACCACTCTATCTCAAAATTCACAACATATTTCATGTAAGCCTACTCAAGCCCTATGTGTTTGAAACATGTGCTTGATTGATGAACAAATACTTATACCTGCCCAATGAATTTTAAAAATACAATTCAGGAAAATCCTAGAGACAAGAGAAAGTATCTAAGGAATTGAATCCTAAGGGAACACCTTGTATAATGGAAGGATTTAACTCGAAGAGGATGCCACTTGGGTTGATGAGGCCACTCTTACAAAATATCAGCCCCAATTTCTCTCAAGGTTAGAAGATCTCAATTTTCCTAAGGGGAGAGGAACAAATACTTTGTTATTAGAATGTGAATTCTTATCATATTTACACATTTACATATTAAATGCAAGTGTATCTTAAATTACAAAAAAGACCTCATATTTTGAAACTAGCCATTTGATATTGAAATTGGAAAAATTAATGGTGTAGATGTGTTTATCTCAAAAATTAGTCACTCAACAATTTTATAGCTTGTTAATACTACATGATACTAGGAGCACACTAGGCCTTATTCGCAAAGAAATAAGAATAAAAAGTGCTTTTGGGTTAATAAAGTTATGAAAGACAAGTAGAACAAATTAAGAGTGAAAAAATAAATTCAAATTTAGCTTTTCAATTTAAAAGAAAAAGAGAGCTAAAAAAGGTATGTTTTTTGGACTAAGGACATGCTCAACAAGGCCAACATTAAAATAGAATGCTAAAAAAAGCAAGGAGAAGAGAAGAACATGTTGGGTCTTCTCCCCTTATCTATTAAACCTTTCTGATATTGGGAAAAATACTATGAGTTTGAATCTCTGTGAGAGAGATCAAGCCCTTGGAGGATCTTAATCTACTGTTCATGAGGATTCCACTCATGTAATGCATACAAAGCTTCATGCATTGTCCTGCTTGCAATCTTCTATAGTATCTTTGCCTATTGGTGCCCTCTTTCCTAATATCTTCTTATGCTTCTCATAAGCAAACTTCACGTTAAACTCTTGTAAAGCTTATTTACATTGTCCTCTAACCATCCTTGCTTACTTTATCCCCTATTCTTGCAATTTAAGACTCAAAGGTGATTCGAGGGTCCAAATGACTTCGAAATGATTCAATAAAATTTGTGACCATTATTGTACCCCTACTCTACCTTGAGTAATAGCATACACAAGTTTTTAGAGGCCTTTCATATGTACTTGTAAAGATCGTGTCCCAAAGCCTATTTTTATGGCTTCGAAAATATGTAGAGAAAGTGTTTGTGCTCCCATCGACAACGAAGTGGCTGCTAAAGCTCAGGTTAAAGCACAACTTAGAGAGGCCATGGAACATGTGTAACTCAAATTTTGGTGGTTGCATATCGACTTGAACTTGCAGTAATCTCACACAATGATTGATGTTTGGGTAAAATTATGATAATTAAAATTACTCAAATTTCTCTTGAAATTTCATTTTCTTAATTAAACTTATGTGATTAGTCATATCATAATAGTGGGATTAAAATATAAAACTAAGATAGTGTGAAAAAGTACCTAGAATTGGACTTTTTACTTCATAGTAGTAGAAGGTCATACTTTCTTTTTAAAGAGATAAAAAGGATTCAAAAAGTTAGTTCCTATGCACGGTATGTATAAAAGTGTGTCAAAAACATTGCTTTTATGATTATAGCCATTTTTGTATTTTGATGGAATATTTTATCTTATGATTCCAAGCTTGTAACAACTAGATAGAATATTGATTATGGTGGTTCCAGCCATTGGGATCCCTAGCTCAATGTGCCTTAGCATCCAGTGAGATGCCAAAAAATTCACCTATATTTGGGGGTCCTATGCTCCTATGGGAGGCAGCTATTTTAGATCACTTGAGCACGTGAGAGGGCAAAGGGTTGAGAAATAAGTTCCCATATTATGTAGGATGACTTTGGAGGCTCAATGAAGCTTAGCAGGACTCTAATTTAGTAAATTCCCGGATGTCTACAAAAGAATTGCAATCACATATAGCCCAACCTTGTAAGGTTGGAAGATTTTCTCCTGTGCAAAGATATTGTAGCACTCTACCGAATGAAGGTTATGTATATCTTGTATAAAATAAAATTATGATTTTGAAAGTATTTGCCATGTGCTAAGACTGTGTTAACAAACTTGGTTTAACGGGATAGTCAAAGGAATCTATTTTTATATCTTCCAAGAGTTTAGTAGTATGCTCCTAATTAGATAATTAAAACACAAAATATCAAGGAAACTAGGATGTCTTAGTCCTAATGATTGATTCTTATAGGTGGACTTGATAAGTTGGGTAGCTTTTCCAAGCACTAGATAGAGCTATTAGTATATGACCCTCCAAACTAGATACAAAGTGATCTTTTTAGGTGGATGTAGTTAGGGGGGGCCTATCCATGCTTTCCTTGTGAAGTAGAATCAACTAAGCTTGATGTTTCCCAAGAGGATACTAGATAGGGATGTGCATGGACATAGATTTCAATTGATTACTAGAGGACTCGTCTTGGTTTATTAGAGGAGGCATCTCACAAAATCTTACCCTTCTTCTTATGAACTATGACAATGGAAGATAGCCATGTAACCTCATTGACATGCTTGATAAATCTGACCTTCAATAATTTGTCAATATCCTCCTTAATTTGCTTATATAATTAGGATTCATTTTGTATTGTTTTTGTATTATAAGTTTAGCATCCTTTTTGAGGTTGATCCAATGTTGACATACTACAGGATCAAACCCTTTCATATTAGTATAGTCCCATGCAAAAATATATTGAAATTGAATGCAAAGCCCTATCAAGTTTTTTGAACTCTTCTTCCTACATCGATGGTAACCTTAATAGGTTTAGGGTCATTTATTGTGTATAAGCCAACTTCCTCAACCTTATCTTCTCTAGTAGAATTTTTCATACTATGCTCATATCCTTGTTCAACTTGGATGATAGCCTTTTGTCCTTCTTCTCCCTGAACATCTAAACTTTCTACAAATTAAAATACTTCATTTTCTTGAATTTGAACTTTATTTTTTTTCTTGAAACCTTCTAATTATCCTCAAAACCCTAAGAAACATCCTTTAATTGAGTTCTTAATTTTTTTTGAATTGCAGCTACTTGTGTACTCTTAAATACTCTATAGGATGCAATCTAGAATGTTCTTAAATTACTATTTGAATAGTTTGTTGACAAAAACTCCATTTCTAGCATTACTAGGGTATCCTAGTAGCCCTAAATAGTGTTGTCCACATCAATTTCAAATACTTGCACAATAAAAGGGTTTGTCTGAAAGAGTAAATCCTCCTCATTTTCTACTTCATCAAGCAAGTTGATAGTATGTGGCATTAATGGTCTAGACTTATTCTGCAAGATCACCTTATTTAATATTGATAATTTGATCTCTTTTAAGCCTCGAGGAACACAAACATGTTTAGCACCCCAATATTGTCTTAAGTTAGCTAGCTTGAACCATGAGAGCTATAGTCATGTGCTAGTTGATGGCTACTCCCATGAAGTATGTTGGATTTGAGAGTCATATGTTAGGTGAGATTGAAGAGGAATTTGAGGTGCTAACACACTACAAGGATTTCAGCTTATAGCGACGGCAAGTAGCGACGGCGGGTAGCGGCGTCGCTATTCGAGTCGCAAAAGCAACGCAAATAGCGATGCTCCATAGGGGAAAAAAACAGGCCGAAATCGAGCGAAGCTTTATTTTGCGTTTTTGCGTTTTGTGTTTTGAGAGCGAGAGCGAGGGAGAGAGCGACCGTCGTGAGAGAAGGAGAGGAAGAAGACTTGTCGCCGCTGCCGTTGTTCGCGAAGGAGAGGAGGAGCCTTCATCGTGAAGAGGAGCCGCCCCACAGTTGCCATATCTCATCAGTGAGTCTGCCTCTCTCCTTCTTTTGCTTGTTTAAGGTTTAAATCACTTTCTCTTTTGCTTGTTTAGGAGAGGAAATGAGAGAGAAAGAGAGGGAGAGGGAGAGAGAGGGAGAGAAAGAGAAAGAGAAAGAGAAAGAGAAAGAGAAAGAGAAAGAGAGGGAGAGGGAGAGGGAGGAAATGAGAGAGGGAGAGGGAGAGGGAGGGAGAGTGCATTCTCTCTCCCTCTCCCTTTTGCTTTTGGAGAGTGTTAGGATATATTGTGAGAGGGAGAGGAAATGAGAGAGAAAGAGAGGGAGAGGGAGAGGGAGGGAGAGAAAGAGAGAGAGAGAGGGAGAAAGAGAAAGAGAAAGAGAAAGAGAGGGAGAGGGAGAGGGAGGGGGAGGAAATGAGAGAGGGAGAGAAAGAGAAAGAGAGGGAGAGGGAGAGGGAGGGAGAGTGCATTCTCTCTCTCCCTCTCCCTTTTGCTTTTGGAGAGTGTTAGGATATATTGTGAGAGGGAGAGGAAATGAGAGAGAAAGAGAGGGAGAGGGAGAGAGAGGGGGAGGAAATGAGAGAGGGAGAGAAAGAGAAAGAGATGTATACTCAAATGGATAGCTTTATGGAGATGTATGTCTACTCAAATGGATAGCTTTTGTCTACTCAAGATGTAGTCCACCTGTGTGTGTATATATTGGAACGATAACATATCCATGATTATGGTAATGGTATGCACTTTGCTTTTTTTATGGGTACCATTACATCGACTCCTTAAGAGGGCTAAAAATTGGTCATACACTTTATAAAGTCTAATTAGGAGATTTAAGATGCACGATAATAGACTTGTCGATAATGGTATGCAATGTGCTTTACCATGGGCCACGTACATTGGTGACTCTTTAAGATGGCTTAAAATTGGTCATATCCTTCATAATGTCCAAGTAGGGGATCTAATTGTGATATGCATAATTTCTTGTTTTTGTATTAACTTTATAGGCATAACAAATTAGTAATCATGCCAACTAGTCAACGGAAGGACTAAAAGAAAATGATACCCTAGCTAATGGTCATTATGGTACTTCATCAAAATGAACCCAAAAGTATTGCCATAGAAGAAGAATCCCTTAAATTGAGCATAGGATATTTTCTTCAAATGTTATGACTATGAGTATAATTGATTGGAACAAATTTTATAACTATGGTACACACACACACACCCCCACACAGGCACAAACATTTTTACTATTTGATATTGTCTTTGATATGGTAACCTTGTATTACATTGTTGCATTTGATGTCTTCCAATCATTACAATAAAAGTTGATAAATTTCATAGATGGCATTAATTTTTATACATGGACCTAGGACAAAAAAACCACATTACTAAGATGCTTTTTGTTGAGACTGATTTATTATTAGACTAAGAGATCCTCAATGATGCTCATAAATTTTGTTGACTAGGATTACTTATACTCAAAGCCCTCTAGTGCAATTGTATAAGTAATCCTAGTAGAGCCCCTCTAAGATACTCAAAGTACATAACCTAGAGACCGTAGCTAGGTATATAAGGTATAATGGCCATACAAGAAGACACCTCAATAATTGACTGATCACCACTAAATCCCAAAGAAGAATCGTGTTCCATCCCCTTCAACTCTATATTCACCTTGTAAAGAACTTCATTAATCATAGCATCCTTGTCACCAATCTTTTTGTTGCAATGATGAAGTAACATATTCGTCACTTTTCCTTTTAGCATCTAAGGCATTATCCAATCTTTTAGTCAAGTCCAAACATTTAGTCTTCAACTTATGAACCTTATGAACCAATGCTTTTTTTTTTCTACAATAATGAATAATTATCTACCGGGACAAACAAATCCTTGAGCATGGTATATGGCCGAGATATAACATCAATAAATCTCTCAACTACTATGTCCCATGTATTTTTTACATCAATCAGTAAAGCATTTCTTATATCTTGAAGTTTAGATTTCAACACCATGGATGCATCAATATCAACCTCAATGTTTTTCAAAATTTGCTTCTCAACCTCTTGCAGAGGCTAAAACCTCTCAAGCAAGAGCTTATGGTCAACTTGCAACTTGACATACATCTCCATAAAGCTATCCATTTGACCCTTGTTTTCCCAAATTGTATTACAAGTCATTAAATTGTTTGTTGTAACGCAGATAAGATGGAAAACGAAGAAGGTCTTGTTGTTCAAGATTGCGAGGCGTATCTTAATCAGCGTGTCCCATGTCCTTGCTCTCAATGCAAGTTGGCAATTAGACGAAAACGTCGATTGTCTATAGAACACCTACGACGATTTGGCGAGTTTCAATATGAGATCATTGATCAGGCGATTGCGGATTTTCAGCAAACGATAATTTGAAGTTAATATCAATCATGCATTGTACTCGCAAGCTAATTGAATACCATATACAATAAGATTGGGTCTTGCTGGCAAATTTTCTATCCAGGGAGGTGATGTCTCGTCCCAAGGGGGAGTGCACCATTTGCGGCCAATTAGAAGAGTTCATGGGCGTGCGATGGATGGAGTGCAGGAGCCAATCCACCACTCGCAAGGCTAATCTATACCGTCAATGCTAGAGGAGACAGACAACCTTCCAGACCTACCTACAAACTTGGAGCCTGAAATGGAGGCAATGATCGATGCATTGATTCCCATGGATGTCGAGACTTCTGATCCGCTTAGAGAGGAAGCATCCATACCATTATATGATGGGTGCCGAGTATCTCGGTTGAAGACACTGCTTGCACTCTTAAGTGTGCAAGCAAAATACGGGTGGAGCGATACGAGTGTGACCGAGTTATTCAGGTACCTTGCACATAGGCTTTATTGATTTTTTTTTTGACACTATTATTACAAACATTTGTGCTTTTTCAAGGTGTTTTATGAATTTTTTCAGGTTATTGAAATATCATATATTACCACCTGCAAATACCATGCCCGAGTCTCGAGATGATGCATGACATGTTTTACAGAAGCTTGGCATGGACTACAATAACATCCATGCATGTATCAACGATTGCATACTATTTTGAGGAGAATACGAGACTATGGAGACATGTCCAAAGTGTGGTGCTCACAAGTATCAACAGGACTTGCAAGGGCAAACCATCCCTCAAAAAGTTCTCAGACATTTTCCGCTCATCCCCTGCATAAACCACATGTTTCATAGGTCCGGCATGGTGAGCTTGACAACATGGCATGCACAGAATAGGTCCACGGATGGAGTTCAACGAATATCAGCGGATTCGCGCGCATGGAGCCACATTGACTCTACCTTCCCAGGCTTTGTGCGAGAGCCAAGGAATTTTCGGCTCGGTCTCGCAATGGATGGCGCAAACCCATTCGGTCTGCGCTCAACTTCTTACAGTGTGTGGCCTATAGTCCTTGTCAACTACAACACCCCTTCATGGCTTTCTACGAAGAAATGACATCTCATCCTTAGCTTGCTCATCCCAGGCCGCTACAAAGTAAAAAATATGGACGTGTATCTTCGTCCATTAGTCGATGAGCTTAAGATTTTGTGGGAGGAGGGGGTCACTGTGCAAGATATGAGCAGGCGCGATGGTCGGTGACGGTCAACCAATATTCGAGCCATTCTCATGTGGACGATGCATGACTTTTCGGGATTGGGAGAGTGCTCAGGTGAGCAGGCCTCCATTCTCGCTGGTAATATCTATATTTTATCTCATTCAATCAAGTATTCACTAGGTCGTGGTGTTGGAACAGGTCTGGTTACCTCAGGTTATCATGCATGTCCATTGTGCGGGCCACAGTTAGACTCCCGAAGGTCACGAACCATGAAGAAGATGGTATATCAAGGACACGCTGCTTTCTTGCTGGAGGATCATGAACTCAGGGAAGGTTTCCTTGGACGACCTCCAACACGTATGAATGCCGCAAGCTGGTACGAGCTGAAAATGGTCCACACGGAATCACATCCAAATGGAATGCGATGGTTCTCAGTTTTCTACGAGTTGCCATATTGAACCCACTTAAAGGTCAACCACTTGTTGGATCCCATGCATATTTTCAAGAATGTGGGCAGCTTGCTATGGGACCACATCATAGGAAAGAGAGACACTATAGGGGCACGAATGGATTTGAAGGAGGTAGGTAAGATGGAGGCGCTTTGGCCGCAGTCGAGTGCTGATGGTCGCGTGCAGCTTCCTCGTGCTCCTTGGGTTTTGTCCACTAAAGAAGAGCGCATTGTGAAGCAAGTAATCAAGTCTATCCGCACTCCGACAGGTATGATGCGTTCTCTCAGGTCCGCATTTTCTAAAGACGACCAATTGTCGGGGATAAAATCCCATCATTGGCATAAGATATGTCACGTTTGTGCTACGAATGGATTGTAATTAGCGTGGGCATTTTGCTATTTGGAATGTGGCCATTATTCATAATGCTTTCTCATTTGTGGTAGTTTGTACTATCGATCGCGATCGCAGGATGCCTTACTCCAGAAATTCGCGGGGCCATTTACAAGTTGTCGACTTTGCTGCAATGGATCTCATAGAAAGAGATTAAAATGTCCTCTATTGAATCCGCGAGGTGGGGAGCAGTGGAGACGGTCTGTCTCTTTGAGAAATACCTGCCCACTAGCATGCTCACGATACAAATCCACCTTCTTGTGTATCTTTTGGACGAAGTGGAGATTGCTGGACGTGTCCATACGCGATGGATATTCTTCCTGGAGCGCTTCATGAAAATCTTGAAAGGCTTTGTGCGACAACGAGCTCGGCCAGAAGGTAGCATGGCCGAAGGTTGGTTGGTGTCAGAGGCGTTAGTGCGTATTTCACAATGGCTACTAATGGTGGAACCAGACAATGAAATGCTATGGTCGCATTGAAGGACAATGATAAACTAACTGGAGATGTGGTGGTTGGAAATGGGGTAGAAAAAAGAATGGATGTCTCAATGGAAGAGAAGGTGAATCGCTTTTGTATGTTGCACCATGCCTCCATGGAGACGTGGCTCGCCAAGTACCAGATTGCAAGGCAAGATCAAGAGGAAGCGCGAGCTGAATTCCAATGTAGTACGCATCATCGACCGATTCGATATCCCGAAGGCATGGAGGAGATGCCATGGTTTATGTCAACGCGATGGTTGCATGGAGCCTTGACCGCAGCATCTCGCGAAGGGACAGAGGTCTCAATGGAGGAGTGGGAATTCTCGAGGGGATGTAGTCCAAAGGTGATGAGGGGTTTAGAATCTGTCGTATCTAAATTTTATATGCGACATCTAATTTGAGTGTTTCAATGTACAGTAAAAAATTGTTAACCACACGAAGAAGGCAAAAGGAAATAAAAGAGACGCATGGCAAAGGCGGAAAAAGGTAGCCCGACTGAAGAAAGAATAGGAGAAAAGGCCAAAAGCGCAAGGGCAACCTTAAAAGGCCAAGGCAAATACAAAAGGGGAAAGGCACACTTTAAAATAAAAAGGCGCACCCTGAAATCTTGTAAAAGAGCGCCGGGCCCTCACCCGTGCAATTTGTAAATATAGATGGGCGGTGGAAAGGAAGCTAGGAAGATAGAAGAACAATGGGAAAAAGGGCCTAGGCTATGGCCGGCCATGTAAAAAGGGGAAAAGGGGATGACCGCCCAAAAGGGATTTAGGGTTTTGTATATAAAGTTGAAAAGAGAATGAGAAGCTCATTCTTGTGTGTGGCCAAAAGTAGCTCTCCTCTCCTTCTTCTTCTTCTTCTTCTTGCTTGCTTGAGCCTGTGCTTGAGAGAGGGAGTGTGAGAGTGTGAGTATGTGAGGGTGAGGGACCGAGGAGGAGAAGCTCTCCATCTTCTCCTCTCTTCTTCTCTTCTCTTCTCTTCTCTTGTCTTGCTCGCGGCAATGGAGCTTGGAGCATGGAGCTTGAGGATGGAGCTTGCTTGAAGCTTGCACTCGGATCGTGGAGCTACCGGAGTGCGCGGGAGAGGAGGTAACTCGAACAGCACGGAGGTAAGCTCACTACACCCTTAGATATGGATGGCGCGTCGGTTATGTGAGAGGTAGCCATTAGTGCTCGGCTTGGAACGCTTGAAACAATAAGCGGTCCGTGGGTCTTGGTGGTTGAGGGAAAGCACCCTTCATTTTGGTTCTGTTGCCGGGCCCAACGGATTCAAGCCTTGAGCGCTTGCACGCTTCGAATCGAGCATTGGAGTAGGGTTTGCCCCGAACCGATGCTTGAGATAGGTAGGAAGCGAGAGGGTTGAAGATGGTATTTGATCTCCTTGGCAAGTAGGTTTGTTGTTTTTATTGAGATTTATGTTGTGAGATGGAGTAGTGTAGGTATTTACTTTGTGATTTGGATGTATTAGAGTAGGAGAAAACAAAGTAAATAAGCATTAGGATTACCATTGCAAAACAGGGCAGAAACAGGGCAAGAATCGTGCAAAAGTGGTAAAAAACTTACTTGTGATGCCTAAGGTCGGTAAGTGAGTTATTGGGGGTGCCAATATCATACCTAGAAGAGGGTATAAGGGCCAGAAGTGGCAAGAAAGACCACATTGTGCATTGCAGGGTTTCAGGAGAGCAGGAGAGAAGAGGAAAGCTTGGAGAGGAAATCCACTTCAATCTTGGCATCAGAGAGATCTTCGGCTAGCCCAGGTAATTCTACACCTCCTCCTACAGTAGTAGGACCAATCTGGAGTTGCACGACAAGGGGGAAGACCCCCAGCGCCCTGCACGTCGAATTTTGCGAGCTGCGGCAAAAACACGCACGGCGTTCGGCGCGTCCGAGTCACGTCAACTCTGGTCCGAGGCCCAGACTCGGCCCTCGGACCACCCGGTCCACTCGGCCAAACCCTAGTCAGCCTCGGAGTGTCCGAGGAAACACCCGTCCGAGACTCAATTTCAGCCCTCGGCCACGTCCCACATTCGGCCCTCGACCCAAGTGCCTCGGCCCGGCCGAGTGACCTCGTCCGAATCGTTCGAACTTAGCCCTCGGCCCATGCGGCTCGGCCCGTCCGAGTGACCCACTCGGACCCTGTAATTCGGACCTGTTAGGCCGAATTTAGATTTTCTCAAATTTTAACCTGAAGACAGTGAAATTAACCGAGAAACCATATAGAGCCGAAACCATATCATAGATCCTTTACCAGGCTGAAACTGAGAGTAAGTGGTTCAAACTTGGCTATAAACGGTCCTCCAAATTGTGCATGGCTTCTACCGTAACGGCCCTGCCGACCGAGGGGGACTGCCCCCCCCGGACCCCCGCAGACCCCTCCGCACCTCCCCCAAGTAGGTTGGAGAGAAAGCACGCACTGTGACAGGTCCTTCAAATTGGACCCTAGTGTAGCAATGGTTCTACACGAGCATGGAGTCTCACTTGCAATAGAGCAACCAAAAGCCCATACCCGAACAGAGAGAAACAGAGAGCCCAGGACATCAATGGGCCAATCTAGCCATCAAGGGCAAAAAGGCCACACCACAAGAACACAAAGACATTGTATTCAAACCATGTCTAGTCAAAGCAAAATGCAACTTCAGCAAGCTACAAAGGCGAGGATGACTAGACACGACACTCTTGACGAGAGATGTACCTTGAGCAACACTACACTGACGATCCAAGACAGCAATGGAGAATCCACATCTGGTCGTGCAGTCGAGAACTCAAGGGCATCTGTTAGAAGGCTTAAATTTACAAGCCAAGACCCGGAAGATGAAGACATAGTACCACCCGCTTATCTTAGGGTCAAACTCACCGCGAAAAGAGAGCATACTATTGATGCTCTAATTGATGAAGGAGCATATTTTAATATCTTGACCTATGAATCATGGACCCTACTAGGCCAACCAGAGCTTACACCGAGACTGATGCAACTCTTAATCCTTACGGGGAACACCCACAAGCACTTCTAGGGAGGTGCAGAATCCTTGTAACAATTGAAACAGAAAGCTTGCCACTCCTCTTCTATGTCCCTCCCAATAGCGAGAATGGTGGAAAGGAAATCCTCCTAGGAAGGCCCTTCAAAAAGGCTACCAAGTGTGAGGCTGATTACGTAGCTCAGAGGATACACTTGACATTACCAGGTGTGAGGATAGTCACGACCTTTAGCAAGGGTGACCTCAGCAAACCTCGAGGGAAAGGCAAGGAAGGTGTTGACGTAACGGTAAGCCCATTAACGAGAACGAGGACTTGTTGGAAGAGTTAATACAAGCACAGGTCGAACAACGAGAGCCAGTGAGTGAGGCCATGCCTGAACCAAGAAGGTCAAGAGACAATGCCAAGGACAGGCTTTGGACTTACAAATATCGTAGAAGACCCCAAAAGAAGCCCAAGCCTTATAGACTCAAGCATTGATGGAGAGCTAGCACAACGCCACGATGGATATCCAAGGCGTGGCTTCGGGCTCAAGGGTATTATGCAAGCAATCGATGGATTTGGGTGCCAAAACCCCTTGCTAAACCTCCGTGGTCGACTGAAGGCCAGTTTGTATCAAGAGCAAGGAAGCGTAGGAGGAGATCTAAGCGAAAAACCAAGTCTCGAGTCAACAATAGGGGAGTGACCGGGTCGAAATCAAGAAACCAAACGGGACCAATCGGAGGGTAAATCCTCGGCCTACCGTGCTCGACGAGCAGATGCCAGGTGTAATCGTTGAGAATACGCAGAAGCCGGTGGTGCCCAAGGAGCCTTTGATACCCCAAGAGGATAGCAAGCATCATAGGCACAACATTGCTCAGGGCAAGGTTGGGCGCTCAACAAAGCAATTAGCACAATCATCTAACTGCCACGAGCAAATCTCCAGGCTAGTGTCAAAGCCCCTTGGGAGTCCTAAGTCTCCTGCACCCTCTTCCCCTACACGGACACAGGAAGCACAACACTCGTCAGGTGCGGCTATTCAATCCCAATCTCGACCTACATCAAAGCTTCCAAATGTCCAAGAGGCAGGACACGACACCATCCATGGCTCTCGGCCCAAGGTTATGCCTATGCAACCTAAGGTGGCTAGCTCAACTGATACTCGGCCTACACAAGGGAATGTTCTAAGAGCAATGACCACTTCTAATTTCCCTAAGAACTTGACACAGCAACCCACCAAGGGTAGCCAGCCCACTAAACTAGCTGCTACTACTTCCACTCAGGAATCACAGCAGTCACAACCATTAGCCGTGATAAGACCCCTTGCGGAGGGTGTCCTTAGTAGTTTACCTATGGAAGAGGTGTCGCAACCAACTTCCTCGAAAACTCCAGCACTTTCAGAGTGCCTAAGGCCTAGGCTGGAGGAGTTAAACTCAAGGGAGTTGGCTGAAGGGCTAGACTCTCCGAAAAGGGAGGTAATTGTGTTCTCACAACCTAGCAAGGCTATTCAACAGGCCACAACCATGTCTCCTATAGACACACTAGAGGAAGAGAATGCTGAGGCCCAACCAAGCACATCAACGGTTGATCTAGTTCAGGGTCTTGAGTCGTTGAGAGATGCACCTTCGTTGACCAAGAAAAAGAGGAGAAAACAACGAAGGCAACAACAATCACAGGTGGTTGTGGACCCCAAGAACATTGAGACGAAGGGCATTGGAGAGCTGATGAACAAAGCATCGACTCCATCCACCAATGAGGCCATTGATGCCTCTCCTAATAGCGGTGAAACCTCAGACACATCGGTGTGCTCTGAAAAACCAAAGCAACCGTTGCCATCAACAGTTGCTCGCAACACTCTATCCACTGACAATAGAACTCGCATCAACCAATCAAGAGTGGATACAATGTCATCACAACAGGGTGACAAATCTATACCAGTCACATCTGAGAAGAACCATGACAAAATAGCAGCAAAACCTCAGGAGAAGCATGAGCACCCCAAGAGCATAAGAAATCCTAGCGCTGACCAATCTTGCTCATCTAGGCCTGAGCCCCCAGCCATGCTAAAGCCTAAGGAAACTCTTAGAACTTTGCATGAGATGGCAACCGAGCAAGCCCTCGTTGAACATAGAAGTGTCACAGAATGCTTAACTGAGTTGGATGCTAAGCTCAAAGTGGTTGCACGTGTCTACGTCCTTGCGGACATGGGCACAATCCCCAAGGAGCAGCTTGGAGATTACTTGACCTTTCCTCTATCATGGGAAGAGCAAGAACATCTTAACGAGCACTACGATAGGCTCCTGCATGAACGCATGCGACTCCTCTCTGACGAGGAGGCTGGCGAACTGCGCTTAACCGTCACGTTTAATGAAATGCTCTGTCGACCGAATCTCGTAGACATAGAGCAACTAAAGCGACTTCAGCAGGCCAGAGTCAATTTGAGCAGTGTTGGTGCGAAAGCCGCGTTGTAATGGCCAAAGTAGGGGCTCAGATCATGACGGTCTCAGAAGAGCGATTGGCCAAATGGCAGTCTCAAAGAGACCCAACCTATTGGGCACCAACTTCCCTTCGAGTGTGCTGACTGCCATTCGAGGTATGGACTTAGGTGGAACTAGCCAAGAGAACGCTCTGTTGGATAAGGTTCTCGCTGAGGAGGAGTTACATATAGCCAGTAGACTCGGACAAGGTTCCATGCTACTCGATGTGCAAAATATCTATCGGTATTAAGAAAGCTGCCACGAATACTAGATGCGTGTGCCACGCTCCGGTACAACCCCGAGTTCTACACTTGGTTCTTATCCTCGTGAAGTGACATGGATTCATAAATATGTATATAAATAAACATTGCTTTTTGTGTCACCGTGTATAAACAATGTCAACACACACAAGCAATGATAGTCAAGCGAAGGGAGAAGAGTTGGGTCAGGTAAACTCAGCTCCTCAAGTCCTCCTCTCATCACGCATTTAAAAGCCGTGTGACCATCCCCACCTCCAAGTGAAGGGCATGCAGCCCACATTGCCACCATAGGAAGCCTTGACCAACAACTCTGATGGTGTAGACAGGGTGTAGTCCCTTTCAATACACCTTCTTCCCTTTTTGGTCTATCCTTTCGAGGATGTGCCCCGTCCCACTCCATGACAACCAGTCCACACAACTTAGAATAAGACAATACCTGCTAATGTGGCTGGAGGCAAAACGAACATCATCATGGGGGCCATCCCTCTACAACAACCACTGCATGCCTTACCCCTCCCCTTCTAGTCATATGCGCTTGATAAACCACACTAAAATCCCTTCCATGCAAACAGTTGTATCCTATATCCAGGTCTAACCCTTGGATTGCATCTTCAGGCTTCTTTTTTTTGACGGAACACATGGAGAACCATGGACATCTAGCATGCAAAGACGCTCTTCACAAATGACGAGAGCATGTGGCACGCACCCCTCCACCGGAGTGCTATGTGCCCACCCTCAAGAGGTATGCTAAGAAGCGAGGCCCTAAGCGACACTGTCCAGGATGAAGGCCGAAGAATCCTCGAGTCAAGAAAGTCGAGACTCAAAACGCGCAATAGGTGGCAACACTAGTGGCACAAACCCCCAACTCACGCTCTCGGGCACCAGATGCTCAAGGGCAGAAAGGGCAGCTCGGGAAAGGGAAGAATTTAATGAATTGTTTAAAGACATTCTGGAAACGGTAGCGAGCCGGGACTACACCATTCATGTCCCGGCCGACATGTTCCCTGCCCAACCCCACGGGAGCCCCACACCAGCAGCGCCCCAATCACCCAGCCACCCAGACTCGCCCCGCCTCGTACAAATAGAGTAGCCCCATGTTGTATAAAGGGCTTATCAAATGCTACCTGGCCATGACTTTTTGTCTTTAAATGGTTAAGTGTTGACATGTTCCCGAATTGTACGAACTTTTCATATCTGCGTTTAATATATTTCACGTCTTTAGCAAAAGAACAAGCTAATCAAGTGCAGGTGATAAATGTCTAAGTCAACACCATAGAATTCAGATAAGTGATGTCTCCTTGCATTGCACTGGTTTATTATAGATTGTACTCTCATGAAGCGACAAGTGAATACAGGATGAGACAGGTCTTCAGACAAAAGTGTTCAATGCCCGATCACCGCAAGACCATCGATCCCACAAGGAGCCGCGGCAAAGCCACACTACCAAAAGCACGAATCACCCTTGCCAACCACTCACATCGCATGGCCCAAAGCACATTCATGGGCCATGCTCCCTTTCTGGGTCAAGCTCTATAGTTGGCTCACGGCAGTCGTTACCTCAATCGTACCAACATTGCATGTGTCGCGAGGAGGTTTGCAATATCTCAAGTGTATCTCCCCATCTCGACAACTACTTCTCTAACAACGAGGCTAGGGTACAATAATCATTATAATATCAATTTCCTGAGCCTTCGAAGCTTGACATTTTCCAACCGATTGGAAGGCTGATAGCCTCAACATATTGTAATACTTGTACTCAGGCATGTTCCCAAAAAAAAAAAAAAAAAAGAGAAGAAGAAGAAGAAGAAGAAGAAGAAGAAGAAGAAGAAGAAAAGAAAACAAAAGAAAAAGAAACGAATGAAAAGATAAGAAGCACCCACGAGCACAGCACAGCACCTAGGGGTCCTCAAATTAGGTACGTCCGGTGACCTTACTCGACTGGCTCCGTCCCTAGTCCCCTAGCCCTTTAGCATCCCCCATAATTGTTCAGGGCACATCAAGGGTAGGATACACATGGGGAGCTTGTCTCGCCTATGGTTAGACCTGTCACCCTGATCCACTTGCACAATTCTCTCTTGCACTCTGTCTTAGTACCATTGCAGTCAGTGGTGATAAGCACCGCATGATTGGCCATAAAAAGTACACCGTACTCATCAAGCAAGTCCAATCGTTTCTAGCTACGAAAAGTACGGTGTCCCTGTATTCAATTGTGCTCCGCCGTACAGTCACAATGCCAAGGATGTCTCATATACCTTCACGTGGACTTCTTCCTCACATGGACAACTTTGCTTCATCCACGCATTGTTATGAGAAACTAGCCCGCGGTCTTCTAACTACGTAATATCTAAGTATGCACAAGCACTCACATAATATCTGCACCGAAGTATATCCACAGTTTGGGTCCTCAAGTGCAGGACAATACTCCAGGCTTGCTTAGGGTTCGACCTGTCTCCCAAACTAATCAAAATATGTCTTGTGCACAATAAAGAAGACTAGCACTACCCTTAGGGAGAGACCACATGAGAGGTTTTCAATCGCAGGTATTGACGACTCCAACGAAAGTGTCGTTCGCTCCTCATCAATGCCCAACTCTGAATACTTATCCCTCACCAACCGACAAGCCCGCAAACAATCGTCATGTGCAGCATCCCCAACAAACCAACACTTGTGCTGGCCATCAATGCAATCTCCAACACAGCATAGCCCTACCACCAACTCCAACAACCTTCCACCAGCCACCTTGGCCACCAACAAGCCCCCAGGACCTTCTGCCACACTGCCTCCAACACTCCTCCACGGAAACCACAAAAGTCCTTGTCACACACGTCTTCGGTGCATGCTAAACGCTTGCTACCTCCGACGGTGAGTGCCATAGGACTGGCACTCGTCTAGGAGGGGGGTAATGTTAACCCCAACACGAAGAAGGCAAAAGGAAATAAAAGAGGCGCAGGGCAAAGGCGGAAAAAGGTAGCCCGACTGAAGAAAGAATAGGAGAAAAGGCCAAAAGCGCAAGGGCAACCTTAAAAGGCCAAGGCAAATACAAAAGGGGAAAGGCGCACTTTAAAATAAAAAGGCGTACCCTGAAATCTTGTAAAAGAGTGCCGGGCTCTCACCCATGCAATTTGTAAATGTAGATGGGCGGTGGAAAGGAAGCTAGGAAGATAGAAGGACAATGGGAAAAAGGGCCTAGGCTATGGCCGGCCATGTAAAAAGGGGCATGTGCTTGAGAGAGGGAGTGTGAGAGTGTGAGAAAGTGAGTGTGTGAGGGTGAGGGACCGAGAAGGAGAAGCTCTCCATCTTCTCCTCTCTTTTTCTCTTCTCTTCTCTTCTCTTGTCTTGCTCGCGGCAATGGAGCTTGAGGATGGAGCTTGCTTGAAGCTTGCACTCGGATCGTGGAGCTACCGGAGTGCGCGGGAGAGGAGGTAACTCGAACGGCATGGAGGTAAGCTCACTACACCCTTAGATATGGATGGCGCGTCAGTTATGTGAGAGGTAGCCATTAGTGCTCGGCTTGGAATGCTTGAAACAATAAGCGGTCCGTGGATCTTGGCGGTTGAGCAAAAGCACCCTTCAAAAATATATAGTGCAGCGTGGTCGCGCGGACAGTATTTTCGCATGGAGCATATTGACAAAATGCGCTCCACAATGGATGTGGTATCATGACAAGGTTCGAGCAAGAGAGCCGGCGACGAGCAACGGATCCAAACACGATTGTGGATGAGATGGAGTATTTTGGAAACTTGCAAAGTATTATTACGGTGGATTACCGTAGCTTCTCCATGATACTATTCGATGTGCAGTGGTTCAAAGTGGTATTTGGAGGAGCTGGAGCAACAGTTCGACGAGGTCCATCTGGATTTCTCGAAATAGATTCCGAAAAAAAATGGACGGATTTGCGCGACACCTTTGTGTTGCCGGCCCATTATGAACAGGTGCATGGAGTCATTTGCTTGCTAATTGTATTACGACATGGTTTATGTCACAATGGTTTGAACTCTCTTGTACGTGTTTGTGAACATATAATCTTCTATCCAAACCCCCGACAACCTCGATGGTGGTATGTTATACCTTCAACTCCCCGAAGTGCGAGAGTATATGATTAAAGCGATGTTCCGAGCATAGATGAAGATAATATGCAAATAGAGGGGTCGATATTGAAAGGGGTGGAGGCCGTCGAAAGCTTGGAGCTAGCATCGGCTAACAATGATGGAAATACAGGAGTCCAAGAATTTTTTGAGAACGAGGCGGACTCATTCTTTTGTGGTGACATGTCTATCGACCTTCCAGTGTATGCGGAGTTGTCAGGAGATTAACATGGGACCATAGGATACTTCATACTTGGAGCATCCACTTACTCAATTCGTTGACCAATCTCTTATAAAGGTACATAAGATATGCATTTTAAGAGAGATTTTTTTTTAAATGATTTATATTACTGTGCTTTGTATGATTTAAATTGATTATTCTAACATCATTTTTTATCTATGCAGGTGACATTTTCAGGATGAGTCGAGGGATGAGCGATGAGGAGTTGCAGGACATCTTCGCACGCATGTCTCCAGACCAGCTCGCGAGATTCAGAGAGATGGCAGACCAGGAGCTGTCTCGTTCTTCATCAGGGCGCTCTGCTAGATCTGCTTCAGCGCGATCGGATGCTTCGGCTTCGAGCAGACGATCTCGATGCTCACGACTTGGGCCAGAGGGAGGAAGTGCATCGGGATCAGGGGGATGCTACTGTGGAGACACGGATGTGGTGTCTCCGTCTCGTCGTTCAGTTGGAGATGCGTCACCTCCAGGATTTGTCACACATGTGGGGATGTCTACTCCAGTTACTTCGGCTTTTGCGCAACCGTTAACAGAGGTGGCACCCCTTTGGGTGCTACTCCGAGAGAGATTACCCCCCTCGGTACACCGGATGTAGAGGGGTCTCCTGGATATGCCCAAGAGCGTGGACGCAGATGGGAGAGGACCCATCTTAGGCAAACTCCTAGGGGTTATGGATATCTGGTCAATAGTAGGTCAGGAGCCATCATCATGAATGATGAGGGGAGGAGGGTGATGGCTCGCATGAGAGAGTTGTCCCAACAAGTTTTTCGGCACAATGTCTTGGATCATTGGAAGAACATACCAGAGGGGAGCAATGACTACATAGTAGCATCCTTGCACGAGGAGTTTCCGGTGCTAGCCGCAGTAGATAGATTCTCTACGGGCTGGATGATGGATTGCATGCATGCATACATGTCACATAGACGATCCGACGCACGCAAGGCAATTAAGAGTGGGGCTGCAAAGCCCGAGTGGTTAGATGCAGACGACTGGCGCCGACTGAGGGAGGAGGCTACAGATTCTCCAGGACATTGGAGTCAGCAACGCGAGGCGGCAAGGGCACGACTCGAGGCCGGAGTGGTCCATCATCTTGGGAGTGGCGGCCACATGACATATTTGGAGGACTTTGTAAGTTTTTCTTTTGTTTTGCTTATTTGTTTTTTTGAAATATTCTTTGTACTGACAATCATGTTTCTAACAGTTAGCATTTTGTTTTCTTTGCAGCACTCCATTACAAATCGCGATCCGATCGGCTTTGAGACTCGATATGCAGAGAGGCACAGTCTCAATGCATTGATCGACTGATTGTATAGACGCGGCGGCCCTGTAAGTCACTCATCTTTCTTGTCCGTAGTTACCATGAGATATTTGAATGCATTATTGTATGGTGGATTGATATGTTGTTTCTTTTTCTGCAGAGTCTGTTCGATGCTCCTTTGTGGTGGGACGAGCTTTCGGGGGACGAGGATTTGTAGCTCGCCCTTGGATCCCTGGAGCTCACACACCTTTATTTTTGAGTCGCGTGATCTATGTAGACATTTTCTATGTATTAGTGATATCCTGTCATGATTATACCAATCGCTTTTTATGCGATCATGTATTTATTTCATGTATCAGTTTTATGATTTCAGTATACATTCTTTTTGTTTGCAAGCGCTTTGTACACAGTAGTGCAGAAACTATTTTGTATGGCTCTCATAAAGCACACAGTGCTACAAGCTGCCCTACCACAAAATTTTTTTATCCCTGTTACCGTCGCTATTAGCATCACAAATTTTACTGCTCGCGTCGCTATTGCTGTCGCTATGCGTGTCGCAAAACGTCGGTATTAGCGTCGCAAATGCGACGCTGATAGCGACGCCAATACTGACGTTTCTATGGCGTCATTAATAACGATGCTTTTTGCGACGACGGGGGCAAATTTTGTTGTTTGTATTTTCGTCGCTTTAAACGTCAATATAAGGCCTATATCTTGTAGTAACACTCAAAATTGACTCCATAGATTTCTTCTCTTTGTTCTTGATTTGGTCATATGATGAAGATAAACTCCTTGGTGCCTTTAACTCCCATTTGTTTGGTTGTTTTGTAAGCCATAAGCCATTTGAGATACCCACAACATTGCCATCAATTTGTTATCCTAGCCACTACAAGAGGTTAAGACAGTTTTTGTTAGCACATTAATTAATACTTTTTTATCACTTTAGCTTGGCCATTATCCTAGGGGTAGTATGGTGACGATTTTTCGTGAATAACTAGGAAGGTAGATAGTAAGTGAGCTAATGCTTCATTGATGAAGTGAGTACCTTGGTTACTTACAATTTCTTTGGGGCAACCAAATACGAAGATCACCTTTTACCAATGGAACTTTGTTGTTGTATTAGCATAATTTTTTCTAGTTGCTCTTTCCTTGACCCATTTCATGGGATAATCAATTGTATTGTGTATCTTGTGATTACTAGGCTGTCACACTAATGGGACCAATGAAGCCAATGTCCTATTTTTCAAATGGTTGGCATGCTATTACAATGTCAACTACATCTTGTCTTTCTAAATGGATACTTTTGTATGCTGACACTCATCATAAGGCATAATAAACTTTGCTATATCATAGAAAACCATAGGCCACCACAACTGAGATTGAAGAATCTTTCTTGTAGTGGTGTCTCCATTGAAGTGTCCACCTACAATTTCTATGTGCGCTTCTATGAGCACATCTTGAATCTCATATTTGCAAACACATCTTCTCAATAGACCATCATGTCCTAATTGATATAGCTAACCTGCAATCAATTGGTAGGGTTGAACTTTGAGAACGAGTCATCTAACTTGAGACTTCTCGATTAGACAATGTCTAGAATTCCTTTCTCAAGTGAACTATGTCATTGGCCCAATATGGCATGAGGTCCACTTTATATAATTCTTCTTTTGCTAGATATTTTGAGTAGATGGATATTTGATAGATCATCCCATAATGCATTTTTTGTGGGACCTTTAGTGGTTATTCAAGACATATGGCTTTTGAGATGAAGGACTTGGGTGAGATAAGGTACTTTCTTTGTACTGAGGTAATTAAATGTGATGATGGTATATGGCTATCCCACAGGTAGTATGGCTTGGATATGTTGTCTAAGTATGACATGATAGCATGTAAGCCTCTTTCAGTGCCATTGGAGTAAAATGTGAAGTTGAGTATTGATGTTGGGGATGACATAGAAGACCCTGCTATGTTCAGGAGGATAGTAGGGAGTCTGGTTTACATGACTATCACAAGGCTAGACTTGAGTTATGCTATTGGCCTTGTTAATTAGTTTATGAAAATGCCTAGAAAGACTCATTTGGATGCAGTTAGATGCATATTGAGGTATATGAATTCCACTTTGCATTATGGACATTTTTATGAGGCATGTAAGGATATACAAGTGTTTGGATACACAGATATGGATTGGGTTGGTAGGATGTTTCATAGAAGATCTACCAACAGATTCATGTTTTTCATTGGTAGTACAATAGTTATGTGGAGTAGCAAAAAGCGACCTACAATTTCTTTATCGAGTGTATAGAGTACAGAGGTACTGCTATGGTAACATGTGAGGTGGTATGGTTATAAAAGTTATTGGGTGATTTGGATGTGTAGGGAGATGGTCCATTTGTAATTCACTGTGACAACATGAGCAGCATACAATTAGCTAGAAACTCAATGTTCTGTGCTAGGACAAAACACATTGAGATGCATTCCCATTTTGTGAGAGAGAAGGTTATTGTAGGAGTCTAACATTTTCACAAAGGCATTAGGTGCAGAGAAGCTTCGAAAATTTCAAAGCTTACTTGAAGTTGCAAAGATATAATTGAGCTTTAGAGGGAGTGTTGAGATGGCAAGCTCAAGAAGTGCGGACATTGATGATGGACCACCTAGTTAGATGAGTCTACATGTCTACACTTAGCCCGGGTCGGTGGTCATTATGATCCTCACATGGTTATTGACTTACCACTTATTATATTTGGTTTGTTGCACCTACCTACAATTGGCATATTATAGTGCTAGTTGATTAGTATCGTTAGTTTTGCACTGTTTCACTTAGTAGGCCACTTTCCTTTATGTTATATCTTATCTATACTTTGTGTACATTGTATTGTGTGTTAAAGAAGAAGAAGAAACCAATAAGAATACGTTTTGGCCTCCATATCCCTTCTTGTGTCTTGAGTGAGCTTCGTCTTGTGTGTATGGTGTGTGTTTGGTGCAATAGCTCAAGCAAGTCCCCCCACCATGCGATTCATGACATGACCGATATCAACATAGATAAATAAGATGAATAGATACATGTATAAAAACACAACATATTAGGATTAACAATATTGCATGGCATACATATAGGCTACATACATACATAGATTACACACACACATGCACATAGGCTAGACACGCACAAATGTATAAGTATATGCTAAGCATATACATGCGTATATACATATGCACATGACTTCATATTTACATAGGCAATGCATATTATACACATACATATATGCATGAGCATAACATATGCATGTGAATATACTTATACATATTTATATGCAAATGAGAAGCTTATGTATAGCCTATGCATATGCGTATGCACGTGTATGTGTATATATGTATATATAGCCTATGTGCATACATGTGTGTATGCATAGCCTACATGCATGCATGTGTGTATGTATAGCTATAGCTTAAGCATAGGCTACACATACATATGGGCCTTGCATATGCAAATGCATATGCTACATAGTAGGATTAATAGTATTGCATGACATACATATAGGCTACATACATGCATAGATTATACACACACATGCACATAGACTAGGCATGCACAAAGGTATAAGTATATGCTACACACATACATGCACATATACATATGCACATGACTTCGTATATGCATAGGCAAGGCATAGTACACACACACACACACACACACACACACACACACACACACACACACACACACACACACACACACACACATGTATGTATGTATGTATATATGTATGTATGAGCATAACATATGCATGTGCATATACTTACACATATTTATATGCATATGAGAAGCCTATGTTGTATAGCCTATGCGTATGCACGTGTATGTATATATATGTATATATAGCCTATGTGCATACGTTTGTGTATGCATAGCCTACGTGCATGTATGTGTGCATGTATAGCTATGGCTTAATCACAGGCTACACATACAGATGGTGGGCTTCGCATATGCAAAGGCATATGCTACATATACAAATACACATACAAATGTGTATACATATACGAATACACATTTGTATATGTATACACATAGGCTATGCATACATATAGGCTACACATATGCCTAGGCATAGGTTATGCACACGCATAGGTATAGGCATAGGCAACACACATATATGCACAAGCATGACATATGCACATGTATACACTTACACATACATATATGCATATGCAAACCTTATATTAGCTGATATGTATGCATGTGTGTATGCGTATATGTATGTCTAGATTTGTGTACATGTGTGTAAATGCATAGCCTATGTACATGGTGTGTGTACGCACAACTATGGCATAATCATAGATTACACATACACAGGCTACACACACACATGCATAGGCTATGAATATGCATATGCTATGCATACATATATGTATAGGTGATGCATATGCATACACATAGGCTATGCATATAATAAGCATAGGTATATGCATAGGCTACACACATATGCATAAACAATGCATATGCATACACATGAGTAGGATATATGCATATGCATACTTATACCTATACATATATGCATATGCATAGCCTATCTATAGCCTATGCATATACATAGCCCATGTGTAGATTATGCATATGCATGTATGCATGTGTAGATGCAGCCTATGTGTACACATGCATGTATGGATAGCCTATGTGTATGCATGTGTATATGCATAGCCATGGCATAAGCTACACATATGCATAGGCATAGGCATAGGTTGTATGTGCATGTAGGCATAGGCAACACATACACATAAATATATGTATATGCATAAGCATGACTACCACCCAATAACTACCAATCTCAAGTCCATTATAGTGGATTTTCCCAAAAATATTGGTACCATGTCACCACTCAAAATAGTAGGCTTCTCCTAACACCTTAATTGCCATGGCCTCTAAAATGGGCATTATGACTTTAGGGAATAGATAGATGACTATCCTCATCTAGATACACATAACTTCACACACATACTCCATAAATCCTTATATCACTCAAAATAGTAGGCTTCTCCTAACACCTTAATTGCCATGGCCTCTAAAATGGGCATTATGGCTTTAGGGAATAGATAGATGACTATCGTCATCTAGATACACATAACTTCACACACATACTCCATAAATCCTTATATCACTCTCCAAAATATCCTAATAATGCAAATATATGACTTAATACCCTCATGCACTCAACCATTGAAATAACAACTAATAATAAGTACACCAATTCCAACCAAACATCAAAAGGAACATAAAGCCACATAGTTAACATGCCTATAAAGGTGCATTTGGGAATTGCATTTGTGGTTTGATTTTGCTATAGTTATAATGCATAGACAATTATGCTAATAGCAATAAATGGTTGTAATAAATGATTTATAGCAAATATCTTATATCATACTAAATTTATGACTAAATATGAAGTACAATTATACTTAATTGACCATAACTATATTATAGTAAATTATACTGAATTGATTTATGACAACCATAATTATTTTTACTTGATTAAATCATGATTATTATTATTCACAATAGTTGAATTTCTAAAAAAATTGAAGGCTAAGGCACAGATGCAACAAATAAGAATGCCCAAAACAATTGAAGGCATTATGGACAACCCAAGCACAATCAAACATGTGACAATGACACACTTTCAAATAATGATGTTCCTATGGTGCTTATGGTGAACAACAATGATCGAGCAAACAAAACAATGGCATCAACTATAAACCAAATAGGACAAGCAATGTTTTCATTTTCATAAAAGAAAAAGAAATATAATATTGTAAGGAGCATAAGAGAATCATGGCTAGCTTGCCCATGCATTGCATGCTAATCTTCCATCCTCCAGTCGTGCTACTTGTTGCTTAGGGGGGCTACTATCCTTTCTTAATGATGCCATTCTTGCTACCTTTCATTGGAGTTCATTGGTTTTTCTATAGCACCAATGCTCCTGTCAAGTTGTGCTTATTCTCTTTGCTACCACCATTGGTGTCACTATTGCTTCTACAAATCTAACATCGTCATTGTTGCTCTCTTTGTTTGTATATGTTGTTCTTTAGGATGCAATTGCGTTGATTCTATGACTTATTGTTGTTTGAAGGTGTTTTGATTTGTTACAATGCTCTCAAAAAGCACATCTAATTCATTATTGTTTCTTTTTTCATCATCATCATCTTTATTCCTTACCATGTCTTGTTGGACCTAATCTTTCTAATGCTTCTAGTGTGTTGGATGGAAGAGGGGTTCTCTCATAGGATAATATGGCTTCATTCTTGACACATGTACCATGGTCTTTGTGTTTTTTTTCTATATAACTAGTTTTTTAAATCATTTTCATCACTTCACATGGCCAAATTCGATACAACAACTTTCTTTCCATTTTTAAATTATGGATCGTAACTTCTTTTCTAATGCTCTTGTGACATTTGTAGGTTCCTTGGAATACATTATAACATTGCTATGATTTTTTTAAAGGTGAATAAGCCAATGCATTGCATTTTGCTTCTTTTTTTGAATTTTTATGGCATATAAGTCTACTAGAACCTTTGGATCTCTTCCATGAAGAGCTCGGCATGGACTTATTTCATTAAAGCTTGGATTGGTGGCTTGTTTGTGCAACAAATATGGTAAGTATCTATCCCATTCTTGGTGTGTTGGATCTGAATATATAGCTATCATGTTTTGGATTGTCCTATTCATCATCTTTAAATTAGTCCATTTGTTTGCAAATGGTAAGGTAAAGTAAACATTTTTTTAATACCCTTGGGTTTGCTTACCACTTATATCACTTCTAATGTAAATGGCTTACCATTATTTGATGGTATTTAGTCTAGACATGAATGCCTTCTTATTTGCAATATGATGTCTTGTTGTGCCTAGTATTACTTTGGTTGCATCACATCTTGTCAAATAAAATATTGGAGCCACTATATATATTTTCCCACTTGTTGTTTCTAGGAACATGCCTATCAAATCTCATATCATAGGTAGAAATGGAGGTTGTACTTTAATGGTATGAAGCCAACCATCCTATTTACATGTTGGTGTTTTATGCCCCTAATATTGAGCATATGATTACAAGTGCATTGTTATTGTGTGTCATCTTTGGCCTATAACACATTGAGTCAAAAATTCCAATACTTTCTTACACCATCATATCCAAATAATGGATGACTATGATGATCTCAATGTAAATTTTTACTATAACTTTTAAGATATCTAAGTCATGGATTGTTCTTATTAAAAGTAGTGAAGAACTTTGTTTTGAATCATGTATATTTTCTCATTTGAATGAAAGTGTTCTAACTTCAACTTTCCTATAATTTATACCATAACTATGTCTGTGACTTGCACCATGGCTAGTTGCTTTATAGAGAAAGGTAGCTTGATGTGCATTACTATATGAAATTGTTTATTTTAGAACTTTGGTATGCTATGAATTAATGCATTAGCTATGATATTTATGTAGCCTTTGCAATGCTTGATTTTGAAGTTATGTTTTAATAATTTTAGGACCCATCTTAATAATCTTCAAGGTGTTGTTTATGGATTATAACATATGATGATCTGTCTCTACCATGACTTGTGGACCATGTAAATAAGGGTATAGCTTCACAAATCCCCACACAATTGTGAGAACTTCCTTCTTTGTTGTAGAATAATTTACTTTACCTTTTGTTAGACCTCTACTAATATAACATTTTTGGCTACCAATTTTATTCTTCTTTCTCTTGTAATAAATACAGGTAGGGCCCAAGTCTTATGCATTTGTTCATGACTGAAATGGTTTTGAGAAATATGGATATTGTAAAAGTGATTATTGATTAGTTAGATTTCTTAATTTTCAAATGTTTTGTTGCATTCTTCTATCCAATGATACTTTTCTCTTTTTTAAGCAATTTCTACAGAGGATATATTACTACTTCTACATTTGGTATGAATGTTATGGAGATGGCCATTAACCCAAAAGCCTTTGTAGTTGTTTGAATATTTTTTGTGCAACATAATTTGTGATTTCTAACATTTTTACTAGATCTACTTTTATTCCTTTGCCAAAGATGACCCCCTAAAAATTCAAGCCTTGCTACTCTTGTGCACTTCTTGTTTTAGGTATTCAAGCTATATATTTATAACTTGCTCTATACTTCTTCAAGGATCATAAGATGTTTATTTCATGTTGTATTATACATTAGTATGTCACCTAAATAAATCACTAGAACCCTTCTTTCAGTTAGATCTTGAAAAGATTTCTACCTATTCTTTGAAATTTGCTTGGAGGTTTTGTTAAGCCAAAGGGTATAAAGTTAGATTGAGAGTGTCTTACTAGAATTTTGAAAGTTGTTTTTGAAACATTTTTTGTACTAAGCAATATCTTCTACTATCCATAAACTAATTTGATCGATGTCAAGTATTTTGACTAGCCCAATTGATCTAAAATATAATCCAATCTTGGTAATGGATAAAAATCCATGATTTTAACCTTGTTCAAGGGTCCATAAACTTATTGTCCATTACCTTTTTTTACAAGGTGTAGTCCTGCTACCCCATACTACTCTTGGATTATCAAAAACTCCTTTTTTCAACATGTTATTTATTACTTCATTAAATATTTCTATCTCCCTTGGTAATCTTCTTCTCATCGGCATTTTTATTTGTGGAATTGGATATGTTGGTATTCCATGACATATTGGTGCATGGATAATTCTTTTCTTCTTTGTACAATTTTGAAGGAGCCTTTGAATGTTTCTTTTTTGCTATTGTATGGGTGTGACTTCCATCTAAACCTATTGAAAATGATTTCTTATCGAGAGTGTTCTAACTAGCATTTGTGTTGATTTTCGTAGTTTTAAAACTTCTTCCCTAAAGTTTGGAGATGTTTGATGAAGTCTAAGACAATCACATCCTAAGTTAAAGAACAAAGTTGATGTGAATGGAGATATGCTACATGATATAGTATTCAACATCCTAAGGATAGTGGAACTATAGCATGCATGCAGAAATGATATAAGTTGCATATGTCTCCAAAGGGGAATATAATCAATCTAGCATCTTCAACTCTAGGTTATCATTTTGTACTAAGGATTGTCTAATTGATTAAAGGATGCTCTTGAGTCTAATAATGTAGTGATATTTTTGTGTGTTGTATTTGCAATTATCAACGCTACTAAGTGATTTTGTGTTTGAATGTTGGAGATTGCATCCTGTGAATGGCAATGCCTCAATAGCTATTTGTTCAAATGTTTTCCTAGACTGTCACCAATATTATTGTGTCTTCTTCATTGAGTTGGACATTCTAAACATATGTTTGTTTGGCTTTAAGTTTGTTGTACTATTACTCAATAGAAGCATTGGTTGACCTTGAGCATCTCTAATGGTGGATAGTGATCTTCTATCTACAATTTGGGAGTTTTCACCATCAATGTTCATCAATGTGGGACCATCCAATCCTATATTTGTCTTTGTTGGGATCTAAAATGGACTCCACAATGGCTCTTACACACTCAAGCTCACTCTCAATCCTCACAACCCAACCCTCCATGGCACTGTGGCCATGAGCGATTAGAAGACTCACTAGAGAGTCTCATACTACACTAAAACATTGTGTTTATAGTCAATCCTAACTCCAAGAAAGGAGAGTCACATATAAAAAGGGTGTAAACACCCTTGTAATATACACATAGGTGCCTCCTTGCTTGAATGTTGTGGGCTCTATCTTAGGCATCCTTTTTTATTAGGATTTCTGTCTGTTGGGTCTTGTTCTCTATGCAAAATGAGTCACTTCCTCTCTACCCACTTAATTCCCATGACCTTATCTATGACTTGAATCTCCTCTCTTTCTCACTTGACCCACTTAATTCCCACGAACTTATCTATGGCTTAGACCTCCTTACATATACTTGGTTTAAGAGAAAAAAATTGCTATACATTGATATATGCAAGAATAATGCTTTAATGCATACATGGATGGATTGTGCTCAAACAACATTTAAAAAATAGTGTGTGTATGCCAAATATATTTTCATAAGGCATTTTCCATGCATGCAAAACTATGTCATAGTGCAACATTGCAATGTTATGGTACCGAGTCCTCCAGTCTCATGCTACCATAGCATATACATATAATTACAAAATTGCACCTAAGAATACTTTGATAATCACAAAGAAAACTAAAAGCATCTCATTTTATCATTTCATCATGATTTTAATGTATTGTCTCTTTGTCACATGGTATGTCACACTTGCGAGTATACCAAGGCTATCCTCATGCTACAAGTCCACATTAAACACACTTAATGATGATTATATTTATGTATTCTCACCAAAATGATGAATTTTCTTATAAGCAATAACATTAGAAATATTACACTAATTTTTCCTTATTTGTTGATATTTTTTACTATTTATTAAGAAATTTTAGAATATCTTATTTTAATTTTGACTATTTTCACGAAGCAAAACAAGAAAATATAGTGGACCATCATAGAGACTCATATTCAACCCATGTGAACACGATAAATTCTCACTTTCATAATGTCATTCACCTTCATCTACCTCGCGTATGCCTCAGCTCCCCCAACTCCCTCAGCACCTTGAACTCCCTCACGGAAGCCTCAGATCTGCTCAATAGAAGGTGCATACATATTTATTTTTCAAATAAATAAATTTTCTTGTTTTGTCACTTGAATCGGCCACGGAGTTATTATAAGAATTGAGTTTGAACGTTGCATTTGCATGTTGGAATAATAAGGGAAAGAAAACGAAAATCTCCACTGTGAGAACAAACTCTAAACCACTTTTCTTGGCAACGTGTGATGAAGTAACTTGTAGGTTCTCCCTCTCATGAGAAAGTAACTTTGGAATGAAATGCCGAAGCAACCGAAAATCCCGACTGTGATAAGAAACATTGCTTCAATGATCGGAACAATTCCAAAGCCAGCGAAACCCGACTGTGAGAAGACTTCTTGCTTCCGCCCACGGTGCGATAGGATAATTTTAAATCTTTCGAAACACCCTTATCGCACCGTGGGCGGAAGCACTGTCATATCTTGACAGTGAGTGTCCTTCAATGATTGGAACAATTCCAAAGCCATCGAAGTTGGACTGTGAGAAGACTTATTGCTTCCGCCCACGGTGCGATAGGAGTATTTCAAATCTTTCAAAACACCCTTATGGCATCGTGGGCGGAAGCACCGTCTCTGTGACTTTGCGGTATATAACAGTGTCATCTCTTCTCCTCTTGGTGTTTCTCTTCCCTTCTTGCGCCTACTAGATCATGAGGCATGTTGTATACATCTTCCGTTCACGGTGCGAGGATGGCGATTTGGGACCTTCGGATGACATTCATTGCTCCGTGGGAGATATGTTCTCACGGCAAAAACATTTTTTCTTTTGGTATAACTTCGGGAATGTATAGTTTCTCGCAAAGGTTTTTTTCATCTCCACTTCTCTTCATGTTTATCTTCCCTCCTTGGGCGATATGGTCTCAAGCCAAATATATTTCTCTCGTGTCAGTTTTATAGCTTTCCCATCGCTAAGTTTTCCGGCAATGTTTCGAGTCGTTTCCAGTCCCAAGGGAGGTGAAGGTTTTTTGATAGTTTGAGGTTTTCCGGCCATGGTGCCAGTAGACGATTTCGGTTTGTTCAGATATCAGTTATTGCTCCGTGGGCGATGTGATATTATTTTGTTTATAAATCTTCTTCTATGTTCTGGAGATTATATTTGTTCGCTTTTACTATAATCTTGTACATTTTGTTTCATTGATAGGACATCATTTTTAACAAGTTTTTTCCCTTTTTGTAGATATGGTGCGCACTAAGCGAACTATGCGGCCAATGACAGAGGACGAAAAAAAGGCTGCCAGACTAAGGTTAGAGGAAGTTAAGAGGAGTAAGCAATCGTCTGGAGAGAAGGAGGTTTTATCAGTTTCAAAGGGAGGAAAGAGCAAAATGAAGGCTAAGTCCCAACTTCTACGTCAACAAAAGTTGTTCAAAGAAATAAGAAATGCCCAGGCAGTGGTAGATCTAGCTATTCCCAGGGCACCTCTAATGAGGGTTGTGAGGGATATCGCTTTGAATGTGAGAGGGCAATTTAGGTGGCAAAGTGGGGCTATTTTATGCGTCCACGAGGCTCTTGAGGGCTTCATGATAGATTTTTTGAATGACAGTAATATTTGTGCCACACATGCTAGGAGAGTTACACTGATGGATAAAGTTGTTAGTAGGGTGAGGTATAGATTTGATCCTATCCTCAGGCCTCTTCCAATGAGAGATATGAAAGCTTTAAAGATCCTCAGTGTGCCTCCAACATTGAGGAGAAAAAGAAGCAGTGAAGTCAAAGTCCAGGACATTAGTGAGAATGTCCCTGCCACATCAAAATACACAAAATTGCAGATAGAAAGAGAGAGGAAAGAAAAAGATGCACAAATTGAGAGAAAGAAGGAAAAAGAGATTGAATTTAAATTTGTTTATATGTGTCTAAGGTACATATGTTCCATTGGTATTTACATTTTAACTAAATTTGATAGTTTTAGTGGTACATATTTTTGATAGTTCCATTGGTATTTACATTTTAACTAAATTTGATTATTTGTTTTGCAAGGTATTACTTAAAGAGTTGCCTCCTAATCAAGCGGAAGAGATACTTATCTGTGACCCATTGATAAGTTTACAACTTGTAAACTTATCAATCAAGTCAAAAGATATTTTGCATTATTTTGAGCACATAAAGAGGACCTCACAATTTGTCATCTTGCCTTTTGTGGAGAAGTAAGCTATAATCTTATTTCTTTTTGTTTATTTATTCTATTTCATGTTTCAATCCATTGATATTCATAATTTGCTTCTTGAACATTTTGTAGCTCACATTGGAGTCTGTCTATTATAAACTTGCAAAAAAGAACTGCTATTCCTATGAATAGTCTACTAGGAATTCATGGTCAAGTCAAACTGTAAGTGTTTCTCTTCTTTTCGTGTTATTATTACTATTGTGTAAAAATTTAATTTCTTCACATCCTAAACCATGCAATTCTACATTTCAGGGCAACAAAAAGACTTATCCTGGCTCTAGGGTCAAAATATCTAGAGTGGAGAGGTGATGAGGAGTTCAGACTCCACAATCAACCTGTTCCAGCTCAACAAGATTCTACATCTTGTGGATGGCATGTCGTAGCCAATGCATGGAAATACATTTTGTGCAAGTATAGAAATTATGATATCAATGTGAGTTTGCTTCCAGAAATGTTTATAGTTTATTATATTGAGATATATTTTGTGTTGTAGTTCTTATTGATATGGTATTTGAATCTTACAAATGTATTGTGATTGTAGGCATTTGGCACGACCGAGACTTACGTATGGAGTGTTCATGCTCAACCTATAAAGAACATTCTTGATCACACAATTACTCCAGATGATCCAGAGAGCCCACTACCTGAATTGTTTGAAATTACGAAGAAGAAAGGGATGCCCAAAGTATCACCAGTTAAACACTTTGCTTTTAAGCAAAAGGAGAAGGAGAAAGGATCCCCACAAAAATCGAGAGGTCCCAAAATTATATTTGTTTCTAAGATCAAGGGTGGAGAGAAAAGAAAAGAAGATGAGAAAGTGGACAAAAAATAGAAGGATGTGTAAATTACAATCCCCTGCATGTATTATTTATTATTTGCTGATAATCCAAAAGCTGATTTTAAGCTTTTGGTTGTAAAAAATTTGTATGAATACGAAAAGTTGATTTTTCTAAACCTCTGTACTCATTATAAAACTCAATTTACTACACCTTAATCCAAATTTTGAATTTGAGCTAGATTCTATTAGTATATAAAAATTTGATAAGTGCGAAAAACATCAAATGAGAACTTTGTATTAAAAACTTGATAGATAGAAGCTTACAAGTTTGTACTTCAAATCCATTGGAAAGAAGATCCTAATAAACCATGCTTAACCCTTCAATTTCCCAACTTGCATCTACAAATATTTTGGGCTCCATTCGCGATCGAATTTTCTTTTTCTTTATCTTGAACATAGCATTGCTGACATCTTCAGCTCCTATAATGTTGAGATGCTCTCTAACATTAAAGAGGCTCCAATGTGTAGTTGCACTCACAATCTCCACAACATCACTGGGTAAAGTTATGGATATTTGAAGAGGTAAAACTGGTCATTTTTCTGCTTGCAATGGAACCCAAGAATTATTCTTCTTCATCCAATGCTCATAAGAAAAACGAATATATAATGTCATACGAGCCTTCACATATCTAAAAGATATTGAAGACTCTATAACATTGCACATGAATATATCATTTTTGTGCTCTCCTTCTACAGTACTCCATTGCTCTCCAAATAGACAAACCATGTGCTTTGCTACTACCTTCTTACACACAAACATGGTAGGTGTTTTTAAAAGTGTAAATCCATCAAAAATGGCAACAAAGATATGAAGTGGGCATATCCAACTAATGCCCACTAAGCGAGTTGGCTTTGTATATTTCATAGATCCTCTAATATCGGCAAGCATCTTTGATTTCATGAGTGTAATAGTCAAATTATCTAGAGCTAGCCATTCAACAGATGAAAGGGATGGGGATGTTATGATTTCTAATGTTCCAAAACCACCATCATGCTTGGGCACTATATATGAGTGCTGGTAAAAATATATATTTTCTTTAACAAGGTTTGCACCACTTTTGCCGTAAAATAATGCCTCTCCAATGTGTACATGAAAGGCTTGGAATTTTCCTATGAGGCTTTGTAGTGGTTGTTCCTCCATTAAGTTGGAAGGGAATATATCTGAAACAATAAACAGTTTCCAAATGTTAAGATTCGAAGATAAATCTTATAATTGTGAGTAAGATTAACAAAATGCAAACAAGATCCTTTATTCTACTTACAATTACATGGAAAGCAAGTCTGTTGGCGAACATAGATATCCTGTGGAGTATAAACATGTTTCACGATGGCAACAAGATCTCCATTGCTCAATTTCTTGAATCGTTGTAAGTGACCCTTCCAATGGTGCTCCATCACACCACGTTGTCGAACTCGGTGTGGCCCAATTGCAGAGGTTGTAGAAAAATCCAATCACCCTTTCGAAACGTCTCTCCAACCCAAGCACCGTTAGCATCCCTTGTATTGTGAAGCAATATCTCCTCTATCTCATCTCTGGGTCTTCTTTGTTTCACCGCCATGAAAGTGAGGTTCCAAAAAGCTAAACAAAGAGAGCAGAAGTTTTAAGCAACTAAAGACGAAGTGATGGTAGAACAGAGGGAAACGAGCCAAACTTCTCAAATGAAGTAACTAAAGATGAAGTGATGGTAGTGATGATGGAAACGAGCCAAAATTTTCAAATTATGAAAGCCAACATCATAGTCGGATGGAAGGACATATGTACTATGCTACTTTCTATGTGGTAGAGGACTGACAATGTAGGTAGAGGACTGACAATTGAGAGTAAAGGGCTGACACTTTTAGGTGACAAACAGAACTGACATAGCCCTATAATACTAGTTTGACCCTATGATTCCAAGGAGACAAGAATCGCACAGCACTTCAATCCTATTGGCTCGTTGCTAATTACCGTCATTAGCAAAGGGCCCTTCTTAAGCCCAAATGCCCCCTAATGGAGAGGGATGGGCATAGGAGCCCCCTTAGACTTCTAAGATTTGATGTAGGTGTGGGCTGAAGACCTTGTAGTGGAGATTGAACTTGTGACTACTGCACCTTAGGAGCTATGGAGAATTTGACAGAAGTTAGAGAACCGGTGCGGATCTCTACATAGAATGTTGTGCCTCCCTCCTTATTTGGAACAAGATTCATTTGATGTATGAGGATGTTGACAACAATGTGAGAATGCTTGATTTTTCTTATTCTTGCATTTGTGTGGGCAATGTGCAATGTAGACAAGTTGTGTGGGGTATATGGGCCTTACCACCTCCTCAATTCTGATTACCTTACTCACGGGCAATCTTGTCTCCACAAGCTTAGAGACGTTGACTCGGAGCTCTTATTCCTCAGTTGTCCAATTGGCGAATTCGAGGAGCCAATCATCCATGGTTTGTATTATACATGCCCATATTGTAAATTGAAGATTTCAAGAGTTCCTCCGTGGGGGCACCAAAGAAATGATGGTGGAAAACTGTAGCCCAACAAGGGTGGCCTCTACACCTCCATCAAGCTAGGACCACAATCACTCTAAAGTGAGGGAATGGGTGCAATCGAGTTGCCTCCTTACTAATGCACCACTCCACAAAACTCACATGAAAAGGGTACCACCTAGCATGAATGGGCTAGGACCGTGATGAGAGAAGAAGAGGAGGCCCATGATGGAAAGATGAGTAGAGTTGTAAGAATAAGAGTGAGATGGAGGTGTATGGATACGATGAGCGAGAGAGAGGAATAAGTGGAAAAATTCTTCAAATTAGAGATGGGGAATAATCAAACTACAAGGTGCAAATCCATAAAACAAGCTAATCATGGGGGTCAATACCATTGCCAATACCTTTGCCTTATTTGAATTTTATGGCAAACTTGCACAAAGGAAAGGAGACCAAAGAACCGAGATGACACTACACACTTAGCATGAAGAGGTAAGAACACAAGTACACAGCCATATAAGGCAACCAAAAGACCATAAGGAGGAGATAAAAGAGGATGTGCAGACCTGCGCCTCAAAATATAAGCAAGGTTTGGAGTAGAAGCATTGCTGTTCCCTTCGTTTGGGTGGGAAAGAGAGGTAGAGGGTGTGGCAATGAGGGAGAGAGAGCTAGAATGGAGGGAAGAAAGCAAGCGGGTGCTGATGGAGAGGAGGTAGAGGGTTATTGCGGACTTGAAGCTTTCAAAGTGCATCCATGGAGGGCTTGGTTGGTGGCATCTCCTCCAAGTGGGGATGAAGAGGCTATGGGAGAGAGGTGGAGAGGCTAGGGTGGAAAAGAAGAGAGCTTGGATGGAGAAACATCAGAAGGGTATCCGCATGAGTGAGAGAGCATGCATCAATGAAGGGGAGGGCCTCTATTTATAGGTGTTTTTGAGGTGGGGTTGGGTTAGAATAGAACCATGGTTGGGTTAAGGGTAAGGAAAATATTTTATTGGGTAAGGGTGAGTCACCTGCAGTGAAAGGTTCAAGTTTAGTATTTTGACCATAACTTTCTATTCGTAACTCTGTTGTGGCAAATTGAAGTTATCTATGCAATCCAAGGAATCCATTGTTGAAGAGAAAAGTCCAAAATAGTGCTTGGAATGACAGTGGGGAATGCATCTTGCCGATGGTGTCTCTTGGCATGTCCTTCCAAGGCCACCTCATGTGGCTCCAAAACTTTTTCTTTCTTTTTGAAAATGATGGCTCAAGGCATCTTTGAAAAACTTGTGCAAGGGACTCCTAAGTCAAGATGAGCATCTTTTAGGTGGATATGGGACAAATGGGATGACATATAGGATGAGGTTTAGAGTGAATCAAATAGGTGAGTGACAAGTGGACTACCTTGGGTAGAAGGTGAAAAGGGTATATATACTTACTTACTTACTTTACCATGGGTAAAAGTGGGTGGTAAAAAGTAAAAATAATATGGTAAAAAAGTGAAAATTTTTGAAGGGGTGGAATGTGGTCCTCTATATGTGGTGGTCATGTGTGTGAGGGTAGATAGTGAAGTATAATATAACATGATAGTGAAAAGTGGCCTAAAATATTATCTATAATGCTCTTATAATTCATAAAGTATTATTAGAGGATAGTGTGTAGCACTTGTTTATGATGGTTTTAGAGGTTGTGAAAATCATGGCTCAATGGCATAGCTCTTTGCCCTAACAGTAGCCCTTTTAAAACTTTCCCTAGTAAATTGAAGTTTCAATTCATATCTTGAGAGTGTTCTTGCTGGCAAGGACAATAAGATTAGGATGTGTGAGACTAAGGGGAGTAAGGCCATCTTGGCTATAAAGCATGTCATACTCTACCAAGATTCCACATTCTAGTATCTCATCATAAACACAAAGACATCTTCTCAAACAACTTACATGGACTAGAGGATGAATCATGTAAGTGGCTAGCAATTCTATTTTGTAAGCAATGGGGCCCACCTTCCCAGTAATATTAACGTGCACACTAAATGTAGTAAATTTTTTTGTTGTGTATCGTATCTCTAATGCTTGAGAGTTCACTAGAAAACTTGTTCACCTTCTTGAAAGGCAACCTTTCTTGGGTTCCTATTTGCAAAATTATTGTAATGGTCTTGAAGTACATTGTGACAAGCCAACCATAACACATACTTGTCATGTTGAAGAGCATTCTTAAGTTGTTTGCTTCTCTCTATAACCGATGCAATCATAATAGGTGATATAGGTTGAAAACCATACACAAACATACGTGGAGGAAATTTTGTAGTCACTTGCTTAGCACTTTTGATAGAAAACTTTAATATGGGAAAATAGTCTTCCCAATTAAATTGTTTCTTTCTAACATATGCTCATAGCATGCCTTCAAAAGCTTTATTAATTTGCTTGGTTTGGACATGTGTTTGAGGATGATGAGTGGTGCTAATGTTGAGATGCATATACAATCTTTGAATTATCACTCTCCAAAATTGTCTGTTAAAGATCGTATCATAATCACTTGGTGGCTCATATAGCTTATAAATAGTCTCCATGAATAGCGATGCCAATTCTTGAGTCTTAATGGTAGTTTTGGTGGGAATAGATCATCACATCCTTGTAGGTTGATCCATGACTACCCAAAAAGTATTATGCACTCATTGATTGTTTGGTAATCCTATAATTAAATCCATAGAGATACACTCCTACATGCTTATTAGAATCTCCAACAAATCTATAAGCACAGGTGTCTTCAAGTGCTTAGTTGTATTGGCTTGAAACTTTTTGTTGTGCATAATATGCTCTTCAATGTCCTTGTGCATCTTAGGACAATTAAAGTGTCACACACAAGTACATAGGTCCCCAGATGACCCACAATAGGACACTCATTCAAAATTTTGCATAATGTCTTTATGTGGTACACATACTCTACCCTCCTATATTAAGTACCCATTACTGATGGTAAAATATTTCCATCAATGCAACTCATCACTCATCTAGAGGAGAATTGTGTGTGGAATGTGCATCATATTACACAATTGTAGACATGGGATCCTTTCATTTAACCATCTTTTATGCAATGCCATACACTCAATGATGTCTTTCAATGGTTCAAGAAACTTTGCTCTTAAGTTCTATGATCAAGAGTTTCTCAATCTCAAGCATTTTACTAAGTTCATCTACTAACACATTGTATCAACCCATTTAATGCTCTCCTAGTCAAATCAAACCTTAAAATTTATGCCATAAGAGTAGTGATGCCACTTTTAAAGAGCATAAATAATTTCAAAAAGCTCATGCTTAGATGAAGATTAGGTCTATTGATTTTTATTGATTTTATTTCTCTCAAAAGCTACACGTCACCCTACAAAGGCTACAGCTATTGTAGCTATATATAGCTAGTCCTAACTTATATTAGGTCTCACCTATACATATGTGACTTGTGTCTAGTATTAATCATTCTTAGGGAGTGTAAATCATGTCTTGTCTCTGGTCTCATCTCATCCTTCACTTGTGTTCAACATGGTATCAAAGCGTAAATGGTGTCTCATGTTTGGTCTCATCCCATCCTTCACTAGTGTTCAACATCGTATTAGAGCAGCTCTAAAGAGAAGGAAAGTATAGAATTCTTTTTATTTTTAACATCTCTCTCTCTCTCTCTCTCTCTCTCTCTTAGTAGTTATGTGCTATGTTTAATGTTGCATTCTCAAGCTTTGTGTTGCAGGTATATGTAGAGAATTTTTGGCATGAGCTTTTCTAATACATGCAATTCTTTTAGTGCTCTTGAATCTTGCTAAAACAATTTGTTAATTAGAGTTTCTAGGTAAAATAATCAAAACAAGTTCTCAACAATACTAAATGGGGAAATAGAATCTCTTGTGCATTCTAGATTTGCTTTCTTGTGATGAAAGTTACACTTTTGGTAAAACTTATCATGTAAGCTATACTTTGGCATTGTCTCCAATTTTAGTACTGTTATTGTAAAAACAAAAAATTCGTGTGCCATAAGTCTCCACTTTTGGGTGTAGTGTTATAAAAAAAAAATGAACTCTTGTAAATGTAATAAGTAAGTGTGTGAATGCATGTGTCTTGGAAGGAGAAAGTCTTCAACAAGAGATTTCTCAAACCATTTCATACTCGTCTCACCCAATCATGGAAATGCTATGCATTCCAGTTGAAATGACTTATTTTTTGGCTGATTTTTGTTGTTTTTGAGAGCTGAATGGTTGATTTTATGAGATGATTGATTGGTTTGGAAGTGGTTTGAGAGTGTTTTGGATGATATTGATTGTGTTTTGGAAGTTCATGATGTTTATTAATGGAGATATGAGGTTCTGTGATGTTTTGATAGGTTCTGATTGCTTCTGTATAGCTTCTGTTTTGTTCTGATTGTCTTTTGTAAGGAGGGATGAATTGATGATTGATGAAGATTGAGATATTGTGAAAGCTTATTGAATGGTTTGTGAGAGTTTGGAATGGTTTGAGTATGAGTTATGTGGTTTTGATGACCTTCTGTAACCTTCTGTAGGTCTTCTGTAGAGCTTCTGTTTCTGTTCTGTTCTGTACTGTAGCTGTTCTGGTACTGTTCTGTAGACTGTTCTGTATGCTTCTGTATGTGTCCTGTTGGATGAGAGTGTAGCTTGGGAAAGTTTTCTAGCCTTGGAAAGAGGTGAATACAAGTGCAAAAGAGCTGAAAGAAGTAGCTGTTGAAGACTCAAGTGAAGACTGGAGTGAAGTGACAGTAGTGAGCTATGAAAGGACACTGTAGTGGCTCTAGTGATCCTTCATATCAGACATACCTCTTGGGAGGGGTATCCACGACCTAAGAAGGATTATTGAGAGTGATTTTGAGAGATTGTAGTGAGGATATGATGTATTATTGATGGAGAGAGAGAGAGAGAGAGTCAGAGATAGCCAATTCTACTGAAACAGAGTGATTGTATATGAGAGATTGAGAGAGAAGACTATGAAGATATTGAAGATGAATACTATGTGATGTATTTCCATTCAAAGATGGTGTATTCCTTTGCTTTCTTTGTTCTATTGATGGATTTTGTGAAGATGTTTGAGAATATGGTTGATTCTATCAAATCCGTGGGAGATCTACATGATGCTGCATAAAGATTTGTTGTGCATGGTGTTCTTTTCTTCATTGTGATCATATGAAACATAATAAACAAGCTTGTTGATGTTACAAGATAGATTTTCTTGCAAGAGAATTCCCTTTTCCTTGGTGTTTCTCTTGGAGCTCCATGTTTTTGGTGCGCAGCCGGGGAAACTTGCCATCAACAAGCACTAGAAGAGGCTGAAAATGAAGGAATTGGCATTGCCAAGAAGAGAAGAATTCAATGGATGTTTGTAAAGTTCCTTCTTCCACTGAAGAGTTGGAATTTCTCATAATCAAAGCCACTTTCCACAAGAAGTTCATCCCACAATGGCGGAAACACATCACCATCATGATGCATGCTCTATGTAGTGGACAGTTTCCTCTTCCTGTTGAAGCAATAGAAACTTGCATCTTGGTGGCAAACTGTTTGGGGACAAACTGAAGAGAAGAAACAGAGAGAATGACCATACATGGAAGATTTGGCATTCATTGAGAAGTTTCCAGACATCATCAAGTGGGAGATTGTGAAGAAGCTTCAGGAGTCTTGGTCTGTAGAGGTTCACAAAGACAAGAAGGAAAAGAGTTGGAATTTGTTTATGGATGCTCAACAGCAAGATACATGAGATGCTTGGTGCACTGATAATCTTCTGTTTGTCCAATTAGCAACCCACTGGAAGTTGGTAGACAGAGTGTTTTTCACAACATACACTGTTGAAACCATCAGAAGCTGGCATTACTATGATGATGGCACCACCACAATGCTTAGATGTATGCATTTTGATACCTTCAAAACCGAATACCTTCCTCTGTGCAGTGGTATGAAAGCAGAATTTAGAGACGTTGAAAAGGAGAAAGTAGAAAAAATGTTGGCAAGAGAGTCCTCCAGAGACTGAAGCCTTCTGTTAACCCTCTGTGGAGCACTAACAACATAGTGGAGCCAACCCCCTGATGAATGACGCAATAAGGAGGCAAGCGTTAGAACGAGTCCAGAGGTACGTGAGAAGAGAGAAAGCAAAAATCAGAGTCGAGAACGAGCTCGCAGCAGAAGCCGCCTTTGACGCCGCTGTGGAACTATTTACAGAAGTCCCAATGGCACATCAAGTCCTTCCTCCTCCTGCTGGAGGTCCACTTCCAAGCCAGATCCATCCTGGAAATATTGATGACAGGCCATCGAATGTAGTTCCATTGCCAGTTTTTAAGGGAGAGTACAATGAAGACCCCGATCTTCATGTAGCAGAGTTTATGGTAGCATGTGTGGCTAACAATGCCAGAACCCCCGAGCATTGGTTGGCAATATTTCCCGCCACTTTCAAGGGCGCGGCGTTTCAGTGGTATGAGAGACAAGCAGCAGGAACTTTTGGCACATGGGACGACCTGAAGTTGGCCTTCCTCACTAAATTCAGGCGTGAAGGTTTTGAAGAGCGAATGCGAGAGGAATTTATGAATTTAAGTCAGTCCTCTGGAGAAAGAGTAGAAGCTTATGTCTCACGAATGGAATCCATCCTGAAGAGATGGACTAACCATAATCTAGATGATGGCATTCAGAAGGGGGTGTTTATCAGAGGATTACAACCAGAATTCCGTAAGTTTGTAGAGCTGCAAAGACCAGCCACACTGCAAGCTGCAACAGAAGGTGCAAGACTGTACGATGAAGTGGAAGCTAGATTGGCGATGAATCCAAGAAGAGGGGTCCTACCTCCTCTGATGCCAGGAATGATGTACCCACCAAATGTAGTCCCAGGGACTGTCCCCTACCCCTACCAACAGATGCCCTCAGTATCACAGTACAGTGCACCAAATCCACGGTGGCCACAATCAATGCCTCAAATGATGGTTCAACCACAACAACAATGGTCCCAACTAATTTTCCCAATGCCAAATCAGCAGCAACAGTGGAACCCTACCACAACTGGAGCCAACAGTCAACAGTTCAAACATGAGCTTTGAATCAGAATCAGAACAGAGACCCCTCTGCACCAATCTAACCTGTTTATGCAGTGATTACAGAGACTCCTCAAAACCCTACTGCCAGTACCTCAGGAGGAGAAAGCTTGAAGGATTATTTATCCAACTCAGTTGAAAATATTAAAAAGGAGTTGATGGATGTGATTACAGAGCAGCTACAGACGCTGAAAGTGAATACCGCTAGCATATCCAACGTTGCAGGAGCAGGAAGAGATGTGATGCGGTCAAATACTTGGTGTGGTAAGTGTCATCAAGCAGGCCATTTAGCCACTGAATGTACACGAAAACCAACCATTCCTGGAGCCTTCTGTTCCTATTGTTTGCGGAAGAACCATACAGAGGACATTTGCTCTCTGAAGGAGATGCACGATAGGCGAAGGAAGGAAGAAGATGCAAGATTCAACTTGTTGGAATCCAAAATGACAACACAGGATATTGGACCCAAGCCTAGGAAGTTTGGTCCTAATTTCGGACCCAGAACATTTCCATCCCAAAGTTACAGAGGAAGACAGTCTGGCGGTGGTCAGAGATCAGAAGTGGAGTGTTACAGATGCGGAGAAAAGGGACACATTTCACCAAATTGTCCAAATCCTAGAAGCTCAGTGGATTCAAGCCCTTATGCAGTCGTTGCAAAGGAGAAGGCCACATTGCAAAAGACTGTCCAAGTCTAGCCCCAGTGAAAAACAATGCTACTGATAGTCCGCCGTCTAAGGCCCAAGAGCCTACCTCCAATTTAGTGGAATTAGAAGTTGCTGCCATCACACGTGCAAAGAAGAAGGAACCACCTATCCAGAAAGAAAATAATCCTCCTGCCAGACCAGTGAAGTTCAATCTTCCACCAGAAGAACAGAACATAACAGAGCCTGACAGTGCCGTACAGAGCACTACAGTGCCATAGAGAGTTACAGAGATAGTTCCAGAGACAGTACCAGAGGTCCAGGAGATAGAAGAGGAGGAAGTGCCACAAGGGACAGAAGAAGTTCCCATGATTCCTCTGTTGGAAGAAAGAGAGAAAATGAAAATGGGTGTTGTCCCATTCCCTAACCGGTTAGAGAAGCCAGTGGATCCTATTAAGGAATACGATCTGGTCAAAGATCTAGATACCTTTAAACCAAACCTCACATTCCGACAATTATTGATGTTGTCTCCCAGTTTGCCGAAAAAGGTTCAAAAGTATACTGACAAGAAGACGTGGCTTAAGGATTGCTCCTTCAACAGCAGCAAAGTCCAACAAAGCTCCAGAGCCTGTAAAAGAAGTGGATGTGGCTAACGCCTTCCTAGATCCGGGTACCCCAGAGACTGGCGTGTGGATAGAAGGCTGCTTCATTGCAAATGCACTGATTGATGGTGGTTCATTAGTGAACATTATGACGGATGTAACAATGAAGGATCTAGGCCTACAAGGTGTGCAACCAACCCAATGGCTCATCAGACTAGCGGATCAGAGCAGAATCAAGCCTTTGGGTATTCTCCCATATGTGAAGACTACAGTGGCTGGAAAAGATTATTGGCTAACCTATCTGGTGGTGAAGCCAAACTCTTATGGTACATCCTACCCCCTGTTACTGGGCAGACCATGGCTTTTTGAAGCCCGAGCAAGGACGGATTGGTTCAAAGGAACCTTGACCTTGGGACGAGGACCCAACAAAGTGGTGCTGAAGCTATATGGTTCTCAAAAAGGACATGGATCCACCTCCTTGGAATTATCTTCTGACTCGCCTAATGAGGCTATCGATGGAACATCAGCAGACGAAGATGCTGTCAAACAAATCCTTCCCAAGAAAACAGTGGCATGTTCCTTAACAGTGGATACTGTAAGCCGACTTCCAAAAGATGCAAAGTCCCTGTCAATGGGAGAATACTTCCTGCCTGAACCAGGAACGATTTCCCAAATCACTTCTAATAGTGAGATAGAAGCATGGATATACTGCTCTCCTTGTTACATGGCCATAGCAGAGCCAGAGACAGAGGCAGAAGAGGAAACAGAGAACCTGTTTTCTCCTACAGAGCTCCTACAGAGACAGAAGCAGAAGCAGAGGCAGAGACAGAGACAGAAGCAGAGACAGAAGCAGAGACAGAAGAGGATGGAGATGATATGGAAAAAGAGGGTTATGAAAGCGAGATGGAAGAATCTATTCCACCTGAAGAGGATATATATGAAGAAGAAGTTCCAGAAGCATCAGAAGCAGACGAGCTCATGCTATGGGACAGAATGGCGATGGTACCATTTGGTCTAGTAAATGGATCTTCTCATATGCAAAATCTTTATAAGAAATGGATTAAGAAGACCAAGCCGTCTTTTAGCAGTGGCTCATGCCGTCCTAACCCATCCTTGCCAAAGAAAGATGATGATGATGCACTGTGCCAACAAGCACCAGTCTCACAAACCCAACAGAAATCAGAGGGTCCCTATTTTGTGACGTTCCTGGATGTGTCATCAGAAGAGGAGTCTTCAAGACAAGAGGTAACTAATCTTGAAACCAAACTTGAAACGGCTCTAATCCCATTTCAACATCTCAAGGAGCAACCTAAGTCTCCACCAAAAGAAGAAGTTGGGTCTAGTGGGACATCAGAAGAGGACACCACTCCCTTGAAGGAGTCAGATCTGTATCCAGAAGCAGTCCGTGAGACCTTCATCCGTGAAGTAGAAGGTGAAAGGCAGTTAACTTTTGTGGATGCAGATGGCACTGAACACCACTTGAAGGTGGGTAGCAGCCTCCCAGAAGAGGAGTTGTCAAACTTGTACAACTTGTTGAAAGAAAATTTGGACGTGTTTGCGTGGTCCTACAAAGACCTAAAGGGGATTGATCCCACAATATGTCAGCATCATATTGACTTGGAGCCCGATGCCAAGCCAGTACGACAACGACAGAGGCGAATGAACCCGAATTATTCCACATTGGTAAAAGCAGAGCTGCTGAAGCTTCTGGAAGCTGAGTTTATCTATCCAGTGGCAAATAGTGAATGGGTTTCACCCATCGTGGTGGTACCCAAGAAGAATGGCAAATTGCGAATATGTGTTGACTTTCGAAAGCTCAATTCCAAGACGAAGAAGGATCACTTTCCTATCCCTTTCACAGACCAACTGTTGGACACAGTGGCAGGACATGAGCTTTATTCCCTTCTGGATGGATTCAGTGGATACAATCAAGTGTAGATAGCAGAAGAAGACCAGTCCAAAACAACCTTCACCACAGAATGGGGGACCTACGCTTATCGAGTGATGCCATTTGGGCTCTGCAATGCCCCTGCTACTTTCCAGGGAGTCATTAAATCCGCATTCCAAAATCATCTGCACGATTTTATTGAGGTATATTTGGATGACTTCTGTGTCTATAGTTTGATCCGTGAACACTGGGGACATTTGGAACAATGCTTTGACCGATGCCGGGAGTATGGGATTTTCCTCAACCCCGACAAATGCATCTTTGGGGTCTCTTCTGGAGTTCTGTTGGGCCACATTGTCTCTGCACAAGGGATATCAATAGATCCTGGAAAGATCGAAAAGATCGCAGCTCTGACAGCACCCACCAACCTCAAACAACTGAGGGGATTCCTAGGCCATGTGGGTTACTACAGAAGGTTCATAGCCCATTTTGCAACAAAGGCAACCTCCTTGCACAAGCTTCTGAGGAAAGATGCAGAGTTTACTTGGAGTGAAGAATGTGACAAAGCCTTCAACACTCTGAAGCAGTGTCTGATTGAGGCACCCATTCTGCAACCTCCTGATTGGACGAAAGAGTTTCATGTACACACTGATGCATCTATCGAAGGCTTAGGCACTGTCCTATGCCAAAAGGGCTCCTCGAAGCTGGATCAACCGATCTGTTACGCAAGCCGAAAAGTCACTGATAGGGAACGGAACTATACAGTGACAGAGCTAGAGTGCTTGGCAATGGTGTTTGCCTTAGAAAAGTTCCGTCACTATCTCCTATCCACCCACTTTAAATTTTATGTGGCATGAGGCCCTGTCCTTCCTGATGAACAAAGCAGAGGTGAAAGGATGAATGATGAGATGGCTCCTTCTATTTCAGGAGTTCGACTTTGAGGTAATTACCAAGCCTGGTCGTTCTCATGTTCTGGCTGATCATCTGTCGTGTATCCCACAAACTGCAGACGAGGAGCAGGATGATCCAGACCTCCCTGATGCTTCCCTCTTCCTGGTAGAAACTGTAACCCCCTGGTATGTAGACATTGCCAATCTGCTGGCAACCCAACAGTATCCTCCTGGTATTTCTAGTCGGAAAAGGAAGAAGCTCATGTTAGAATCAGCCCCCTACACCCTGCTAGGCGGTGCACTGTACAAGAAAGGCAAAGATGAAGTGCTCCGTAGATGTGCTGCAGGAGACAAGATTGGGATTGTTCTGAAGGCTTGCCATGACGAGCCATGTGGAGGCCACTTTGCAGGAGAAGCTACAGCCAGGAAGGCTCTGCTAGCAGGATACTGGTGGCCTACCATTCACAAGGATGCCTATGATTACTGTAAAAGATGTGATGCTTGTCAGAGAATGGGGAAACCCACCAAGACAAGTGCCATGCCACTGCAACCTATCCTTCCCCTAAAGCCGTTTGAGAAGTGGGGCATCGACTTCGTAGGCCCAATCGATCCTCCCACCAGAAGGAAACAGAACCGATATATCCTTGTATGTACGGATTATGTCACAAAGTGGTGTGAAGCTAAAGCCCTAAAGCGGGACGATGGTAACAGTGTGGCCCTGTTCATGTATGAGAATATCATCACCTGTTTTGGCAGTCCTTTAGAGCTGGTAAGTGACAGAGGCACTCATTTCCTTAATAAAGTTATAGAAGAGTTGACAGAGTTGTATAAGATCCGCCATCACAAGTCCACTCCTTATTACTCTAGAGCCAACGGCCAAGTCGAAGTTACCAATCGCATCCTCTGCTCGATTCTGGCAAGAACAATTGCCGCACATCGTCGTGATTGGGATGGTCGACTTACAGAGGCCCTCTAGGCGTACAGAACCTCCCATAAAGCAGCAACAGGACAGACACCCTTCCAGCTGGTGTATGGTACAGAAGTTGTTTTCCCTGTTGATTTGGAATTACCCTCTTTGAGAGTGGCTATCAAAGAGCGTTTGGGGGACGATGATTCACTGCAACGTCGTCTCCTGCACCTGGAATGTTTGGATGAAACTCGCAGGATGGCTCTACAGTGCATGGAAGCCATGCAAGCTCGATGCAAGGCTTACCATGAAAGCTTCATCAAGCATAAGGAGTTCAAAGAAGGTGATTTAGTCCTAGCCTATGATTCACGATTTGGCAAGTTTCCTGGCAAGCTCCAACAGCGGTGGATGGGCCCATATAAGATACTTGCCGTCAACCCTAATGGCTCTGTCTAAGTGCAGACCGTTGATGCCTCTGATGATCCCTTTCTGATCAATGGATATCACCTGAAGAAGTACTTCCCTCCTTGGGGATCTTGACAATCACGGTCACCTGATCCTTTCCCCCATTGGTGTGGCACTGTACTTCTTATGATGCTAATTCTGATAGCCGTTCTTCCGCAACTCCTGATGAGGTGGACACAACCCTCTGTCCCCTTAACCCTACCTTCCAGCCTTGATCTCTTATCCTCTATTTTTCACCTGCGACAGTGGCGAGGTTGGTTTTGATACATGGTCTTTCTACCATTCCCTTGCTTAATCCGAAGAGAAAGAAAAAAAAAAGAAAAAAAATACATATCGATCATGGGAGAAAAGGACTTAGGTCCCTGTCATGCCGACCTATTCTTCGAGAAAAGGTGGAAACACCCTCGGGAGTAGGAGAACAAGAAAAAAAAAAACAAGAAAAGAGAAAAAAAAACTTTTATGGGAGAAAATGAAGAAATTCCCTGTCATAGCAGGCCTCGTTCCAAGAAAAGATGGCACACACCCTTGGGCGAGAAGCTGGCTGTGGAAAAGGTGGCAACACCCAGCAGTCCAGAAAGTGGAATCATCACTTGAAATCCCCAGGATCCAATTCCGAAGCTACCTCCCTTGGTACGCTGTGTCCTGGGTCTCTCTACAGAGCGTCTAGCTGTCCTCTAGCAGATGACATGTTCCTATCCAACTCAATGTTCGATTTGATGGCTACCTCCCTGGGTACGCCTCTGATGACATGATCTTCATCGACAAACAATCAAGTGACGTGAGCTTTCATCCTAACCGGATGGGGACGTGAGTATGGGTTGCCCTCTGTAACTATCATCAGAGAGTGAGACAGAGGGTGGGCCGAGAGACCAGTCTTTTTCCTTCAAATCAAATGAGAGGTGAGAAGTGTGAATGAAGTGTTGCACACACGGGATGGGCCTCTCAATGCACAATGCACAATTTGTTTCTGTGCACTGCACTATAAGGCTCCCTGGCCTTCCTTCTCGCACCGTATGCCGGCACAAGGCGGGATGCACAGTTGCACCATCAAATGCGCACAAGGCATACAACCTTTGCACAAGTGACCGTGAGGATTACATCAATGGGTTTCAGGAAATGGCTGCCCTCCTGTATCTATCAGCAGAGCGTGAGACAGAGGGTGGGCTGAGTGAGACTGGAGTTTCTTCACTCAATTACCGAGAGGTGAGATTGAGGGACGTTACGACATTTGGAGTAAGGTGTGTTCCCGGTTCCCTATGCACCCATGGGATGGGTCTCTACCGTCATCACAGGACACGTCACCCTATTTTGTACACTGCACTGTAAGGCTCCCTTGCCTTCCTTCTTGCACTTATGCCAGATGGGTTGGACGCACTAATGCACCATCAACTGTGCACCTTGGCATACTTCTTCTGCACCATTCCCCCTTATCGATTCCTAAACCGGGTATGAGATATGGGTTTCAATCATTATTCCTCGAGTGATATTAGTCATGGGGCGAGTGACAGTTCTTTCATTCCATTTGAGTGACTGTGAGTTGATTGCAATATCCCTCGATATCGAATTTCCTACGATTCCTTCAACCAGCTACCTCCCTAGGAACTGCTGCGTGGTCCCTGCCATGAAGAACGTGTGCTGTGAAGATGCCTTGGTACCTTCTGCAGCCGACAACAACACAGGAAGTGTCATTGACAATCAACCTTGATCCTCAACAACATGGGCCAAGGTTTTCTAACCCTACCACTTTTGTTTCTCAGTGACATTCATGTCTTAAGTGTGGGGACGTTAGCGGATGGTCTGTTGCGTGGTCTTAGGTCCCTGTTTCTCGGTTAACCCTATCCGTTAAAGTCTTAAGTGTGGGGACGCGTCCCTGTGCGTCTATATTGCATACTCTTCTGCATATGCCTCAACCTGCTAATGCCTCTATGCCATGACTTGCTGTTACCCTAATGGGGTCCCTTCCCACCCACTCGTTCATTTTCCACCCACCCTTGGGGCTGTTCCCTTGCAGTTTTCCTTAATTTCCTGTTTTTGCTGTCCTGCCATGTGAAAGTACCCTACGTTCACCGAAGTCCACATCCAACCTTATACCCATGTTTCTCCCTTTGAACTGACCATTTTTTCTTTTTACCTACCCTTGTTCCGGTGCACGGTTTTCGAGTTATTAATTTTTGAAGCATTTTGCACAAATTAGCCGGTTTTCCATATGAACGTGCTTTTCTTGCTTCGAAACCATGATCTGACGTCATAGCCCTGACAACCAATTTTTCCCTGACATTTTTTCTTTTTACTCTGAGTCATTCCGATGTACGGTTTGTTCAATATTAATTTTCCGGGCTTTTTATGACTTTTTCGTGCGTCTTTTTGATATTTTTTCATGTGAACCTGCCTCATTTGCATCGGAATTCCAATTTGATTTGACAGCCGTGTCCCCTGTGCCTTCCCCTACCTTTTTCCTTTTTCCTCCACCCTCTTTCGACTTCTGGATTTTTAATTATTAATTTTTAAATGAGTTTTCGGGCGTATTTTTGGTTTTTTTGCATATGAACCCCTCCTACTTCCACCGGAACCGCGGTTTAACATGACAACCCTATACCATCCCTTCCTGCGGACATTTTTCCTTCTTACTGCATGTCATTCCGGTGATCGGTTCGTCCAATATTAATTTTCGATCCCATTTTCGGGTTTTTTTTTTGGTTTTTCCCACATGAACGTGTCTTATCTCAGTCAGAACTATGTTTTGATGTGATAGTATTGTCGGGCACGTCTTTCTGTACATTTTTCCTTTTTCCTGCACCTCGTTCCGATGCACGGATCTTCCGATATTAATTTTTAATTGTGTTTTTTGTCCTTTTTTGTGTTTTTTGCACGTGACCGCCCTGTCTTTCCCCCGGAACTCCCGCTGCACATTTTCCCTGTCTTCCCCCTGCCGTCCTGCCCACTTTTTGTTTTTACGCCCTTTCGTTTTGACGTCCGGATTGGAAGTTATTAATTTTTCTTTATTTTTATGTATTTTTACGCGCCCCTCCCGCGCGTGAACGCGCCTGTTTTCGATTTTACGCGTCTTAACGCGTCCCGGTCGCATCCGCGTGCCTCGTCCCCGCATCCGGGCGCCCTTTCAATCCCGTCACGGCAAAATTTTTTACCCCCGCCCCGCGCACGCGCGCGGGACGGGGGCTACGCCTCCTTTTTTGGCCCTCCCCCCACCCCTACCCTTCCTTGGGCACCCCCTACCCTACCCCGGCCATAACCCTACCCTACCCCACCCTACCCTACCCCTAACTCACCCCCTGGGCACCCCGCCTATTCCCACCCCTAGGTACCCCCCCATGGGCACCCCTACCCTTCCCCTTGGCCCCTACCCACACCCTTCCCTATCCCCTCCATCCTTCTCTCTCCCCAACCCCTCCCCACTCCAACTACCTCCCTTCCTCTCTCCCTCTCCCGCTCCTGCGTGTCCCCTTCCATCCCCTCTCCATCTCCACCTCAACCTCCATCTCCTTCACCCTTCCTTCTTCCTCCATCTTCATCCTCCTTCCCTTCTTCTCCTCCCTCTCGTCCCCTCCTCCTTCTCTGCTCCTCCCTTCTCTCCTCCCTCACGACGCCCTCCTTCCCCTCCTACTCCTCTTCTTCCTCTCTTCTTCCTTCCCTTCTTTCCCCGCCTCCCTCCTCCCCGCCATTCTCCCTCCCCTCCTTCCCCTCCCTCTTCCCCTCGTCCTCCTCTACAGCGCCCCTGCTTGCCGTGTGGACGCCCTCCTCGTCAGCCCTTCAGGTCGTCCGACGCCGTCCCTTCCAGGCCGCCCGTCCGCGACGCCGGCGCCCCGCCTCTGCCTCGTCCCCGACGCCCCGCCCGCGCTAGCCTTGCAGCCGCCCGCGTCTGCAGCGCCTCGCCCCGCCTCGTCCTCTCGACGTCCGCCGCCTTGCCCTCCAGCAGCCCGCCTCTAACGCCGACTGGGCCCGCCCTCTTCACGCCGTAACGACGCCACGCTGCCCCGTTGACCTCCGCGCCGCCCCGTTTTTTTTCCCCGCCGCCTTGTCCGCCTTGCCGCCGCCGTTGGGCTTCCTTCCCCCCACTGCACACCACGTGCACATTCACACACTTCCCCCATTTCCCTAACTTAGTCCCCATTCCCCCAGCAACCATACTTCCCCCATTTCCCTAACTTAGCCCCCATTCCCCCAGCACACACAGTTCCCCCCATTTCCCTAACTTAGCCCCCATTCCCCCAGCAACCACACTTCCCCCCATTTCCCTAACTTAGCCCCCATTCCCCCAGCAACCATACTTTCCCCATTTCCCTAACTTAGCCCCCATTCCCCCAGCACACACACTTCCCTCCATTTCCCTAACTTAGCCCCCATTCCCCCAGCACACACACTTCCCTCCATTTCCCTAACTTAGCCCCCATTCCCCCAACAACCACATTCCCCCCATTTCCCTAACTTAGCCCCCATTCCCCCAGCTAACCTATACACCTCCTCCACCCCCAACCTAATCCCCATTCACACCCCCGCGCACACCCATACACCCACCTCACCTAAGCCCCCTTTCCCACCATAACTACCCCATCCCCACCCAAGCCCCCAGTCCCACCACCAACCCACCCTACCTCCACACAAGCCCCCCTTTCCCCCCCAGAAACCCGCAGCACCGCTGAACTGCAGAAAACTCCTCGTAAGCCCCTTGTCACCCGCAGAAAACTCTCTTTACGCCCCCCTTTCATTTGCCGACAACCAACAGTCCCACGCAGAACCCGCAGATACCATTTTCCGTCCTTTGACATACGCGCGGGTGTGTACGCACGTGGCTGTTCGTGCGAGTGTGATTGTTCGTGATTGATCGTGCGATTGATCGTGCGCAGGTGCGGGACTTTGTTCGTCGGATGCTGACACGCAGCTGCCACGCAGCCTATTTCTGGATATTTTTGGATTGAGGAGAGCGCATTCTTTGCATTTCCATACACCCACTACTAGGTATTTCCCTTTTATTTGTTATTTTTTCAGCTACCCCAAAATCCACGGTTAATATAAAAATAAAAGAACAAACAACGAAAAAAAACCAAACAAACAAACAAACAATTACTAACAATAAATGAAACCTTAACACCACCATGGCACGCGCATTCGTGCTACACACACCATATATTTTTAATAAAAATAAACCCGCTGTTCACTTAGCACGCGCTAAGTGTGCTAAAGAGGCACTTTAATATTTTTTAATTAAAATGAACCAGCCGTCACAAGAGCACGCGCTGGCAAAAAAGCGCTCCACATCACCCTAATTTTTAAAAATGAACTTGCATTTAGAGACCCAATCTGGGTATCGAAGTCCAGGATTCAAATTAAAGCACCACTTTCACCTAATAATTGGTAATTAAATTTTTAAGAAGGAACCGCCGTTTTCTTGCTAAGGTTTATCACTTTATTAAAATGAACCTTTCATTAACTTAATTTCCCCCTCACTGCACTTAAATTCCCCTTTTTAACGAACCCGTTTCATGGGATGGGTATGCGCAGTCTTTGGAGTTATTTCCATGGTCAAACACCGGTTTATCAACGATGTGGTCTTGATGTGTGTAGTTTGTTGTGATGTTTTGGTTTAGTGTCTTTGTTACGGTTAAGGGTACGGTGTGTAGTTTTTTCTTTTATTGCCTGATACGGGGATTTTGGGTGTTTGTATGATGCATAGCATGAAGCTTTCGGTTGCATATGTCTAGAGGTCATGTCGAATTTTTTCTAGGCTGTGGTTTGCTTGGGGATAGTTGGTCGAGTCACGTTTTATTGTTTTGGTTGTTCTCTTATCCTTGGTTTTTTTTTGTCTGTTGCTTTGCAGGCATTCTCCTTGATTGTCTGTGTTTGTGGTGTGTGTGTAACCATCTGAATGGCGCCTTCTCACGCTCCTCCTCTTATCCAGTATGTCCCACTATTTAGTTGGGATTACTCTTCCCTACTCACTTTTGAGCCTCTCACGAAGGCGGGACTCGCTGCTTTTGTGGCTACCTCCTTTCCATTGCTTCCAGAGGATCCATCGTTGTGTGATGAGTTTTTGGCCTTCTACAGCAATAAGTCGGGACTGGTCCAGGGTATTTCTATGACTTTGACACCTCGAGGCCTAGGGAAGGCTCTGTCTCTTCCCTCCAAAGGTGAACCCTTTGTTACCACTCGTCAGCTTTTCTCTAATGAAGAGATTTTGAAGCTGTTACAAAAGCAGACAAGGGAAATGCTGGATGTTAAGAAGGTGATCAACTCTTCAGGAGTTTCCTTTTCCATGATCACTGATTCTGTGTGGAAGATGGTCTGTCCGTTTCTCCAGGACAGGTTTATGCTTGCCAAAACGCCATCCCAGTACTTGTCCAAAGAGCTTTTCACAGCTTCAAGGATGGTGTTGAAAGGAGTCGCTATTGATTGGAGCACTTATCTCCTCACTAAAATGGATCAACATTTCGTCAAAGTCACCAGGAGTAATGTTACCAATGTCACATATGGATCATACTTGTCTGCCTTCTTGACCTACTCAGGTTTACAGAAGAGTGTGCCTCCACCTCCTCCATCAAATCCAGTACCTCCTCCTCCACCTTCAGATGAGTCAGAACCCATTGATATAGAGAATGATGATTCTCCGCCTCCCCTGGTCATACAGCGCAAACGCTTGAAGCGGGTAGCGGATAAAGCTCCTTCAGTTCTTCCTTCAGTGCCCATTCCTGCTACCTCTGGCAGTGATCTCCCTGGGTGTAATAACCTGTTCAGAGCACATCGAGAAGGTTTGTTGGATATATCAGTTCCCTCACTGAACAGTCTAGTCTCGGGAGATGCCATTCCTTTCCTCTGTAAAGACATTCAGAGTTCCATTGAATTGTCAGTGAACAGCCTGTGTTCAACAGCTGTATGCTTCCTTTTATGAAGAACTCATGCAGTCTAAGGACCAGTTGCATAAGGCAACATCCGAGTTAGCCTCTGCTAAGGATACCCTAGCAGATTTGTTTAAGCAGATGGAACAACAAACCCAACTGGTTGCAACCCAAAGAGATGAGATCTCTTCTTTGAAGATCCAGTTACTAGACGCTCAATCAGAGGTTACTAGCCTTTCAGAGGAGAAGGAGAGGATGTCCAAAGAAGCGCAGGAGTTCCAAAATCTCTTAGATGCTAAACTTTCAGCCTTACAGACTGCTAATGACACAGTGGAATCACAAGCTTCCCAAATCAAGCAGTTGCAAGCTCAACTGGCAAAGTCACGGTCTATTCCTCCAAGCCCTAATGTTCCCTTGATTCCTTCTCTCTCACAGCAGGACTTGGCTGCTCTTCAGAGACAGGCTACCTTGTGTCCTCTCTTCCAAGATAAAGTGGATAGATTGCAATCCAGAATGGATTTGTTATGGTCTACATTTGAGCAGTTTCAGGAATATGTTCCACCAGACCATTCTTTCTTTATCCACTACCACTTACAGAAGTTGGCCTTCTACATGAAGCTTTCCACGATGGATTTACCTCTTCCAGAGGATGGATGGAGTGGGGCTTGGTCTGCTGAGTTGTTGACAGAGGTGGTGAGGATGGTGTTTGAAGATATTGTCACGACAGATACCATGTTGATGTCATACATGTATCTACGAGGAGACTTGTTAATTCTAGATGAGGTGGATATGGCATGGTATGTGGGAGAAGTGGTTCTACAAGCTGTTTTGTATGTCAACCATTTGGAGTTGCGTATAGCTGACATGTTCCAGAGTTACTCCTCCAAAGTGGTTAATTGTCCTGATACTTCCTGGAATACCATGATTGATTCGGTGGTCCTGAATCAAAGACAGAACACAGTCCCTACCTATGCCCAGAGTACTAATCAACTGAGGATGGATCTCTTCGCTTATCTTTCAAAACATAATCCGTTTGATTCTACCTTCTTTGATGCCTATCATAGAAGATCTCTCTTAGGACCTTCTGTTCCTACCCTCCTGTATTACCAACAAATGGCTCACCGATATGATCTATATCTTTCCCTTTGTCAATCTAATTCCACAACCATTTTACCCCTTCTTTTCCAACCTTCCTCTTTCCCGCAAATTCCCATTTTTACATATTGCTCCTTTATTGAGGATAGAGTATTTTCTCCTTCTCCACAATGTCCTTCTCCATCCATTCATGTACCTTCCACCTTTCCTATTTATCAGTTAACACCCTTCTTAAGTGATTCCATACAAATTTTTGCCACTCCTTCTTTAAATCATTCTTCCTTTTATGATTTTGCCTATCCCTCACTTCATCCACTTTTCCTTATTCCACTTCCCTCTCCTAACACTTCTATATCTCAACCACCTCAGTTGGTTAGTGACTATGATGGGTTTGATCATCAGATTTCTAGAAAAAGGGGATGAAGCTCGAATGATTCCCTTACAGGACCTTAGATAAATTGGCCAGTAATTCCAGGAGAATCGACAGCTGCCAGTCAAGCTTATCAGAACTATATTCATTTTGCTCAGCAGTATTCACAGTCTGCAGATCCTTCAGTGAGATTAACTGCTCACTTTGCTTGGTACCTGGCGTATATGCATAGGCACTCTCATAATGATTCCAAGCCTATTCCAAAGTTGTGCATGAATGTCAATGTGAGCATTGATTCCCAGCAGCTGGATATTTTGTATTTTCATGCCCTTTGTTTGCCTAGCAGATACCTGGTCCTGTTGGAAAGGATGTGCTGTCTTCAGTTTTTTCAAAATCCTCCCAAAACATTTGTAGATGAATCCTTGTCTATGGATTGTTTCCGCAATCATTCAATCTTTCAAGAGGGATCATCTTCATTGATACCTTTTCCAATGTATGGTGGATGCTTTTTAATGAAAATCTCTCTTTTTGGAGGAGTCATTCAGATGGTTGTGTTGTGTGTAGTGTTTGTGTTGTGAGTTCATTTATGTAAAAAGAATGTGGTGATTGCCTATTGGATTGGATTTCTTGCGAGCTACATTTTGGAGAATTGTGGTGATGGGGTCGTGGTTGGAGAGTTGAAGATGCTGATGATGAAGAAGAAGAAGAAAACTCTTATATCCTTTACAAGTTTGTTGTAATTTCTAGCTTGATAAGAAGTGTTAATGTATAAAGGGTTTTCCTTTCGTTGTATTTTTATATTAGATACAGGTTATAAGTTGGGGTCGTGGTTGGATGGATTGTTTTTGAAGACATATTGAAGATCAAAGTTGAGCTTTTAAATGAACTTGTATTTCCTTTTTCCTGGGTCGCGAGGACGTTTCCTTATTAAGTGCGGGGATATGTTGAGTGTTGAAATGACTTGTTTTTTGGCTGATTTTTGTTGTTTTTGAGAGCTGAATGGTTGATTTTATGAGATGATTGATTGGTTTGGAAGTGGTTTGAGAGTTTTTTGGATGATATTGATTGTGTTTTGGAAGTTCATGATATTTATTAATGGAGATATGAGGTTCTGTGATGTTTTGATAGGTTCTGATTGCTTCTGTATACCTTCTGTATAGCTTCTGTTTTGTTTTGATTGTCTTTTGTAAGGAGGGATGAATTGATGATTGATGAAGATTGAGATATTGTGAAAGCTTATTGAATGGTTTGTGAGAGTTTGGAATGGTTTGAGTATGAGTTATGTGGTTTTGATGACCTTCTGTAACCTTCTGTAGGTCTTCTGTAGAGCTTCTGTTTCTGTTCTGTTCTGTACTATAGCTGTTCTGGTACTATTCTGTAGACTGTTCTGTATGCTTCTGTATGTGTTCTGTTGGATGAGAGTGTAGCTTGGGAAAGTTTTCTAGCCTTGGAAAGAGGTGAATACAAGTGCAAAAGAGCTGAAAGAAGTGAAAGAAGTAGCTGTTGAAGACTCAAGTGAAGACTGGAGTGAAGTGACAGTAGTGAGCTATGAAAGGACATTGTAGTGGCTCTGATGACCCTTCATATCAGACATACCTCTTGGGAGGGGTATCCACGGCCTAAGAAGGATTATTGAGAGTGATTTTGAGAGATTGTAGTGAGGATATGATGTATTATTGATGGAGAGAGAGAGAGAGTCAGAGATAGCCAATTCTACTGAAACAGAGTGATTATATGTGAGAGATTGAGAGAGAAGACTATGAAGATATTGAAGATGAATACTATGTGATGTATTTCCATTCAAAGATGGTGTATTCCTTTGCTTTCTTTGTTCTATTGATGGATTTTGTGAAGATGTTTGAGAATATGGTTGATTCTATCAAATCCGTGGGAGATCTACATGATGCTGCATGAAGATTTTTTGTGCATGGTGTTCTTTTCTTCATTGCGATCATATGAAACATAATAAACAAGCTTGTTGATGTTACAAGATAGATTTTCTTGCAAGAGAATTCCCTTTTCCTTGGTGTTCCTCTTGGAGCTCCAGGGGGGGGGATCTGTTACCCAAAAAAAAAGAGCTCTTGTAAATGTAATAAGTGTGTGAATGCATGTGTGGCATTAGTTTCATAGAATAATACATGTCCATGCCCCCATGGTTGAGGTGGCAAGGAGCTCCATGTGCCACCCTCCATGTAGGCAAGCATATTTTGATTTATGCATATAGGTTAAGGTGTGTGCATTATTATATGCATAAAGGTGATGAGATGGAGGAGAATCTTGAATGGGTCATGCCTCCACCTCACCCACATTTAATGAGAGGGAAGCTAGTCAATGGTCCAATAATATAAATAATTGGAAGGACAAGAATCATGAGTCACCCATGGGCCAAGGGACAAAATATTAGGAAAGAAGGATTGAGGTGGCAAAGCATCATTGTGCCAACCCATCCAAAATATAAAATAATGGGAATCAAATCAAAGGGTCTAAGATATGGTTTGGAGCATAGGGAAAAAGAAGCCCAACTATTGTCGCTTTCAATTCATGGTGTGGCCGACTATGGGCTTGGAAAAAAATAAACTTGGAAAAGTAGCATTATTTCATTTGGGGGTTTACAACCTCACCTTGCCTATTTAAGAAGGCTCTTTTCTTTGTAATGGAAACACACAGTCTCCTCATTTTCCATCAACCTTCCACTTGTAGCTATGCTCCTTTCCACCTCCTTAGTTCATTTCCATTTCCCTAGATGATCTCTCCCTCACTTGTACTCCTTAGTCTACATAGAATGCTCCCTCCCATCACTTCACTTGTGATTCTTCCACTCTTTTCCATAGTACATAAGCCTCCCTTCTCCATGAATATTGTATCACACCATTTACCTTTTGTTGTAAATATCCTTTGAGTCATTTCCAATCTTCACAATTGTATCATGTTTCTTCTCTCTTTTCCTCTTCCATGGTAAACCGAAAGTGACAGCTTCACGTACATGTTGATGCATTACCGCATTCCCAATGTGTATGTATGCAACAATGCCACCACTTCGTTGCACATCCACAGTAGGTCTCCAATGTTGATGTCGTAATTACAAACCAAAGACTGTCATTAATTATGTGATGTAGGTTTTCTCTTTTAACTTCTTTTTGTGCATATCGTGCATCTCTCCTATCAAAATGGCCAACACTTTAATTATGAATGGGTTTCTTTTAGGCCAACATTCTATTCCTTTCTTTGAAGGTCAAGGATTCTATGGTTTGAAGGCAGAGATATTACTTATATAAGAAGGTAATGATCTTGTGGAGAATTTTCTTGATACTCTGTCAACTCCTTCTCACTCTACAAACCCTTTTAGACTAATGTTCTTCTATTTTAAATTGATAATTTTGAGAAATGTAAAATTAACCATATGAATTCGAATCATCATGATAAGGCTACTTGTTGGTACATATACTCTATCCTAAAGACTCTCTTATGTTAGACATATTTGCAGTACCAATGTTACAAGTTGTATGAGATTATCTTATCACAAAATTTGGAAAGAAAACTGAAAAATTCTCTATATCTACATAATCTTTTGATTAAATTGCAATTTAAGACTAACATCTATGCCAAGTCATATTGAATTTATGAAAAGCATCATCAATCAACTATCATCTGCAGGGAAAAAACCAGTTGTTGGTGATAGATCTAATCTAACAAGGATGAAATTGGCTTTGACCAAACTTATATTTCTTTAGTTGAGTATTATCAATGACATGGTTATCAAGTACTAGCAAGTCTTGAAAGACATATGATTGCATAAGGTTTAACAAATTCAATAACAGCTTATGTTGCTCATTGATATCATTTTAGACTACATCCTTTTTCCTCTCAGTCTATTTGTCATGGTTTTAGAAGAGGTAGTGTTTCTTTCTTTTTGCAATTTCCTTATAAAAAGTATTCATATTGTGACAAAAGCGGTTAAACTATAACTGATTGTTGGGGCACAACAATATGATGAACATCATGGAGTTACAAATAGATAGCCTCATTTGTCACAACATTCTTCCTCTTGTGATCATTTTGGGAGCGCAAGACATCCTTCCTTTTGTTGCTTTAAAAAGCATTATGATGAGGGAGGGAAAGGGGAGGGAATGCATAATGCATCATGCATATGGATATGTATTATAAAAGGAGGGATAGGGGAAAGGAAGGAGCATTTTCATAATGCATAATGCATAATGCATAATGCACATGCATATTCACACATCAATATAAACTAATCTACTCTAATCTACTCCTACCCCACATCATTTGCATATAATATTTACATTGAGAAATGGCAAATAGAGACAACAAAAATAAAGGGTTTAGAATTTAAAGCATACCTAGATGAAAAGTAGGGATGGATAATAGACTACATATCAAAAAACCATATATATGTGAGCAGAAAGGGAGGAGGCAAAGAAGCAAGCAAGAGACAAAGAAGAGGCCAGCAATAAGAAACCACCTTGACTTTCTCAAGAGTCTACACAAGCAATATTCATGTCCTTCAAGTGTTTAGACTAAGAATCTTCTTCTCTTTTATGTTATTTATATTGGAAACAAGTAGGTAAACAAGAAAACATGTAGGGAAGGATGAAAACAAGTAGCGACGCCGAGGAAGAAGTTTAAGAAAACAAGAAGAATGGAGAAATTATGAAAGGTAGGGGGAGATTGAGGTGAGAAATTATGAAAAATGAGGTGCAAACAAGTTTTAGTCAGAACTTTGATCAACACATCTTCGATGTTTATGTTGCTATTTCCGTCGAAATAAAGGAGAAGATATAAGAGGTGGAGGCTAAAGCTATCTTCTTTTTACTTCCTCAACTATGGACTCCACAGACCAACATACCACCACCCCACCACATTCTCCTCATCCACTCCCTCCCTCGTTGCCTAATCATGAATCCCACACAGTCCTCGATCTTCCTCCTCAATCCCCTCCCCCATTGCCTAATCCTAGCTCCCATACAAAGCCTCTCCTTGACCCACAGTTCGAGAAGGAGAAAGCACAGAAATTTCAGGACATGCCAGAGGAGCAGGAAAGAGAAGAGTGTAGAAAGAAGTTCAAACATGAAAAGAGGCCATGGAATGACACACCAAAGCCACCCCTCCTCCAAAGGTCAAGAGACAGAGGAAACCTGGTGTGAAGGCCCTTCAAGAGATTTGAAAGTTTCAGATGACTGTAGAGAATGTCATCCCCCGTGCTGCATTCTAGCGTGTAGTCCAAGAGATCTCCCAGTTACTGAAGCAAGATGTACAGTGGAGTGCAACTACACTAGGGGAAATCCAAGAGGCTGCAGAGAAGATGGCCACAAGTATTTTTGAATATGCAAACTTGTGTGCTATCCACGCAAAGCGAGTGATGCTGATGGATAGAGACATCCATCTAACGACTCGCATCCGCTCCGACCCTCCCCTTAAGCATTAGGATTAGGATCACTTTCTTCCTATGTTTCCTTGGAGGCATTGTAATCATCACTTTCTTCCTATGTTGCCTTGGAGGCATTGTAATCGTGATTTTCTTCCAATGCTATCTTTAAGGCTTTTGTTATCACCTTTCTTTTCATGAAATAAATATGCAGTTTCCAATCTCAGTTCTTTGCATTCACTGGTCTTGATTCTTGATTTTTAGTCAAAGTCTCCAGTATCATAATTTTTAAGAATAAGTACGATTTGTGACAGAGTAAAAATATGTTCCCCAAGGCATGAAAGAGCCAAAAAATGGCAAACCCACCACGGCATGACCAGACCCATTCCACCAGCATTAGACACCTTCAGGTCGCGCTGTGGCGGGTTTTGACTTTTTTGGGTAGAGGAACCTATTATTAACACTTTCATGTTCTACTGTTTTTATCAGAAACAATTTGTAAAGCAAAATTTCAAGATAGATGACCAATGCAAGATTGAAAAAATGAATATGCAAGTGTGTTTAACTAATGCAACAAGAAGATAAGCATCACCAAAAGCATTTTACAACCAACTACATGTAGAGATAAGTAATATTCATGGGTGGAGATACAAAAATTAAATAGGATCTATAGCACAAAAGTATATCCATTGAAACAAAGTATCCAATACAAAAGAGTATCCATTACACAAGAATATATGTTATAAGAGTGTATCCATTACAAGAAAGTATCCACTGCAAAAGAGTATCCATTACACAAGAGATATATCGGACTAGATTTTGTCTTGCTTGTGTTTCATGACACTGGCTACTATTTCCTTAGAATTCCCTAATATTCTCCTATCCCAAAAATTACTAGTAAGTGCTTTCAAACTTCCATCTTTGCCAAGCACTTTGCAGTAGCCGTTAATGCCATCCCATGTATATTGGCACCAAATGCATTGAGGGCAACTACACGGTGAACCAAAATGACCTTGTCTGCATTCCGATTAATATTGGAATGCGCTATAACCCGTGAAAAGGCCTTGCACTTCAACAACTCTGATTGCCCTCTAGGAGAAAACTTGCTATGAAATACAACCATCAGGCCAGGTGCTTGGCCAAGATAGTGTGCCAGTGCTGCATCACGGCCAAACACAGTTCGTGTTTGGCCTCCCCGGGTGGAAAACTCATCCACTTCCACCACTTCCTGTGGCAATGTAACAACATAGAATTAGCAAACCAATACAAATGGTGGAAGCTAGAAGTTTCTACAAGAATGATTCAAATTTACTCACCGTATCAGCTTGGTCACGATCGATAGCCTCCTCTTGGGCGATGTTGATGGATCCTTGGAATCTGTCATGGGATTGAGCTGGTGGAGGGAGGGGTGTGGGGATTGCATCCAACAACGCATCATAGATAGTTGTGTCTACAGATTTCATGATTGCCAGCGTGGTAGCGAGGTATTCCTCAAGGGAATGATTTGAAAAACCCAACATACCATGCTAAATAAGTGTATCCAAGACACATTATTTGCACGGGTCTGTAAAATGGAGGAAAGAGAGATGCATAACATAGTATGTAGCCTAGAAGGGATAAACAATATGAAGACATTTTGCAAAATGCTCAAAATTCCTTACACTCTATTAGTCATAGTGAGCTAATAGAACTTGTGCACTGGCAAACTAATGGATTGATGTGGGTTGATAGCATGATAGGCAATGTGGAGATGTGTTTCCATGAAGCGTGCAATGCAGATGCCACCCTTCGCCATCGGGTTAATGCATCAAAGTTTGCACAATGGGCTTTGGTGTGGGTCACTCACAAGCAAAGGATGGTACCCTCTGACAAGCGAGTTAAGGATAGCATAAGTTGGAGAAGAAGTTGACTATTGCTTATGGGCACGAGATGTTATTAGAGTGGCATCTGAGGAGCAGAATGTCACTGGGCCGTCTCAACCACCAACAGGTGCAAAATTGCAAAGGGCACAAGATGTAGCAAGCCACATAAGCCAAATGTCATTTTTGGTATACATTCCTAAGAATCAAATACAAGTGGAGGAAAAAGTAGGATCAAGCACATATGGCACAGTACATAAGGTGAAATTGGTAGGATCTGCAGGGCTTCCATCACATGTTATGTATGTAGGAAAGAGCTTCAAAGGAGATATTAACACTCACATAAGACAAGCGAGAAGAGAAACACAAATGCAATTGTTGCATCGTGTGCTTGTGTGCGTGATTGTAGCAACTCGAGAAGAGCCATTATGGACCACCACACAGTTGTTCAATGGCAGAAGTCTCATGTCCTTCATGGGAATGTTGCCTATCCATAAGGGTAGGTTTTCCAGATATTTCACTAAGGGACATGACAACTGGGGGACCCAAGGAAGACCTATAGGGTGAGAAAAGTTCTCGAGTCAATGTATTTTGCAAGAATTTGCTTCATATTATAAATGCAATGGTGGATGGCCAGGCAACTTTACAATAGGGCTGCCAGATACACACTGACTTGCACTCAGGTAATATCCTACTTAACTTTGTCGACAATTCTAGATGTCATATTGGCATCATAGACTAGGACACGACGATGGATTTTTCAAACAGTTAGAAGGCATTCAAGCATCTAAAGCAACATTGAGATGAAACTACTATGCAGTTTGTAGAGAGGGTTGCCAAGAGGGAAGCAAAGCACAATTGCAAGAAATGGCTTGCGCTCGAACTCCAAAAGGTGTCACAGAATGGTGTCTAAGCATAGTGATACCTATGTGATGGGATGGATCATCAAAGAAATGATTCAATTTTGTGATGACTATAGATGTTACCAAAAACACACCCACGTTTGGCATGCCTCCTTCAAAATGAATTTGATTCGGAAGCATGCAATTGAGTCAATGATGCATGATGTCTCAATTTATAAAAGAGTGCCTGTAGATACATATGTGCATATATTATATCCACTCGTACCTATGTTACTATCGCCAGTATTTTACCATCGATTAAATTGTAAATACCAGCAATAGTAATGCAAGAACTGTCGGTACTAATTAAAGAATTAATGGTAATAATTGCTTATTTTTCTATGCTTTTTGCAAGTTATTGACGTAGACAACTCCATATTCATGCTACCAGGGAGCGAAATTCAAGTGATGTGAATATGTGTTCACAAAAACATGAATATGTTAATGAAAACCCCTGATATATGTATATGGATCATAGTAGCATAATTTCTTTTAATGCCGAAAACATCTTGTGGTGATGGCAATACCAAGGGATGAGCATTTATTTTGTGAAATGATTGGAAGGGTTTTTTCATGGTTGGTTGGATTATATGACATCCATAGGGTCTAGGGGGGAGAAGGGTTGCACTAGAATTTTTAATGGATGATTTGTGGCACACTCCAAGACATAAAATTTGTGATTGTCATGGCAAATTTAGAGGATGCTTTTGCAAGATTGACATGCTTCCCGGGGGGTCCACCTTACAAAATCATGGATATCACGTGCGTGCAAAGGCATATTTTAAAACCCCTATGTAACCTTTTTTGCCCTATTTAATATATACCTCCTGTTATCTTTGTGGTATATTATAATAACCCTCCTGTAATTTTAAAATTTTAAGCTTATGCATTTCTCCCCCCCCTCCCTGTATAATTTACATTACAAGATCTTTGGTACTACGCAAGAGTGGATTGCCAGACCCGATGAAGAGAAGTCCCTAACTATGAAGAGAAGTGTTCAATGAGTTTCTAGATTGAGAAAGCAAAATGCCCAATGAATATGCAAAAAAATACACGTGTTAGATATGCAATTGAACTCTTGCTTGAAGAATCAACGACGAGTATCAAAATACAACTAGATGGTGGAGTTGGGAAGAATAAAGGGTTAAAAAAGTATTAATAGCCTCAATTGCACCAGTCTTTGTAAGACCTACAAAATTGAGAGATGTCTATGAGGATCCACCACTACCATATGCCCTTTTGAAGTGGGAAACAACTGAAAACAAAAAGAAAAGAGCGTAGTTGTCAAAATTGGAACCACATGCAGAGGTATATTATAGCCATCCCATCTAATAGAATGGGACAAAGAATAGATGGACAATAGTAGCTGCACTTAAGGAGAGAATATTTCCTTGAGAATAGGTCTGCTAGACCCATCCGATCTTTTTATTTCTAGTATATTCTCCAATCCATAAAAGACAAAATTGGCATGACTTTGAGAGGATTACAAAAGAACACCCTAACTGCTTGAACCACCCAATCTTTCATGAACCATTGGGTGAGCCAAGCTTCAACCATAGGTACACCCCTCAGAAGTCACAAATAGGCTTACTTGAAGAGATAAATAAAGAATAACAGTATTGCATGCTTCACCATATTGATTTGGTGTGATAACCTTGTAAGAGTATCATTTTATGACTCTATTTCGCACATATTCGCATGGTTCATAGGCTTTCAAACCATGGCAACTATGGCTTATGACCATGTGTGCAACCACTCCTTCCACAATTAAATATTATGCTATTCGGCTACACAAATGTTTCTATCCACAAAACTGTCCATTAGTAGAAAGATGGAAGACGGCAAAATTTTTTTTGATAGCTTAGTAACAGAAAAACAGGTCTACTCTCAACATTTCTGCTATACAACTTCATAATGCCAGACTGCATAGGGCTTGCATGAGTCTAGACTTTGCTTTAATAAAGTCTTAAAATAGACGTATTCTAGGTGACAATCTGGCACACTTGGGCACTAAGACCTTGCTTTGATAAATTCTTAAAACAGAACTATGCTAGGTGTGACAATCTAGCACATTTGGGTACTAAGATAGACATTGTCAGAGCTGCAATAATCATTCAGGCCCACTTCTAGCACTTAGTTCCAAGCTAACACAGCCTTTAAATGCAACCCATAGAGACATTTTCTAGCGAAGGACCCTCCAACGACACTTAGCTAGGTATTCAGAGAAAGACCATTCTTGTCCATGGGACATGTGTCGAGGCTTTTGCTGAATCGTCCAGGCCCATTCACTTGAGGCACTGGATGGAGAAGACATTTTATGTGAAAAGTTTCCTTAACATCGTATGTGGCACTTGAAAGCACTCGGTTCAAAAGTAATCTAAAAAACTGGCTCGTCTGATTGCAGATCTTTGTCAAATGTATTTGATACTGCAACTAGAGAGTGGCTTTCCAACCTTGACTGAGAACCTTCATTAGGACAAAGAAAAACACCTATGCAGGTTGAAATCCATGCTATTAGGGCCAATACAGCAATAAGAAGCAACTGTCCATCTTGTAAAACGTAGTGCGGTGAAACACATCAGCCCTTTGCATTGGGCATGCCATGGAGTAAAAAAATAATAATAAAGAAAGCGCAGCATTCCATATAGAGAAGAGAGGCAAGTGTGTCCTTGTGAGATCACTCCATAGTTCAACCCTTGATGCCAAGAGCTCGAAAAAGCAGGAGTCCCTACTCAGATTGCAAAAAGTTCTTCCTGTTCTTATGAGACACAAAGTAGAGGCCAACATTAAGAAAATGACAAGTGTATCAACACTGACATTTTGGTCACATCTCAACCACCCTCAACATTTAGGGTATGAAGCTACAAAAATAATACGCTACTACATGGCAAAGACATGAAGACAATGAGGCTGCTAAATATAAATTTTTTACTTCAATATATTTCCTTGCATATGATTTGAGCACCAAAGAGAACTTTTTTATGCCACCAGCAGGCAAATGGGATAATCGGTACAAAGTTGACTTTGCATGCCAACGAACCTAATAAGCTATCACATGATACAACTCAAGGCAAATATGTTAGTTTTCTCACCATGCACCAGGAAGATTGTAGAGAGTATTACCTGCCTAAACATAGCGGTCACTAAAAAACTGCATTTCAGAAACCAAATTTGAAGCTGCCAACTTTGGCATCCATCACTGTGTCCCAAAATGAGCCAGCATTTCTTTGCTTAGCTTTTGCTGCAGCTTTACTCTCCAGTTTTTCAATAGAACCAGGAAACATCTGGACCTTTCCATGCAGTAAGAATCCAAACCTTTCCATGTAGTAAGAATCCAGTAAATGACTTGATGTACGTCTTGATATGTTGCCTAACGGCCTACATACAGGAACCCTTCCTGGAGAGGGAAAACAGGATGCAGATGCAGTTTGGTCCTAAGCTTAAGGTACCAACTTCAAGAGAAGAAGGCATCAAATTATGCTTGTAATTATGCCAATAAACAAAACGACAATTATTGATGTAGCATGAGACAAGCAAACAGCTATGCTTCAAGCATTCCTATAATAGGAAAAGATTTCAAACCACTCACCAGTCTTTTTCCACTAGTCATCCAATAACAAATGGAGTCACAAGAAAGCCTACCCAACCACAACAGTGTCACACTTAAATTTTTCACAACTTTTTTCAATTGAAGAAATGCTTACCAAGTTCTACGAGTTACATGGTGCTCCTCTCTCGCTTTTAAAAATAACACAAAATGATATCAGCAAACAGTTTTGTGGCATTTTATTGGGTGTGTATAGTTGGTGATTGCTACTAAGACTTTCTTCCAATCGCCTATTCTCACAGAGAGGGACAAATAGTCTCTCACAACCTCCTTTGCTAAAGTTGAGGCCAACACTCATAGCTAAATAACGAACAACCTATGGCTTTATTCCAACACGTTGAAGCTTAGGAAATGCACCACAAGATGTCTCGATATGAACATAGTTAGGTGCATAACAGGAGAAACCTAGATGAGCACCTACTCAATAACGTAGCCAGGCACTGCTTTGCAGAAACTGGCATTGGACATGTTAGTAGAAGAAGATAGTACTTGATGGAGCTAGGCCTTCTAATATTAGACGAGCCATCTCACAAACTATAAAAATTCAACGATCCAAAAAGTTTAGGAAGCTGTAGTGTAGTCTCCCATGAGGGGAACCCAAAGATTCATAAACCCAAACTATGCATGAAGGTGAGAGACATTACTAAAGGATAAATGGTGCCCTAGCTTTTTCCAAAAGACCCCCTACTTGTTATAAACGAGGGCAGCAACTTGGTTAAGACAAGCAGTAATAGAAAAATCCAAGTTTTCATCACAAATAACCGAGAGCATCAAGTAATCAGAGAGAAAAACAGAGAAAAGGATGCACTCAGGCGAGCACATTTCCTGCATTGCAAAGGAGCGTAGCGCCGCTGAACGTCCACTTGATTCACTGGATCGTTTCCATGTAGAAAGAGACACTGAGCCCAAAAGAGAACTTCAATCAGAGAAAAAAAGCTTACCTGGGTACGAGAAGAGCTTAACAGAGTGATCAAGAGAGCAGAAGGCGACGCTAGTTCCAGAAGGGGAGAGAGCGAGACTCGTAATGGCGGAGCGGTGGTGTAAGAGGCGCCGAAGTGGAACAATGGGAGACGAGGCGGGCCAAGAATGGATGAAGAGGGTAGCATGCGAATTAGAGGCAATAAGCATCGATCCCCATATAGGAAAAAAGAGAATTCTCCATGGAATTCCCTAGTTGAAAATACATATAAATGGGGAAAGTAAAAACTAGGGAAAATGGGACATTTCCTAGTGAGAATAAGTAGGGAATCACATAAAACCTTTCCTATGTAGAAAATATTTCCTACATAAGAAATTTACATAGGAAATTCCTATGTAGGAAAAATACAAAATTTTCTGTGTAGGGAATAATTCCTATATAGGAAATATTCCATATATAGGAAAAAATTTCTAGAGGTGATTCCCTAGGTACTCTCACTAGGAAATCTCTCAGTTTTCCTATTTTTTACATTCCCTACTTATATATACTTTCAACTAGGAAATTCCGTGGAAATTATCTTTTTTCCTTATCACTTTATCTACTTTGCCCTTACTCTTAGACATGCTAATATCAAACAAGAAATTACACAATAAATTTTTAACTAGAAAATTATATAGAGAATGTCATCATTTCTAAGTAAGGATCAATAACATACATCTAATGATCAAAATAGATTAAACAAATTAAGACATCAACATCTACTTCTAGCAACCAAAAGAAAAATGAAAATACTTTTAAAGGAGCATAGAACTAAAAACTAATTAAGCAACATGTGTGTCGTGATTGTTTTATCCCTTAAATCTCCAATATTAGAGACATTCATCTATGGAAAATAAAAGTTAATGTATAAGCATCTGTGTAAGAGACATTCTCAAAGAAATTTATTAGATATGAGCTTAAAAGCATTACCTGCAATGACAAATCTGTTTGCTTGTATTGTTGTCCTTCAAAGGAGCTACTTTCTTCAAGAGGCTACATCAACAAAATAAGATCATGTGTATACATCAAATGTCTCCAAAATATATGGAATCAAGTACAAAAATGATAAACATATAAGATTATAAGATACCTTTTCCAAACCTTGTTCATTTGCAATATCATCCATGCTAGGAATGTATACATCAAGTTGATTAGAATCAATAGTAGCAACATATGGTTCACTCTGCCCCATCAATAGACACCCCTAAATGAGTATGGGAGAAAAAGAACCAATCCTACACTTATTGTTGAATAGTGCGATGCATGTTGAACAGGAGAGAGACGAGGAACGGAGGAAGAGAGAGGAGAAGAGAGACCTTCATAACCAAAATACATGCTTGAGGGAGTTTGCACCATGTAAACATCCATTTTCTGCGAAAACTGTAAGCTTTATGTTTAAAAACGCATCAAAAATGTGTTTAGATGTTCTATTGTACACATGTTTGATCAAAGTACAAGCATCATGGTAAAATCAAAGCACTCATGAATTGGATCCTTGTAGAGAAGGAAGTAAAAAGCAAGTAGAGCATCTGAAAGACAACAAACTAAGCTTACAATTTCCAAGTGTTAAAACCAATTCGCACATAGATGGAATGTATACTTAGTTCTAAAGACCAGACAAGGACAAACAAGGTCTAGATATGTTAAGGTCACCTCAACAACCAAAGTTACTGGTCATTGCCCTTATAGCAGTAAAGTACAAGCATAAGAGAGTATATGAAAAGGGAGCCAAAGAAAGTGGATGATAAACTATACAGCTAATCCTTCTCATGTTCACAGTTGAAACAAATAAAACCTAACAGCTATGGTCACTCGACATCATGACATGTAATCCTATGACAATGTCATTTCATACAGGCTTAGCTATAACCTATGAGTACGCCAAGAAAACCAAAATACTATGAAACTGACTCAAGCATTACAGAATCCCTTTATAAGGCAAACAATAAAGAGTCAAATGTTGCCAAGGTTTTCTTGCTCAAATCTAATAATGAGCTTTGCAGAAGCAAACCAAGAACTTGCCAACTGTGGGACTTCAGTCTCCAATAGTTTTAGCATAGATCTGATTGGCATTGAGCCCATCAAGCAACTAAGTGTTATTGTCACAAAGCATTCGCATTGACAAACAGGTTTGCAGAGAAATCTAATTGTGGTCACACAGTATCTACCACAATAATAGATGTTTCTGAGCAACTCTTCCTATTGCAGACGGTACACTTCCTATTGCAGACGGTACAGCTTAGTGTTTTGATAGCATTTATGGAGGCAAAACGCAAGCATCTCCATGTGCAATTGTCGCATACACTGTATCTTTTAAAAAAAAAACAAATTCAACAAATTGCCTTACGACATATCAGTGACCTTAAGCAAAAGCGGGAGTTCACAAAGACTCGATTAGGTCTTTGCCCCTGATACACAGATGCTCGTCTCATTCGTCAGAGTCGCTTAAAAATGTTAGATTCCCTCGATGGAATCTATAAGAGCTAAGATTTACGTTGATGTGACCAAACGATGGAAATTTTTACGATGCGGACTGGGAGTAGAGACTATTCTGCAGCTAACACTGTTTCTTCCACCACATAGGACCAGGATGCACACTATTCCGCAGCTAATGCTATTTCTTCCACCACATCGAGTGGCAGGACCATGATGTAGAAGGACGATGATGCAAAAGAATGAGGCAGGGAAAGATTGCACAAACCTCGACTTCCTGGAGAGGCTTCCATTGCAGGAGCTGAGCGATCTGCGCATCCCCAGCTAACGTTGTTTCTTCCATCACATCGAGATGGCAGGACCGTGATAGCTGTGCCTTCTCTGCCACTTCATGTGCCTGAGGGGAGGGACTTGGCTAGTATTGGCATATGTGCTAGTGCCGTAACTTTGACCAGATCCATAGCTGGAAGGCCCGCCATAGCTTTGAGCAGCGGCAGTGATGACTGCCATCGGGCGTCCGTAGGGTAGGCCCGGATCGCCAACACCAGGGTCTGATGCAAAAGCATCTGGGCCGAAACCATCGGGGCTTCGTCCATAGCCATCAGGGCCTGTGGTGTCGCATACTCATACATCCTGTTGGTGGAGGAGAAGATGATGACCGCCACCTGTGCTTCACAGAGAACAGAGAGCTCGTAGCCTCGTAGGCTTTCTTGAAGACACCAGTGCGGTGTTTGGAAAAGGTCACCTGCCGACTGGTGGGCGACTGGTGCTGTTCTCGATGCGACAGACTACGCCTCACCAAGACAGGTGCTAGCCCTCAAATTTGAAGGGCTACCCAACTTTTCATTTAGAAGGTCTTAGAGGACCTCTTCTTTTCTTTTTAAAGAGTTTGGAAGGGCATATAACTATTTTTCTAAAATTCTTACCTTTCTTTTGAAGGGTAATATATATATCACCCTTCTCTAGAAGGGCAAAACCCCCTTTGAAGGGTGTTAAAACCTTCAAATTTTAGGCCTGACAGGTGCTCCTTTAGTTGGGTTAGAGCATCGTCCTTCAAGCGCGAAGGTCACAGGTTCTGGAGATGGAGGAGAAAACAGGGGATGGTCATCTACAATATAACTAATTGATTTATTTTGAACAAGTAAAGGAAGTCCTTTAAATCAATGTGATCAATAAAAAAATCAACATAACAATAAATAAATTTAGAAGAAACTAAATAGAAATAGAGAAACATACATATTTTTAAGAGAGAATACAAAAGAGACAAGTGTGTGCCATGCTTTCTAGCTAGACCATTGTCATTTTGTTATGGGAAAAGGGGGAGAAATCATAGCCATTCATTATTGATTACTGATTAGTAAAGATAAAGCAAAATGTAGAATATTAATTATGATGCCAACTAACTTGGGTTAAAATTTTAAAGCTTGAACCTAAGTCCTTTACTCACCCACCCATTCACTTTAACCACTCGACCAAGCCCCCTTGGGTTTAAAAAAACTTTAAATGTAAATATTAAAATAAATTTTAAATGTAAATAAAAGGAGGGCAATTTTAACGAGAGGAGAGGGGAGGGGGTGGGGAGAGCAATTGGTCTGTCGTGTTTCTTTTCTTTCTTTTCTGAAGAAAGAGAGGCTTCTTGTCGTGGGAGACGTTCCCATTGGGTATGGTGGTCGATAGATACCGAGAGAGAGAGAGAGAGAGAGAGAGAGAGGGAGGGAGGTACCTACTGGCACTACATTTATTAGTTGTTGATGGTTTCTCACGGGAGGAAAAAAAATCTTCATTTTGGGCTAAAGCTGGGGCCAGTGGACAATGGGCAATGGACATTGGGCACCGGACAATCCTTTGATAATGAGTCGTGACTCATAACATTCCCCCCGCTCTCCACTCCTTAGACTAGTTATCTTTACTACTACTAATAACACAAAAAAATGACAGGAGATTGATACATTTGAGCATGTCAATTGACATGCAAGGTTTTTCAACACTTGTCAAAGTGACAGGAAAACTTTTAAACATGAGTTGTTATTTGACAGAGAAATTTTTCCATTGCTTTTTTTGACAGGCAAAATGGCCCTTGATAGGAAAAACAGCCGTCAATTTTAGGCCTTGCATACCAGCCCTAAAGGCTGCACCCTCCCCACATGCGTGGAGTTGAGTGAGGGAGTGTTGGTGAGGGGGTTGTCGAAGGTGTGGATGGTGTGGTTGCTGAAGTCACAAGACATTAAGTACAGACTCTCTTTCTAAAGGCCCATTATCAACACCTTGTGACCAAAAATTGCCAAATCCAGGTAGCTCTCAAAATGGTTTCTAGTCCAAAATTCCAAATCAATCCTCTTATGAAACAGAAAAAAAGGCAATCAAAGACCTGGAGTAACACCACAGGCTGGGGTTTTCTATAAAAAGGGATTTGTGTATGGTTTATAAAATGAATTTTCTAACTACAATAATGATGAAGATGCCGTGTTTGTTTTTTACTTGATTTTATAGTACTTTTTGTTATATGATGTTGGGAGAGTTTGGTGTATTTTTTAAAAAATGCCTTTGAAATTTAGTAAAAAAACATCCTAGTTCTTGCTTTTATAGGTTTTGTAAGCTCTTGCACATAATTTTATTTCGAACACTGGTAGAAACCCATCACTGGAGAGAAAAGGAAAAGATTAAGGTTAGGACTTTTTTTTGGCCTTGGTATACGCCTCTGTATAAGTCTCGGTATACGCCTCAGTATTTTTGTATACCGACGCACATACCGAGACGTATAGAAAGACTTATACCGAGGCATATACCGATTTTTGCGTCGATAGGCCGTGTCGGTATATCCATAATACCTTGTAGTGTGTGTGTGTGTGTGTGTGTGTGTGTGTGTGTGTGTGTGTGTGTGTGTATGTGTGTGTGTGTGTGTGTGTGTGTGTATACTAACAACCTAGTTCTGAAGATTTATGGATAAAAATACCCCTTATTTTAATTTCTCAGTATACAATATTTAACCCCCTTCTTTCATTTTAAATCTGTAGGTGAAACTGATATTAAACCCCCTCCTGTTGAGTGCACGTGCTACACCTACGGGCCTATAAGGTGGACCCCCCGGGACATGCTTATGGAAAACCACAAATTTGGCTTGATAAGGATGCATCTATTCATGGGGGAAATTGATTCTCTCTCTCTCTCTCTCTCTCTCTCTCTCTCTCTCTCTCTCTCTCTCTCTCTCTCTCTCTCTCTCTCTCTCTCTCTCTCTCTCTCTCTCTCTCTCTCTCTCTCTCACTCCAAAGAAATGCATGGTTTATGGAGCAAATAAGTTATTTGCAATGGTAGTTGGCTTTTTTGAGCATGGAGAAAGATCTAGAACCCGAAATTCATGGGCAAAGCATGGATGGAAGCTATGATCTCTTATAATGACTTTGATATTGCAATTAAGATTTGCTATTTTATATGTTACATTTTCACAAATTCTCTTTCCTATGCTATGATCTCATAAATGATGCACTCTTGTAATGGTTCTACCTTTGTTTCTAGCTATATTGGCTATCATCTTGATGTATTAAGTATTGGTGGTTCCTTTCTTGGCAATGAATTGTTTATGAATCTTGCTGTACATTTCATGAAAAGAGTCTTCTATACGCTTGCAAATCCATAGCACTATAGTCTTTTGATAGGGATCTATGTTCATGAGAGTGTGATGAAGATGGCCTAGTTTAAATCATGATTGGGTGTCTCTTGATGCTTGGTTCTGAGTCATTGTTAAGGGCCTTAATAGTGTGTCGGGATATCAACAATCACTTTAGTGCAATGATAGCAAGGGACACAATTCAAAAGCTCTATGGTTGTAACTGTGCATGATAGCTAGCTGGCCGACACACCTATTTCCTCTTGTATATCTTATTTTCAGAAATCACTGAATCAATGAATGAATCCATTTGAATCCTCTATCATCTTGTTTCTTTCTACAACATATTTTGAATTCAATGGTGCTATCTGTATTGTTAGCATGATATGTTCTTAGCAATGCATCGAGCAACAATACTTGTAGCCACACAATGCTTACGCATAGGTGGGTTTCACTTTGGTGGCCACAATATCGCAACTCCTTTACTATGGTCTTGGTCGAATCGATTCATGAAGGGACTTGCATGTGTTCCTTATGGTCCTTGGAAATTGTTCCCTTTTGTTCTAGTTCTCAGCATTTGATTGAATCATGGGTGTTACGGCACAATAGATTGAGTGTATCCACAGACAACTTTGTTGGGTAGTGTTGGAAGTCCGTGGAGCCAAGACCAAACCGACTCATTGCATCTATGGTAATGTTGCATGTGTTAATATGTTACACAATCTAATCCGTGTGTAGATAATGGAACTTCTTTCTCTCTTGCAAATGTTTCGCATGTGCGCACAATCGTAAGGTCCCACTAAAGAGTCTATAGCTCCAAATACTTGATGGTCCACGGATTATGGGCCAATAGAGAGCGGATCATGAGGGCGGTCATTTTGATGGGGAAGAATCGTTTGTCAATGTGGGGTCCTAGAGGGTGACCTCTCCCAATACAGCACAATGCCAAGTCCACTCTTACTCACATGGTTGTATTCCACAAATAGCACACCAATTGTTCACAACTATGGGCCCTTCGGTGCTAGTAAATTCAACAAAACATTCATAGATAGTTATGGCAAGCTTGGTTTCTATCAAGTATTCAAAATTTGAGGGTGAGAAGAAGGATGATCTAGACGTGCACATTTTCCAATTTAATAAAGTTTATACAAATAATGTTCCAAGTGCGGTGGTTTCCCTCGATAAAGAAGTTGTGTTTGAATCTACCTTGGAAGGGAAGGCATCATGTTGGCTAGTGGAGTATGCAACAGATTATTTTCTGACTAATGAGGCGATACATGATGCCTTCTTGCATCGATTCTAGAAAGATAAAATGATTCCTCAAACTTTGGAGGGAATGCACGTGTTAAAGCAAGGCAATGACCATGTGGAGGATCATGTGGCCCGATTTTGATAGCTATTGCAATGAGTGCTACTTGTCTAGTGTATGGCCGTAGTCAAAGTGCTCAATGAGTACATCATTTTGGGTCTTCATAAGGATGTGCTGACAGCTATTGTGCTCGTGGATAAGGTGAATACGCCATTAAATGATTACATTGACCAAGCTATCTAGGCACATGATTCACTCCAAGGGTGGACGGCTAAATCACATAAGTCATCTAGTAGTGGTAAATCATATGGAAAATCTACCAAGTGCTCAAGGAAGTAAAAAAAGAAGGCAGTCAATGATGAAGGTTCCTCAGAAAACAATTTTGAGGATTCTTCTTAGCCATAGTCTAAAGATGAGTCAAAGGAAGAAGAGGAGAACCAAACTAAGAAGTCACCAAAAGGTGCTAAAATCGAATCCTCATCTGGAAAGGGGCCATCATCAAGAAAGGGATAAAATGATATGTGGTGTGTCCAATGTAGGAGTCCGAGTCATTTAGATGTTGAGTGCGCCCTCAATGAGAAGTGGTGTGCAATTTGCATGATGAATACCCATACTATGAGCCAATATCATTGTAATAGACATGGAGTCCATGCATTGAATTCGTTCCAATGGTCTTTTGGAACACTACAAGATCCTAATGTGGATTTTACACATCAACAATACATGCTTCCCTCATAGCAACCTCAAGGAAATGCTAGTGGTAGTAATGGCATTAGTGGATGTCGTAGATCTACTTTTAGAGGATCACATGAATGAGGTCATCGTGGTGGTGGTTGGGGTAGCAATCAGGTGAAAAACTATTTATTTTGCCTTGAAGAGGGGCAATGGTGGAATGAATGCTTGGAAGCACAAGAATGAGATCGATAGAAAGTAGAATGACTTAAATTGGCTGGCAAATTGCCAAGTACATCTATGGTGAATATTGAGGACTATGATCTAGAGGTGGTAGCAATGAACATTGTCACTTGGTGCACTCAGCTCTATCTTGATTTCAGGTAGGGTATAGTTGTTGTCAAAGTTCATGGATATTTTTGCTTGGGAATATTCCAATATGAAAGGATTAGATCCTAAATTCTACCAACACCAAATCTAGCTCAAGTTGGATGCGTAACCTGTGAGGATACAACGTTATCAAATGAATCTACACATAGCTCAAATGGTCAAGTTGGAGCTAGAGCACCATCTTTGGGTTGGGTGTTCATTGCTCCTATTGGCAACACAGAGTGAGTTTATCCTTTAGTGATTGTTCCAAAAAGAATAAGAAGCTATGGATCTTTGTGGAGTATCGGAAGCTAAATGCAGCTATAGTTCCTGATCCATTTTGATTGCCATACATGGATTCAACCTGGATGAGGTGGTGGGGCATGAGGTTTATTCTTTCTTGGGTGGATTTAGTGGCTATATTCATATTTAGATGGCACCCGAAGACTAGGGAAAAATGGATTAAATTACTACTTAGGGAGTCTTTTTATGCAATGTCATTTGGTCTAGTCTTCAGAATGCACCATATGTTGTATGTGGAGCCTAATCTCTTTCAAGAGGGTGTTTCTATGTCAGGCTTCGAACCCATTTGGAATAAGAGTATAATTTGGAATAAGAGTATGTATTCCAACCAACATTTTGTCATAAATATTAAAGAAATCATATGAGTCCCGTCTAGCAATGCATCTTGAAGACCACAAGGTCTTTCCTTGCATAAAAAGACCTTCTTTTGGCTAAAAATGATAAAAATATCATTGAATGTGTAACAAAATAGTCAAATGTTGGAGGCAAAAAGAATCAACTTGCCGGGGAAGCTTCATCCCCTAGCCATTCTTGATGAAATAGGAATGTATAAGTGTAGATTGTGTTACTAATCTATCCAAAACCAAAAGACCTATAAATCAATTTATGTAGTACTGGAGAAGTTGAACAAGGTAGCACATCTCATTTGAGTTAAGACAACCACAAAAAATCAAACTTTGTCCAAGTTTTCATCAAAGAGATTCTAAGATTACATGGGGTAATTTATAGAATTATAAGTGATAGACATCCCAAAGTTTTTGCACATGCCATGTTCCAACCCATAGGCACTCTTCTTAATATAATTAAGCAACTTAACCTTTGGATCAAGTTCGTCTGCTTGATAGGTTTTGCCTATAACTCTTTCTTCCATCAAAGGTTGGGATTCCACCCTTTGAAGTGATTTATAGCCAAGATGGCCTTGCTCCCCTTAGTCTCACACATCCTAATCTTATTGTCCTTGCCATCAAGAACACTCTGAAGATATGAATTGAAACTTCAATTTATTAGGGAAAGTTTAAACCAAGCCCTCCATGGCTGCACTTTGAAAGCTTCAAGTCTGCAATAACCCTCTACCTCCTCTCCATCAACACCCGCTTGCTTTCTCCCTCCATTCTAACTAGTCTCTCTCCTCATTGCCACACCCTCTACCTCTCTTTCCCACCCACTCATGCTCTACAAACGAAGGGAACAACAATGCTTCTGCTCCAAGCCTTGCTCATATTTTGAGGCACAGGTCTACACATCCTCTTTTATCTCCTCCTTATGGTCTTTTGGTTGCCTTATATGGCAGTGTACTTGTGTTCTTACCTCTTCATGCTAAGTGTGTAGTGTCATCTCGGTTCTTTGGTCTCCTCTCCTTTGTGCAAGTTTGCCATAAAATTCAAAGAAGGCAAAGGTATTGGCAATGGTATTGACCCCCATGGTTAGCTTGTTTTATGGATTTGCACCTTGTAGTTTGATTATTCCCCATTTCTAATTTGAAGAATTTTGCCACTTATTCCTCTCTCTCGCTCATCGTATCCATACACCCCCATCTCACTCTTATTCTTACAACTCTACTCATCTTTCCATCATCCCTCCTCTTCCTCTCTCATCACGGTCCTAGCCCATTCATGCTAGGTGGTACCCTTTTCATGTGACTTTTGTGGAGTGGTGAATTAGTAAGGAGGCAACCCGATTGCACCCATTCCCTCGCTTTAGAGTGATTGTGGTCCTAGCTTGATGGAGGTGTAGAGGCCACCCTTGTTGGGCTTTGGTTTTCCACCATCATTTCTTTGGTGCCCCCATGTAGGAACTCTTGAAATCTTCAGTTTACAACACAGACATGTATAATACAAACCATGGATGATTGGCTCCTCGAATTTGCCAATTGGACAACTAAGGAAGAAGAGCTCCAAGTCAATGTCTCTAAGCTTGTGGAGACAAGATTGCCCGTGAGTAAGGTAATCAGAATTGAGGAGGTGGTAAGGCCCATATACCCCACACAACTTGTCTACATTGCACATCGCCCACACAAATGCAAGAATAAGAAAAATCAAGCATGCTCACATTGTTGTCAACATCCTCATACATAAAATGAATGTTGTTCCAAATAAGGAGGCAGGCACAACATTCTATGTAGAGATCCACACTGGTACCTATGCAATTACCCAAAAAGCTTAGAGGCCTTGGTTCCAAATTGGCTTGTGAAAATTTGCATCTTTATTGTTGATGCTAATGGTTGCTAGGAAAACTTTGAGTCTTGGCCCTTGATGATCATTGTAGAGTGTAGTATTTTTGTGTCTCCAGATCGCCCAAAATCCTTTGCTTCTTACCATGTTCCAAGCTTCTGTGTAGACTCCAACATGGTCATCGAGGAGTAATTGCTTCCAATCTAGACTCTTATTGGCAATGATTAACATCAATTTCTTGATTGTATCATTGCATGGGCAGTTGATGAATAAATGGGCTAGATCTTCAGCATTTCTTTTACATCTAGGGCAAATCCCATTTCCAATCCCTACTTTGAGGGCTTTCTCTCAAGTCAAGATTGCTAGATGTAGAATAAGCCATAGTAGCACAGATTTCTTTGGTTGGATTGCACGGTTCCACAATTGACCTAATTTAAAGTTCCATTGCTTCTTTGTGTAATTGGTGCCCCATTTTTGATGAGTTGTTAGCTCTACACCTTTCTTGACTAGTTGATTCCTTGCTCATTAGGGGTGGGCTTCATGTACTCTAGGGGATGCCAAATGAAATCTACCAATGTTTTCCTTCCGATCCGTTGTTGGCTTGATTGAATATATAGATGTACCTGATAGTTTGGTTTAGAAAAGCTCGGATGAAGTCCTCCTTGTAGCCAAAATACACCATTTGACTTCTGCATGAATGACCTTGCTATATCTTATAAATGCTTCTAACAAGTGGAAGGATCTCATTACATCATTTCATCATATATACCGTATTGAATAAGGTCATTTCAAAAGTGTGCATGTCCAAGGGTTTAAAGCGGTCCAAAAGCGCATAAAGTGCAAGGAAGAGCGCTTCGGTATCATTGTTGTATTCATGCATAATCTTGAAAGTTCGTGACGTTGAAAGAAATATGTTTTCTATCAAACATTTTCTTCTTTCATGGATCAACATAGGTCGTTATTGTGAGTGCATGTGCACTCTTTCACTTGCCTTTCCTACGGTACAATAGTGCCCAATTTTACTTCAAATTTTGTACTTGTATGTGTCCCCTTAGTGCATGTAATTGGCCATCATCGAATCCAAAGTTCAGACAATCAACACTAGCATGTCTATGCCCCACAAGAAAACAGAATGCTGCTGTACACAAGAACATTTTAAAGGTGCATATACTTGTAACAGGAATAGAGAGGGAGCGTGATGCCATGGTTTAGGTACAGGTGATGTGGAGATGGATGATCACATGCAGTTAGGCGTGGGTGGTCGAGGGTAAAAACCCTCTCACAAGAGGCATGACTCACTCTCATTCATATCTGAGATGTGAGACGCACTTTTATAAGAGGTAAAACTCCCCCGATGCTTATTTCTGGGTATGGAGTGAAAAGCGATGGATGGGCTAGCCTACATACAATCATATCGAAAGAAGTTATTCTGAATTAGTTGTCACCGGAGCAGCGTGCTCCTCGACGATCCCAACGTCGTAATCCTTGCCTGCCGCTTCCAATTCCTTTTGCTTTTCCTCCAAGCGAGTCTCCTCGAACACCTTGCGCCAGTCAACGGAAATGTCCGCCTGTAGCGCCTCTGTACTCAGAGCTGCCAAGCCAGCAGCATCCAAGCGAATCCTCACTGCACCGTTTAGGCCGTGGGCGTTAATCCAGTCTTGCATGTGATAGATATTTTTGCTACCATCGGTAGGCCCACTGTAGATGGGGTGCATGAGCAGCAAGTGAATGGTAACCTGTATTGAGGACGAGGAGAGAGCAGCCGAATTAGTCCAATGGGCCCATCAAAACAGACGAGAGCCAGCTATGTTCTTGTTAAAGCATCGCTGAGAACTAATTTGCAGAGACGAGGATAGATTTAATCAGCATCTCTAAACGTCTCCTCTGGAGAGAGAAACGAAAAGCAAGGGATGAAGGTTGGTGAAACGCGTACATACCTCTCGTGGGTTTGCTGGGTCGACCCTGACCCTATAGCAAACACCTCGCCGGTTCAGTGAGAGAGTATGTCTGCCGGAAGTGTGTTGTTGACCTATAATTGCATGGCGAAAACAGAGTTAGACTGTGCGTGTGTGTGTGCGCGTTAGCGCATGCGCGCCACAGAGAGAGAGAGAGAGAGAGAGACAGGAGGGGGGAGGGGAGGGACGTTTTATGGTCACAAGTGGTGTACTAGCCCTGATCGTTATACATTACCACGCCTGAGTTCGGCGCAGTCTTCGTAGTCCTCCATATAGCGGGAACCCCAAACGGAGAACACCGAAGCCCAGCTAGAACTGGCAGGCAAGCCTACGACGGCCGCCATGCGCTGTAGTGTGGCAGCGGTCATGCCAGACTTGACAACGATTCTGGAATCCGGAGTAGAGTCAGGGTTATCAGGAGCGAGGCGAAGCTGGGGTGTTGGTCTTAGCTCTGTATTAATCCTCTGCACAATTCCTTCCACAACATCCGTCAAGTTCGTCCAACTCCAGACAACGGGGTTGATCTTCACCATCCAGACGTCGGGGGTGGTGTTGTAGAGTGACAGGTAGGAACCCATGATGTGTTAATTCCCTCTGCTAGTACTCAGGCACGTCCAGAATTCAGCAGGTAGCTGACTTTATGCAGCGAATGCTCATGACTTTAAAGGCTATGCAAGACTCTGCATGCACGCCGCGTGGCAGCTCCTTTAGCAACTCGTGACTGAATGCAGCTGAACATCCGTACGGTGCGCAGCGTACCCTGAATTCAGCATGTGCTTCGGACACATTTGTCTTTCTTTGACCGCTAAGCTTGGCAGGCATCATCATCACTTCAATCATGCCAATTCTGTAGCTACTTACATGATTCATCTTTAGCCAATTCTTTAGCCACTTACATGATTCATCCTCTAGTCCATGCAAGTTGTTTGAGAAGACGTCTTTGTGTTTATGATGAGATACTAGAATGTGGAATCTTGGTAGAGTATGACATGCTTTATAGCCAAGATGGCCTTGCTCCCCTTAGTCTCGCACATCTTAATCTTATTGTCCTTGCCATCGAGAACACTCTCAAGATGTAACGTTCGCAAAAAAACATAATTCTTTTTTAAAAAAAGGGGGATAATATAAATTTTTTTATTCCCCTCCCCAGCCGACTAATGTGCTGGAAGGGGAGGGGAATAGCATGAAGTGGAAGCTCCTCGCTGGGAGCTCGCGGGAGTAGGAGGCCATGCCTCTCGCCACGTCGGGAGGGAGGATCCTCCCCCCTTCCCCTATTTAAACTGAGGGGGCTGTGGCCATAAAGAGAGAAAGGGGAGGCTAAGGGTATAGTGCAGAGGGTCGCCATTGAACAAGAGGGGGAGGGAATCCTGCGACTGCTGTAGTCCGAGAGGAAAGGGGTGCCGTCACCTAGTGCGCCGAGCTAGAGGGAGAGGTTGGACGTGGAGAGGGAGGAGCCGCCTCCACCAAAGCCAGTACCGCCGCCTGCAGCCGTCGTCTTCGTTCGCCACACAGAAGTGCCACCAGGCCGTCACCGACACGGCGTTCAATCTCCCTCTTGGCCACATATGAAGCTTAGAAGCTTCTCTTTCTAAGGGGGCTAGATAAGCCCCCTTTCACCCCCGAGTTTTTAAAATCCTCCTAAGCCCCTTTCACCCCCTTGTGTTCCCTTCACCCCCTTGTATTGCCTTTCATCTTTCCCCCTTGGGTCTCAAAACCCCTAAGCCCTTTTCACCCCCCATGTCCTAAAATCCCTCTAGGACCCCCCTTCCTATACCTTTTACTCCCGTGTCCAAAAATCTCCCAAGGCCCTCTTCTTATGCCTTTTGGAACCACACACACACACACACCCCCCTTCCCCCCCCCCCCCTCTGTGTGTAAACCCCTATAGGGCCTTTTCCTTGGGCTTTGTAAGCCTTTCCCTCCCAAAAGAACTAAGACCTTAAAGGTCTTATTACCCCCTCCTCGTGGTTAAACCCTTAACTGTTCCTTGCCCTTTCCAAAATACCCTTGGGACTTGGTTTTTTCCCTACTCGAAAAAGAGAAGAAGAGTATTGACGTACAAGGGAGCGACGGTGGAATTCCGAAAAAGGAGTGTAAAGTTGCTTCCACATTCGAAGGACTACAATTGCGATACCTCCTAAGAAAGTCCAAGGAGTAGCTGCGGGAGGGTCATCTCCCGGTATCCATGTGGATATCTCACCCCAAACCCAGGTTTTTCCTTCTTAATTTTATATCGTCGTAATTCAATCAGGCAAAATAAATAAAGCATAAATGTATTTTTTTTTCAAATAGCTTTATGTATGGAAAATGCAAATCATGAAAGGATTCTTACGATGCATAAACTCTAGGAAATTATCGTTGCTAATTGCATAACTTAGCAAGGAAAAGGTTGCTTATTTAGCATGAGTTTGTTCGCAAAGAAAAGGGAAGATTAGTTGGATTTAACCTAACCTCAAATCGATAAAGTATAGGATCGAAAAGTCAATTGACACGTAGATAACAAATCATACGGAAGTAATCTCGAAATTACCTTCTAGAGTTAACCAAATTAAACTTAAAAATACCTATGCTGCGAAATATTCGTTGGGAATGAGTTAAAATTCCAAGAAACGTCTATACCTTAAATACTTGTCCACATTCCCTGAATGTAGGTTCAGTAAATTGTAATCGAAAAAGAAACTAGGGTTTGTCCCTGAGATTCTTACAAGAATGAAGCTAGGAAACCCTAGGTCTAACAACTTCAACTTAAAGAAATTGAAACGGATTGTTTCATGACTCCATTATCGCATAGTACGATGCGGGACTTGCGCAGCAAAAAGTACGGAGTCATATGGTCTTGTGATTGAATCACAAGAAGAAAGGCCAAATTCTCGCAACAAGGATGGCGGATCCTTACGCAAGTTATCTTGCAAGAGGATGTATACTTTGATATCCTTCTGAGTAAGGAAGGTTAAAAACCAGAAAACTGAAGTATCCAATGAACTTTAGGGTTTGACCAAGTTGGGTTAATAGGGTACGCTCTAACCTAGAATATAAGGGATCTTGCCAAGTTGCAAGACACCTCGGATCGAGTGCTGAATGCATTCGAAAGGAAGGATTCCTTCCTTAGCAGTTTACCAACAACAAAATCGATCAATGGAAATGTTTGTGCTTGCTAGAGATTTTAGAGCACTGTTTGACTTGCTTGACCAATGAATTACAAAATAAATAAATATCTATACTTCAGGTTGAAGGCCTAAAGAGAGAGGCAGCTTCAGTTACCCTCGACTGCCTGCCTGACCCTAACCAAGGGGGTTGTTGACCACGGCGGGAACGTGGACCGAACCCGCCGCGAGAGGTCTCTCTGTTGAGCGCTACTTGGAGCAGGAGGACGCCTGGGTGCCAGGGGAGGCTCTAACCGTAAATCCCTCGCCTTCCGGGTCTTGCAGAAGAGGCTAACGTGACTCGGGATTGGATCTCGAGACCCGCATACTAGTTTTCAGGCGGAATCTTGGAATAGTGATCCCTGTGGATTGCTGGATAGCCTTCGGGCAGATTGTGGATAAGCCTACGGGCAAAACTCTTGTATTTCAAAGTTAAATATGATGACCTGTTAATAAAGAACTTGTCTGATATTGTTTTTCTATGTCAAGTGATAAGATTACATGAAAGAACCAATGCTTAACGGGTTAATTAAAGAAGCTGGTTGTTACATGTCCAACTATTGTGTTAGTTAATTACATAACTAAAACGACCTGAGGAAAGTGCAGAGGATGGGCCATGGGTCCATCCTACGGTGGGGTGGTCCCGATTGGCCGAGAACTTTTCTCAAATCACGAGTAACAGCGAAATGATCGTCAAAGGACACGAACAACAAAATCGTTAACCTAGAGTATGTCTTAACCCGATTTACGCTGTTTTAGGGGAACGGAATGGGACTATGCCTTATGGCAGAGAGGTTGAGCTTTGCATCCCTCTCGTTTCCCATTCTCCTTGAACCAAGCGCAGCGTGAATCCACTTCGAACCTGGCGTTTCTGCGTAAATTAGTTCGCTTGGGTCCCACGCTAGTTGCTGTTAGGAAATGACCAATCAGGAAAACCCTAATTCAGGTCATGTTATATTATATTTCACTATCTACCCTCACACACATGACCACCACATATAGACCTAGAATAACACCGTGTTTTACACAGAATTGGCATTTTAGTGGGTTTAATGAAATCCTATATAATCTACAACGTTCAAAAACCAATCGTAGATATTTCAAGTGCTCCAGCCATCTCGACTAAATGCGTAGGTCGTCTAGATATATTTCTAGCCAAATACGCAATGTAAGCATTTTTCAGCTCCCATAGGCATGTGTACTCTTGTTTATCTTCTTGTATATTGTCATGTTGATCTTATGCCTTGATGAATTGTGATGGCAGTTTCCATCCATGTCTCGTTACGTGGCATTAGGGGGCTTTTGAACATAGAAAGGGCCCTTTGATTAGTAGCATGATTAGTGGACGACCAATAGGAAGAGGGGAGTGTGCTTTTTTTTGTCTCCAAGAAACCATGGTATTGAGGAGGTTGGAGTGGTTTTGATTTTAAAAAACCATGAGGAGAGAGGAGTACAAAATGAAAAGTCAAACTTGCATTTAGGATGGGGAGGAATAAAGTCGTGCAAAAGAAGGCTCAAAAGGGATAGAGGCCAACAAAAGGAGGCACAAGAGACGAGGAGCTGTGCGGATTAAAAGGAGCTGCCACGCCACCTCCAAACGTCCAAAAGCATTCACTTAAATGGCTGCTCTGGCAGGAATTGAACACGCAACCTCTTGGTCCCCACGTTTTGGCCTTACCACTAGACCTGAATTAAGCATGTGCTTCGGACATATTTGTCTTTCTTTCACCACTAAATAAATAATAACAAAAGGCTTGGCAGGCATCATCATCATTCAGGGTACGGCGCACAGCGTACCCTGACTTCAGCAAAAGTACAAGTAGTACGCACGTGCCAAAACACTTGGCAGTGACCACTGACACCCAACGGAAAAGCTTCGGGAATCGGACATATTTGTCTTTCTTTGACCGCTAAGCTTGGCCGGCATCATCATCACTTCAATCATGCCAATTCCGTAGCTACTTACATGATTCATATTTAGCCAATTCTTTAGCCACTTACATGATTCATCCTCTAGTCCATGTAAGTTGTTTGAGAAGATGTCTTTGTGTTTATGATGAGATACTAGAATGTGGAATCTTGGTAGAGTATTACATGCTTTATAGCCAAGATGGCCTTGCTCCCCTTAGTCTCGCACATCTTAATCTTATTGTCCTTGCCATCAAGAACACTCTCAAGATGCAACGTTCGCAAAAAAACATATATACATATTTTAAAAGGGGGATAATATACAAATTTTTATTCCCCTCCCCAGCCGACTGATGTGCTGGAAGGGGAGGCGAATAGCATGAAGTGGAAGCTCCTCGTTGGGAGCTTGCGGGAGTAGGAGGCCATGCCTCTCGCCACGTCGGGAGGGAGGATCCTCCTCCCTTCCCCTATTTAAACTGAGGGGGCTGTGGCCATAAAGAGAGAAAGGGGAGGCTAAGGGTATAGTGCAGAGGGTTTCCATTGAACAAGAGGGGGAGGGAATCCTGCGACGACTGCTGTGGGCCGAGAGGAAAGGGGTGCCGTCACCCAGTGCGCCGAGCTAGAGGGAGAGGTTGGACGTGGAGAGGGAGGAGCCACCTCCACCAAAGCCAGTACCGCCGCCTATAACCGTCATCTTCGTTTGCCACACAGAAGCGCCACCAGGCCGTCACCGACACGGTGTTCAATCTCCCTCCTGGCCACGTATGAAGCTTAAAAGGGAAGCTTCTAAGGGGGCTAGATAAGCCCCCTTTCACCCTTTCACCCCCGGGTTTTTTAAATCCTCCTAAGCCCCTTTCACCCCCTTGTGTTCCCTTCACCCCCTTGTGTTGCCTTTCATCTTTTCCCCCTGGGTTTTGAAACCCCTAAGCCCTTTTCACCCCCTGTGACCACACACCCCCCCCGTGTCCTAAAATCCCTCTAGGACCCCCCGTCCTATACCTTTCACTCCGGTGTCCAAAAATCTCCCAAGGCCCTCTTCTTATGCCTTTTGGAACCACACACCCCCCCCCCCCACCCCCGCCGTGTTTTAAGCCCCCTCATCCCATGGGTGTTGGAACCCCATAATTTAAACCTTTTTTCCCCCCGTATTTAACCCTTAAGCCCCTTTCTTTTGGGCTTGTTACTCCCCCCTCGGTGTGTAGACCCCTATAGGGCCTTTTCCTTGGGCTTTGTAAGCCTTTCCCTCCCAAAAGAACTAAGACCTTAAAGGTCTTATTACCCCCTCCTCGTGGTTAAACCCTTAACTGTTCCTTGTCCTTTCCAAAATACCCTTGGGACTTGGTTTTTTCCCTACTCGAAAAAGAGAAGAAGAGTATTGACGTGCAAGGGAGCGACGGTGGAATTCCGAAAAAGGAGTGTAAAGTTACTTCTACGTTCGAAGGACTACAATTGTGATGCCTCCTAAGAAAGTCCAAGGAGTAGCTGCGGGAGGGTCATCTCCCGGTATCCATGTGGATATCTCACTCCAAACCCAGGTTTTTCCTTCTTAATTTTATATCGTCGTAATTCAATCATGCAAAATAAATAAAGCATAAACGTTTTTTTTTTTCAAATAGCTTTATGAATGGAAAATGCAAATCATGAAAGGATTCTTACGATACATAAACTCTAGGAAATTATCGTTGCTAACTGCATAACTTAGCAAGGAAAAGGTTGCTTATTTAGCATGAGTTTGTTCGCAAAGAAAAGGGAAGATTAGTTGGGTTTAACCTAGCCTCAAATCGATAAAGTATAGGATCGAAAAGTCAATTGACACGTAGATAACAAATCATACGGAAGTAATCTCGAAATTACCTTCTAGAGTTAACCAAATTAAACTTAAAAATACCTATGCTGCGAAACATTAGTTGGGAATGAGTTAAAATTCCAAGAAACGTCTATACCTTAAATACTTGTCCACATTCCCTGAATGTAGGTTCAGTAAATTGTAATCGAAAAAGGAACTAGGGTTTGTTCATGAGATTCTTACAAGAATGAAGCTAGGAAACCCTAGGTCTAACAACTTCAGCTTAAAGAAACTGAAACTGATTGTTTCGTCTCCATTATCGCATAGTACGATGCGGGACTTGCGCAGCAAGTACAGAGTCATATGGTCTTGTGATTGAATCACAAGAAGAAAGGCCAAATTCTCGCAACAAGGATGGCGGATCCTTATGCAAATTATCTTGCAAGAGAATGTATACTTTGATATCCTTCTGAGTAAGGAAGGTTAAAAACCAGAAACTGAAGTATCCAATGAGCTTTAGGGTTTGACCAAGTTGGGTTAATAGGGTACGCCCTAACCCAGAATATAAGGGAGCTTGCCAAGTTGCAAGACACCCCGGATCGAGTGCTGGATGCATTCGAAAGGAAGGATTCCTTCCTTAGCAGTTTGCCAACAACAAAATCGATCAATGGAAATGTTTTGTGCTTGCTAGAGATTTTAGAGTACTGTTTGACTTGTTTGACCAATGAATTACAAAATAAATAAATATCTATACTTCAGGTTAAAGGCCTGAAGAGAGAGGCAGCTTCAGTTACCCCGACTGCCTGCCTGACCCTAACCAAGCGGGTTGTTGACCATGCTGGGAACGTGGACCGAACCCGCCGCGAGAGGTCTCTCCGTTGAGCGCTACTTGGAGCAGGAGGATGCTTGGGTGCCAGGGGGCTCTGGCCGTAAATCCCTCGCCTTCCGGGTCCTGCACAAGAGGCTAACGTGACTCGGGATTGGATCTCGAGACCCGCATACTAGTTTTCAGGCGGAATCTTGGAATAGTGATCCCTGTGGATTGCTGGATAGCCTTCGGGCGGATTGTGGATAAGCCTACGGGCAGAACTCTTGTATTTCAAAGTTAAATATGATGACCTGTTAATAAAGAACTTGTCTGATATTGTTTTTCTATGTCAAGTGATAAGATTACATGAAAGAACCAGTGCTTAACGGGTTAATTAAAGAAGCTGGTTGTTACATGTCCAACTATTGTGTTAGTTAATTACATAACTAAAACGACCTGAGGAAAGTGCGGAGGATGGGCCATGGGTCCGTCCTACGGCGAGGTGATCCCAGTTGGGCGTGAACTTTTCTCAAGTCATGAGTAACAACGGAATGATCGTCAAAGGACAAAGAACAACAAAAGCGTTGATCTAGAGTATGTCTTAACCCGATTTACGCTGTTTTAGGGGAACGGAATGGGAACATGCCTTATGGCAGAGAGGTTGAGCTTTGCATCCCTCTCATTTCCCATTCTCCTTGAACCAAGTGCAGCGTGAATCCGCTTCGGACCTGGCGTTTCTGCGTAAAGTAGTTCGCTTGGGTCCCACGCTAGTTGCTATTAGGAAATGACCAATCAGGAAAACCCTAATTCAGGTCGATCCTAAGTGGGAAGGGCCGGAATACTTTCGCTACGTGGCAGACGCGAAAAGCCCTAGATCGCAGATCCCATAACATTCCATGGGAGTACCGGGTGAAGCTTTCTAGACATCCTTTCCGAAGGACTGCTAAGACGTGTCCTGGATGATATTAGTGGACACGTTACACAAGATATGAATTGAAACTTCAATTTACTAGGGAAAGTTTTAAAAGGGCTAGTGTTAGGGCAAAGAGCTATGCCATTGAGCCATGATTTTTCACAACCTCTAAAACCATCATAAACAAGTGCTGCACACTATCCTCTAATAATACTTTATGAATTATAAGAGCATTATAGATAATATTTTAGGCCACTTTTCACAATCATGTTATATTATATTTCACTAGCTACCCTCATACACATGACCACCACATATAGACCTAGAATAACACTATGTTTTACACAGAATTGGCATTTTAGTGGGTTTAATGAAATCCTATATAATCTACAATGTTCAAAAACCAATCGTAGATATTTCAAGTGTTCCAGCCATCTCGACTAAATGCATAGGTCGTCTAGATATATTTCTAGCCAAATACGCAATGTAAGCATTTTTCAGCTCCCATAGGCATGCGTACACTTGTTTATCTTCTTGTATATTGTCGTGTTGATCTTATGCCTTGATGAATTGTGATGGCAGTTTCCATCCGTGTCTCGTTACGTGGCATTAGGGGGCTTTTGAACATAGAAAGGGCCCTTTGATTAGTAGCATGATTAGTGGACGACCAATAGGAAGAGGGGAGTGTGCTCTTTTTGTCTCCAAGAAACCATGGTATTGAGGAGGTTGGAGTGGTTTTGATTTTAAAAAACCATGAGGAGAGAGGAGTTCAAAATGAAAAGTGGAACTTGCATTTAGGATGGGGAGGAATAAAGTCGTGCAAAAGAAGGCTCAAAAGGGATAGAGGCCAACAAAAGGAGGCACAAGAGACGAGGAGCTGTGCGGATTAAAAGGAGCTGCCACGCCACCTCCAAACGTCCAAAAGCATTCACTTAAATAGCTGCTCTGGCAGGAATTGAACACGCAACCTCTTGGTCCCCACGTTTTGGCCTTACAACTGGACCTGAATTCAGCATGTGCTTCGGACATATTTGTCTTTCTTCCACCACTAAATAAATAATAACAAAAGGCTTGGCAGGCATCATCATCATTCAGCCTTCAGGGTATGGCGCACAGCGTACCCTGACTTCAGCAAAAGTACAAGTAGTACGCACGTGCCAAAACACTTGACAGTGACCACTGACACCCAACGGAAAAGCTTCGGACATATTTGTCTTTCTTTGACCGCTAAGCTTGGCCGGCATCATCATCACTTCAATCATGCCAATTCTGTAGCTACTTACATGATTCATCTTTAGCCACTTACATGATTCATCCTCTAGTCCATGTAAGTTGTTTGAGAAGATGTCTTTGTGTTTATGATGAGATACTAGAATGTGGAATCTTGGTAGAGTATGACATGCTTAGTCTCACACATCCTAATCTTATTTTCCTTGCCGTCAAGAACACTCTCAAGCTATGAATTGAAACTTCAATTTACTAGGGAAAGTTTTAAAAGGGCTAGTGTTAGGGCAAAGAGCTATGCCAAGTGCTGCACACTATCCTCTAATAATACTTTATGAATTATAAGAGCATTATAGATAATATTTTAGGCCACTTTTCACAATCACGTTATATTATGTTTCACTATCTACCCTCACATACATGACCACCACATATAGAGGACCACATTCCACCCCTTTGATTGTGTAGATAACTTCACTTTCCCACAACAGAGTTACAGATAGAAAGTTATGGTCAAAATACTAAACCTGAACCTTTCAGGTTTGGCAATATGTGACACTTATACCCTTGCCCACCCACTCCTAATTGCATGTGATCATCCATCTCCACATCACCTGTCTATTCCTCTTACAAGTGTATGCATCCTTCAAATGTTCTTGTGTACAGCAGCATTCGGTTTTGTTGTGGGGCATAGACATGCTAGTGTTGATTGTCGAAACTTTGGACTCGATGGTGGCCAATTACATGCACTAAGGGGACACATACACATTCAAAATTTGAAGAAAAATCGGGTACTATCGTACCGTAGGAAAGGCAAGTGAAAGAGTGCACATGCACACAATAATGACCTACATTGATCAATGAAAGAAGAAAATGTTTGATAGAAAACGTATTTCCTTCAACCTAAAGAACATTCAAGATTATGCATGAAGACAACAATGATACCGAAGCGCTCTTCCTTGCACTTTATGCACTTTTGGACTGCTTTAAACCCTTGGACATGCACACTTTTGTTGTTCCGAGTCACTTGTCCATCTAGGGACATGCATACTTTTGTTGTTCCGAGTCACTTGTCCATCCAAGGACATGCACATTTTTTAAAGAACCTTATTAAATAAGGTATATATGATGAAATGACATAAGGAGATCCTTCCACTTGTCATAAGCATTTATAAGATATAGCAAGGTCATTCATGCAAATGCACATAAGTTTAGAAAGATATACTAAATCATGGCATGGGTATTTACACGAAAGCTAGTGCAGCAAAGGATTTTTGGATACTTGTGCAGGTATATGCACAAAAAGCTAACCGTGACTATAATCCTGCAAACTCTTCACCCCAAAGTCCATGGCAAGTGTGTTAACCAATCCACCTCATCCCTTGGTGCATTTAAGCCATAACACCTCCTAGTTCACAAGAGATAAGTCATATTCTGAAAAACATTAAATAGACTTTGTACAAAGGAGAATAAAAAGATCGCAATAAGGATGATGTCAACACTTTTTTTGCAAAACTTTAGTGATTTACATGCCTTACCGTATACCGAGATTCAGTGAGAGCTATTAAGGCTAGTCCCTCCTTCATTAGGAAAATTCTGGACTCAAAAGAGGACTGTTTCAATAATAATAAAATAATAGACAAATAGATTGAGTGACATGAAATCTTGGCAACGATATTCACCGCTGGTGGGACCTCTGTACAAACCCACCTAAAATGTGGAGAAACTCTTATCTTCATGAAATAATGAAGAAAAAAAACCACTTTGTCTTAAAATATTTTAACCATATTTTTGTCAGCACCTAACACAATAAAAGAATGTTTTCCACATTCCTGTGTTAAGATGTGGAGCATTAAAAAATTCCTTCCACCGCCCCTAGAACTAATAATTTTGAATGCTTGGAATAGATAGATACCCAATCTCCTGGTTATTCCCTCAACTTGTTTCCAATTTTGAAACTCGAAACATCTTTGGCGCCCAAAAGAACACACCGTTCCTTATTTCTTGTTCCCTCCTTGATCCGCAAAAGTGGTTAGCTTAGTCATCCACTTTCTGCTACTTCTTCTTTCTCATACGTCTGCTAATCTCTCATGGCTACCAAAAGTGGATTGAAACGAGCAAGGAGCAGTATCTCATCTGTTGTGTTGTATAACATAAAAGACGACAATGAAGAATGGATTCCCCAAGTATACAGGAAGTACTCTTGGGTCACTATGCAGCCAGGAAACCGTGGCCAATACCAAGTGAAGGGAAAGGCATCTGAAGACTTGGCCAAACATTAGAAAGGAAGGATCCTTGACTTCAAGATGGCACTAGGAAGGAAAATTGTCAAAGAAGTGTTGATCTAGCATGTATTCATGCAAAAAGAGATCAACGTGGGACCATTGGAAGGACTTCCAAGACACAGACCACATTGTAAGTGCTTGTGTTTTGCATTCCAATGTTGCAAATATGGTGAATGATATACATTTTTCTATCTTGCACAAATTTGTACCCATCCAATCTCTAGGAGTGGGAGCCTACACAATGCTTGACGGGATTCTTGAATGTTGTACATGGTGAGGTGGGGGAACTTTAATATGAAGGCTGTGCACCAAGTGATCTCGCAAGAAGTAGAACATATTTCTATGACTCATTTTATACCTTGCCCACTCAATCGAGTCGGCATGGAAAGTTGGAACATATTCCTTTGCCTCCACTTAATAGTCCTGAGTGGCCATTGCTTGATACAGAAGTGATAGAGTCCTACAGGACCAAAATGTATAATGATATTAAATGTGCTATGAAGCCTAGCATTGGAGCAAGAAATGTTCACTTAAGTTTGTTTGTTCCAATTGCATGCTTTGTTGATTTATTTTCTGGTTGTAAACAATTGAGAAAAACTAGAGCAACTTTTATGTGCAAAGATATAGATGAAGCCTGGCTTGATCATTTGTTTGGCGAAGGTTGGAGAGTGAAATCATCAAAGGGAGACGATTTGATCGAATGTCGATTGAACACCTTCGACATTGCATTTCGGTGAGCTTTATAACATTCAAATGTCTTTTTGTGAAACAATTACAAAGCTTATTTGATTATACTCAGGATATTATCCTAATGATATTTTGGAATCAGCTGCTATATTGCCACGCAACATCTATGCATGTCATTTACTTATAGAAGGTGGCGATAGATCAACAACAACTGGGAAAGCATGGACTAAGATACAAGAGATGGCAGCCACTCTTGCTTGATAGATATAGTTTTGATTCGACAGGGTCACCCATCATTGACATTGGAAGTGGAAGAGAATTGGACTCTTGAATATGTTAGGAAGGAATTAGAAGTAGCTATTCAAAATCCTACATATCAATTTTGCTTCAAGCTAGATGGTCGGAAGGTTAGTAGAAGAAGAGAGCATCAAATCATTTGTAAAGATGTTGCAGCCTCACATGAATTGGAGGCACTTGAAGATATATGAAGTGACCATGTATATGTAAATGGTGACAATGAATTTTCCATATGCAATATACTTATCTATTCAGAACATTGCTTTTGTAGTGCTTTATTGTTTGAAACAATGTATTGAAGGTAAAAATATACACAATTGAATTTTATATATACAAAAAAGGCCTAAAGTAAGAAAGCAAGAAGTGAAGGAACACAGTAGCAAATTTGATCCTCTGATTTTGAAATCAAAAGTGCATTTACAATTGATATTCTCTCTCCAATAACACTAATTATGTGTTAAAAAATATAAATGTACATGAGTTGTTGCATATTTACAAATAACATGTTACAGAACAGTACATTTGTTGGAAGAAGCAATCCAACAACACATCGAAAAGGAAAAAACTATATATCACTGGAACCCATAGGCCTGGGCTTCAGGATGGAGCCATGGCTCTTCTCCCAAGTATAGAGCCCATTTAAGAGGCTCAGGGGGCCTATCCCCCCTCATGGATTGGGCGGGATGAAGTCCACTGGGCCGTCTGGAGGCATTGCTTCTGCAACCTCAATCATCTTTCGAATCGTTTCCTCGAACGTTTGGACATCCAGGTCCACGTAACGAGACATGGATGGAAACTACCATCACAATTCATCAAGGCATAAGATCAACTTGACAATATACAAGAAGATAAACAAGAGCACGCATGCCTATGGGAGCTGAAAAATGCTTACATCCTCTCAAGGGAGCTGAAAAATGCTCCGTAGCAGCAATAACACATTGAGAGCAACCCTCCACCCACAGCTATGACCATCATCTTGTTTGGACACACTAACCCTTCAAATGGTCATTCGCTCCAAGGTGTTAGTGTCCATGCTTAGGCTCTCATAAGCGGCCATTAGTTTCTGGATGCTACTACAAACAAATGCAAACAAAGACCAGTCAATATCCTGATCAATCCAGACCTCTAATTTAAACAATAATATGTGGCGTAATGATTTTAACTCACAACAAAACATTGCCATGGACACCAGATGTCGAATTTGCAAGGTATACAACATTGTCTTGCACATCGACTAGAATAAGACTCCAATGGGAACTACATCACATCCAAAATGATTTCTATTAGATTCAAGCCACGCATTGTGGTGAATCGATTCACTATGAAGCGAGAGCACGTGCCAAAGGAAGCACTATACAACTCGTGTGTGGTAATTCGTATAAACATCATGCAAGAGAGACAAACAAACTCCCCTTTCATGATATGCCAAAAAAATTACTCGAGCATTGTCCAGCTGGACTTTCCAAAACCAGTTTAGCACATCAAGGTAGGGAACTTACTCCACTACCAAAAGTGTTGACACTAGCAAATCAATTTGGAACACCCGATACTGTACATCCTCGGGCAATTGCGACATAACAAAACTTCACAAGAAAACATATAAAGAGTTAGGCATTAACTTTGAAGAGCCAAGAATGAAAAATTGTGGGAGGATAGAGAAAAGAGTATACCTTAAAACACATCTGAGCACTTTGTTGTTGACTTCAGTTCTAGGATCAAACAAAATGTTTATCTCCTCGGCATGAATCAGGAAATAAAATCTTCGCCCTCTAATATGATACGGTACATAGAACTCCAGCAATAAAATTTGAAGCGCCTCCCGATTCATAGCGTGGAGTGCGCAAACATTTTCTCTTTTTGTTTGCAATGCAAGGATTGACACATTATGTTCCCTTTGAGCGCTTGCCCGAAAATTTGCCTGGGTCTCATGCTGATGCTTTGGAACACCCTCCGTTACCTCTTCAATTCTGACTTTTTGAACTGGACGGACATCCAAAATTTGCACAATTCGTGCATCCGTAATTGTAATTGGCCTAAGTAACTTATCGTATCTAAAGCGAAGGGCTGCTAGGCTGAAAAAGTATTTTTGTTCATCACTATGACCCTGTGTGCATGGGCCGCAAGAACATAACTATCCAAAAAGAATTTGATCATCCAATCCTCTACAGCCTCCTGCAAGCAAAACAGGGCTGATGCCTTCCACCTAAACAAAATTCCATTTCGCTCGGAAATCCTTCTGACAAGCCTTTGGAATGATAATCTTGGAATAGCAAAAGTTGGCTACTTCATAAATCGTTTCATTCTCACAACATTGATGAATGCTCTACGAAAAACCTTTGTCTAGGCTGCAGTTTGGACAATCGGGAAGGACAGCTTGATTTCCTTGATCTTGAGGCATTCAGAGTGACCATCCTCTTCCCACTAGATGAGGGACCTGCATTGTCCTTGGGTCTAGCTATATGCCTTACACGAGCCATTTGGAAATGCAAGCAGGTGCAGAAAACTTAGCAATTCAGTAGAACACCATTAACAATTCACCATAACGCGAGAGAGGGTGGCCAAGAAAGCAATATGCAGTTCCTCGCATTATGTTGAATCCATTCACCATAACACGAGATGAAGGGCCACTAAAAGCGCAATCATCCTCCTTGCATTATGGTGAATCAATTGACACCAATGCGAGGTGGAATATCGTGAATCCTTTGACCTTTGATCTTGCATTATATTGAATTGATTCACCATAATGCGGGACCAAGGGGTAGTCAAATTAAAACAATCCTCCTCGCATTATAGTGAATCGATTTACAACAACGGGAGGAGGAGTATCATGAATCTCTCACCATTTCATCTTGCATTTTGGTGTTTCGATTCACCATAACACATGGAGCCGTATTGAGTTTCCAATGGACCGCCATCTACTTTAAGGTGAATCGAATCACCATAATGTAAGATTCAATGGCAGAGGGCAAACAGTCGCAGAAAACACAAAACATTCAAGGAATGTACAAAAAACTCACAAAATAATAAAGTTATATACAAAAAATCACATTTCATTCGAGGGAATAAATGGAGACTATCGTGTAGGAGGTGGAATATTGGTTCAGTAGTGTGGGGGTAGTCGGAAGTTGGAGGGAGGCAAATAGGAGGACGGAGAAGGCGTAATCGATAAGAGGACGAAAAGGTGGCGTAGTTAACGTCTTTGATTAGTCTTTAAAGCATGCACACATGTAAGGTGCATGATGGGCTACCACATGGCATTCATGGAATGGCTAGTGAAAAGGTGGCGCTGATGTGTCGCATAGCATTTATAACGGTTTTTAATTGCCTCTCTTGGATGCCCATCCATTTGTATTCTCATTTATCTCAACACCGACAGCCTTTCTCAATCATCCTCCTTCAACGACCATCTCATCCAACCTCCTTCATCAATCGTACTCTTCAGTGTCCTATATCAAACAACAAAGACAAACCTCCAACTTCCTTCATCTCCATCAAGGATAACGACAATCTTCTTCATCTCCATCTCATGCGACCAACGTCGACTCGTTTTCCCGGTATTTTTATCTCTCTTGTGCTTCCTTCTCCTTTTCTTATTTCGTTCTCTTGGTTTTTCATGAAAGAAACATTATGGTCAATCCTAAACCCTATGACTCCTAGCATTACGATGAATTGACTCACAACAATGCAAGGTAGGCTATTATAATTTGTTTGGTACCTCCTCTCTCAGTATGGGTACATGAGAAGTATCTTTATTTGTAATTCACCATAACGTGAGAGGCGGCGCCAAAGGATTCAAAACTCCTCATGTAGCGGTAAATCAATTCACCATAACACGAGCGAAGGTCGCATAGGAAGCACAATATGCCTCCTTGCATTATGGTGAATCGATTCACCATAATGCGAGCGAACGTCCCATAGGAATCACAATATGCCTCTTCGCATAGTGGTGAATCAATTCACCATAACGCGAGCGAATGTCCCATAGGAGGCACAATATGCCTTCTTGCATTATGGCGAATCGATTCACCATAATGCAAGGGAAGGTCCCATAGGAAGCACAATATGCCTCTTCGAATAATGGTGAATTGATTGCCTATTTGTGTTAGGGAAAATAGATTCGCTTCAACGCGAGGAGGAATACCCAGCTTCCTCTGGCATCTCCTCTTGCGTTATGTTGAATCCATTCACCACACAGAGATTTGGTGTTTAAGACCAACTGTCTCTTGATTCATTGCTTGAAATTATAATTTCCATGTCTTTTCTAGACCCTTGAATTTAGCCATGGCGCGAGTTCATGTCGAGTTTGATGTGGACAAAGAGATTAAAGAAACACCTGCATCTTGCTAAAGGCATAAGTATAGCATAGCTTAGGAGATCTTTATTTTGGCTTTGTAAAGGTATTTTAAACCTTTATAACTGATCAAATGTGAAAAGCAATATGTGGATGTTTAAATCTTTTTGGGGAGTGAAAAAGAGGGAAGAAAGTCGTGGGAAAGGTGGGCAGTTGTAACTGTTATTGTGATCATGCAGGAGCAGAATAGATTTCCCTGCATGTGTCTATGTCTCTGTTTTTCTGTATCACAAGTTGGCATATACCTGATATGATTGATTTTCTGATCTGTTAGTTTTCTACCCCTTAACACTTGGCGATCCTGCGAATTTATCTTTGGGCATCAGGTGAGATGTTCCAGAATAGACAAGATGCAGAAGATTTATGGATGAAGGAATACAGTCAGAAATGAATTCCGAGCTTGCGGAGTTTCGACATTGGATTACAGAAGAGGAGGAATGGGAATCCTTTGCGCAAGTTCTGTTACAGAGTTTCGGAATTGGACAAGAGAACAGGAGGAGTTCAAGTCGTATACTCAGGTATTCTTGAGCACACACTTTCCTGAATTACCTTTGAACATTATTGGAAAGATTAGGGAGGTAGTGCGGAAAGAACAAGCAAAACAGATCGCTCCTTTTGGCTTGAGGAATACAACAAGTGCGTTTAGGTGAATTTGGCTTAATCAGTATTTGAGGCCCCTATTATGAACATGGTCCACTTGGGTCTCAGCAATAGAATAATCTGATGACAGAACATGCATTAGGGAAATTTTGGACTCAAAAACAGGCCTTGTAATAGCTCCCTTGGGATGGTGATGTGGACAAAGCAAGCCAATAAACCCACATATAATATTGGAGGGAAGATGCGTCATTTTTGAGTTCTTTATTCCATTAACTGACATGTGGGGTGTTTTTTAATTCAAAACAACGCCTCTTACATATAGTTTTTTATTCCCACTATGGTGCCTTATTTTATTGAAAAAAGTCTCCACTATCTTTCTTCATTACACTTTTGAATGGAACCAAGCCAACTTTGCCAACCAAACTTCGCCCCTACAACCCATCATCTTGCATTGTTTCCCTCATTTTCTTCCTGACTCCACAACCACTCCAAATCCGAATTGTTTTGCGCGGGAAGTTTTTGATTTTCTCTTCTTCTCATTCACATTCCTTCCATTTTGGAAGCTCATAACCTCCCGCGTCTTTCTCACACCAGAATCTTCCTCTCCATCTCATGAGTGCCTGCCTACCTCCAAGTTCGTGGCACATTCAATGGAACATTGATTCAGCATACATCAAGGTTTGAGGAGAGACTGAGGCGGCAAGTTTCGAAAAAGGATGGAAAAGAAATTGTTGTTCATGTGCCATACCTGCTTGTGCATGAACAACAATCCCATTTCTTACCCTTTTCAAGTGAGGGTTGTGCTTACAAGTATTGTGTACCTTTTGGTGCATCCAGGATAACAACAAGTTTGTTTCATGGACAAGGAGGTATTAGTTAGTGATGTTGTCTTTTGGTTTTAATGAAGCAATCTTCTTCACGTGAGATAAGTGTACTATCTTTGGTTTGTTTTGGTTAATGTGTGAGTTCATGATGCTTTTTGGTATTGTTAAAGCACAGAACAATGCAATGCAACCTGTGAAACCAAAAAAGAAAAAGGTGGACATCCACTTTCAAGTAGAAGCCGATTATGCTCCCTGCTGTAAGAGAAATTGGTCTAGGCCAGCATGCAAAGCCCACATTATCGAGCTTCGAAATGAAGGAAACAAAAATATGGACCTATGGTTGGATGGTAGTATTTACCCACCAGATCTAACCTCCTCTCAATCTCCATCATTCTTTGGGTTGACTGTCAAGATTGTGGGAGAGAAGGAAGGAGTCGCACTTGTAGCTTTCTTGCTTGCACAATGGGGGAATACACACAAGGGTGGAGGCTGAAAACAGTTTTCCTCTTCTTAGTTGTGTAAGCCAAAAAGAACTCTCATACAAAGAAATAGAAGAACCCTATATATGGGTCTCAAACCAAACTCAAATAACTAAGGTGGCATACTAACTAAGCCACAAAGTAGAGTAGATAAGGATAGCTATCATCTAGCTATTATTCATGGGCGGTGTACCAACCGCATCTACAACTGACAAGTCGGTGACATAAATGCACAACGGTCACCCTGGCATATCACGAGTGGAGCTCGATATCTCAACACTCCCCCTCGAGCTCAATCCCAATTCCACCAAGCACGTCTCTGAACTTGCGCAGCTTCTCTGCGCCCAATGCCTTCGTGAATATGTCAGCTACCTGATCCTCTGTGCTGACATAAACTAGATCAATAAGACCTAGTAAAACCCTCTCCCGCACATAGTGATAATGCACCTCAATGTGCTTTGTTCTAGCATGATAGACTGGGTTATTTGCCAAGTGTATACTACTCATGTTATCACAATAAATGACAACTGGCCCATCTGTAGACTGATGCATATCATAAAGTAGCTTATGCAACCAAGCTACCTCACATGCAGCCATTGCTGCACCCCTGTACTCAGCCTCTGTGCTCGACAAGGCAACTGTAGGCTGTTTCTTGCTGCTCCAAGTGACTGCAGCACTCCCAAAAGAGAACACATACCCACTGGTAGATCGTCTATCAGAAATACTACCAGCCCAATCAGCATCAGTGTATCCATGCAACTGTATCTGAACCCCAGTCTCATAAAATAGTCCATACTGCAATGTGGACTTCACATACCTGAGTATGCGTCTAGCCGCATCCAAATGTGGTTCCCTTGGAGCCTGCATAAACTGACTTACCAATCCAATAGCATAGCTCAAATCTGACCTGGTAATAGTCATATAAATCAAGCTTTCTACTATGCGTCTGTACATAGTAGGGTCTTCCAGAAGCTCACATGCATCTGTGCTCGGCTTCACATTCTACTCCAAAGGAACTGAAATAGGCTTACAGCCTGTCATCCCATATTTGGACAGCATGTCCAATCCATACTGCCTCTGCAAGAGCTGTATCCTACTTGGTGATCTAATCACCTCAATGCCCAAGAAATAACGCAGCTCTCCCAAATCCTTCATCTCAAACTTCTGCTTTAATAGCATTTTCACATGAAGGATATCTTCATCACTGTCACCTGTCATAATCAAATCATCAACATAAATGACAAGTAGCATAATACCTTTCTCTGTTTTTCTCACATAAAGTGATAAATCTGCCTTGGAAATCTGAAAGCCAATAGTGACAAGATACTGTCCTATCTTGTCAGACCATGCTCTAGGTGCTTGCTTCAAGCCATACAAGGCTTTCTTCAACCTGCAAACAAACTCAGGATGAACAACATGCACATAACCTGGTGGCTGCTCCATATAGACCTCTTCTTGCAAATCACCATGCAAGAAGGCATTCTTTACATCCATCTCATGTAAACACCATCCCTTTGATGCAGCCATAGCAATGACTGCTCTTACGGTTGCCATCCTTGCAACCGGACTGAATGTTTCTTCATAGTCAATGCCATATGTTTGTGCATACCCCTTGACTACTAATCTTGCCTTGTATCTGTTCACAGAACCATCTGCATTGTGCTTCACCTTATAAACTCACTTACAGCCAATTGCATTCTTACCTTTAGGCAAAGGTACCAATTCCCATATAGCATTTGCTTCCAAGTCATCCATTTCTTCATCCATGGCTTTCTCCCATTTTTCTTTTCCCATGGCTTGCTCAAAAGAAGTGGGTTCTAGTTCATGTATCACTTTGACCATATATGCATAGTGAATGGCCTGTAAATCCATCATATTTCAGCCTATCCACAGGATACCTAGCTCTCGTAGACCTACGCAAAATAGGTTCACTTCCAGGTGCTCTCAAAACATCCCTGGTCTTCCTTACTCCAGGTGTAACAATAGAAGGAATACCCAACTCATCATCAATGCTCTGTTCTGAGCCACTGGATTCACCATCCACATAAGAGTGACCTACATTCACATCAAACATGGACTAATCAACCTTCTCTTTTCCTTTTCGTGATACCTGCATACCACTATCTGCATTGCTTTGAGAAGATTCTCCTGATCTCAATCTGCCTGTCCATGGCGAAGAATGTGAACCACTGCTAGAGAACGCTCCAGGTCCACTAATATTTTGTGACTGCTGCTTTGAATTCTGTGCAGCATTACCATTTTGTGCATCTACATCATCAATCACATTTACTGGTTTATACCAGCTACTCATCTCATAAAAAAAAACATCTCTGCTCACTGTAAACTTACGAGTAGAAGGGTTATAGCATCTATACCCTTTTTGCTGCAAAGAGTAACCAATAAAGATGCACTTCTCAGCTTTTGGATCCAACTTGGATCTCAACTCATCTGGCACATGTACATAGGCAATGCAACCAAAAATTTTCAAATGAGAAATATCTAGTTTCCTACCAGTATACCTCTCCTCTGGAGTCATCCCATGTATTGCTGCAGTGGGAGTCCTGTTCATTATATAGACTGCTGTAGCAACTGCTTCAGCCCAGTAAAAATCTAGCAAGTCTTTTTTGTTGAGCATGGCACGAGATACCTCTCCAATATGCCTGTTTTTCCTTTCTGTAATTCCATTTTATTGTGGGGTATGACTGCATGAATATTGCTGCTTTATGCCATGCTCCTACAGGAACCTTGCAAACTCATTCGAGAGGTACTCTCCCCCTCCATCTGACCTTAGGCATTTTATTTGCAGGCCTGTTTCTTTTTCAACCATAGCTTTAAGAGTTTTGAAATTCCCAAAAACTTCACTTTTCTTTTTCATAAAATACACCCAAACTTTTCTGCTATAGTCATCAATAAAAGTGACAAAATAATGACAGCCTCCAAGAGATGCAGCTTTAGTAGTCCACACATCAGAGTGGATTAATTCCAATGGCTTCTTACTCTCTTGAACATGTCTAGGAAATGGTTTCCTTGCCTGTTTTCCAAACTGACAGGCTTCACATACCTTATGCATTTCTGCAACCTTGAATTTAGGCAATCCTGCAATAATATTTTGGGCCTGCATTGATTTAAGTCGCTGTACATTAACATGACTAATGCGTTTATGCCAAATATCAATATCTGCAACTACACCGGTCCCATGTGCAAGCATTGCTGCACTCAATTCAGACATGTCTGCATCCAACGTAAACATTCTGCCCTTCTTCTTTCCTTTTGCTATCAAGCGACCTTTATTTTTCATATCCTCAACAAAGCATCCATGAGGATTAAATCTGACCTGCAAGCCCTGCTCAACCATTTGACCAACAGAAACTAGATTCTTGGTGATATTCGGGACATGAAATACATCGGACATGTATTTCTTTTTCCCATCCTGCATAGACAAATGAATTTTTCCAATCTGCACAATAGGATGTGCAGTATCATTACTAGTCTCCACAAATCCTGGTTTTTCCATTTTCCTTGCATCCTCCATCCATTCTGCATGACCTGTCATGTGGTTTGATGCACCTGAGTCAACATACCATACATCGTTGCTTTCTTCTGCACTTGTCACAGAATTGTTCATGTGCTGCACCATAAACAAATGCTCATTTCTGTCATCACCCTGTCTACTAGAAGATGCATAATTCCCTTGTTGCAATTTTCCATTCATGATATCATTCTGCTTTTTATAGCAGTCTTTAGCCATATGACCAATTTTACCACAGTAGTAGCATTCAACATTGCTGTTTGCATTTTGGCCTCTTTGCCATCCACCACGACCTCTTTGGCTCCCCCTGCCTCTAGAGTTACCACGCCCTCCTCCATAGGACTGGTTTTCTTGAGTTTGCTGCATATTCTGATTTCTATCACGGCCTCCAAATCGGCCTCCTCTACCTCTGCCTCTACCTCTTCCAGCATTTGAGTAGAAGACAGCTTCTTTTGAAGTTCCTCCTGAAGAAGATGCACCACCATTTCTCTGCTCCTCAGAAATTAGAAGAGCAATTAACTCCTCAAAATCAGGAAATCTTTCACGAACTGAAATGGATGTCCGAAACTGTGCATAATCCTTTCCTAGACCATTCAAGGTCACAGAAACTAAATCATCATCTTCCACTGGTGACCCAATGGAAGCAAGTGCATCTGCCATCTTCTTCACCTTCATGTGGTAGTCATTGATGCTCATATTTTCTCTTTGCACATTATGCAACTCTTGCTTGAGCTGCATTTTCCTGGCTTGCGTATTTGTGCTATTCATTTTTGACAAAGTATCCCATGCCTCCTTTGGCGTACTTGCATCTTGAATATGCACAATCATAGAGTCTGAAATGCTGATAGACAACCAGTACATAACTTTCCTGGCTCTCTCATGCCATGCTTTAAATGCTTGCATTTGCTGTTGATTGGGAACATCAGGAAGAACTGGTTCTTCTTCATTTCCTGCAACGAACTCCCAATATCCTTTTCCCATAAGGAAATTCGTCATTCTAAACTTCCATGCTTGGAAGTTGTTCTTGTCAAGCTTTTCAGTGACAATCTGTGAGAGAGAATCAGATGCCATTACAGAACACTGCAAAAAATTCTGTCACTGCAAAGAATACAGCTTCAGCCTCACAAGGGCTAATTTGCAAAACTGGCGAAAGTGGTATTTGACCACACAGTTACTTCCTAGTGACGATTTTGCATCAACAGGCAACAAGGATGATTCTGTAACTCCCAATGTCTCTGCGCACAAGCATACGATGCAATTTCTGTGGTAACTTTTCACCGACCTGTAGAACAGTGGTCGCACAGCATAAAATTGGGCCTTTTCTTGAGTGCGTGCAGAAAACTTCCGCCTCCAAAACAGGCCCCGAAATGGCCTCAAATAAAAAAAATAGGGTCGCCAAGGGCTAAAGCCCTTTCCCGCAGCATATACTGCCCTCTTGCTTCACCGTGAAGGGCATCTCAACCTGAGACAATGCACTCTTGCACTTCCCGGCTGTGCTACCTGCAGAGATCTGCTCCCAAAACAGAAAATGAAAGCAACACTGCTCCTCTTACCAGAACACCGCGAGCTTGGCTTGCTTTCTTGAGCTCCTTACCACGAACAAGGCTCTGATACCATGTCAAGATTGTGGGAGAGAAGGAAGGAGTCTCACTTGTAGCTTTCTTGCTTGCACAATGGGGGAATACACACAAGGGTGGAGGCTGAAAATAGTTTTCCTCTTCTTAGTTGTGTAAGCCAAAAAGAACTCTCATACAAAGAAATAGAAGAACCCTATATATGGGTCTCAAACCAAACTCAAATAACTAAGGTGGCATACTAACTAAGCCACGAACTAGAGTAGATAAGGATAGCTGTCATCTAGCTATTATTCATGGGTGGTGTACCAACCGCATCTGCAACTGACAAGTTGGTGACATAAATGCACAACGGTCACCCTGGCATATCACGAGTGGAGCTCGATATCTCAACATTGACAAGTTTCTTCAAGTTCGTGTGTGAGGGTGAAAATGGATTGCTTGGATATTGCAAAAGATTGTTTGGCCAATGTCAAAGTGTCATTCAATGTAACTTTGAAAGATAGTTGATTGATAGAGATGCCAGAATAAAAATGCTCGAAGGTGCAAATTTTTACTAGGCATCAATCACAACACCTTTGCAAGATTCATATGAGGACAAAGCAAGAGTTTGTTCTAGGTTACAAAAAGAGATAGATCATTTGCAACAGACTATTCGTAAGATGCAGGCCACTATTGAGGAGAAGAATGAAATGTTGGCAGTTCGAGAAATCAATAATTCACTTTGGAGAGTGAGAATGCAGACCTTAGAAAACAACTCGAGAAGTTCAACAAAAAATTACAACATTTGAAAGACACGCCATTGGGTGCTCGATTACGCAAGAGACAGTTCAAACCATTGGAAGAACTCAATGTTGGAGGTGGCCAATGGAAGCATTGTGTGAAGGCTTGCAGGTATTATGGGATCCATATTTTCTGTGAGCACTCACTTTTCATTTTCATCTTTAGCTTCTTTTTTGGAGATGGGGGATTGGGTGTGGGGGGTAGTATAGTTAGATGAATGATGGACTGAAATAACTATCGTTGTTGCTTCAGGATGGTCATGGATGTTGTGGGTCCAAAAGAGCAAGGTTCTGATATATTTGGCAAAGTGTTGGCAAAAGACATCATGGAGCCAGCAATACATCATCCTAAGTTTGCAAGACTTCGATTAGACATAGCAAAGCAATCCTTACAGAAGGTGAGTGATCACTCCTACAGATGCACAAGGTATATGTGACATGGCTGGCATTAGCACAAAGTCTTATAGGATGTTGTTTAATAAAGAGGAACTTTAGTGTAAAATCCGAAAATGAGATTTGGTGGCTAGCTGCATTTGAGGTGAGGTGCTATCCATTTTTAAAAAAGTAATATTATGTTACTATTCATTACATGTTGTAGACAATTTAACTAGCCTCTTGTTAACAGGTTCCAATAGAGACCCATGAAATTCTAAAGTGGTACTTTAACCAAACAGAGCTTCCTTCCACTAAGGAGCAACAGTCGAATGGTGAAAAGCTTTATGTAGAAGGATATGGGAAATATGAGGTTGAATTGCACCTGAATGCAGATCTTAAAACCTTGAAATGCATGTTTGGTATTTCCCAAGGAGCAATGGCCAAGTATCCTTGCCTATATTGCATGGCCGAACGAGGTGTCTCTAAAGGAGGAAAAGAGAGAGAATGGAAATCCGTAAATGCAAACAGTAATAGGCGTCAAGCCCCAAATTGTTATGCTCCAAGAGTGGATCCTAATTGGGACCCAATTCTTGCTATCCCTTTGATCAGAGTTCATATTTGTGTTTTGCATGCGCTGGTTAGAATAATTGAGAAACTAGTCTATATGTACATCGAATTTGCATGGATTATGAAATCAACATTAGAGAGTGAAAGAACTATTAAAAAAATAGAGCAAGTGCTTTCAGATGTAGGTTTGCATTGTGGTCAAGTGAAGATTGAGAAGGACTTGAAAAAATTAGGGAAGACAGGAAACATTCCTAGCAAACCATGTTTTGGAGGTGCAAAAGCCAGAAAGTTCTTATCTAATCATGCCCAGAGAGGTCAGCTGGGTACAGATTTTGAGGTGTGGAGAAAGCTTCATGCAATTGTACCTGATCGAGGCTCTTTAGGACAAGCAAGGGTGGAAAAGGCCAGATCTTGGTTGGCACTTGATCGCCTAGCACCTTTGTTGCAAAAAGCTAGGTTTAAAGATGGGGATGTTGAGAAATTTGAGGCAGTTGTGACAGAGTTCTACACTAGCGATGAAAAGGCATGGGGTGCGACAAACTTGACACAATACATGGTTATTACTTAAATAGCTACAGCTTTGAGTTCTTTTTGTTGTTCAAAATATATTGTACGATACTAAATGGCTTGTTGTTGTTGAGCATTTGTAGCACATTTTGCATGCACATGGACCCTTCTTTGCGGAGGAGTGTGGAAGCCTTGGGATTTGGTCTACCCAAGGCATGGAAAGATCTCATCGGAAAGCACGTTGTGCCTATCAAAGGGCCACTCAACATGGAGGAGGAGTGAAGAAAAGTAATCCCATGAAGCAACTATGTCAGTGATGGTATAGGCGGATTCAAGTGAGGGCTCATGTGAAGATCAAACAGTCTAAATCAGCTTTGTCATGTGCAATAAGAGAGATGCAGGCTGAACGGAGATGATCAATATATGTCTCCTCATAGAGGAGGCACAATCATGCTGAATGGCTAAGACAACGACAAAGATAGGGTGTGGGAGCTTTCACTTAACCTCCAAGACCCACTGACCGCTTATTGTTTCAAGCGTTCCAAGCCGAGCACTAATGGCTACCTCTCACATAGCCGATGCGCCATCCATATTTACGGGTGTAGTGAGCTTACCTCCGTGCCGTTCGAGTTACCTCCTCTCCCGCGCACTCCGGTAGCTCCACGATCCAAGTGCAAGCTTGAAGCAAGCTCCATCCTCAAGCTCCACGCTCCAAGCTCCATTGCCGTGAGCAAGACAAGAGAAGAGAAGAGAAGAGAAGAAGAGAGGAGAAGATTGAGAGCTTCTCCTCCTCGGTCCCTCAAATTATCTTTGAAATACAAGGAGTTCCGCCCGTAGGCTTGTCCATAATCCGCTCGAAGGCTATCCAGTAATCCCCAGGGATCACTATTCCAAGCTTCCGCCCGTAAACTAGTATGCGGGCCTCGAGATCCAATCCCGAGTGACGTTAGCCTCTTGTGCAGGACCCGGAAGGCGAGGGATTTACGGCCAGAGCCCCCTGGCACCCAAGCGTCCTCCTACTCCAAGTAGAGCTCAACGGAAAGACCTCTCGCGGCGGGTTCAGTCCACGTTCCCAGCGCGGTGAACAACCCCCTTGGTTAGGGTTAGGCAGGTAGTCGAGGGTAACTGAGACTGCCTCTTCCTTCAGCCTTTAACCTGAAGTATAGGTACTCATTTAATTTGTAATTCATAATTCAAACAGAGCCCTAAAATCTCTAGCAAGCACAAACATTTCCATTAATCAACCGTGTTGTTTGGCAAACTGCTAAGGAAGTGTTCTTTCCTTTTTGAGTGTATCAGCACTCGTTCCCAAGGTGTCTTGTAAATTGGCAAGATCCTTTACATTCTTGGTGTAGGGCGTACCTTATTAACCCAACTTGGTCAATCCTAAAGTTCCTTAGATATGCTAGTTTCCGGTTTACAACTTTCCTTATTTAGAAGGATATCCAAAAATACGTCCTTTTGCAAGATAACTTGCGTAGGGATCCTCCATCCTTGTTGAGGGTTTTTACCCTTTCTCTTTGTGAATCAATCACAAGACTAAATGATTTCGTACTTGCTGCGCAAGTCCTGCGATGGAATAATCCGTTTTAGATCCTTTAAGCTGATGTATGTTGGCCCTAGGGTTTCTTTTTAAGAATCTAGGGGACAACCCTAGTTCTTTATTTTTACGAATTTTTTTGACCCTACAATAAGGAAAGTAGCCAAGTGCTTAGGGTATGAATATTTCTATGTTTAGATTGGTTTGGTTATCTTTTGGAAGGTAATATTAATCGTCTTGTCACGGTTTTGCTATCCTTGTGACAATTTACTTTTCAATCAATACAGTTCAATTTAAACTTCATTTTTCCTTGCAGATGAACTCATGCCAAATAACAAACATTTCCCTTGCTAAGATGTGCAATTAGCAATGATAACTTCCTAGTAATTTGAGCAACGAAAGAAACCTATCATGAATTTAATCATTTACAATGATTCGTTGCGAAAAGGAATAAGACTAATGGTGCAAGATATAATTTCTATACCTTTAGGATTAAAATATACTACTATAGTAAATGGATAATCTTGCTCGTAATTTATGATGCTTGATGCAATTCGAAGGAAACTAAGTTCTATACATTATCATTCATTCAAATAAGCTAAACTCCTTCATTACAAATAACCCGGACAAATATATCCTATCTCTAACAATTTCTCTTTGCATGATCGACTTAAAACCGAATTAAAGCCAAGAAGAAAAACCTGGTTTTGGGGTGAGATATCCACATGGATACCAGGAGATGCACCTCCCGCAGCTACTCCTTGGACTTTCTTAGGATGCATCACAGTTGTAGTCGTTCGAACGTGGAAGCAGCTTTACACTCTTTTTTTTCAGAATTCCACCGTCGCTTCCTTGCACCGTCCGTCGAAAGTAGTTTTTGGAAGGCTCCCTCCTTGAAGTCGGGGAATTCGAAAGGGTGTTTCAGAATCTTTTATGACTAAGACCCATTGAAGCCATGGGGAAGGCTTAATGGCCTTTTAATGACTCGTTCAAACGAGGAATGAAAAGGGATGGAAAAGACACAAGGTGCGGGAGAGAACTCTAAGGGAATATAGTAACCATAAAGGTTATAAGTAAGGTCGAAGGACCCTTAGGTCAACTTGGAGAAAAGGGTTCTCAATACGCCACAAGGGAAGGGTTAGAGAAGGTTTATTCACGGGGGGGGAAGGAAAAAAAAGGTGATTCCAATATCCACGCAAAAAGGGGGTCTAAGGGATTATAGAACACGAAGGGGGATGGGTTCCAAGGCTCAAGAAGAAGGGGGCTTATAGGGGTTACCACCAGGGAGAAAAAAAAATAAGGTTTTTAAGGCCTACGGGAAAGGCTTCATGGGTAAAACATAGGGGTTCTAATACCCATTGAAAAGGGGGATTTAGACACACGGGGGGAAAAGGTTTCAAAGCCCATGACAAAGGGCTTAAAGGTTAAATCATGGGGGGTATGGAAGGGTTTTTGGAAAGGCACGAGAAGGGGGATGAAAGGGCCTTAGGAGGATTAAAACCGGGGGGGGGGGGGGGGGGAAGGGGGGGTTTAACACCAGGGGAAAGGGGGCTAAGAAGGCCCCCCTTTTGGAAGCTTCCAAGCTTTAGGGGAAGGACATGTGGGGGAAAAATAACTCCCCAGCCGTGATGCGACGGCCAGGAGGTGGCCGCGATGGATTTTAGCAGTGAATCAGGATGGCCGCTGGTGTGTCTGTCGTCTAGCGGCAGCTGGGTTGGTTCCTCCCTCTCCACGACCACCCTCTCCCTCTAAGCTTCGCGCAACAGGGTGATGGCACCCCTCTCCTCTCGGACCACTGCAGTTCTACGACCACCCTCCCCTTTTGTTCAGCGCGGCGATGCCTCCGCACTATACCCTTAGCCTACCCTCCTTCCTATGGCAGCAACCCCCCTATTTAAATAGGGGAGGGGAGGGAATCCTCTCCCCTTATCTGTCAGCGTGCATGGAGAGGGCCCTGAGCAAGCTCGAGCGAGGAGCTTGCTGGGCCCCCCCCTCGATCACTTAATGGCCTGTGGCGTCACGGATCAGATCGTGCGCTGCCATGAAAGGCCAATTTTTTTTAAAATTTCATTATATTACATTCTCTCTCCCCCTTAGAAGAATCGAGATGTCCTCATCTCGGAATAAACTGGGGATATTGATGGTTGAGAGTGCCTTCATCTACCCAGGTGGCATCCTCTTCGGAATAATCTTTCCACTGGATGAGGCATTCTCTCAAGGTTCTAGATCTTAACTGTCTTTCCCTAATACCTAAGATCCTATCTAGCCTTAGTTCAAGGACTCCTTGACTAGGCATTACAATTTGTTGGTCATCAAGTACATGGTTAGGGTTGGGTACATATTTTTTCAATAGGCTGATATGGAATACATTGTGAACCTTTAGGTTCTCAGGGAGTTGCAATCTATAAGCATTGGGTCCTAGGCTTTTGAGGATTTTGTACAGCGCACAATACCTTGGACTTAGCTTTTTGCAATCTCCTAGGGATAGAGAACTCTTTTTAGGGCATACACGAATGAAGACCATGTCTCCTTCTTCGAAAACTCTTTCTTTACGCTTCAGATCTGCGTATGCCTTTTGTCTATCCTTGGCCGATGTCTTGTCTTATTGACTTTATTTGATCATCCATCTCTTCCAACATCTGCCTTGACGCTTCAACCTTTAGGGTTGAATCAGAAAAGTTTAGAGGACTTTGACAATCATGACCATATAATGCCTGATAAGGAGTCATCTGAATGCTCTGCTGGTAAGAAGCATTGTAGGCAAATTCAACTAATGGCAAATATTGAATCCACCTCTTCGGCTCTTGACAACAGTATGCTCTAAGCATATCTTCGATGATTTGATTTACTCGCTCTGTTTGGCCATCCGTTTGGGGATGGTAAGCGGTGCTAAAACATAGTTGAGTCCCAATAGCTTCAAAGATAGCTCTCCAAAAGTGTGATGTGAAGAGAGAATCTCGATCACTAATGATTCTTCTAGGTCACCCATGTAGCTTGAATATCTCCTTGATAAACAATCTTGCAATGTCGGAGGCTTTATAGTTTGTCTTTACTGGTATCAAGTGTGCAACCTTGGTAAGCATATCAACCACAACCATAATGGAATTGTATCCTCCTTGGACTTGGGGTAAGCCCACAACAAAATCCATACTGATGAATTCCCATTTCATTTGGGGAATGTCAAGGGGTTGCAGTTTCCCTGGCATCATGACATGTTCGGCTTTGATACGTTGGCAAGATAAACACTCAGTGACATATTTGAGAATGTCACCTTTAAGCCTCTCCCAATGGTAGCTTTTTCTAACTGCATTAAGAGTCTTAGCATAGCCAGGATGTCCTACGAAAGGGGAATCATGAGCTTCCCATAATATCTTCTACTTAAGTGACTGGCTTGCTGGTATACACAGCCTTGTTCTGTAGTAGACAAGTCCATTATCGATGGAAAATTCCTGATACTTAGCTTGCCACTTCTGATTCTGCTCCTTGGTAGATATTTCCTTTATCATTGTTTGGTAGGCCAAATCATGGCATGCTTCCTCTCTAGCTAGTTCAAGTATAGGGTTGTTTGGCATAGATACTTTTGTAGCCAGAGATCTGGCCGTTGATGGATTCTGCAAGATTAGGGAATTTAGGAATGCCTTGCGACTGAGTGCATCGGCAACTACATTCTCCTTCCCTGGTCGGTACTTAATTTCAAAATCATATTCCTCCAATACTTCAATCCACCGACGTTGCCTCATGTTGAGCTCGTTCTGGGTAAAAATCCATTTGAGACTCTTATGATCGGTTACTAGAGTAAACTTGTTACCCAACAGGTAGTGTCTCCAAAGCTTTAGAGCATGGATGACAGCTAGTAATTCCAGATCATGCGTGGCATAATTCTTTTCATGACTCTTCAATTTCCTTGAAGAGTATGCTACTGGATGACCTTCCTGCAAAAGTACACACCCCAAGGCAAGAATGCTAGCATCAGTTACTACCTCGAACTCCTTATTGAGGTCAGGAAGCTTTAGAATAGGTGCTGATACCAAACTTTGCTTCAATTTGTCGAAGCTATTTTGTTCGGAAGTTGACCATGTAATGGAAGTCTGCTTCTTTAGTAAGTCTGTAAGAGGTGCTGCAATCAAAGCATAGTTTTTGATGAAGACCCTATACCATCCTGTCAATCCAAGAAAGCTACGTATCTCTTTGACGGATACTGGTATTGGCCATTCAAGCACATCTCTGACCTTGGCTGGGTCTACTGATATTCCTTCTGATGATACTATGAACCCGAGATATTCAATCTGACGCTTGAAGAATGCACACTTCTTCATTTTTGCATACAGCTTATGAGACCTCATTGTCTCAAGGACAATCCGAAGTTGAGGTTCATGATCTTCTTCCTGTTTAGAATAGACTAAAGTGTCATCGAAGAAGACAAGCACGAAATCATCAAGATATGGTCTAAAGATATCTTGCATTAATCTATTGAAGGTGGCAGGTGCATTTGTAAGCCCGAATGACATAACCATGAACTCAAAGTGCCCATATCTTGTATTGAAGGTTGTCTTTGGAATATCTTCTTCCTTGATCCTTATCTGATAGTACACTGACCTGAGATCAATCTTGGAGAAGATCTTTGCACCTTGAAGACGATCAAGAAGCTCATCTATTCTAGGAATAGGATACTTGTTCTTGACTGTTGATTGATTTAACCCTCGGTAATCAATACATAGTCGAAGTGTCCCATCTTTCTTTTTCTGAAATAGTACTGGAGCTCCCTACGGTGAGTTGCTAGGCCGGATGTAACCCTGATCTAACAGTTGCTTGAGTTGTTCCTTCAACTCAATTGCTTCCGGTATGGACATTCTATAAGATCTCTTTGCAATTGGTACAGCTCTAGGCACTAGCCTAATCTCATGATCTACTTCTCTTTGAGGCGGAAGTTCAATCAATTCCTCAGGGAATACGTCAGCGTATTCCTTTAGCCAAGAAGGTCCTTCATGAGACTCTTGCTTTTGATCTAACTTGTTGAGTTTGATCAGGTAAACGGGTAATCCTTTTCTGACCCCTTTTATGATCCGAGATACTTTGGCTAATTGGATTCTTGGCACTCCTGCCTCACCTTGAGTTGTGACAAATTCCCTTTCAGAGTTTCGAAAGGAAACTTGACCCTTTCCACAGTGGATGTGGGCGTCATTGGGCTTAAGCCAATCCATCCCGCGTAGACACTCATGGATACCTAAATTCATGACTCTGAATTTGACTGAAGTCTTCTTTCCTCCCAGAAAGAATTCCACCTTAGCAGTTTGCCTGGTACAAGTTACCTCATGACCGTTTGCCAACTCCACAAGCAGGGTAGGTGCTTCTACTGTGGTTATTCCTAAACTTTTTGCACATGCTGGTGAGATAAAGGAATGTGTACTGCCACAATCAATCAAGGTTTTGAAACCTTTACCTTGATAGTCCGACGGTGTCTGAATCACCGAGAACTGGCGATTCGGCCCTTTCTTGTGTAAAGCGGCATGGACTGTCGCTTTTTCGAATTCAGCTTCCATAGTCGGATCTTCCTCTTCTTCTTCTTCGCATATTCGCCTAATGCAAGCGGTTCTTCCTCTTCCACGGGTAACGGCTCCTTGACCGCGGCCTGATCCTTGGAAAGGCGTTTGGCGATGTCCTCCGTTGAGCTTGGGACATTGCCTCTTGAAGTGATCGGGTTCGTTGCAGTGGAAACAACGGAGGTTTCGGCCATTACTTTGAGTAGGAACAAAGTTGTTGACATTATTTATCCTTGATTTCTTTCTTTGTCCTTGATTATGGCCATGAACTCTTTTCATTTGAGGTCTGAATGCTCCTCTGTTCGGGTCACTATAAGACCAAGTTTTGTTACCCCTTGGTCTAGCTTGCACCTCCTGAATTATAGGCGCCACTCGAATGAGTGCATCCTGAAGATCTGATGGACGCATAGATTCGAGACGGGTATTTACTGGTGGATTTAAGTCCGCACAAAATTTGGACACCTGCTGCGTCATCTCCATCTGTGGCGCATACTTTAAAAGTGAGACGAATTTAGAGTAGTATGCGTCAAGAGTGAGTCCTAGCTGTTTTAGCTCGTAGAACTCATTCATTTTCTGCGTACGATATGCAGGTGGTAAATATCTTCCCTGCACGGCTTTCTTCAACTTCTCCCAGGTAACGGACCCCTCTGAAATCCCTTGATCCCTGCACCATTGCTTCCACCAAAGTCTGGCTTCGCCGGTGAGCTTTAACTTGGCGAGCATGGCCTGATTGGTAGGTGCAGTAACAGCTGCTTCAAAGTAATCCTCCATGGATTCAATCCAAATTTCAGCATCAGCCTGGACGAATCTGCCTCTCCCGTCAAACTCGGGTGGCTTTATCTGCTTGAGGAGGAACTTCTTCTCCTTGGTCACAGCAGTACTTGATGTAGGAGGCGAATTTGAAACCTGTACCTGGGGTTGTGCCTAGATAAAAGTTTTCTTAACGTTATTATATGATAATCGACGTTAGCTTATCTTTCATTTTTAGTTCAGCTATCTCGTAAACAATGTAGCTATTTAACTTTTTAACAACTCTTATGCATAGCCAGATATTGATAAAAAGAAGTCTTTATTTGTATTTACATGGGCATAGCCTTTTTGAATACAATATTTCGTGTGATGATAAGCCAATCATTACATTCAGTTTGGGGAGAACAACGTTGTATTGCATTTGTCTACAGGAACTATGTAATAGTAGGGTTTTGGGTCATGGATCTTTAGGAATCGATAATTCATTGGAAGTTCAGGATACCCTTTCCGTTGGAATCCATACTTATCATGGCGGCCCAACACTTTAATCCTGTCGGCTGGGATTACACGGGTTACTTCCTCATATACATATGAGTTCATTTCAACCCTCCGACCTTGAATATGTAAAGTCGAATTTACGTGAGCTTCCACAAATTGAACAGCTTCACGACTTTCAAGTCTTCCAACCACTTGATCCTCTTTAGGTTGGTCTGTAGATAAGCAAACCGGTGGGTGGCTATATAGTAGATTCTTGAAGACCCCGTCCATCTTTGTTCTATGTATAAAGGTGATGGATTATAAATCTGCTCTAGGATGTTCATCATCCCAATTCTTTGTCTATAAAGGGGAGAATGCATTGCAGTCATAAACATGACCCGAAATACCAAAAACTTGTTCCACGCTTCATAATTCTGCAAGAGAGCATTGAAGGTGAGAATATGTTTGGACAGCAACAATTTCTTTACTTCATTTTATTGAGATCTCATAAAAACAATTCCCTTGTTGGTTGGCTCTGATACCAACTGTAACGTATCCACTAGTATCATCCAGGACACATCTTAGCAGTCCATCGGAAAGGATGTCTAGAAAACTCCACCCGGCACTCCCATGGAATGTTACGGGTTTTGCGATCTAGGTCTTCCCGCTTCTACCACGTAGCGAAAGTATCCTAGCCGTTCCCACTTAGGATCGACCGGAATTAGGGTTTTCTTGATTGGTCATTAGCTAACAGCAACTAGCATCAGACCCGAGCGAACTACTTTACGCAGAAACGCCAGGTCCGAAGCGGATTCACGCTGCACTTGGTTAGAGGAGAATGGGAAACGAGAGGGATGCAAGGCTCAACCTCTCTGCCATAAGGCATAGTCCCATTTCATTCCCCTAAAATAGCGTAAATCGGGTAACACGTAACTCTAGGTCATCGCTCTCGTTATTCGTTTTGATGATGATCATCATCCCGCTGTTCTTCGAGATTTTTGAGAAAAGTTCCCGGCTAACCGGGACCACCCAACCGTAGGACGGACCCATGGCCCATCCTCCGCACTTTCCTCAGTTTGTTTTAGTTATGTAATTATCTAACACATTAATTTGACATATAACAATCAGCTTCTTTAATTAATCCTGTTAAGCACTGGTTCCTTCACGTAATCTTATCACGTGACATAGAAAAAAAATACCAAGCAAGTTCTTTTTTTAAAAAAATATTTCATCATTTTATCTTTGAAATACAAGGAGTTCCGCCCGTAGGCTTGTCCATATTCCGCTCGAAGGCTATCCAGTAATCCCCAAGGATCACTATTCCAAGCTTCCGCCCGTAAACTAGTATGGGGGCCTCGAGATCCAATCCCGAGTCACGTTAGCCTCTTGTGCAGGACTCGGAAGGCGAGGGATTTACGGCCAAAGCCCCCTGACACCCAAGCGTCCTCCTACTCCAAGTAGAGCTCAACGGAGAGACCTCTCGCGGCAGGTTCGGTCCACGTTCCCGGCACGGTGAACAACCCCCTTGGTTAGGGTTAGACAGGTAGTCGGGGGTAACTGAGACTGCCTCTTCCTTCAGCCTTTAACCTGAAGTATAGGTACTCATTTAATTTGTAATTCATAATTCAAACAGAGCCTAAAATCTCTAGCAAGCACAAACATTTCCATTAATCAACCGTGTTGTTTGGCAAACTGCTAAGGAAGTGTTCTTTTCTTTTTGAGTGTATCAGCACTCGTTCCCAAGGTGTCTTGTAAATTGGCAAGATCCTTTACATTCTTGGTGTAGGGCGTACCTTATTAACCCAACTTGGTCAATCCTAAAGTTCCTTAGATATGCTAGTTTCCGATTTACAACTTTTCTTATTTAGAAGGATATCCAAAAATACGTCCTTTTGCAAGATAACTTGCGTAGGGATCTGCCATCCTTGTTGAGGTTTTTTACACTTTCTCTTTGTGAATCAATCACAAGACTAAATGATTTCATACTTGCTGCGCAAGTCCTGCGATGGAATAATCCATTTTAGATCCTTCAAGCTGATGTATGTTGGCCCTAGGGTTTCTTTTTAAGAATCTAGGGGACAACCCTAGTTCTTTATTTTTACGAATTTTTTTGACCCTACAATAAGGAAAGTAGTCAAGTGCTTAGGGTATGAATATTTCTATGTTTAGATTGGTTTGGTTATCTTTTGGAAGGTAATATTAATCGTCTTGTCACGGTTTTGCTATCCTTGTGACAATTTACTTTTCAGTCAATACAGTTCAATTTAAACTTCATTTTTCCTTGCAGATGAACTCATGCCAAATAACAAACATTTCCCTTGCTAAGATGTGCAATTAGCAATGATAACTTCCTAGTAATTTGAGCAACGAAAGAAACCTATCATGAATTTAATCATTTACAATGATTCATTGCGAAAAGGAATAAGACTAATGGTGCAAGATATAATTTCTATACCTTTAGGATTAAAATATACTACTATAGTAAATGAATAATCTTGCTCGTAATTTATAATGCTTGATGCAATTAGAAGGAAACTAAGTTCTATACATTATCATTCATTCAAATAAGCTAAACTCCTTCATTACAAATAACCCGGACAAATATATCCTATCCCTAACAATTTCTCTTTGCATGATCGACTTAAAACCGAATTAAAGCCAAGAAGAAAAACCTGGTTTTGGGATGAGATATCCACATGGATACCAGGAGATGCATCTCCCGCAGCTTCTCCTTGGACTTTCTTAGGAGGCATCACAGTTGTAGTCCTTCGAACGTGGAAGCAACTTTACACTCTTTTTTTTCAGAATTCCACCGTCGCTTCCTTGCACCGTCCGTCGAAAGTAGTTTTTGGAAGGCTCCCTCCTTGAAGTCGGGGAATTCGAAAGGGTGTTTCAGAATCTTTTATGACTAAGACCCATTGAAGCCATGGGGAAGGCTTAATGGCCTTTTAATGACTCGTTCAAACGAGGAATGAAAAGGGATGGAAAAGACACAAGGTGCGGGAGAGAACTCTAAGGGAATATAGTAACCATAAGGGTTATAAGTAAGGTCGAAGGACCCTTAGGTCAACTTGGAGAAAAGGGTTCTCAATACGCTACAAGGGAAGGGTTAGAAAAGGTTTAATCACCGGGGGGGGGAGGGAAAAAAAAGGTAATTCCAATATCCACGCAAAAAGGGGGTCTAAGGGATTATAGAACACGAAGGGGGATGGGTTCTATGGCTCAAGAGGAAGGGGGCTTATAGGGGTTACCACCAGGGAGAAAAAAAAATAAGGTTTTTAAGGCCTACGGGAAAGGCTTCATGGGTAAAACATAGGGGTTCTAATACCCATCGAAAAGTGGGATTTAGACACACGGGGGAAAAAGGTTTCAAAGCCCATGACAAAGGGCTTAAAGGTTAAATCATGGGGGGTATGGAAGGGTTTTTGGAAAGGCACGAGAAGGGGGATGAAAGGGCCTCAGGAGGATTAAAAATGGGGGGGGTGAAGGGGGGGTTTAACACCAGGGGAAAGGGGGCTAAGAAGGCCCCCCTTTTGGAAGCTTTCAAGCTTCAGGGGAAGGACACGTGGGGGAAAAATAACTCCCTAGCCGTGATGCGACGGCCAGGAGGTGGCCGCGACGGATTTTAGCAGTGGGGGGAGGGAAGGGGGGGTTTAACACCAGGGGAAAGGGGGCTAAGAAGGCCCCCCTTTTGGAAGCTTCCAAGCTTCAGGGGAAGGACACGTGGGGGAAAAATAACTCCCCAGCCGTGATGCGACGGCCAGGAGGTGGCCGCGACGGATTTTAGCAGTGAATCAGGATGGCCGCTGGCGTGTCTATCGTCCAGCGGCAGCTGGGTTAGCTCCTCCCTCTCCACGACCACCCTCTCCCTCTAAGCTTGGCACAACAGGGTGATGGCACCCCTCTCCTCTCGGACCACTGCAGTTCTACGACCACCCTCCCCTTTTGTTCAGCGCGGCGACACCTTCGCACTATACCCTTAGCCTACCCTCCTTCCTATGGCAGCAGCCCCCCGGTTTAAATAGGGGAGGGGAGGGAATCCTCTCCCCCTTATCTGTCAGCGTGCATGGAGAGGGCCCTGAGCAAGCTCCAGCGAGGAGCTTGCTGGCCCCCCCTCGATCACTTAACGGCGTGTGGCGTCACGGATTAGATCGCGCGCCGCCATGAAAGGCGATTTTTTTTATAATTTCATTATATTACAGCTACTTTTGACCACACACAAGAATGAGCTTCTCATTCACTTTTTAACTTTATATACAAAACCCTAAATCCCTTTTGGGCGGTCATCCCCTTTTCCCCTTTTTTACATGGCCGATCGTAGCCTAGGCCCTTTTTCCCATTGTCCTTCTATCTTCCTAGCTTCCTTTCCACCGCCCGTCTACATTTACAAATTGCACAGGTGAGAGCCCGACACTCTTTTAAAAGATTTCAGGGTGCGCCTTTTTATTTTAAAATGCGCCTTTCCCCTTTTGCATTTGCCTTGGACTTTTAAGGTTGCCCTTGCGCTTTTGACCTTTTCTCCTATTCTTTCTTCAGTCGGGCTACCTTTTTTCCGCCTTTACTCTGTGTCTTCTTTATTTCCTTTTACTTTCTTCGTATTGGGGTTAACATTACCCCCCTCCTAGACAAGTGCCAGTCCCATGGCACTCACCGTCGTAGGTAGCAGGCTGTAGCATGCACCGAAGACGTGGGTGACAAGGACGCCTGTGGTTTCTGTGGAGGAGTGTTGGTGATGGTGTGGCAGAAGGTCCAAGGGGCCTGTTGGTGGCCAAGGTGGTTGGTGGAAGGTCAATGAGATTTGGTGGTAGGGCTGTTCTTTGGGGGGTTGCACTAATGGAGTACAAGTGGCAGTTTGTTGGGGATTCTGTACATGCTGATTGTTGGCAGGCTTACAGGGTGATAAGGATAGGAATTCAGAGTTGAGTGTTGATGAAGAGCGAACGATAGCTTCATTGGAGTCTTCAATACCTGCAATTGAAAACCTCTCATGTGGTCTCTCCCTAAGAGGTAGTGCTAGTCTTTTTATCGTGCACAAGACATATTTTGATTAGTTTGGGAGACAGGTCGAACTCTAAGCAAGCTAAGAGTATTATCCTGCACTTGAGGACCCAAACTGTGTATATACTTCGGTGCAGATATTATGTGAGTGCTCGTGCATACTTAGATATTACATAGTTAGAAGACCGCGGGCTAGTTTCTCGTAACAATGTGTTGATGTAGCAAAGTTGCCCATGTTGAGAAGTACACATGAAGGTATATGAGACATCCTTTGCATTGTGACTGCACAACGTAGCATAATTGAATACAGAGACACCGCACTTTCGGTAGCTGGAAGCTATTGGACTTGCTTGATGAGGACGGTGTACATTTCATGGCCAATCGTGCGGTGCTTACCACAATTGATTGCAATGGTATTAAGGCAGAGTGTAAGAGGGAATTGTGCAAGTGGGTCAGGGTGACAGGTCTAACCATAGGCGAGACAAGCTCCCTAGGTATGTCCTGCCCTTGATGTGCCCTGAACAATTGTGGGTGATGCTAAAGGGCTAGGGGACTAGGGACGGAGCCACTCGATCCAGGTCACTGGACGTACCTAATTTGAGGACCCCTAGGTGCTGTGTTGTGATTGTGGGTGGTTCTTCTCATTCGTTTCTTTTCTTTGTTTTTTTGTTTTGTTTTGTTTTGTTTTCTTTTTCTTTTTATTGCTTTTTCTTGTGCTTTTTTCTTTCTTTCTTTCTTTCTTTCTGATCTTTTTTTCTCTTTTTTCTCTTTTTTTTCTTTTTTTTTTTGACTTGCCTGAGTACAACCATTGCAATATGTTGAGGCTATCAGCCTTTTAGTGGGTTGGAAAATGTCAAGCTTCGAAGGCTCAAGAAATGGATATTACAGTGATGATTGAGCCCTAGCCTCATTGTTAGAGAACCAGTTGTTGAGATGGGGAGATACACTTGAGACATTGCAAACCTCCTTGCGTCACACGGGAAGTTGGTACAATTGAGGTAACGACTGCCGTGAGCCAACTATAGAGATTTACCCATAAAGAGAGCATAGCCCATGAATATGCTTTGGGCCATGCGATGTGGACGGTCGGCAAGGGTGATTTTTGCTTTCGGCAGCGTGGCTTTGTCGCGGCTCTTTGTGGGGTCGATGGTCTTGCGGTGATCGGGCATTGAACACTTTCACACAAAGACCTGTATCATCCTGCATCCACTTCTCACTTCATGAGAGTACATGCATGGTATATGCCACAACTATAATAAACCAGTGCAACGCAAGGAGACATCACTTATCTGAATTCCATGGTGTTGACTTAGATACTTATCACCTGCGCTCGATTAGCTTTTTTTTTTGCTAAAGACGTGAAATATATTAAACGCAGATATGAAAAGTTTGTACAATTGGGGAACATGTCAACACTTAACCATTCAAAGACAAAAAGTCATGGCCAGGTAGCATCTGATAAGCCTTTTATACAACATGGGGCTACTCTATTTGTACGAGACAGGGCGAGTCTGGGTGGTTGGGCAACTGAGGCTCTGCTGGTGCGTGGCTCCTGTGGGTTTAGGCAGGGAACATGTCGGCCGGGACATGAATGGTGTAGTCCTGGGCCGCTACCGTTTCCAGAATGTCTTTAAATAATTCATTAAATTCTGCCCTATCCCTGGCCGCCTTGTCACGTCATGAGCACCTAGTGTCCGAGCGTGCGTTGGGGGTCTGTGCAACTGGCGTTGCCACATTTTGTGTGCCTCCCTGAGCATCCACTCCCCTGGCCCGCGAATTCTTCTGCCTTCGTCCGGGGCAGTGTCGCTTGGGGCCGCGTTTCTTGGTGTACCTTTTAAGAGTGGGCACGTAGTGCACTGGCGGAGGGGCGTGTGCTGCATGTTCCCATCGGCACGGAGAGCGTCCTTGCAAGCTAGTTGCCCTTGGTTCTTCATGTTTTCCTCGCGGGGGCCTGTAAGATGCGAATCAAGGATTAAGATTTGTCACATGATAAGACCATTCATATGTAAGGGAATATAGTGCAGGTTATCAAGCGCATAGGATGAGAAGGGGAGGGGTGGGGCATGCAGTGTTGTTGTAGAGGGATGGCCCCCGTGATGTATATTTAGCCTCCTGCCATTAGCAGATCTTGGTTCACACCGAGTTACATCGTCTGGCGGTCATGGATTTAGGCAGGGCTCCTCCTTGGAAGGATAGACCAGAAAGGGGGAAAGGTGTATAGAAAGGGACGGTATCCCATCTACACCATCAGAGTCATTGGTTAAGGCTTCCTATGGCGGTAATGAGGGTTGCATGCCCTTCACTTGGAGGTGGGAATGGTCACACGACTTTTAAGTGTGATGAGAGGAGGACCTGAGGAGCTTAGCCTGTCAAACCCAACTCTTCTCCCTGCGCTTGACTATCATTGCTTGTGTGTGTTGATAGTATCTATACAGGGTGACACAAAAATCATTGTTTATATATACATATATATATATACATATACGAATCCATGTCACCTCACGAGGATAGAAACAAATTGTAGAACTCAAGATTGTACTGGAGCGTGGCATATGATCTAGTATTCGTGGCAGCTTACTCAATACCGATAGATATTTTGCCACATCGAATAGCATGGAACCTTGTCCCAGTCTACTAGCAATATGTAACTCCTCCTCAGTGAGAACCTTATCAAACAGAGCGTTCTCTTGGCTAGTTCCAGCTAAGTCTGTACCCCAAATGGCAGTTAGCACTCGAAGGGAAGTTGGTGCCACATAGGTTGGGTCTCTTTGAGACCGCCATTTGGCCAATCGCTCCTCTGAGACTATCATGATCTGAGCTCCTAGTTCAGCCATTGCAACGCGGTTCTCACGCCAACGCTGTTCAAATTGACTTCGGCCCTTTGTTAGTCGCTTTAGTTGCTCTATGTCTACGAGATTCGGTCGGCAGAGCACTTCATTGAACGTGACAGTTAAGCGCAGTTCATCGGCTTCCTCGTCAAAGATGAGTTGCATGCGTTCATACAGGAGCCTGTCATAGTGCTCGTTAAGATGTTCCTGTTCTTCCCAAGATAAGGGGAAGGACAAGTAATCTCCAAGTTTCTCTTTGGGGATTGTGCCCATGTCCGCAAGGACGTAGACACGTGCGACCACTTTGAGCTTAGCATCCAACTCAGTTAAGCATTCTGTGACACTTCTATGTTCAACGAGGGCTTGCTTGGTTGCTATCTCATGCAAAGTTCTAAGAGTTTCCTTAGGCTTTAGCATGGCTGGGGGCTTAGGCCTAGATGAGCAAGATTGGTCAACGCTAGGATTTCTTATGCTCTTGGGGTTCTCATGTTTCTCCTGAGGTTTTGCTGCTATTTCGTCACGGTTCTTCTCGGATGTGACCGGTATAGATTTGTCACCCTGTTGTGACGACATTGTATCCACTCTTGATTGGTCAATGCGAGTTCCGTTGTCGGTGGATTGAGTGTTGCAAGCAACCATTGATGGTAACAACTACTTTGATTTTTTAGAACACACGGGTATGTCTGAGGGTTCACCACTATTAGGAGAGGCATTAACGGGTTCATTGATGGATGGACTCAATGCTTTATTCCCCAGTTCTCCATCGCTCTTGGTCTCAATGCTCTTGGGGTCCACAACCACCTGTGATTGTTGTTGTCTTCGTGGTTTTCTCCTCTGTTTCCTGGCCCGTGAAGGTGCATCTCTCGTCGACTCAGGATTCTGGATTAGGACAACTGGTGATGTGCTTGGTTGGGCCTCAGCATTTCCCTTCTCTAGTGTGTCCTCATGGGACACAGCTGTGGCCTACTGAATAGCAATGTCCGGTTGTGAGGATACAACTGCCTCCCTTTTCGGAGAGTCTAGCCCTTCAACCGACTCCCTTGTGTTTAACCCCTCCAGCCTAGGCTTTAGGCACTTGAAAGTGCTGGAGTTGTCGAGGAAGTTGGTTGCCACACCTCCTCCACAGGCAAACTATTAAGGACACGTTCCACAAGGGGCATTGTCATGGCCAAGGGCTGTGACTGCTGTGATCCCTGATTGGAAGTAGTAGCAGCTAGTTTAGTGGACTGGCTACCCTTGGTGGATTGCGGTGTCAAGTCCCTAAGGCAATCAGAAGTGGTCGTGTCTTTTGTTTTCATTTGAACATTCACCTGTGTAGATCGATCATGAGTTGATCTAGTCACCTTAAGTTGCATAGGCATATCCTTGGGCCGAGAGCTACAGATGGTGTCATGTCCCACCTCTTGGAAATTTGGAAGCTTAGATGGAGATGGAGATTGGGATTGAGCAGCCGCCCTTGATGACTGCTGTTGTACTTCCTGTGTCCGTTTGGAAGAAGAGAATGTAGGAGATCTAGGACTCTTAGGTGGGCTTGGCATTGGTTGAATGATTTGCTCGAGGCTATTAGACGATTGTGCCATTTGTTTTGTTGAGCAATTAGCCTTGCCTTGAGCAATGTTATGCCTATGATGCTTGTTCTCCCCTTGGGAAATCAAAGGCTCTTTGCGCACTAATGATTTTTGTGCATGCTTAATGGCTACATATGACATCTGTCTATTTAGCATGCTAGGCTGAGGCTCTTTCTTTCGAACAATCATGTCTGGTTTGTTGCCTCGAGACCTAGAGTTTCTCTTAGAAACAAGAAGTGAAGGAACGTAGTGGCAAATTTGATCCTCTGATTTTGAAATCAAAAGGGCATTTACAATGGATGTTCGTTCTCCAATAACACTAATTATGTGTTAAAAAATATAAATGTACATGGGTTGTTGCATTTTTACAAATAGCATGTTACAAAGCAGTACATTGTTGGAAGAAGAAATCCAACAAATTCATTCATAAGGAAAAAACTATGTATCATTGAACCCATACACCTGGGCTTCAGGATGGAGCCATGGCTCTTCTCCCAAGTGTGGAGCCCATCTAAGCGGCTCAAGGGGACCTATCCCCCCTCGTGGATTTGGAAGGATGAAGTCCACCGGGCCGTCCGGAGGCATTCCTTCCGCAATCTCGATCAACTTCGCTATCGTTTCCTCCCTGAACGTTTGGACGTCTAGGTCCACATAACGAGACATTGATGGAAACTGCCATCACAATTCATGAAGGCATAAGATCAACATGACAATATACAAGAAGATAAACAAGAGTACGCATGCATATGGGAGCTGAAAAATGCTTACATCCTCTGAAGGGAGCTGAAAAATGCTCTGTAGGAGCAATAATGCATTGAGGGCAACCCTCCACCCACAGCTATGACCATCATCCTGTTTGGGCTCACTAACCCTTCGGATGGTCATTCACTCCAGGGTATCGGTGTCCATACTGAGGCTCTCATACGCGGCCATTAGTTTACGAATGCTACTGCAAACAAATGGAAATAAAGACCAATCAATATCCTAATCAATCTGGACTTCTAATTTAAACAATAATATGTGACAATATGATTTGAACTCACATCAAAACATTTCCATGGACACCAGACGTCGAATTTGCAAGGTATACAACATTCTCTTGCGCGTCCACAAGAATAAGACTCCAATGGGAACTGCATCACATCCGAAATGATTCATATTAGATTCAAGAAACGCATTGTGGTTAACTGTGAAGCGAGAGCACGTGCCAAAGGAAGCACTATATAACTTGTGTGTGGTAATTCGTATAAACATCATGCAAGAGACAAACTCCCTTTTCGTGATATGCCAAAAAAATAACTCGAGCATCATCCAGCTGGACCTCCCGAAACCAGTTCAGCACATCAAGTTAGGGAATTGACTTCACTACCAGAAATGTTGAAACTAGCGAGTCAATCTAGTACATTCGATGATGTACATCCTCGGGCAATTGCAATATAACAAAACTTCACAAGAAAACATATCAAGAGTTAGGGTTTATTAACTTTGAAGAGCAAAGAATGAAAATTTGTGGGAGGATAGAGAAAAGAGTATACCTTAAGACACATATGAGCACTTTGTCGCTCACTTCTGTTCTAGGGTCAAACAAAATGTTTATTTCCTCGGCATGAATTGGGAAATAACATCTTTGTCTTCTAATATAATACGGTACATAGAACTCCGGCAGCAAAAATTGGAGTGCCTCCCTATTCATTGCATGGAGTGCGCGAACATTCTCTCTTTTGCTTTGCAATGCAAGCATTGCCACATTATGCTCCCTGTTAGCGGCTGCCCGAATATTCGCCTGGGTCTCATGCTCATGCTCTGGAGCACCCTTCGTCACCTCTTGAATTCTAACTTTTTGAACTGGCCGGACGTCCAATATCTGCACCATTCGTGCATTCATAAATGGTACTGGCCTAAGTAGCTTATCGTATCTGAAGCGAAGGGCTGCGAGGCTGAAAAAGTCTTTATTCATGACAGTGACCCTGTGTGCATGGGCCGCAAGAACGTAACTGTCCAAAAAGAATTCGATCATCCAGTCCTCTGTGGCCTCCTGCAAGCAAAACAAGGCCGACTCCTTCCACTTGAACAAAATTCCATTTCTCTTTGCAATCCTCCTGACAAGCCTCTGGAATGGTAACCTTGGAATAGCTATAGTTGGCTGCTTCATGAATTGTTTTATTTCTCGCAGGACCGAAGAGTGCTCTGCGAAATGCCTTTCTCTAGGCTGCACTTTGGACAATCGGGAAGGACTGCTTGGTTTCCTCGATCTTGAGGCCTTTAGACTCACCATCCTCTTCCCACTAGACGAGGGACCTGCATTGTCCTTCGGTCTCGCAGTACTATGCCTTACATGAGCCATTTGAAAACGCAAACAGAAGCAAAAAACTTAGCAATTCAGTAGAACACTATTAACAATTCACCATAACGCGAGAGAGGGTGGCCAAGAAAGCATTATGCAGTTTCTCACGTTATGTTGAATCCATTCACCATAACGTGCGATGAAGGGCCACTGAAAGCACAATCATCCTCCTCGCATTATAGTGAATCGATTGACACCAATGCGAGGTGGCTATCAAGAATCCTCCAACCTTTGCTCTTGCATTATAGTGAATTGATTCACCATAACGTGGGACCAAGGGGTAGTCAAACCAAAGCAATCCTCCTCGCGTTGTAGTGAATCGTTTCACAACAACGGGAGGAGGATTATCGTGAATATCTTACCATTTCATCTTGCATTCTGGTGTCTTGATTCACCATAACACATGGAGTCGTATTGAGATTCTAATGGACCGTCGTCTGCTTTCAGGTGAATTGAATCACGATGATGCAAGATTTAATGGCAGAGGGCAAATAGTCACTGAAAACACAAAACATTCAAGGACTATAGAAAACATTCACCACAACGCGAGATGAAGGGCCACTGAAAGCACAATCATCCTCCTTGCATTATGGCGAATCAATTGACACCAATGCGAGGTGGCTATCGTGAATCCTCTGACCTTTGCTCTTGCATTATAGTGAATTGATTCACCATAACGCGGGGCCAAGGGGTAGTCAAACCAAAACAATCCTCCTCGCGTTGTAGTGAATCATTTCACAAAAATTGGAGGAGGATTTTTGTGAAAATCTTACCATTTCATCTTGCATTTTGGTGTTTCAATTCACCATAACACATGGAGCCGTATTAAGATTCTAATGGACTATCATCTGCTTTAAGGTGAATCGAATCATGACGATGCAAGATTCAATGGCAAAGGGCAAACAGTCGCAGAAAACACAAAACATTCAGGGAATATTCAAAGAACTCTCAAAATAATAAAGTTAGATACAGAAACTCACGTTTCATTCGAGGGAAAAACTGGAGATTGTCGTGTAGGAGGTTGAATATCGGCTAAGTAAGGTGGGGGTAGTTGGAAGCTGGAGGGAGGCAAACAGGAGGGTGAAGAAGGTGTAATCGATGATGGGACGAAAAGGTGGCATAATCAATGAGAGGATGAAAAGGTGGCATAATTATCGTCTTTGATTAGTCTTTAAAGCATGCACACGTGTAAGGTGCATTACGAGCTGCCACCACGTGGCATTCATTGAATGGGTGAAAAGGCGGTGCTTACGTGTGTCATAGCATTTATAACGGTTTTAATTGCCTCTCTTGGATGCCCATCATTTATCTCGACACCAACGGCATTTATCAATCATCCTCCTTCAACGACCATCTCATCCAACCTCCTTCATCCATCGTCCTCCCTCAGCGTCGTATATCAAACGACAAAGTCAAACCTCCAACTTCCTTCATCCCCCTCAAGGATAACAACAGCCTACTCGTTTTCCTGGTATTTTTATCTCTCTTGTGCTTCCTTCTCCTTTTCTTATTTCGTTCTCTTGGTTTTTCATGCAAGAAACGTTACGGCCAACCCTAAACCCTTGAACGTGGAGCATTATGGTGAATTGACTCACCACAATGCGAGGTTGACAATTCTCGCATTATGTTAAATCAATTCATCAGACAGAGATTTCGTGTTTAAGACCGTCTCTTGATTCAAACCCTAATCTTATAATTCCATGTCTTTTCTAGGCCCTTGAATTTAGCCATGGCACGAGTTCATGTGGAGTTTGATGTGGACGAAGAGATCAAAGAAACACATGCATCTCTGTTGTATGACTTCCTGTACAAGTGTGGACGTCATGCTTTGCACCCATCGATTTTGATGATGTTCAATTGCCATCTTTCTCTGGAGGAGACACTTTCTTGCCATCACGTATACTTTGAAGAGGTGAGGCAAGAGCTTGATGAGCTCACTAATGAAGATACAATGATGATCAATGGGAAAAACTACATTCATTTCAATCTCAAGGTGTCGCCGATGCAGCGATTAAACAGGGATTGGCACAAGGTGCCATGCGATAAGAAGAGAGCTTTGGCATGCCCAGCTCACAAAAGAAAATGCCGCTTGATGGAGTACTATGCTGCCTTCCTATGCTTCTTGCACATGAACGTGCAATTTACAGATGAATAATGTGCAGAGCCGCATGCCACAAATGAAAGTGAAGACACTGTTTCTCGTCAGGTTGGTCCCACCGATGAGGAAGGTGCTGAAGAGGACACTCCTCATGTTATTGAGGAGTTCAATGATGAAGAAGAGAGGAAACCCAGTGCGGAGATCGATATCGAGGCACTGAGAGGACAAAACACTGAGGTTGGCCATCCTGTAATTGAAGCAGATGAGTTCTCCCCCATCCCAACTCCATTGCTCCCCTCCTACCAAGTAGGAGATTCAGAGTATATCTTGCTGACAAATATACAGTATGTATTTAACTTAAGGGAGGACCACTGCATAGCATTCATAGCCCAAAATCTTGAGGCTGATGACAATTTTGTGGATGATGATGGGATAGATAAATACTTACTAGTGGACAGCCACGTGAAGGATACGGAGTTCCTATCTACTCTGCAGCAACCTTAAAGATGATCTATGCTGATGCACTTAAGTATGAAGGAAAAGAAGCCACAGAGGAGGAGCTGCAAGAAGCAAGGGAACGGCTTAATATTACCAACATGGGGGAATTCAAGGATGTGCCAAGTACGTCAACGGAAACTGTTCCAGGTTCTAGCACCAATTTATAGCAAGACGCCCTGCTTGAAGCAGACGACAATCAATATGCTATTTCCTTTTTTTGTGTTTTCGTACTCCTGTTGCGGATTTGGCTTTATTAACTTTGTCTTGGATTGTTTGGTGATGTTGTTTCTGGGCTAATGCTCCTTTATTTTTTCAGTTGGAAATATATGAAGACACGTTCCTGAAACGTGCTTCAGGCAAGCGTATGGCCGGATTGGGCCATGATTCGACACTAGGAACGCATATACATTGATTCAAATTCCCTCAAGTTGTAATTCACGCTAGCTTCAGCAAGGACAATGCCAATTTTCCACTGATGGCAATAAAGACTCTTTCGAGGTATCTGGGTGGCTTCCATCTAAGGCTGAATGCAAACAAGGCAATTTCTTTGGAGCCGCAAGCAGTTGTCCGATTTTTTGGGGAGGGACCAGGACTTTATTCATTGAGATGTAAATATTATTTAATGTATGCTGCTTACGGCCTGGCATGTGGAATCACAGATCCACATCTGTTGAGTGATTGCGGGAAGAAACATCTTCTTAGAACAGCAAGGCCAATGGAGCCTACTGTGCCATTGATAGAGGAAGAAGAAGATGTTGTAGAAACTTCTTCAAAAAGGGCTCGCCTAGGGGATGTCTCTGCTCCAGAACAAGAGACTTAGATTGTTCTAGTTGTTAAACGTTTCTTCAGATTTCTTGATACTCTTATTGATTACCATTAAAAACTATGAAATGTATATATATATTGAAAACATTTGTATGGGACATATATGAAAGCTCTTGTTCTTTTAAAATATTTTGAAGTCATATATATATTGAAATCATTTGTATGGGACATATATGAAAGCTCTTGTTCTTTTAAAATGTTTTGAAGTTACATCATTGTTTCATAACTTGTATTTCAATGATCAATTTCCTTCCACACTCTGCCCTATGTTAACCCCAATATGAAGAAAGCAAAAAGAAATAAAAAAGACGCAGGGCAAAGGCGGAAAAAAGATAGCATGACTGAAGAAAGAATAGGAGAAAAGGCCAAAAGCGCAAGGGCAACCTTAAAGTCCAAGGCAAATGCAAAAGAGGAAAGGCGCATTTTAAAATTAAAAGGCACACCCTGAAATCTTGTAAAAGAGCGTCGGGCTCTCACCCGTGCAATTTGTAAATGTAGACGGGCGGTGGAAAGGAAGCTAGGAAGATAGAAGGACAATGGGAAAAAGGGCTACGGCCGGCCATGTAAAAGAGGGAAAAAGGGGATGACCGCCCAAAAGGGATTTAGGGTTTTGTATATAAAGTTGAAAAGTGAATGAGAAGCTCATTCTTGTATGTGGCCAAAAGTAGCTCTCCTCTTCTTCTTCTTCTTCTTCTTGTTCTTGCTTGCTTGAGCTTGTGCCTGAGAGAGGGAGTGTGAGAATGTGAGGGAGTGAGTGTGTGAGGGTGAGGGACCGAGGAGGAGAAGCTCTCCATCTTCTCCTCTCTTCTTCTCTTCTCTTCTCTTGTCTTGTCTTGCTCGCGGCAATGGAGCTTGGAGCGTGGAGCTTGAGGATGGAGCTTGCTTGAAGCTTGCACTTGGATCATGGAGCTACCGGAGTGCACGGGAGAGGAGGTAACTCGAATGGCACGGAGGTAAGCTCACTACACCCGTAGATATGGATGTCGCGTCGGCTATGTGAGAGGTAGCCATTAGTGCTCGGCTTGGAACGCTTAAAACAATAAGCGGTCTGTGGGTCTTGGCGGTTGAGTGAAAGCTCCCACATTTTGGTTCCATTGCCGAGACCACGGATTCAAGCCTTGAGCGCTTGCGCGCTTCGGATCGAGCATTGGAGTAGGGTTTGCCCCGAACCGGTGCTTGAGATAGGTAGGAAGCGAGGGGGTTGAAGATGGTATTCGATCTCCTTGGCAAGTAGGTTTGTTGTTTTTCTTGAGATTTATGTTGTGAGATGGAGTAGTGTAGGTAATTTGTGATTTGGATCTATTAGAGTAGGAGAAAACAAAGAAAAACAAAGAAAATAAGCATTAGGGTTACTGTTGCAAAACAGGGCAGAAACAAGGCAAGAATCGTGCAAAAGTGGTAAGAAACTTACTTGTGATGCCTAAGGTTGGTAAATGAGTTATTGGGGGTGCCAATACCATACTTGGAAGAGGGTATAAGGGCCAGAAGTGGCAAGAAAGGCCACATTGTGCATTGCAAGGTCTCAAGAGAGCAGGAGAGAAGAGGAAAGCTTGGCGAGGAAATCCGCTTCAATCTTGGCATCAGGGAGATCTTCGACTAGCCCAGGTAATTCTACACCTCTCCCTACAGTAGTAGGACCAATCTGGAGTTGCACAACAAGGGGGAAGACCCCCAGCGCTCTGCACGTCGAATTTTGCGAGCTGCGGCAAAAACACGCGCGGCGTTGGGCACGTCTGAGTCACGTCGACTCTGGTTCGAGGCCCAGACTCGGCCCTCGAACCACCCGGTCCACTCGGCCAAACCCTAGTTGGCCTCAGACCGTCCGAGGAAAAACCCATCCGAGACTCAAATTCGGCCCTCGGTCACATCCCACATTCGGCCCTCGGCCCAAGTGCCTCAGCCCGCCCGAGTGACCTCGTCCAATTCGTCCGACCTTAGCCCTCGGCCCAAGTCCCTCGGCCCGTCCGAGTGACCCACTTAGACCCTGCAATTCGGACCTGTTAGGCCGAATTTATTTTTTCTCAAATTTCAACCTGAAGACAGTGAAATTAATCGAGAAACCATATAGAGCCGAAACCATATCATAGATCCATTACCGGGCTGAAACTGAGAGTAAGTGGTTCAAATTTGGCTATAAACGGTCCTCCAAATACGGCTTTTACCGTAACAGCCCTGCGGGCCGAGGGGGACTGCTCCCCCCGGACCCCCGCAGAGGGGGCTCTGCCCCCTCCGCACCTCCCCCGAGCAGGTTGGAGAGAAAACGCGCGCCGTGACAGGTCCTCCAAATTGGACCTTAGTGAAGTAATGACTCTACACGAGCATGGATTCTCACTTGCAAAAGAGCAGCCAAAAGCCCATACCTGAACAGAGAGAAACAAAGACCCTAGAACATCAATGGGCCAATCTAGCCATCAAGGGCAAAAAGGCCACACCATGAGAACACAAAGACATTGTGTTCATACCATGTCTAGTCAGAGCGAAATGCAACAACAACAAGCTACAAATGCAAAGATGTCTAGACATGGCACTCTTGACAAGAGATGTACCTTGAATAGCACTGCACTGACAATCCAAGACAGCAGTGGAGAATCCACATCTGGTCGAGCACTCGAGAACTCAAGGGCATCTGTCAGAAGGCTTGAATTTACAAGCCAAGACCCAGAAGATGAAGACATAGTACCACCTGCTTATCTTAGGGTCAAACTCACCGTGAAAAGAGAGCATACTATCGATGCTCTGATTGATGAAGGGGCAGATTTTAACATCCTGACCTATGAATCATGGACCCTACTAGGCCAACCAGAGCTCACACCGACTAGTGCAACTCTTAGCCCTTATGGGGGATACCCACAAGCACTCATAGGGAAGTGCAAAATCATTGCGACAATTGAAACGGAAAGCTTGCCTATCCTATTTCATGTTCCTCCAAATAGTGCTAGCTGCAAGAAAGAAACCCTCCTAGGAAGACCCTTCAAAAGGGCGACCAAGTGTGAGGTCGACTATGTAGCACAAAGGATACACCTGACACTACCGGGTGTGAGGATAGTCACAACCTTTAGCAAGGGTGGCCTCATCAAACCTCCAGGGAAAGGCAAGCAAGGTGCTGACATAACAGTCAAGCTTGCTGACGAGAGCAAGGACTTGTTGGAAGAGTTAATACAACCACAAGTCGAACAACGAGAACCAGTGAGTGAGGCCATGCCCGAAACAAGAAGGTCAAGAGATAATGACAGGGACGGGCTTTGGACTTACAAATATTGTAGAAGACCCCAAAAGAAGCCCAAACCTTATAGACGCAGGCATCGATGGAGGGTCAGCACAATGCCGTGATGGATATCCAAAGCGTTGCTACGTGCTCAAGGGTACTACGCAGATAACCGATGGATTTGGGTACCAAAATCCCTTGCCAAACCGCCCCCATCAGCTGAAAGCCAGAGTGCATCAAAAGCAATGAAGCACAGGAGAATACTTTAGGCCTTTTATGTATATATAAAAATTCAATTGTGTGTATTTTTGCCTTCGATACATTGTTTTAAACAATAAAGCACTACAAAAGCAATGTTCTGAATAGATTAGTTTATTGCATATGGAAAATTCATTGTCACCATTTACATATACATGGTCACTTCATATATCTTCAAGTGCCTCGAATTCATGTGGGGCTGCAACATCTTTACAAATGATCTGATGCTCTCTTCTTCTACTAACCTTCCGACCATCTAGCTTGAAACAAAATTGATCTGGAGGATTCTGAATAGCTACTTCTAATTCCTTCCTAACATATTCGAGAGTCCAATTCTCTTCCACTTCCAATGTCAATGATGGGTGACCCTGTCGAATCAAAACTATTTCTATCAAGCAAGAGTGGATGCCATCTCTTGTATCTTGGTCCATGCTTTCCCAGTTGTTGTTGATCCATCGCCACCTTCTATAAGTAAATGACATGCACAGATGTTGCCTGGTAATATAGTATCTGATTCCAAAATATCATTAGGATAATTTCTCGAGTAAAATCAAATAAGCTTTGTAATTGTTTCACAAAAAGACATTTGAATGTTATGACGCTCATCAAAATGCAATGTCGAAGGTGTTCAATCGACATTCGATCAAATCATCTCCCTTTGATGATTTCACTCTCCAACCTTTATCAAACAAATGATCAAGCCAGGCTTCATCTATATCTTTGCACATAAAAGTTGTTCTAGTTTTTCTCAATTGTTTAGAATCAAAAAATAAATCAACAAAGCATGCAATTGGAACAAACAAACTTAAGTGGACATTTCTTGCTCCAATTCTAGGCTTCATAGCACATTTAATATCATTATACATTTTGGTCCTATAGGACTCTATCACTTCTGTATCAAGCAATGGCCACTCAGGACTATCAAGTGCAGGCAGAGGAATACGTTCCAACTTTCCATGTTGACTAGATTGAGTGGGCAACGTATAAAATGAGTCATAGAAATATGTTCTACTTCTCACGAGATCACTTGGTGCACGGCCTTCATATTGAAGTTCCCCCACCTCACCTTGTACGACATTCAAGAATCTCGTTAAGCATTGTGCAGGCTCCCACTCCTGGAGATTGGATGGGTACAAATCTATGCAAGACAGAAAAATGTATATCATTCACCTTATTTGCAACATTGGAATACAAAACACAAGCACTTACGATGTGGTCTGTGTCTTGGAAGTCCTTCCAATGGTCCCATGTTGATCTCTTTTTGCATGAATACATGCTGGATCAACACTTCTTTGACAGTTCTCCCTCCTAGTGCCATCTTGAAGCCAAGGATCCTTCCTTTCCAATGTTTGGCCAAGTCTTCAGATGCCTTTACCTTCACTCGGTATTGGCCATGACTTCCTGGCTGCATAGTGACCCAAGAGTACCTCCTGTATACTTGGGGAATCCATTCTTCATTCTCGTCTTTTATGTTATACGACACAACATATGAGATACTGCTCCTTGCTCGTTTTAGTCCACTTTCGATTGCCATGAGAGATTAGCAGATGTATGAGAAAGAAGACGCAGTAGAAAGTTGATGACTGAGCTAACCACTTTAGTGGATCAAGGAGGGAACAAGAAATGAGGGACGGTGTGTCCTTTTGGGTGCCAAAGATGTTTTGAGTTTCAAAAGTGAAACCAAGTTGAGGGAATAACTAGGAGATTGGGTATCTATCTATTCCAAACATTCAAAATCATTAGTTCTAGGGGTGGTGGAAAGAATTTTTTAATGCTCCACGTCTTAACATAGGAATGTGGAAAACATTCTTTTATTGTGTTAGGTGCTGACAAAAAAATGGTTTAACATATTTTAAGATGCGGTGATAGTTTTTTTATTATTCCGTGAAGATAAGAGTTTCTCCACATTTTAGGTGGGTTTGTATAGAGGTCCCACCACCATTGAATATCGTTGCCAAGATTTCATGTCACTCAATCTTTGTGTCTATTATTTTATTATTATTGAAATAACCCTCTTTTGAGTCCAGAATTTTCCTTATGTGTATGATGTATGTCTGCTGAAAAATACAGGGGTGAAGGTTTTGGAACCTATTATACCAGACTACATGAGAAATTAAAATAGGAAGGGAAACAGAAGAACAAGGAACAACAGAGGTCCAACAGTAGCAGTTAGGTGGATATCCTATATTTAGGGTATCTGAGTGATCAGGAAGCACATACTGAAGAAGTAGAGAAATAAAAACTGATTTGTAGGACTGCTAGCATGGTCTCAAATTCAGGGATAGGCAAGCAGAAAACTAAAGTTTCAACCATTGCCTAAAAAACCAGCAAGAAGGAAGGTTACAGCAACAGAACAGCCAGGATCAATGGCAGAACCCCCTAATCCAGCAAATCTCAAAGTCAAATTTGCAAACTTCAACGGTGAGTCCAGAAAGGAAGACCCTGATGCCCATGTAGCTCAATTCAACACAAAATAGGAAGTGGACTAGGAGCATTGTATGGGGATGATGTGAAAAAACAGCAATTTGCTGCCACATTGGAGGGTAAGGCTATGATCTGGTTTATACAGTATGGTGCAGCCTCTGACACACAAGCATTACAAACAACATTTTTGGCAAGATTTAGAAGGTGGAAAACACCCAATGTTATCCTAGAAAAGCTTAAGACAATGAAATAGAAGGGGCTACCGGTGGAAGATTATGCACAACAGTTTTTAGATTTGAATGGAAGACTTGCACCCAATGAAAGGCCAACTAATGAGATGCTGGGGGAATATTTCTGTAATGGGTTGAGGGAATCCCTGAGAGCTACAATAGCCAGTACAGATATTCCTAGAGGTATAGGAGGATTTAATCAGTAGTAGCAGCTGCCAGAAGAGCAGAGAAAAGGTTGGGAACTACTAAGAAGAAGAAGAAGTATAGCAGTGATTCATATTCAGAGTCTGATTCAGATTCAGAGTCTGACTCGGGTTCAGATTTAGAAGATGATAGTTCAAATTCAGAGTTTGATAATTCAGAGGATGGGGAAAGGAAATCTAGAAGCAGGAAGAAGAAAAGGAAAGAGAAGCATAGGAGTAAAACCAGGGCAAAGAAGGATAAAAATGGAAAGAAAAAGACAAAGAGTAAGTTTGAGAACTTAAGCAAGCAAATTGCTGCAACTCTGAAGAGTATGGGAATTTCAACATCTCCAAAGAAGGACAAACCATATTGTGACACATGCCAGAAGCGGGGGCACACAGATGCTACTTGTTGGTATAATCCTAACAATAGGGCAAACCCAAGACAGCAAGTGCCAAGGGAAAATGCACCAGCTACAAATGCAGTAGAACCAGATAGAAATAGAGCAATGGGAAGGTCCACCTAGAAGATTTTAGGGGAGAAATAACTAGGGACCACCTAACCCTCAAGGAGATGGAAATCTAAATGGTGACCCATGCACATACTATGGAGAAATGAATCACAGGCAGGGTCCTAATTGTCCATTATGGTGTAAACACAGAGAGGAGAGCGGTATCCCTATTATTAGATATAACAATAAGAGACCACCTACACAGGCACAACATAATAGGCCACCACAGGCTAATGTAGTCATTGTGGAGGAAGTTAGGCAAGTTGATGAACCTGTGTTGAAAAAACAACAAGGGGACTATCTCAATGTGTTGCATGACTAATGTGATTGTTCCAATTGCATACATGTGGAGGAAATCCTTGAAAAATCAGCATCAGTGCTAATTATTACAAGATCAGGTGGAAAGTATGTGGCTGATTCTGTTAGATCTCATAAGAAGATGAAACACCCTCAGTATTGGGAGAATCAAAGACAGGTGAGACAGGAATGTTTGAAGGAAATTGAGAAGTGTCAGAAAGTTGATTATGGCAAACAGGAAATGCAGCAGCAAATACCTGATATACAGTTAGGTATTTAGGAGGAGATCCAATATCAAGAGATAAGGGAGGCACAGTTGACAATTGAAGTTTTGAGGAATACCACTATTACAATGGATCAGATTTTAAGTTTGGTCCCTGAGTTCAAAAGACAAATATTCAAAAATTTGAGTAAGGAGGAAGAGCAAGTGGATGAACCTGAAGCATGCCAGATTGAAGCTGAAGATGTGGACTATAAAGTACCCAAAATCACTGTTAATTTTCAGGAACAGGAGATTCAAGGAACATTATTGGATGGAGGTTCAGGTGTGAATGTTTTACCTGAGTTTTTGTATACCAAATTAAAGCTACATGAGCTAGAAGAAGCTCCTTTTCAACTGAAGATGGCAGATCAGAGGAGGATTCAACCTTTAGGAATACTCTGGAATCAACAGATTATTGTTTCAAGACTAACCTTTCCAGTGAATTTTGTGGTGGTAAAAATGGATGAGGGAGATAGCCCTTATCCAATTTTGTTGTGAAGACCTTGGTTCAAACAAGCAAAGGTCAAACAGGATTGGAGAGCTGCTAAAATTACAATCAAGAAAGGAAAGAAGAAAGTGCACATGGATATGGTACCAAATGCAACTTTGCCCAAGGAAGCCAAAGCCTTGTATGCACAGGGTATTAACATGGTGAAGGAAGTTGATGATGATGAAGAAGATGCCTTTTTGAAAGTCAATGAATCAATTGTACCTGTATTTGATATAGATGTGGTAAGAATTTTGGAACAATATAAGGAGCAGAAGAAACCTGAAGCTTCACAACAATAGAGTCAAAGTAAAAAGGAAGATTTAAAAGAGGAAGACATAAACAAGAAATTGTTTGAACAGCATGAAAAGATGTATATTTAGCAAATTATTCAGGCTGAAAAGGCTTTTCAGAAGCATATGGCTAAATAATAAGAGTTCAAGAAGATGATTTACAAGATCTTAATTTAGGTTCTGTAGAGGTCCCTCAGATGGTCAAAGTTAGTGTTCATGTGAAAGGCCAGCTCAAAATAGATCTTAGTTAGCTATTATAGGAAATTAAGGATATTTTTGCATGGACTTATACTGATATGAAGGGAGTGGATCCTAAGTTTTGTATGCATAGGATCAACCTCAAGAAGGATGCAGTTCCTGTTATTTCACAGAGATACAAGATGAACCCAAACTATGCAAAGGCGGTCAAGGAGGAGTTGGATAAACTTTTGAAAGTGGGATTTATTTATCCTTTGGAGAAGGTGACATGGTTATCACCTATAGTGGTGGTGTCAAAGAAGAATGGCAAACTTAGAATTTGTGTTGATTACAGGAAATTAAATGCAGCTACTATAACTGATCCTTTCCCATTAGCATTTCAGGACACTCTGTTGGATACAGTTGCAGGTCATCAGATGTATAGTTTCTTAGATGGATGTAATGGTTACAATCAGATATTGATGGCAGAAGAAGATAGAGAGAAGACTGCTTTTGTTACAGAGTGGGGAGTATATGCCAGGATTGTAATGGTGTTTGGCTTAAAAAATGCTCCACCTACATTTCAGAAATGGGTACAGGAAGTTTTTGCCCCATTATTGACAACATTTATGAGGGTCTTTTTAGATGATTTTAGTGTATTTGGGAAGGCTGTGGATCACCTTAATCAACTCAGATTATGTTTTGAAAGATGCAAAATGGCTAGGTTGAGTCTTAATCCAGCCAAATGTGCTTTTGCTGTTAAGAGAGGGATTTTACTGGGGCATATCATTTCAGAAGAAGGAATATAGGTTGATCCCAGGAAAGTGGCAGCTATTCAAAAGGCTAAGGCACCAGCAAACTTGAAGGAATTGACCAGATTTGTTGGACAGATCAAGTGGCACAATAGATTTCTGAAGTATTTGTCTCATGTTTGTGTTCCATTAACCAAGTTGATCAAGAAGGATGTGAAGTATGTTTGGACAGAAGAACAGGAAAAAGCATTTAGATTATTGAAGAAAATGTTACAAGTAGCACCAATAATGCAGCCTCCTGATTGGAGTTTACCATTTCATGTGTTTGGAGATGCCTCTGATATTGTAGTAGGGGCAGTGTTGATGCAGGAAAAACAGAAGGGTTGGTTTAGACCAGTTTATTATGCAGGTAAGGTGTTGACAAGAGCAGAAAGAAATTATTCTGTTACTAAAAGGGAGTGTTTGGGAGTTATTTTTGCACTGAAAAAGTTCAAGCATTATTTGTTGGGCAATTCAGTCATAATTCATGTGGATCATCAGGCATTGATCTATTTGGTTAACAAACCACAACCAACAGGAAGATTGGCTAGATGGATTCTGCTTTTACAGGAATTTGATTATTCGATTGTGCATAGATCTGGAAGAGAACATTTGATTGCTGATTATTTCAGCAGATTGGAGTCAGGAGAACCTCCAGAAGGAATATCAGATGATTTTCCTGATGCAGATTTGTTTCAAATTCAGGCAACCAAGTTAGATGATTGGTATGAACAGATGCTGAATTACCTTATTGAAGGTATATTCCCTGAGGGAATGACCAATGACCATAGGAGAAAGCTAGCATTACAGAGTGCAACTTATTCAGTAATTGGAGGATATTTGTATAAGAGAGAAGTGGATCAGATTATCAGGAGATGTGTTCCTAACAGTCATCAGGCAGCAATGTTAATTAAAGCTCACATGGAAAGTTCTGGAGGTCACTTTTCAGGTGACATAGCTAGTAGAAAAATATTTCAAAGTTGTTTATGGTAGCCAACAGTAATCAGAGATTCACACTAGTTTGCAAAGGTTTGTGATAAATGTCAAAGGGATGGATATCCAAGGAATCAGGACAGAATGAGGCATAACCCAATTTTACCATTGGGTCCTTTTGAAAAGTGGGGAATGGATTTTATGGGTCCATTCAAACCAACAGCAAAATTTTTAGGAAACAGATATATTTTGGTTGCTACAGATTATTGTACTAAGTGGGTAGAAGCTGTTGCATTAAAGGATAATAAGGCAAGGAGTGTTGCCTCTTTTTGTACAATAATATAATGACCAGATTTGACTGCCCAATAGAACTCGTATCAGATCAGGGAGTTCATTTTCTTAATAAGGTGATTAAAATTCTGACTGAGACTCATATGATTAGTCATAAAATGTCTTCAGTATATCATCCACAGGCCAATGGATTGGCTGAGAGTAGTACCAAGATTTTGGTCAAAATTCTTAAAAGGATTGTTTCAGAAAACAGGAAGGATTGGGATAGGAAATTGAATTCAGCACTGTGGGCATTTAGAACAGCCTTTAAGGTCAGTACAGGACTCACACCATTTAGATTGGTCTATGGCATGGAAGCTGTGGTACCAATGGAGTTCATTGTACCATCTTTGAGGATAGCAGTTTCAAATAGATTATTACAAGAGAATTCACTTAAACACAGATTGGATCAATTGATGTCTTTGGATGAAGACAGATTTCATAGTGCTTATGTGGCTACTATAATTCAAAACAGAAGATGTGCACGGTTGAATCAGTACTTGAAGAAGAAAAAATTCAAACAGGGAGATTTGGTCTTGATGTATAATTCTAAATTGGGCAAGCATCCTGGCAAATTGAAACTCAGGTATGTTGGACCATACAGAATTTTTAAAGACTTGGGGCAAGGTACATTTCAGTTGGCTGATTTGGAGAATAATTTGTTAGCTAAGCGAGTGAATGGGTTTAGACTGAAGTTGTTTTTAATCAATAATTTCCAAGGTGCTGATTTAAATTTGGTGGGAGTGGATGTAAAATCATTTGCACACATGCCCTTTGATCACATCGGTGATATCGACCACAGTTTGCATGCAATCATAAAAAGGAATGTTGTGAGTGCCAAACGTCAAATCTTCACATGTGTGGATGTTTGTGTTCAAGTTCTGAGCCATTTCAAATTCGAGCTTAGTTTTCTTCGTCTTCTTCGCACTGTGAAGCATAAATAGCTTGCGATTTCAGCCTTGCAACGACAGGTGCTCCTTTGCCAGCAAATTCTCTTGCCGACAATAGTTTTTGGCGCAGCGTTTATATTGCATGTAACTATTGCTTTCTGTAATAAAGAGTATACAGCCATGCCGCGTAAGGTTGTGCTAGCGGATAAGAGTGCCAAAGAATGTTGAAGATCTTCCAGGGGCAAGGTGGTGGTACGTCAACCCAACGGGGAGGAATCCGACTTCAGTGACGAAGACTTGTCACCATATGAGGTGAAAGTACGTGAAGCGAAGGATTTGACACAGTCTTATGCATCCTTTGTAAGACTTTCAGGCCCACTTAATTACAATTGGATGAGGAAGAAAATTGACAGTGGCTGAAGGTGATGAGACTGCAGGAATTCGCGCAATTACCTTGGGAGAAATTTTCAAGGAATATTTACGCTCCTACTCAGTTAGCATGTTTGCAGTTGGCAAAGGTGCCATCTTGTGACGAGGAGATTTTACAGAAATTCTTTGCAGAAGTTTTTAAGTTACCTTTGGATGGAATTCATGAGTGGAACAAGGCAACTGAGGAATAGATGGTTCAAGAATTTGGATATGGGGGAAGAAACTAGAGGTTATTTTGTGATAAAGAAGGCAAAAATAAGAGTAGGAAGATTCAGTTGACATGGTTTGTAGAAAGAATTTTAATGTTGGTGAAGGTTGACTACATGAGCAAAGATAATTTTGGGTTGATAGCAGCTGCAGAATCAAGTATTTTCTTTAACTGGGCACAAATTGTTTATAATAGATTTGTTATGGAGGTGCATGGTGGGATAAAAGGAAGCAATCTGGAACTTCAAAAATTCCAGCATTCTCAGGCATAATTTTTGAGTATGCTAAGGAGGGATCTTTGAAATTAGCATTATCCCAGAGTAGTTTGAGAAAAACAGGAAAGTCGACCAGGAAAGGGAAGAAAATTAGTCTCTTTGACAATTCAGGATGAAAGTGAGCCAACATCCAAGAAAATGAAGACAGAAGTAAATGCTATCGATTAGAGTACTCAAAGTACTAGTATGATTGTGGAACAGGGTGTAGAGAAAGAAAAACAGGAACAAAATTCTGCAAATGATATCTGGGACCAAGATTTAACTGGGGAGTTGATACCTAGACCAGTGAATAGGCAAGGAAAAGTTTCAAATGTCCTAGCAAAGAAAATTTCTATCAAATTGGGTAAGCAAAAGGTTTTAGAGAAAATACAGGAGACAGAAGTTGTTGATCTGGTTAAAAATGCTGATCCTAATGAGAAGATAAGGTTGATGCCTGCAGCAGTGGAAATGAAACAGGAAAATAGCAATGCAATGAGTGCAGAAACAATTATTAAAAATCTCAGTGATACCATGCAGTTTATTGAAAGGCAGCAGAAATATGCTGTAAGTTTGCAGATGAAGGTTACAGCCTTGAGTGATTCTAATAATGCCTTAATTTCTATGTATCAGGTTGAGAAAGCTAAAATTGTTAATTTTGACAAACTGGAGCAGGAGGTGAAAGAGTTGAGAGAGTTTTTTATGGCAGAAGTTAGTGCAAAGGAGGAGCAAATTTTGGCTCTAAACAAGCAGATGGCAGATGCAGATTTAAAAGCCTCTACAGTAACACAGTGGATTCAGGAGTTAAAAGATACATTTCTCAATGAATTGGCTGTTTTATCAAAAGAAAATGCTACTTTGAAAGTGAACTGTGGGATATTAACTGAAAGGTTAAAAGTCTTGGAAGATGTGGAGAAGCAACAGAAGAGTTCAGTTTAGGCTGATGAATTAGATGTTGATGCAGTGTTTCTGCCTAAAGTTGATGTAACTAAACTAATTAATGATGTTATTGAAACAGAGGAACAGGTGTGGCAATCAATTCAGAAAAGAATGCTGGTAATTATGCAAAAGACATATCAGATGTTTCAAATCAGGGATGAATCTGAATCAGAGGCTAATTTGAAAGTACTTACTAAAGAATTGAAGAGTACTGTGGCTGTGTTGAAAGATAGAGTGAAAGTGGAGTTATTGAATGGTGAAACTTTGAAAGCACAGGTGCAGGAACTTAAAGATACGGAAAATCTGTCTCTACTCATCAGATGCAAGGACCAGCAGAGGACATAAGGGATTCTGAAGACATATTCAAAACTTTGTTAAAGTTTGTGGCTCAACATAAGGATATGTTTACATAAGTTTTTGATTTATCTAAATGTCATGAATGGCAAAATTTTCAGCAAATGTTATTGGATAATCCAACAGATTTGGATTTGGCAGATCCATTAATTCAGGTGCAAGCTGAAAAGTCAAGTGATAATATATTAGCTGAAAGTTGGGCTATTGTACCTTTTGTGGAAGTGAAAACAGTTGTCCAAGAGAAGAATGTTACTTCAGATGCTCAGTGTACAGGGGGGAATATGATTAGTACTCAAGCAAGTATCAATGCAGCAGATGAATAGAAAGGTGATGAAGTTGTTTCAAGATGTAAGCAACATAGCACAATGATGTAGACTGAATCAGATCAGGGGATTTTTGTGGGTTCAGGTCTACTATTTTGGAAAATAGTGACCACCGGGTGTGCCAGTGTTAAAGGCATAAGTAAAGCATAGCTTGGGAGATCTTTATTTTGGCTTTGTAAAGGTATTTTAAACCTTTATAACTGATCAAATGTAAAAAGTAATATGTGGATGTTTAAATCTTTTTGGGGAGTGAAAAAGAGGGAAGAAAGTCGTGGGAAAGGTGGGCAGTTGTAACTGTTATTGTGATAATGCAGGAGCAGAACAGATTTCCCTTCCTGTGTCTATGTCTCTATTTTTCTGTATCACGAGTTGTCATATACTTGATATGATTGATTTTTTGATCTGTTAGTTTTCTACCCCTTAACACATCTCTGTTGTATGACTTCCTGTACAAGTGTGGATGTCATGCTTTGCACCCATCGATTTCGATGATGTTCAATTGCGATCTTTCTCTGGAGGAGACACTTTCTTGCCAGCCCAAATACTTTGAAGAGGCGAGGCAAGAGCTTGATGAGCTCATTAATGAAAATACAATGATGATAGATGGAAAAAACTACATTCATTTTAATCTCAAGGTGTCGCCGGAGAAGAAGCAGCGGTTAAACAGGGATTGGCACAAGGTGCCATGTGATAAGAAGAGAGCTTTGGCATGCCCCGCTCACAAAAGAAAATGCCGCTTGATGGAGTACTTTGCTGGCTTCCTATGTTTCTTGCACATGAACGTGCAATTTACAGACAAAGAATTTGCAGAGCCACATGTCACAAATGAAAGTGAAGACATTGTTTCTCGTCAGGCTGGTCCCACCGATATGAGGAAGGTGCTAAAGAGGAGGACACTCCTCATGTTATTGAGGAGTTCAATGATGAAGAAGAGAGGAAGCTCAGTGCGGTGATCGATATCGAGGCACTGAGGACAAAACACTGAGGTTGGCCATCCTGTAATTGAAGCAGATAAGTTCTCCCCCATCCCAACTCCATTGCTCCCCTCCTACCAAGTAGGAGATTCAGAGTATATATTGCTGACAGATATACAACATGTATTTAACTTAAGGAAGGACCACTGCATTGCATTCATAGCCCAAAATCTTGAGGCTGATGACAATTTTGTGGATGATCATGGGATCGATAAATACTTACTAGTGGACATGCACGTGAAAGATATAGAGTTCTTATCTATTGCAGCAACCTTAAAGATGATCTATGCTGATGCACTTAAGTATGAAGGAAAAGATGCCACAGAGGAGGAGCTGCAAGAAGCAAGAGAAAGGCTGAATATCACCAACGTCGTGGGGGAATTCAGGGATGTGCCAAGTACGTCAGTGGAAACTATTCCTAGTTTGAGCACCAATTTATGGTAAGACGCTCTGCTTGAAGCAGATAAGAACCAACAGGTTATTTTCTTTTGTTGTGTTTTCAAACTCTTGTTGCGGATTTGGCTTTATTAACTATGTCCTGGATTGTTTGGTGATGTTGTTTCTGGGCTAATTCTCCTTTATTTATTCAGTTGGAAATATATGAAGACATGTTCCTAAAACGTGCTTCAGGTAAGCATATGGCCGGATTGGGCCACGATTGACACTAGGAACGTATGTACATCGACTCTAATTCCCTCAAGTTGTAATCTTTCACGCTAGCTTCAGCAAGGACAATGCAAATTTTCCACTGATGGTGATAAAGACTCTATCGAGGTATCTAGGTGGCTCCCACTTAAGGCTGAATGCAAACAAGGCAATACTTTTGGAGCGGCAAGTAGCTGTCCGATTTTTTTGGGAGGGACTAGGACTTTATACATTGAGATGTAAATATTATTTAATGTATGCTACTTACGGCCTGGCACGTGGAATCACAGATCCAAATTTGTTGAGTGATTGCGGGAAGAAACATCTTCTTAGAACAGTAAGGCCAATGGAGCCAGCTGTGCCATTGATAGAGGAAGAAGAAGATGTTGTAGAAACTTCATCAAAAAGGGCTCGGCTGGGGGATGTCTCTGCTCCAGAACAAGAGAGTTAGATTGTTCTAGTTGTAAAAAAGTTTCTTCAGATTTCTTGATACTCTTATTGATTACCGTTAAAAACTATGCAATGTATATATATATTGAAAACATTTGTATGGGACATATATGAAATCTCTTATTCTTTTAAAATATTTTGAAGTTATATATATATTGAAAACATTTGTATGGGACATATATGAAGCTCTTGTTCTTTTAAAACGTTTTGAAGTTACACCATTGTTTCATAACATATATTTCAATGATCAATTTCCTTCCACACTCTGCCGTGTCTTTGTCGTTGTCTTAGCCATTCAGCATGATTCTGCCTCCCCTGTGAGGAGACATATATTGATCGTCTCCGTTAAGCCTGCATCTCTCTTATTGCACATGACACAGGTGATTTAGACTGTTTGATCTTCACATGAGCCCTCACTTGAATCTGCCAATACCACCACTCACATAGTTGCTTCATGGGATTACTTTTCTTCACTCCCCCTCCATGTTGAGTGGCCCTTTGATAGGCACAACGTGCTTGCCAATGAGATCTTTCCATGCCTTGGGTAGACCAAATCCCAAGGCTTCCACACTCCGCAAAAAAGGGTCCATGTGCATGCAAAATGTGCTACAAATGCTCAACAACAACAAGACATTTAGTATCATACAATATATTCAAGTAATAATTATGTATTGTGTTAAGTTTGTCGCACCCCATGCCTTTTCATAGCTAGTGTAGAACTCTGTCACAACTGCCTCAAATTTCTCAACATCCCCATTTTCAAACCTGGCTTTTTGCAACAAAGGTGCTAGGCAATCAAGTGCCAACCACGCTCTAGCCTATGCCACCCTTGCTTGTCCTGAAGAGCCTCGATCAGGTACAGCTGCATGAAGCTTTCTCCACACCTCAAAATCTGTACCCAGGTGACCTCTCTGGGTATGATTAGATAAGAACTTTCTGGCTTTTGCACCTCCAAAACATTGTTTGCTAGGAACATTTCCTGTCTTCCCTGATCTTTTCAAGTCGTCCTCAATCTTCACTTGACCACACTGCAAACCTGCATCTGAAAGCACTTGCTCTATTTTTTTAATAGTTCTTTCACTCTCTAATGTTGGTTTCATAATCCATGCAAATTCGATGTACATGTAGACTAGTTTCTCAATTATTCTAACTAGTGCATGCAAAACATAAATATGAACTCTGATCAAAGGGATAGCAAGAATTGGATCCCAATTAGGATCCACTCCTGGAGCATCACAATTTGGGACTTGACGCCTATTATTGTTTGCATTTAGGCATTTCCATTCTCTCTCTTTTCCTCCTTTGGAGACACCTCATTCGGCCATGCAATACATGCAAGGATACTTGGCCATTTCTCCTTGGGAAATACCAAACATGCATTTCAAGGTTTTAAGATGTGCAGCCAGGTGCCATTCAACCTCATATTCCCCATATCCCTCTACATAAAGCTTTTCACCATTCGACTGTTGCTAGATAACGGAAGGAAGCTCTATTTGGTTAAAGTACCACTTTAGAATTTCATGGATCTCTATTGGAACCTGTTAAGAAGAGGCCAGTTAAATTGTCTACAACATGTAATGAATAGCAACATAATATACTTTTTTAAAAAATGGATAGCACCTCACCTCAAATGCAGCCAACCACCAAATCTCATATTCGGATTGTACACTAAAGTGCCTATCATCAGCATTACTGATACTTGCATCCAAAGATTTATTCATTAAAGTCAAGCTAACCCTTTCTAGCTTTTGTCCTTTGATCAACTCACTCTCATCAAGTTTTTAAACAAATATCAGCCTTCCATTGCACTCATGAACACTGATGTCATAAAATTTCACCATAGCCATTTGTGATTTCCAAACATCTATAATGAATTTGTTGAACTCTGTAAGCTCTATGATTTTCTGTTCCCCGCTCTTTTTAGTCACTGTCAATGTACTAGACACGTGACAAGGCTCTCCAACATGTTCGACCATTCCCAAATTGAGAATATTTTGAGCTTTATTCACGTGAAATGGTTTGGGAATGGGAATTACTGTTTTTTAACCAAGCTTAGAATTGAAAACTTCTTTAACTTTATTAAACAACATCCTGTAAGACTTTGTGCTTATGCCAGCCATGTCAAATATACCTTGTGCATCTGCAGAAGTGAATGCTTCACTCACCTTCTGCAAGGATTGCTTTGCTATGTCTGATGGAAGTCTTGCAAACTTAGGATGATGTATTGCTGACTCCACGATGTCTTTTGTTAGCAGTTTGCCAAATACATCAAAACCTTGCTCTTTTGGACCCACAACATCCGTGACCATCCTGAAGCAACAACGATTGTTATTGCAGTTCATCATTCATCTAACTATACCACTCCCACACCCAATCCCCCATCTCCAAAAAAGGAACTAAAGATGAAAATGAAAAGTGAGTACTCAAAGAAATTATAGATCCCATAATACTTGCAAGCCTTCACACGACGCTTCCATTGGCCACCTCCAACATTGAGTTCTTCCAATGCTTTGAACTGTCTCTTGTGTAATCGAGCACCCAATGGCGTGTCTTTCAAATATTGTAATTTTTTGTTGAACTTTTCAAGTTTTTTTCTAAGGTCTGCATCCTCACTCTCCAAAGTGAAATTATTGATTTCTCGAACTACCAAAATTTCATTCCTCTCTTCAATAGTGGCCTGCATCTTACGAATAATCTGCTGCAAATGATCAATCTCTTTTTGTAACCCAGAACAAACTTTTGCTTTGTCCTCATATGAAGCTTGCAAAGCTGTTGTGATCGATGCCTAGTAAAAATTCGCACCTTCAAGCATTTTTATTCTGGCATCTCTATCAATCGAATGTCTTTCAAAGTTACATTGAATGACACTTTGACATTGGCCAAACAATCTTTTGCAATATCCAAGCAATCCATTTTCACTCTCACACAAAAACTTGAAGAAACTTGTCAACCCAAAGAATGATGGAGATTGAGAGGAGGTTGGATCTAGTGGGTAAATACTACCATCCAACCATAGGTCCATATTTTTCTTTCTTCATTTCAAAGCTAAATAATGTGGGCTTTGCATGCTGGCCTAGACCAATTTCTCTTACAGCAAAGAACATAATTGGCTTCTACTTGAAAGTGGATATCCACCTTTTTCTTTTTTTTGTTTCACAGGTTGCATTGCATTGTTTTGTGCTTTAGCAATACCAAAAAGCATCATGAGCTCACACTTTAACCAAAAGAAGCCAAAGATAGTACACTTATCTCTCGTGAAGAAGATTGCTTCATTAAAACCAAAAGACAACATCACTAAATAATACCTCCTTGTCCATCAAACAAACTTGTTGGTATCCTGGATGCACCAAAAGGTACACAATATTTGTAAGCACAACCCCCAATTGAAAAAGTTAAGAAATGGGATTGTTATCCATGCACAAGTAGGTATGGCGCATGAAGAACAAATTCTTTTCCATTCTTTTTCAAAACTTACTGCCTTAGTCTCTCCTCAAACCTTGATGTATGATGAATCAATGTTCCATTGAATGTGCCACGAACTTGGAGGTAGGCAGGCACTCATGACATGGAGAGGAAGATTCTAGCATGAGAAAGATGGGGGAGGTTATGAGCTTCCAAAATGGAAGGAATGTGAATGAGAAGAATAGAAAATCAAAAACTTCCCGCTCAAAACAATTCGGATTTGGAGTGGTTGTGGAGTCGGGAAGACAATGAGGGAGACAATGCAAGATGATGGGTTGCAAGGATGAAGTTTGGTAAGCAAAGTTGGCTTGGTTCCATTCAAAAGTGTAATGAAGAAAGAGAGTGGAGACTTTTTTCAATAAAATAAGGCACCATAGTGGAAATAAAAAATGATACTTAAGAGGCATTGTCTTGAATTAAAAAAAACCCCACATGTTAGTTAATGGAATAAAGAACTCAAAAATTATGCATCTACCCTCCAATATTATATGTGGGTTTATTGGCTTGCTTTGTCCACATCACCATCCCAAGGGAGCTGTTACAGGACCCTTTTGAGTCCAAAAATTTACCTAATGGGAAGGGAGTGCTTGTAAGTGGTGAATGAATCTCAAAGAGAGTGCTCATTCACGGACTTGGACACATTTTGGGGACTCTTTTCAAGAGGGTTTCTCTTCCAAAATTGAAAAGAGTCACAATTAGACCATTTGGGATCGCTACCGGATGGAAAATGTGACTTTGACTCAATGCATCTCCAAGTATCATGAGTCTATTCTAAAGCATGAGAGTTGTCATGATTTCAACCGGTACAAGGGTTTATCTATGTCATGGAAAGTGAGTACAAGGCCAACTTGAAAGCTCAGTATCATAAGACTTTGGAAGAGGTCGTCAAGAGTGCACGTATCATAGATGACATGCTAGATATGAAGTCTAATGCATCTGCACACATGAAACAAAATACATATTTCTTGTCATCTAAGAATAATAAATAGAAAATAGAATGATTCTTTCGATGAGGATGCACCCAAGAAACCCAAGGGGGGAACACTAATCTCAAGAAAAGAGCTTGTTGAAGCTAAGCTGAAGAAGAAGCTATGCTTTTAATGTTTGGGTGCTCATGGGCACAAGAGTTGTCCACAATTGATGGGCAAAGAGCTCAAGAAAAACAATGAAAAGGATAAGGCCATGCACACAATGCAATTACTTTCCTTGCAAAATTATTCTATGTATTTGGCTTTAGAAGTTGCTCACCATATCCTTGAGCATGGAAACCTAATGTAGGGCTCTATGAGTTCTTTTGAATACATGGAACAAGTAACAAACAACGAGATTGTGTCCTTATTGATGGTGGAGCAACTTATAATTCTCTTAACTATACATTGGTAAAGAAATTGTGTCTACCTGAGGTCCCTAGTTTACATCACTGTGTAGTTTCACTTATGAATGGAAGTGATAACGTTGCATGGGACAGAGAGGCTCATGACGTTTTATTGGATTTGAAAGGTAATTCCATGAAAATCAATTCCCAATCATGAAGATAGCTTGTGTAGACATGGTTTTGGGCAAAGACTGGTTTTTAAGTTTGGCTAGAACACTTGACGGTAGCTATCAACATAACACTTTTGCATTTAGGGACAATGTTGCACATTTTTTTATTAATGGAAGAGTGTGCTGATATCTGCTTTGAGTTTTGAGGGGGAATTTGATATTTTGGCAAAAGATAATGAAATAGAAGGTGCCTATTTTTGTTAGGTCGTGCCTTCTGCTTATTGTGATACTATGTCTCATGTTGATGATGTTAATATTGTGGATGGTATGCTTAATGAGACCAACATGTAACCTAATACACATGATCTTTTACTTCTCTCTCTAACTGAACCTTCCTCAACCTTGCTTGATACTAAGGGAAACTTTTATTATTCTCTACATTAACAAGGACAATTAAAAGATTTACTTAAGGTAGTCAAAGATGTGTTCCCAAATGATTTACCACTAGGTCTAGCTCTTCAGTGTGCTATGATGTATGGCACAAATCTCCTTATACGGAATAAACCTGTTAGTGGTCATTTTATGCCACCTTATTGATAATAGCAAAGCTAGTTAGGTGAGGTGGCAGTTAGTGAATTGTCTCCAACATAGATCTATCTCACCTAGTGAGTCGCCATGGGCTTCACCATTTTTGCTCATGGAAAAGAAACATGGGATTATGTGTATTTGTGTAGACTATCATGGCTCAAATGCTTTCACAATTAAGAATCAATATCCAAGTCTACTTCTCAATGAGTCATATGATCACCTTAGTTGAGTGGAATATGATACAAATCTGGTATCATGAACTTCGTATTAGTGAAGGGGATGCACGTAAGATGACTTTCTGTACACATTTTGGGAATATTAGTATCTAGATATTCCTTTTGGCTTAAGTAATGGTCTATCCTTTCTCATGACTCTTAAGGATAGGATTCTGCTTCCTATTTTAGGAACACTTATTGTAGTTTTCTTGAAAAATGTCCTTATCTATAGCTATTTTGAAGAGGAACATTTGAAGCATTTACAAATGGTTTTTGAGTTGCTATGAGCACATAAGCTTTATGCCAGGGAATGCAATTGTGATTTATTCTCAACGAAGCTTCATAACCTTGGTTATACAATACCTTACAAAAGTATTAGGATGGACCATGACAAGGCTGATGCTATTATGAGATGGCCTTAGACTACACATCTCATCTTATTGCAAATGTTTCTGAGCCTTGCAAGCTTCTATCACAATTATATTCAAGAATATACTAAGATTGTAATTCCTATGGAAAATCAATTAAAGGACCAAGGGAAGTGTTTTGTTTGCGGAGGAAAACGACAATGTAGTTTTGATACACTCAAGGTAGCTATTACTATTGCACCTAGAGTGGATCCCCACAAAATGCATGTGGTAGAAACAGATACTAGTGCTATTGAGCACTAGTGAAGAATGGTTAAAGGACCAAGGGAAGTGTTTTGTTTGCGGAGGAAAACGACAATGTAGTTTTGATACACTCAAGGTAGCTATTACTATTGCACCTAGAGTGGATCCCCACAAAATGCATGTGGTAGAAACAGATACTAGTGCTATTGAGCACTAGTGAAGAATGGGATGAGAAAAGACATGAGACACCATTTATGCTCCCAAAGAATGATTCGTATTGGCCACAACTCACATATATAGAGGTGAGACCTAGTGCGAGTTAGGGCTAACTATATATATCTTCAACACTGCCACTCAAATGAAGGTCTCTAGCTACTAGCAAAACAACCCTTGGGAGCATAAGCAAAAAACCCTTAGTCCCTATATATAAATGTACATTATTGCCCATGAACCAAAGTTGCGCATGTGTGAGTTCTTTGGTATACAAAATTACAAGTTTCAATGTTTGTGTTTTGAAGAGTATGCTAAATAGACTGATATCCAAAAATATGTGATAATCTCCAATATTAGTAACAATTGCAACTCCAAGATGATCTGATCATGATAGAACCAAATTAGCTTCGTTGAGTCCTTTTTTCAAAATTTTTGTAATCATCTAATCAGTGGAACAATGTTCAATCATTATTGCTCCTTTCATTCCTTCTTGTCAAATGTAGTGATAATGAATCGCAATATGTTTGGATTTGCTATGTTGTGCATAATCTTTAGCTAGATTGATTGCACTTTGATTATCACATCTCAAAGGAGTGCTTGAGGAATGATGATAGCAAATGTCTACAAGTAATTGTTGTAACCACATCAAAGGAGTGCTTGAGAAATGTGAATGAAAAATGTCTACAAGTAATTGTTGTAATGACATCATTTCTTGAGCAACCAAAGATGTTGCAACACAATGTTGCTTCTTGCTAGTCCAAGGTACCAAAAAACTAGTGATGAAGTTACAATTACCACTTGTAGAGCATATTGATATGTGAGAGCTTGGCCAATCTACATCCAAATGTCCCAAGTTCTCAAGAGAATTTGTTGAAGTTGCATGTTCATGATGATGATAAAAAAGTCCAAATTCCAGTACCCTTCAAGTATCTCTAGACACATTTTGTTTGCGACCAATGATTCAATTTTGATACAAAAAGAAAGTGAGGGAAAATATTCATGGCTAGAGATTGAAGCCAACTAACAAGATCAACATATGGCTTATGTCGAGCTAATGATTTAGTCCCAAGATTCATAAGAAGCTCTCACTAAAACTTTCAAGACAAGGAGTGTTTCCAATAGGTGCTCTAGCCAATCCAAATTTTTGAACAACGTCCTGAATAAAATTTGTTTGATGAAGAATCAAAAATCCACACTTATGCTGCTGGATTTGAATACTAAGACATGAATGAAATTCACACAAAGATATATCACCTCAAAAGATGAAGATAAAATCTTTTTTACTTGTTGGATATAATGTAGATCACTAGACACATGTCAGGACAACGGGCTTGAGAGTCAAGAGTCTATGAGACGAGGGTGAGGTGGACACGGTTTGGACGGCAAAGAGCCGTAGGAACTATGGCTTAGGAAAGGGGGACTCTAATTATAGGCGTCCGAAGGCTGAAGGGTCTATATAAGAGCAAGGATGGGTGGAGACTTGTAGGCCATATTCTCCTTGCTCTCACATTGGTATCAGAGCCTAGGAGACCAAGGAACATGCACCTTCTCTCTCTAGGTGGAGAGAAAAAGAGCATTCATGAAAGAGTATATTTTTAACATGTGAAGGAAGGTGCATGTGAACTAGCTCTTACACATAGAGCTATGGGGTTCTCCACCACCACAAAACAGTGTGCGGATGGTACTATTGGAAGAAGCCTCTCGTCGTGCTGGGCAATTTTCTCTTCTACCTCATGTTAGGATTTTGCCTCGTCCATCTGTTATGAATCGATCTTCATTCAGCATTGTTTTTTGTTTGGTCATCGTGGCTACGCAAGTGTCTGATCTGTGAATTGGAAAAACCTCCAAGCTCGCTTGAGTCTTGGACCACTCTATACACAGTACTTTACAGGAGTCTATGGGTGGCAATTCGTGCTGCCATTGTACACCAGTGTTGCGCAGCCGTTAGGGCATCACTGATGTCCAAGAGAGCACTCAGGACCAGGGGATTGGGGTCATGCATTATGCATGCCAGCAGACCAACAGTACAAGTACAGAGGCCAGGTGTGTTTTGAGATTCCAGATCAGTCTTAGCCTCTTTATCTTTGAGACATATTTGGTTTCCAAATCTGAAGCGGATAGAGCCGCATGCCATTTGCCTGCGTTCAAGGCCTATGCATCATATTAGCAAATAACTCAGGAGCACCATCTGGCCAAAGGGGCTTGGAAGCTTTAGTACACAAGCAGGGAAGCCCAACTTGAGCCAGCTTGCATGGTGTCACGGCTCCAAACTTGAACAGAGCACCAGGCATGCGTACCCATCGAACAACACCGAGCAAGGACAATCCGCACTTAGCCTAGTACCCATCAGGGTCATGATTATTAGTCCTTATATGTTTTACTAGTTATGGCATGGCCATATTGTGATCACAAGCTTTCATCATGATCTCGCATGCAAGGCACGCATAATACATGGAGCTTGCACTCTCTGTCTTGAATTTTTGAAGTTCAATTTTTTATTTTTAAAGTACTAACATGCACGTCATACTATCCATCGCACGCCCATGTTCATGCAAGCTCACGTCATACTATCCATCGCACGCCCATGTTCATGCAAGCTCTGGAAAGCAGCCAAAAGCGGAAGGCCAATTGTTTTGGTGGATCATTGGTGGCCATGCCATGAAATCCGGCATGGCACAAATGTGTACATGGAAAGCGCAACACAACCTCCGATGTCCCATGCATTTGAGGCCGAATTTGGCTTAGGCGTGAGCATGCAAGACATGATCCTCGACATGCACATGTTCTCGTTGATGCTAAAAAACGCATGCTAGGCATGCACTTCTTAACAATTTCTTTCCGAAATGCTCATGCCTTCTTGCTTTTGGATTTTGGATTATCTATGGCATCTCTATATGGCGAGCTATGATTTTTGATGATATCTTATGCTCTGATGGATCTCTTTATGTTCATCCATATCCGATTCTCATCATCGACCTCTGAGGTATACAAATTTTATGATTATGGTTTAAAAATGGATGCAATTTTTGTGATTGCAGGTCTCTGTCAGAGCTTTATAGTTTCAAACATAATGCCATGTCTTCTCTTATGATGGCATCTCCAACTTTTGATGTTATTACCACTCCATTTCTCTATATTTCTTCTCTAGTTGACTATGGTTATCAAGGCTAAGCGTCGTAGATTTTGGGGTTACTTTTTACATGCGGCTATGCCTCTGGACATATTTTATGCGGATAGCTATGAGCTAGCAAATTTTCTTATGATACTTCAGCAGATCTTCTTTTTTAATGGATCTATCATATCCATTCTGTTGATTGTTCTTATGGCTATGAGCCATATATTTCATCGTTTTTTGAGATCCAACATGTACAACATGGTTTCCGAATGGCAATTCACTGATATGTGAAACGATTTTTTTGCATTAGATGATGCATGTTCTAGTTACGCACATGGCATCTACAAGATGTTCCCGTTACACGTGCCTATAGTTTGGAAACATGCAATGCATGACAGGGTGTTTCTGTTTCTAGTTTGTAGCTCTCTCTAGTATGGGTATGTGGAAAGGTCACGTAAAGACATGCAAGGCATGTATATGTTATGTATAGCTTTGCCATCTTATCATTGCATGATCTCACCAAGATCAAACACACAAGCTTTGCATATCTTTCAAATCACTTATACAATGTGTATATCTTGATAATAAGCATGTATGACATGTTTATATGTACAAGAAATGCAAAGCATAGACATTTAAGGTGACTTGCTTCTATGTAGCTATGCATCAGCACCTCTATTATAATGATGGCTAAGAGCCACCAGTCTCACAGTGTTCTTGAAAGACCCTTCACACTCAAGCTTATGTGTTATAATCATCTAAGAGCCAAACATCTTGCAATCTCCCTGCACAACTATTTGCACTCCAAATTCCTTCTCTTCATGGCTATACAAGCCAAAAAATTTACCATTTCTTTTATCCGTGAGCTTCTTAACGCTCATAGCTTTTAGTATTAATGTGCAAGAAGAGGATCCTATGAGGATAAGTCCATTCAATAGACAAGAGGAAAAAAGGTCGTCTCATGGCGGAAGTCTACTAATGAGCATTAGCTAAATCTTATTTGTATATATGATGGTTACATATATTGATCATAGATCGGGACGTCCACTCTTAGAGGATCTGGATCAATATTATGAATTCTACCGGGCTAGGATATGTGCTTGCTAAGGCTTGCACAATAGGTGGAATGGGACCCTAGTATTTAGCAAGGAGGTATTTGAGGCAGCACGAGAATTCAAGTTCAATATCGACCATTAGCACATTGATTTTCACAATATGTCTTTCCCAAAAATTGTAAATCCTTCAGATTGTTCCACATATATCTCCTCTTTTAAGTCTCCATTGAGAAAGTTGTTTTTACATCCATTTGATGTATTTCCAAATCAAACTAGTTTGCAAAAGCTAAGAGCACTCAATTTCTTGTGCTATAAAAAAAGGGTGAAAAAATGGCATGATAGTCCTTCCAAATTTTTAGTTTCCTTTTGCAATAGAACAAGCGTTAAACTTATCAAAAGATCCGTTTGCTTCTTTTTAAGTCTTGTATACCCACTTACAATGAATAGAAGGGCAATTAGAAGGTAAATTGGTAAGAACCCATGTACCCTTGGGGATTGAAGATTCATACTCTGCTTCTATGGCCTCTTTCCACTATTCCTTTTGAGGAGATGAAATGGCCCCTTTATAAGTAGTGAATTGCTTCTAAACTTCTAACATGTGGTTAGATGTCTTGAAATAATCATCATGTACATGACTGGAACCATGCTCAAAGTCAATGGTTAGATCAATATAAACATCAATATTTGGATAAAATGTAGCATGTGAATGAGCATCAACAATTTTGTTTCCAAGATTGTCTAGAACAATATCTTTGTCATGTACACTAGTGTAGATGAGTAGAATAGGAAATCAAGTGAGTAAGGTTCTTTTTTCATCAACATCATTCGTAGACCACAAACTTTCCGTATATTGTTCATTAGATATAGCATCAAACTTTTGAGAACTTGGCTCATACCTATATCCCATAGAATTTTTAGAATACCCAATCAAAAGAACTTTCAAACTTGAAGGGTTCAACTTGTGATGTATCTCATTTGGCACATGAATATAAGCAATACATCCAAATATTCTAAAATGTGGCCACTAAGGAAATTTGATGTGTCCAGCCTATAATTGGAAGCTTTATAGATGGTAGTACGAATATGATATTGAATAAACACTATTGTCAAAATTGGTTCAACTCAAAAATTTCACGATAATCCTAAAACAATAAGCATACATTGGATGGCATTTAAATCTGTAGGATTCTTTTGTTTTAAAACCCCATTTAGTTGAGGAGAGTATGGAATAGTATATGCATGATGAATGCCTTGATTAGTATAGTAGTCATCAAATAGATTTTAATTATATTCGCCATAATTCTCAATATAAGAAGACTTTAGTATTTGACCAATATGATCCTCCAAAAAACTATGACACTTGTTGATTTTGAAGCTTTTGATTTGTGTCTGAATAGAAAAACACTCGTGTATTGTGAATGGTCATCAATAGAAATAATGAAACATGGGTAGTGAGACTTAGATGGAGGGTAAGGTCCACAAATAGTAGCTTTGATAAATCCAAATGATCAAATCAATAATGCCATAACTTACAATCAAGGTCTTCTAGAGCTACTATAGCATTTGCAAAATTATCATTTTATGAAATCTCAATGTGATTATCATGCAAGGAGCGATTGCAATACTAGTACCATGCTTTTCAATGAAACACAAATCCAACAAAAAGACGAAGATCTATAAGTCAAGCAACAGATAGCAAGTTCCTTTCAAGATCCATAACATGCAGAATGCCTTGCAGTATTTGAGTTGAAGAGAGAGTGCCAAGATACAAGTCATCGACCTCCTTCACTAGGCAATTTGTGTCATCAGCAAGATAAACCATTTTCTCAATTGGAAGATAATGGTAGTTGTGCAACCATTGAGATTGATATGTCACATTACAAGTAGCATTAGAATCAGTAATAAAAATGGAGCCATCACAAACATGCAATACCTTCGTAGAAGAGTCATCAAAATGGACCACATTTGCCACTTGGTGTACAAAATCTTCTTCAATAGTACTATGTTGAGCAGCATAAGCTTGATTATGTTCCTCATCATAATGCTTTTTAAAGCAACAAAAGGAAGGATGTCTTGTGCTCCCAAAATGATCACAAGAGGAAGAATGTTGTGACAAATGAGGCTATCTATTTGTAACTCCATGATGTTCATCATATTGTTGTGCCCCAACAATCAGTTATAGTTTAACCGCTTTTGTCACAATATGAATACTTTTTATAAGGAAATTTCCCAAAAGAAAAAAACACTACCTCTTCTAAAACCATGACAAATAGACTGAGAGGAAAAAGGATGTAGTCTAAAAGGATATCAATGAGCAACATAAGCTATTATGAAATTTGTTAAATCTTATGCAATCATATGTCTTTCAAGACTTGCTAGTACTCGATAACCATGTCATTGAGAATACTCAACTAAAGAAATATAAGTTTGGTCAAAGCCAACAAGTATCCATCGCTTCGAACTCAGGGACTCAGTCCCCTACATAGTCGACCTCCAATAGGATTTACGAAGGAATCACCAATTTCTTTGGAAGGTTTGACCCACGAGCTCAACTGTTTGATAATGCAGATGATACAAATTTGTTGGCTCGCACAAACTCAATGACTTCAAGACTTCCTGTCATTACAAAACACGTGGGGCGAGGGTGATGAGACCACCCTCTGCAATTGATCTACATTCTCAAAACTTACATGCTGAAGGTGGACCAGTCTTCCGATTTGATTCGGAAGCAGGACCGTCTGATCCTCAAGAGAGTTATAGATCATATATGAACACACAGCAGATGGAGGCAAATGTTGAGAGAGTGCCTCAACCACTTAGACCTATTCCACACTTTCCAAATAGACCTCCAATTGCACGACCACCAATCATGACAATGGCTTATCAAGGGCCGACACCTAGGTTTAATCCGGTGTTGATAGGACCAACATTCACGTAGACTAGTCCAACGGTGAATCCATCGCATGAAACGCCAAGCACATCATACTATGTGGATCCTCACATGAGGCAATATCCAAGACTGGTCCAACCTCAACAAGCCTACAATTCCCCACAACCACAATATCCATATCCAAATCCACCACAAATGTCATATCAACAGCCACCTCCTATTCACCACACGGTATTGTCTAATGATGCGCTTAGGATGTTAGTGCAAGCTATAGGAAGGGGGGCGCCAGCGCCAGCTGCATTCCCTATAGCTAGAGACAATCATGGGTCTAGAAATAGGTCCATTGCCATTGCCAAGCTAATCACGAAATTCCATGGAGAAGGTGACCCGATCACATGTGTGGAATGATTTGAGCAAATATGTGCAGCCTTTGGAGATGTCTTCGATGGCGATAAGATTGGAGCATTTGGAATTCACTTGGAGGGCAAGGCAGGCGACTGGTATAGAGCATTGAAAAATGAAGAGAAGGATACATGGGAAACACTAAGAGGGTCGTTCATTTTGGAGTACTCTCCAAAAGGTCCGAAGTGGAGCCTTGTAAATCAATTAAATCAAGTTAAACAAGGTAAAGATTCCTTGCGAGATTACATTGCTAGAATCAAACACTTAAACGCAAGGTGTGAGCCTCATGAAAGGCTCAGCGATGAACAACTCTTGCCTCGATTTTTATTGGGGTTAAGAAGTTCTAAACTGCATGATTAGCTTACAATGTTGAACATAACATCATTCGAAGCATGCAGTAAATAAGCGATCAGGTTAGGAGATAACATGAGCGAGGGCGACGAAGTTATTAACACATCAGTACCCTTGATCGTGGGATCCAAGGATCCTGACACGAGTTCGTTCAGGGTTTCTAAGGAGTCATCCAAGGAGACCAAGGATTTGAACATAGATGAGCTTGTAGAATTAATAGTCGTAAGGCTAAATCCTCAAGCAAAGAACGCAGCTCATCGAGATAACCAAGGGAATGCGCACTTGTACCCTAGAAGAGATATGGTATGGTGTAGTGTATGCTCAAGGAATCATCCCTCAAATGAGTGTCCAAGATTAAGAGCAAGACCGCCAGCCATGTGGTGTGGACACTGCAACAGATGGGGAAACCATGAGACATCCCAGTGCAGATACCCAAGAACGTTGCCGACATCACAAACTCAGACATACCAACCAAGGCCGCAACAACTAGCATTACCAGCTCCACCACTACAATCGAATCAATATATTCAAGGAGCTAATAATGTTAGAACAACGTCATATCAGTCACAAAATGTGCCATTACCGCCCTGCCAATCCTAGGACCTCAACCACCTCCACCTAGAATTATGCCAATCAATCAAGTGATGGTGGAAGATATGTCTCAGGGTTGGAGTGAACCTGATCCATGGATCACCGAGACTTATGCTGAACAATCGATATCCATGCAAGAGGATGACGAATACGTGAGTTACCTCAGTCATTACATTGTTCAAGGTGATCAGTATATCCCAGTATACCAAACAGCTCTAGTCAACGCTAAGGCTAGGGATATGAACAACACAAACACTAGACCTCCAATCCAATGCTACAAGTGTAGTGGACCACACAAGGCAAATGAGTGCCCCCAAAAAGTGCAAGCAGGACAACCTGTCCAATGTTATGGGTGCGCGGGACCTCATTATTACAAAGATTGTCCATATAGACATAACAATGTACCACCAGTTACGACTATAGTTGCTACCAATGTTCCATTGTGTAGTGGATGTGGTATAGACAATCTATACAAAGATTGTTCGATGCGAAGAGCACTTGTTGATGCTTCAAACCCAAGGATGACAAGTCTTAACTTGTTTGGTATTGAACGCGGACGCATTGCCCAAGTGCCCAAGGCAATCACGCGAGAATTGCGCAACAGAGATTAAAGAGAAGGTTAAGCTGGAACATCACACAATCCGAAAGCCCAAAACAACCCAACTAAAAAGCAAGCGATCAAGGTGGGTAAGGGTAAGGACAAAGTGATAGTGCAGAGTGGTTTGGACGAGGACACGGCCACGGTAGCAACCTCAGAGACCACAGGAAGCATATCTAGTCAAAGAGGTAAAGGAGAAAAAGGTCTAAGAGAAGAAGAAGCAAAAGAGCCCAGACCAAATACACCGAGTGGATTTCACGAATACCCTAATCCCATCCAAGAGAAGGAAAATTTGGTGAAGGCCAAGGCTCTTGTAGAAGAATGTCAAGCGACACAAGTTGAAACCAGAGCACCAGTGGACATTAAATTCCCATCAACTCAGAAATACCCAACCAGTAGAGCACCAGTCAAAGTACCGTCCATCATAGCAGAAATGAACGAAGACCAAATGTCAAATGGTGAATCTCTGCTTATGGATCGTATGTTTGAGGAGGATCCGGTTATGGAGAGATTAAGACATGAGAGTCTACACAACCTTCATGATAACATATAGAGACAGTCTGACGGCATTACAGTGCTAGATGGACCTAGGGATGTCGCAGGACTTGCTGCATTCTTGTCCATGGAAGTCAAGATGCCAATCGCTTCATTGCTAAGGTGAAACCCGACATTATGGCATGACTTGTCAGATTGGATGAATGGACACCTCTACTCAATGATGGAAGCTCATGAGGAAAAATGGACAAAAGAGGAGTCAGGTGCCTATCAATAAGTTAGGCCAATACTTTGAGAGTGATGACTCTAATGCGGTCATCCTGATATCATATCATCATAGGAAGGTGGAAGCCATCTTGGATGGTGGTGTCGGAGTGAGAATAATGACAAAACAGTGTTGGGAAAAGTGGGGAAGCCCACTCATGGAGAAGACCTCGCTAATAGTCAAGTTGGCTGAAGGAACCACAACAAGGCCAGTGGGGGTGGTAAAGGACTTAAAGGTCAAAACCTTTGGTATCACTTACCACGTATGGTTTGTAGTCATGGACTTCAAGAACCCAATTGACTCGTACGACATTATTCTATGAAGACCCTTCTTGAGATCCACAGGAGGGGTGCACGATTGGTCATCTAACACACTCTATCTCAGAAAGGATACTTCAGTAATAAAAGTGGACTTAACAACGTGGACATCTCGTCCACTAGGCAGTAACCTGTTTGCTGATGAATCAAAAACGACCACTAGGACAACAAATGTCAATCAGTTTGAAGCAGCCAATGAAAGAATAGTAGGAGGTGATGCGGATGAAACATGGTATGCATCTCTACCTAAACCAGAGTACTCGCATAATTGGATGCATTTACTTGCAACCATTGATATACCTGAGAAAAGAGGAACTCATATGGCTAAGGATGAGAGCGGCTCTGAGGGTACAATAGTCCCACTCCGCACGATCAACCTAGTAAAACACGAAAAGAAGCTTAGCAGTGCATTACCAGTAAAGCCGAACCTACAGCATGTTAAGCGAAGGAATGTAATACCAACTCCTTCTTACACCACAGCCAATATGGGTGACGATGGGGTAGCTTATGTGGAGTCTGACCTTCAATGGTTAAGATATGTCCAAGCAACCATTGCTGATCACGAGTTTACAGAAGATTGGGGAAGGAGGATGGAAGAAATCCTAGTTCCAGTAGGATCCCTGAAGATAGAAGAGTCATCTTCAGAAGAACGAGAGCAATCGGAGGTTAGAGGTGAGAAAAGTATGCCGAAGGTTAGAAAACCCAAGGAATCTATTGAAACCTCACCTCAGAAATAATGTAAACCACAACCTAAACCAGCAACGAAGAAAATGTCATCATCTAATAAGGAGCCTCGACCGTCCTTGTTGGACCGAACTTCGGTTAAGTTGTTGGAAGAGGAAGATCACAAGGATGTCCCGGTACATTTCAAGTCCTATTCTATAGAAGACCGAGACATATTTTGTGAGAAGGCTAAACGCATAGCAAACACATATGACGATGGAGTCTACAAAGGGCCTGCGAAGGTTAAGGAAGTCAATTTGGCTGGACCCGGAGAGACCCCTAAACCGGTCTTTGTGTCAGTGGACCTCAGTAAGAAGGAAGAAAGTGACTTGATCACTTTACTGAAGGAGTATAAGGATTGTTTTGCCTGGTCTTACGAGGATATGAAGGGCGTGCCGCCAGAAGTGGTGCAACACACGATCCCCATAAGAGATGACGCGAAGCCAGTGCAACAACGACCTTACGACATGAATCCTAAGTACGAAACAATAGTGAAAGAGGAGATTGACAAACTCCTGGATGAGGAATTCATATATGAAGTCGAGCATATTGAATGGGTGTCTCCCATTGTAATTGTAACGAAAAAGAATGGAAAAATACGAGTGTGTGTTGACCTTAAAAAAGTCAATGTAGCCATAGTAAGGGACCACTACCCCTTGCCATTCACTAAGCATGTGCTCGAACGAGTGGCAGGCCATGAGGCATATAGTTTTCTAGACGGATTCTCTGGATATAATCAAGTGTCCATTGATCCCAAGGATCAGCATAAGATGGCCTTTGCCACAACATGGGGTGTGTTCGCGTATCAAAAAATGTCATTTGGTTAACCAATGCCCAAGCAGCATTTCAAACTCTGATGAGTACGGCCTTTAAGGAATACTTACGTATTTGGCTAGAAATATTTCTAAACGACCTATGCATTTACTCGAGATGGATGGAACACTTGAAATATCTACGATTGGTTTTTGAACGTTGTAGATTATATAGGATTTCATTAAACCCACTAAAATGCTAATTCTGGGTAAAACACAGTGTTATTCTAGGTCATGTGGTGTCCAGGAATGGGATCTCCACAGACTTTAATAAGATCAAGTTGATCTTGGAATTACCACTATAACAGAAACGAGGCATAGACGTGCATGTTAGACGCACAAAGTCAGGCGCGTCTATCACAGCATCTATAAGTGCGTGTAAACGTGCGTGTAAATAGACGCGAATTTTGTGTCTATATATCCGCGCAAATAGACGCTAATATAGACGCGCCAGCAGACGCACAATTATTTAACCACCTAAAATTAGCAATTCACATAATTAAAAAACCAAAGTTAATAATTATTTAACCACCTGAAATTGATTCTTGAGCATACACGTGTGCGCATGATAAAAACTATAGAATTAAGAATACACATTGAATCATTGAATTAAAAAAATAGAGTTAATAATGACTTTTTCATTGCTCTCTAATGACTGGCAGTTCCTCTAGTTGACAAGCCTGATATAAGTAATTAGCGACAAGCGACAGAAACCTTACAATTAGTAGCAAGCATTGCAATATGTATTTCGTAATTTCTCTACGTACTTGAAGATGATAAAAGATACTTCCTTTTTATTATGAAAAATTCAATTTAGCTTTAAAATTGACTATTGATTCTTGAGTATGCACGTGTGCGCATGATAAAAACCATAGAATTAGGAATACACATTGAATCAATAAGTAAATTAAGTATGTTACAGTGAATGATCCATCTCATCTTCAATGAGATCAGCCCTTGCTAAACTATCTACTTCTAGGTCTATGTTACCAAGAGGTAACGAAACAAATAAGTCTATCCCACTATCAGATGTGTTGCTATATTGCTCAATAACTTCATCAATATCATCGACAATCACATTATTGTCTTCTTCTGCGTTTCCTTGAACATCCTCGCGAGGTTCATCTTGTACTATATCACGCATATAATCCATTATGGTGTCATCATGCACATCATCATTAATTGTTGGATTGTCATCTGCTATCAAATGTGTTGCTATATTGCTCAATAACTTCATCAATATCATCGACAATCACATTATTGTCTTCTTCTGCATTTCCTTGAACATCCTCGCGAGGTTCATCTTGTACTATATCACGCATATCATCCATTATGGTGTCATCATGCACATCATCATTAATTGTTGGATTGTCATCTGCTATCTCCATGTCGGTAATATTACCATATATTGGTTTTGAACTATTAGATATAGGGATGATATACCACCATCGGTTATTGTTTACCATTGGATGATGCACAACCTGTATTTGAAAAACAAAAGCAAAAAACTTAAGTACTTATTATATTGTGTATATGTATAACATGTATACATATAAAAAAATTAGCTTTTGCATATATACCTGCTCACATTGTTGAGGTAGTACTAATGTGTTATTCTTGTTTTGGTGAAATTTTGTAGAGTCAATGATTACAAAACCACTTGGATGACGCCTGATTGTGCAATGCTCACTATTTATTACCACTTCTTTAAACCACTTCACATCCAGTACATATATAAAGAATCGTTTGAAGTCAAGCTTCAGAATATCTTGGATCAAGCCACAATAACCTTCCATGGTACCATTGGCATCCTCGAAGTGAGCAAGGACACCACAATCTTGGGTATTTCTCTTTTCATCTATACATTGAGTTCGAAGATATTTACCCTCACACCAAAGTGCATTGAATAATGTGCACTAGTAGTAAAAGATAAAAGATCAAACATGTCAATTATTTATATAAAATAAAACTTATAGAAACAAATTAATTGATAGTATGTCTCACCTTTGATAAGCAACCTCGTGTGTATTCCCACTCTTCTTGAGATATATTAATTTCCTCCTCTTTTTCCATTCTCTACATTTCCTCATGTAACCAATCTATATCAATATGACGTGGAAGCGCATTTAGATGATCTGAAAATGAGACATTACGTCCATATCTAGTGCGAAATTCTTGTCTTTCGCTTTTTCTTCTTGCCCTTGCTTCATTATATAGTGTCACCCATTTGCTCATTACATCACTATTGAGCAGACAAAAATTATTTAACTTACGAAGTTCTTCTTTTGTTAGCACTTTACTCATTCCTTTTCCTTGAGATACTATAGAGGTCATCCTCAAGTCTTCATCACTATTGAGCACACAAAAACTATTTAACTTACGAAGTTCTTCTTTTGTTAGCACTTTACTCGTTCCTTTTCCTTGAGGTACTATAGAGGTCATTCCTTTGTTAACTTACGAAGTTCTTCTTTTGTTAGCACTTTACTCATTCCTTTTCCTTGAGGTACTATAGAGGTCATCCTCAAGTCTTCATAATCTTTCCATAGTCGTGGTTGAGAGGGATCCACTTCAGCAAGATATTCAGAGATATAAACAAGGGATGATTGCACTAACCAACCCTCAGCCATGCCTCCCTCAGGCTATGCTTTTTGCCTCACAAAATCTTTCAAGGTTTTCATAAAGCGCTCAAGAAAAAACATCCACCTTACATGAACTGCCCCACAAAGTGCAATCTCATCAATCAAATGTACGAGTAAATGTAATTGAGTAGTTAAAATGGATCGAGGAAAAATTTCCTCCACCAAACAAACCACCTCAACAGATAATACTCGAGCATCTTGCAATGTGTTTGGATCAATTTCCTTCGAGCTCACGTATCTGTCAAGATGTATGATGTGCTTTTTTATTTTTGTGTAGAAATTCAAAGATATATAATGAAAAAATACAATATATACACACCTCACAAGCTCTCCCATCTTGTAAATGATATCACGTACATCTTTGGATACACAATGGGATATGCTAGTAGGAAGTACGAACTGAATGTAAACAATATTCATAGATCAAATGATTAGTTGAGAAAAAGTCATCATACCCCAAAGTTTACATATAGTTACTCCACTAATTACTATATTCATGGTTAGAGATACCCTTACTTAAATCATTTTGTGCCAATCGTGGGACTTCAAACCAGATAGTTGCTCCACACATCTTTTCTTTTTCTTTACGAAGGCTCCCTTGAGACATCTCATACATCCTGAGGGTGTTCGAAAGCTATATATTTGTTCCTTCACTATTTTTTCCTCGTTCTTTGACAACATCCAAGGTGCATGGGGTAGCTCAATCTTTCCTCTGGGTCCAATGCGTGGCCAGGCTCGTCTCATGCGACCAATGTTACGTAAATCCTCCCTTACATTAACTGAATCACGAGCCCCTATCAAGTGATCCCATAATGTAGATACAACATTTTTGAATATGTGTATGGGATCCAACAAGTTATTGATCTTGAGTTCAGTCCAGTACGGAAGACGAAAAAATATAGATAACCTAACAAACAAACAATATATTATGTAAACAATTCATCATGCTAAATACTTTAAAGTCAATCGAGAGAAATGCACTTCTTACTGACTCATGCCGAGTGGAGGGTGGCTGTCGGCATTAATCCATCTCTCCTTCCAATCTCGAATGGTTAGAGATTGTGGAGTAAATCAAAGGCTCTAAGTAAATGTCCATGTTTTTTACCTTGTGCTTTCCAGGAATCAGAAAGGACAATATTACATGTCCCTTTTTAATTGCCATGGATGGAGGAATATTATAGTTCACCAATACCATTGGCCATACACTGTATGATGTGCTTTTGATGCCAAATGGATTGATTCCATCCATACCTAAACCAAATCTTAAATTTCTTGGCTCTTCTTTGAAAACGGGCCACAAATTATCTATATGTTGCCATGCCGGTGTGTCTACAGGGATTCTCCATTTTCCATCACTTGAACGATGACTAGCATGCCATGACATGAGCTTTCCAATAGACTTACACTTGAACATAAGTTTTATACGTGGAACAATCGAAAAATGTCGCAAAACCTTACGAGGCACATCCATTGACTTCATCTCCACTTCGTATCTTGATTCGCCACAAACAGGACACTCTCGTGCGAACTCATGAATCCCACGAAATAAGACACAATCATTGACACATGCATGGATCTTGACATAATCGAGGCCTCCCAAAGATGTCAAGTAATGTCTTGCTTGCTCTCTCTTAGTTGGCAATGTGTTTCCTTTTGGAAGCATTTATGATAATAACCTACATATATTTTTAAAAGTGAGTTTAAAAACCACCAACATATATTTCTGTCTGATTTCAAAATAAAATAATTAATATTATGATTCATAAGCCAAACTGAATTGATACCTACTTCAATAACGCATCCAAAATGACATTACTCCATCCATAAATTGTTTGCAAGTTAAGTATCTCGAGGGACACACGAAGAACGGAGTACGTACAACCTTCATATAATGAAGTAAATGATGCTACATATAGTGGATCATCTGGCTTCGTAGAGTGACCTTCTCCCTGAACCGGTTGCGAAAATAGATGGTGTACCATGTTGTCCAAAATCTCATCCTCTACGACTTGATGGGACATTTCATGAGGGTTACTATCATGGTCGTCAGTCTCTACTCTTCTTGAAGACTCTGCCTCCTCGCATCGATGTTTTGCAGCCTCTCAACACCTGGGAGGGAGCATCTGAGGATGTGGCACCGCATCCTGCTCAACCACAAAAGAGAGTTTCATGTACATTGATATATAATTCCCGTAACATAGACATGCAATTTTAGTGGTAAAAAAAAACAATGAATACTGGTGATTTTTCTCGGTCCCATTCTCCATACAAGCTGAGGTGTGACATTGCAATTCGATGTGCTCGAAAAATACACCCTCGATAATGATCACATGTGCATTTTTTCGTCGTAGCCATACATCTCGATTATGAAGACGCAATGTTTCATCCTCACTTGAGGATGCGCTCATTGACTCATCAGCTTGCACCGCACTAGGTGATGACGACGTCGACATGATTAAACCTTATTCATGACAACATCAAAATATTTGTCATTCATATGTTTACATAAGATCTCAATTTTAAATACACAAAAATCATCATAAATACATTAAAACTTATGATAAGAATTCACTATCAAAACTTATCTTAAAAATAAAAAATTATGATAAAGCCCAAATGCCTATCTATATCTGTGTTTACCTACGCGTCTATATTGACGTCTATTTCCGTGTCTATATCCGCGTCTATACTCGCGTCTATCTGAACAATAGACGCACATATACACGCGAAAATAGACGCACACGTCAAAATTCAAACCATACTTAAATCATTTCTTTTCAAACTGCGCCTTTCCTTTCCTGCGTTTTTTGCGGTTCTAAAGCTTGAGTTTAGCCGACATGCAGTCTCTTCATGCCTCACCTAGTCTCTTCATGCCTCACCTCCTCATGACTCACCTCTTCTTTCATTTCAAACACACAAGAAGGGAAAAAGGAAAGCCAAGGAGAGGAAGAAAGAGAGAACAAGAGAGAGGAGAAGAAGAAGAAGAAGCAAGTAAGCAAGCAAGCATCAAGGGAGGGTAACTTACCAAGGAGAGGAAGAAGGAGAAGGAAAAAGCGCCACCACCTGCCACACCAAACACCCAAGGTGAGTCTCTCTCTCTCTCTCTCTCTCTCTCTCTCTCTCTCTCTCTCTCTCTCTCTCTCTCTCTCTCTCTTTGTTTCTCTATTCCTCTCTCTGCTCTGTCTGTGTATTTAGGATTTGTGATTCCATTATGTATTGCATTTTGTAAATCATCAATGGCGATCGTCGGCCTAAAATCAGCCGACCGAGCGTGTCTGCATCTCAGTGTAGACGCAGATATAGACGCGAAAAATGTTTCCTCTCATAGCGTCTGAGGGCACGTCTTAGAGCGCGTGTGCTGGCGCGTGTGCTCTGCAATGTACACGCGCTGCACAGAAGGTTGACCTGCAGTCTACACACGATTATACACGCGCATTGACTTGGAATGTGCGTCTGACAGCGCGTCTGTGCTGCATCTTAGATGCGCAGATAGATGCGCTGGACAGAAGGTTCACTCTGGAGCGGGTCTGAGGGCGCGTCTAACCTGCAATTTAGACGGGGGGATACACGCGCCAGGTATCCCAGTTCTGATAGTAAACAATATATTTTTACAATGATGAATGTGACCAATCCTATGTTTGTGTTTATCAGTTTTCTTGTTTATGAGAAGCATTAACACTTAAGTTTTATGCTCAATGTCTAAAGAAAGCCCTTTGAAAATGTAGGTAATATATGATTTTTTGTATGCAAATAAATTTATCTTTTTCTTGTGTTTTTTTTGCAGATGTCGTATCCTGGTTCATCTAGCAATGACCCAGATGTGGATCGCATGAATGATACATTGGCCTCCTTTGACAGGGGGGTCAATGCATTTTTTGGAGGTTTTCCTAGTAGGGAAGACTTCATGGGAGAGATGACCAGACACCTTGGCCGCTCTCCCACAGCGGACGAGGTGTTCAGTGTCATGTCTGGGACGCCTTTGACGTCTTTGCCTGGCACTACTTCCCAGACTCCACATGTAGGTACTCCAGATGCAGGTACTCCATATGCAAGTACTCCATGTGCTCCACGTGCATCGGGGCTGAAGCACAAACATCTGCAGAAGCACGTGCATCTGTAGAAGCTCGTGCGTCTAGCGAGGCAGAGGGTAGTCGACAGAGAGGGAGGAGGGAGAGTCGAGGGGGAGGATGAGGCTTGTGTGGGGGTTGCCTAGGAGGTGGTGAGCGATCACCCTCACCAGTAGATCACGTAGAGGAGGTTGTACGCCAGTACTATAGAGTTACAGATGCTGGTGGCATCTTTCATGATGATGAGGGAAGGGATGTAATGGCGTACATGAGGAGCGTCGTGCATGCGACGTATAAAGATTGTTTCATTGCCTTCAAAAATCAGAAAAGCGGCTTGTGGCAGGAGGTGTTGAGGGCAGTCCATAGGAGGCCGTACCCAAATCCTGAGGGTCAGCGATTCTCGGATGATTGGGGACGTACAAAAGTGAGGGATATGCTTCACAACAAAAGATCCCATCTCATGACACAGGTCAGGGACTCAAGGCGGAGGGTGGAGGAGGGGCGTGGAGCCTATAGCCAACCACCTATGTGCCACCGCATAGAGTGGAAGAAAGCCAAGAAAAAAGCAGCAGAGAAAGTGAAGAGTCGCCAGCACGCAGAGGCGCGACCGATCCAAATGGAAACAATGGGATCGTCGCATTACGGATCGAGCGGCAGAGAGCGGTGGGAGGCAGAGTTTATAAGTATATTTTGATTTCTAGTTTTTTTAAATTTATATTTTTTTCAATTCTTTATATATTTTATTCTAATATATTGTGACTCATAATTGTTTGTATATATCTAAATGTTTTGCAGACTACCATCGTTGGTAGGACACCTACTCCTAGAGAGGTAGGTTACCATCGAGGCCATAACCGCGCAGCGACATGGCTTCACTTCTATGAGGAGGGTCTCATCACTGAGGACCAATACAACCGGGCCATGAGGATTCGACAGCCAGAGGAGGTATGTTTTTCTTACTTTCCTATTAAAAGTATAGCTAATTATAACTTTTTCTCCACCTTGTCTATGTAAGCAACCCTGATCTTTTGTATGTGTAGACGAACCCGGATGTGGAGCATAGCGAGGAGGGGGATAGCGACGCTAGTAGCCATACTGATATTAGCGAAGATGTTTCCTCTTCAGATTCGTAGAGGAACCATACCTTCTCATGAGGCCTTCTTTTCTTGTATATGTATGATATCTCTTTGAGCCTACTGCTTATGGCCACGCTTTAGGTCGCAAGCACTTAAACTTCCCTTGTAAATGCTTTTGATATATAATGAATACATGGACTTTTATTTTCAATTCTCGTGCCCGTAAGATACATTGTCTTTTTCCCAAATGCACACTCTGATGTATGGGAGGTGCAACCACATGCTCTCTGGTTTTTTTTTTCCAGTTCTGTTTTGCACGTCTATCCGCGTGTCTAAATTACAGATAATTCGCGTTTATACACGCGTCTATAGTGCAGACTACACGCGCTTCATAATTCAAATTTTTAAAAAAATTAAATATCTTTTTTTAAAAAATGACATTTTTTGTTTTCCTTTCACGTCTACCAGTGCATGTAAAAGCGTGTCTACTAGCGTGTCTATATGCGCGTGTATATGTGCGTCTATTGCGCGTCTATTTGTGCGTGTAAATTCGTTGATACATGCGATTATAGACGCGAAATGGTAGACGTGCAAATAGACGGGCGGATAGACGCGCTCGTAAGAATTTCTCTATATTTAAAAATCGCGTCTAAATGTGCGTCTATGAGGCCTTTTTGTTGTAGTGTACCCCTACCAACGAACTTTAAAGTGTTCAATGATTCATGGGACACACAGGGTATTACAAACGATTCATCTATATGTACACGGAACAAGCTCGACCATTGTACCGATTGTTAATTGATTTCACTTGGAAAGATGAATGCCAAAAGGCCTACGATGCCTTGAAGGGAGCTCTAGCATCAGCACCAATCCTACGTGCACCAAGTTGGGATTTAGTATTCCATGTTCATATTGATGCATCTAACTTTGCCATAGGATGTGTGTTAGCTCAGCCTGGCAAACATAAGCTTGATCATCCAATATATTTTTCCAATTGCCAGCTGAACGATGACGAAAGAAATTACACCATTACAGAAGGAGAAGGTTTGTCGATGGTATATGCAGTGAAGAAATTCAGGCATTACTTATTGGTGAACAAATTTGTATTTTTTGTGGATTACCAAGCACTTCTATACTTGGTAAATAAACCTTGCATGACAGGAAGAATTACACAGTGGTTGTTGATTTTGATGGAGTTTGACTTCACAGTCGCAGTCAGAAGGGAAGAACACATGTTCTTGCTGACCATATGTCTAGGATTCCCAATGGAGAAAAGCCAATAGCTGTGGAAGATGACCTACTAGATGCACCTTTGTTTCTAGTAGATTTGATTCTTGAATGGGCAGAAGAAATATGTCATTATTTAACCAATGGATTACCCACCAATACACCTATGGACATAGCCAAAGCAAGAAGGTTGATTAGGGACACCGCTCCTTATCAACTAATTGCAGGACAATTGTATAAGCAGGGAAAGGATGGAGTGTTGCACAAATGTGTTAGAGAAGATGAGTTCATTCTCATCTTAGACGAGGCACGGTCGGGTATAGCAGGAGGACACTTTGCAGCAGAAACCACAGCATGGAAAGTACTTCAAGAAGGCCTTTGGTGGCCCACTTTATTTACTGATGCAGTGGAATTTTTCAAAAGGTGTGATCCTTGCCAAAGAGCAACAAAACCACAAAACTAGGACAGGATGCCCCTGTCCATGAACCTAGCAACCCAACCATTTGAAAAATGGGGAATTGACTTTGTCGGCCCCATTAGCCCGACTGCCATTAACAGCCAAGCTAGGTACATCATAGTTGCCACAGATTACTTCACCAAGTGGGCGGAAGCCAGAGCTACACGAAAGGCAGATGCCAGGTCCACTGCTAAGTTCTTGTATGAGCAAGTGATATCTCGTTATGGGTGTCCCTTGGAATTAATCAATGACCGTGGTGCACATTTTCTAAATGAAGTGATCGTAACGCTGACAATGGAATTCATGATTATCCATAGGAAGTCTTCAGCTTATTATCCACAAGCCAATGGTCAGTCTGAAAGCACCAATAAAACATTATGCAAAATCTTGACCAAAACAGTAGAAGCCAGTCGGGGTGATTGGGAGCATAAGCTCACAGTAGCATTATGGGCTTATCAAACTACATACAAGGTGGCAACACATTGTACACCTTTTAGCCTTGCATTTGGATTAGAGGCAGTCATGCCTATGGAGTATTTGGTACCAAGCCTAAGGGTGGCAGTTTGAGAGAGGCTAACAGAGGAATCCTTAACAGAGAGACCTGTGGATCTAGAGCAGCTTGAAGAAACTCAACTCAACGCAGCATACGGAATGAAGGTGGAAAAACTACGACGAAAGAAGTGGCTTGACTGAAACCTTAAGAATAAGGACCTCAAGGAAGGGGATTTACGCCTCTTGTATGATGTAAGGAACACGAAGCATATACTTAAATATCAGGGTATGGGACCCTACCAAGTGGTGGAAATCACGCCACAAGGAGCAGTGAGAATTGCTACACTTGACGGAGTGGTAATGGAAGGATACATTAACGGTAGCAAGCTCAAGCGGTTCTACGGGCCTTTGACCTTGCACGTGTTACAAACCATTCAGAGCAATCAAAAGAGGAAAACAGAAGAAAAGCTGGCACAGTTGCGTGCTCGCCAAGAAGCTAAGGAGAGAGAGATAAAAAAGAAGTCCAATAGGGTGACCTTATACAAGGGCACCCTTGAAGACGAAGACTTAGGGGATGATGAACCACAGATTGAGCCGACTAAAATCCCCTTAACCTTGAAAATTACGGAGGAAGCCACGTTCGGATTGGAATCATTAATAGACCCAGGCGCAAGCCACAACTTTATATTGTTCAAGGCTTGGCAAACATTGCCCAAGGGAAGCATGGTTTCAACCGATAGTTAGAGCAATAAATGGCACGTGGACGAAGCCCATAGGACATGTAACATTAGATGTAATCATTGGTAAACATGTGTTGTAGGTACGCTTTTATGTAATGACTGCAGGTACCATGGAAGAGCATGTGATCCTTGGATGTTCGTGGTGCTACTTAACGAACTGTCAAATTGATTGGCACAAGAAACAAGCCAAGATGGTGTACAAAGGCCATGTCACCCAAGTACCTTTGCTAGAACAGGGTACAGCTACACCAACCCCAATGCCAAAAAGTGGTGATTCAACTATTGAAAAGGGTAACAGTAAATAGGTTCTAGCATAGCACACCTCACCCACAAAAACCTCTCTACCTCCAATTCCTACACCTACAACCTCCACAGCACAGCCCCATCAATCACAACCTCATCAACAACCTACGCCTTGTCCACACCACATGACCACATCAACAGTGACAAGGTGGATTCCTAAAAAGTTGCTCCAAGCTCAAAATTATTTCAAAGGCGCAAGAAATGTATGAACACCATATTGGGGAATATGGGAATTTCCCATAAGTTTGGGACACATGGTCAAATATTTGGGTTTTCCATAACTTGAACACTATAACTCCAAATCAAGCGCTCTATAGCTCAATAGATTCTATTTTTCAAGCGCTTTCCAATGATAGGTCACATCATATGGTTTTGAGAAACTTATGGACATGTTATCCGGGTGCCACCTTTTTAGTATTCAAAAAATTGGATTTGGGAGATTCCCAAACTCACTAATATTGTGTTTATGGCTACCATGTCAACCTCACAATCAACAGCCAACATTTCCCTCGCGATCCAAACCCCGTCGGTTCCAAGCTAAGAAGGTGCAACATAGGTACAAAACGCATCAACAATGGGTACCAGTACAGCTATTGGATGGCCAAGGTTTTTACCACGGCAATGATCAGATATGGTGCCCAAACAAAAGAAGGCAGCTGCTACAAACATATCACATCAAGACAAAATGCAGCCAAAGGCATAGAAGAAGACGAAGATGGTATGGGTACAAAAGACAAACTCTACTACAAAGCAAACATGCCCATCACCACCAACAAATGTGCAACGCAAGAGGGCAGAACCACAAGAACCTACCTGGAGGAGGGTTGTTCCGAAACCCGCACCTCAAAAGGTAGAACCACAAGAACCTGCTCTGAAAGACAAAGGAAAGGGCAAGATGGTAGATGTTACAATCGTTCCATCATCCTCCACATCTACGACCCTCTTGCCCATGACACCAACAACCACAAAGGTGACTAGGCCTAAGGTAGTTACACAAGAATCTACCATGGGTAAAACTAGTTCTCCAAGGCAAGATATACAACATGTGGAAAGGAAGACAGATACACAAGAACCTACTTCCGCAAACAAAGTAGAACCACAACTGTCTTGCCACATGACAATGCAAGGATCGAAGAGCGTGCTGAACCGGACATTATCAAGGATACAAAGACGATGCTCAAGGATCTTGTGCAAACAGTGATCACCACGACATCGCAAGTCAAGCTTCCACCAACAATAACGATGTCGGCCACACGGTATGCCACTTGGATCTTCAACGCTTTACCTTGAACCAAGTGTTGCGTATGAAGTACTCAAGTAGATAAGTCTAACTTAAGCTAGGGCACAATTTTATCAAAGCCAAAATTCTAGGGTCCTTAGCAAAAACAATCTCACAAGGGCAGGTTCTTATATGCACAAGCACTCACAATGCGAAGGTCAAGCCCAAGTCCAAATCAGGTCAACAACAAAGTAGGTGATAGAAGCACGACACCTTTATCAAATAGCTTACGCACCTACTAGGGTCAGCACATTCCAGCACACACATCTGCCCTATCACAAAAGCGGAAGGAATGCACAGGGCTAAAAGTCAGAAGGGCCAAAGACATCAACAAAGACAGTTGCAGGTCTTCAGGTACTAAGGTTAATGCAGCGCGCTGCAATAATCAAAGTGACCCAAAACCTGAGCCAATGTGTTCTTGCAATTTATTAATGTGCACATCAGAAGTCTATCATATTGGATGGTCAAAATCTGCTCAGTAAGTGACTCAAATCTGGATGCTCCAATAATTCAGCAATGCATTGGGCATATGCCGAGTGTCACCAAACTCATACAAGGAGAATCACCAAACTCATAATGAGTCTCAGCAGTGCCATGACAACTCTGGATCATCAACCAGATGCTTGCAATAGTCAAAATTGAGGGACGCTGCATTAATAGGTTAATGCAGCGGGGTATGCCAACTCATCCCAGTGGGCAAAACACATGCATGGAATGATCAAAAAGACTAGTAATATGTCACTCATAATGTTGTTGCACAGATAATAGACCACAGGTACAACTTTCTTGGGCACACTGCAATAACAGGTTAATGCATCAGCATGTGTGAAAGTGGTAATTGAAGGACCAAATATGCATTGTAAAGTGATGGTCAATGATTACAGAACAGGTGAAGGACCATTGAATGCTTGACAACTTCAACAGGGATAAGTTTCTACAGGGCGCTGCAATAACGGATTAATGCAGCGCGCTGCATTAACTCTATAAAGGTCAAAACTGCCAAACGCTGCATTATCATTTCCAACTAAACGCTGCCAAATTTTCCACTGAAAACCAACACCCCCAATCAAACCCAACTCCCAAAACCACTTCCAACCAACCTCCAATTATGTCTTCCGATACCAGTGAAATCATCCATAAGCACTTCAACACCCTCGATGAGGAAGAAATAGAATTCACTAGTGGACAATCTGAAACACAGTCACAATTGCCAAGACAGCTAGAAGCTGAAGAGGCGAGGGAGCTTGAAGAGGCATTACGATTATCGGCACAGGAAGCAATGGAGAGGCACAAAAAGAAGGGAAGGAATCCCTACAAGACCCCTCAAGAGATAGGAGAACCTTCAACGGCAAGTGTGACTCGTAAAAAGAGAAAAGCAAGCTCTGAAACGAGTGCATCCAGTCCCAGCCTGGAGCGCGGAATCACCATTACCACACACTCACCACTGGGTCAGGAGTGCGTCGAGCAACTGGGGGGAATGGTAGTGTACTCCACATATGTACACACCTCCACTACAAGATTCAAAATATGTTACCACACTTTAGAATGCTATAATGCTCTACAGGACCCAAAAGTCGTTCCTCACCTTGTTGCATGCGGCCTGGGCAAGATACGATAAAAACTGTCGTGCTTCCTAAACATGAGTTATGTAGTACAGTTCGTCAAGAATTACAATAGGAATACAAAGCAATCAAAGATAATATCTAATGATGGACAGGAGAGAAGCATTACACTCAGTATCGATGCCGTTCGCAATGCCTTCGCACTGGACGTCCTAGCAGAGCCATATGTGGACCTCCAAAAATTAGGCAATAAGCTGGAAGGGGCCGCCACATACGAAAGCCATAAACAAAGGGGAGATTCATTGATATCTCGCCCCATCTATAGAAGGCTCAAGGGTCTTGTGACTACTCACGAGAGTCGAACCCTCAGATCATCACAACATTATACTAGCCAACCATCTGCTATGCTTACATAAGTCGCAACAACACATTACCAATTGGGCGGATTACTTTTATCAAAAGTTGGACAAGGTATGTGCATAACATAATAACATCATAGAGCATCTCATGCTGTTGATGCCGCTCATTTATCACCTAGCATCATGGAAGTTGGATAGGATGCATTTTGGTTTTGCCGACAAGAACAGGGAGGAGTTACAAAACCTCACAGTGGAGCCAGAGCACAAAAGGCAAAAGGCCGAAGTACCATCTCGAAGGGCCACTAGAAGCCAAGCACAAGAGCAGTCACTGAAGCACGAGGAACAAAGGGAACATGAAGCCGAAGAGGCTGAAGCAATGTGGAAGAAGATATCAGAAGAGCACCATAGAGAAAAAGTGGCAAAGGAAAGGCGAAAAGTAAGGGAGGAGGCCAAAGGCAAGGCTAAAATCGACGAAGAATCACTCTTCCAGGAGATGGCTGGTGCACAGATCGGATGCCGTAAGCGCGCGTAGTGAGCGTCAGAAGGTCCCCAAGAACAAAAGAAGTCTACTTTTTGCACACAAATCAATGTAGAAAGCATGCACGACATGAACAAGAGACCAATTGGGTGCAATCTCCCCCCATGCCTTGTGTGAGCGCTCCACAAAGCATGTATTTTATGTATTAATCATCTTCAAGCTCAAATAATAGCCCAAATTACAAAATAGCATGCTTTTGGCTTTTGAGTTTGCTTTAGTGCCAAATAGAAATAAAGCTAATGGGCGGGTGCCCAAGAAGTCAGGCATACCCAATACAATGTCCAAATACAAATATCTAAATCGTGCGCCCATGCACATATAAAAATAATAAATAAATATCAAACGCCTTAATAAATAGGCGCGACAAAATATAGGCGCCATGCCTAAGGTATGCGCCCATCAAAATATAGATGATAACTCGAATACACACTATCCTCCAATGCTTTTCACCGCCACTGCTGCTATCTCTACACATCAACTGAAGCATTCACAATCATTAGTAAATTAATACAATTAAATTGACAAAAGTGAATACCTAACAGTCTTCACCTACATAAATAAATCAATTGGTTTAAAATCAATCCTAACCTTAATTTATCACGAGTGCGCACTCTAAACTCATAAACCTTTATTAATTTAATATGTATTTTGCGGAATCACCCGCTATGGAATCACGCATGTACACACTAAATTAACGAAACGCCCGAAAAGGATAGGCGTCCCCATCAACTTCTCGCACAAAGAATCCACTTTCTGTATGAGCCCCGGTAATAAAAGTTTACAGAATCCACCGTAAAACCTCACGGAATCCACCGTGGCACGAAATCCATCGTGTAATATGCCTCCTGGCATCATACCCCCGTGTTAGATAAATCAGTAATAAAATCCATAGAAATATGTTCCCATGGTCTTGATGGAATAGATAAAGGCATCAGTAAATCATACTGTTTGCCATGGTGTCTTTTAACTCTTTGACAAACTAAACATTCAGAAACAAAATTAGATACATCAGTGTCCATATGTGGCCAATAAAAATCTTCAGTCAATGTACGCAAAGTAGATATAATATCTCTATGACCTTGATATAGAGGACAATGAATCTCATTCAAAACAAATGATCTAAATGGAACTGTAACACATAATCTCTTTTCATAAAACATGAATCCATTATTGTAAGACAGTGAATCAATATGAATCTAATTATTTGCAAGTAATTTATTCTAATCAGCTTGAAAAGTAATATCCTGATGATAAGTATCTTTCATAGAGATAAGGGAATCAAATGATATGACAGAAATATTATGAATGGTCAGTCTTCTACTTAAAGCATCAGCTACTACATTTTCTTTTCCTGGTTGATATTGTATAAGGGGATGAAAACTCTGAATGAAAGCTACCCATTTGATATGTCGGTCAGAGATTTGGGGTTGACTAAGGAGATGTCTAATGCTTTGTTGCTCAGTCTTAATCATAAACTCAGAACCCATTAAGTAATGTTTCCATTGTCGTAAGGCTTGTACTACAGCTAGTAATTCTTTATCATATGTAGAATATTTAAGTTCGGATGGTTTCAGTTTACAACTAGAATAGGCTATGGGATGATTATCTTGCATAAGGACAGCTCCTATTCTAGATCCACTAGCATCAGTAACTACTAAAAAGAATGGTCTATTGAAATCAGGTAGTTGTAATACAGGAGCATGGGTTAATGCATGTTTCAATAAATCAAAAGATTTTTGTTGATTATCAGTCCAGTTATACACAATACCCTTCTTTAAAAGTTTAGTCAAAGGCAAGGCAAGTAATGAAAAATTTCACACAAAATTTCTGTAAAAACTAGCAAGACCTAGAAAAAAATGTAACTCATGCACATTTTTGGGTATTGGCCAATTCAATATTGCTTCTATCTTTTTAGGGTCAATCTTAATACCTTCTGATGAAACAATATGACCTAGATATTCAATTTCTGTTTGAAAGAATTCACTCTTTTCTAGATTAGCATACAATTGATTATCTTTCAACAACTTGAAAACTAAAGATAAATGTTCATAATGCTCATTCTCATTTTTACTGAATACCAATATATCATCAAAGAATACTATAACACAATGCTGATATTTCAAGAATATGCGATTCATCATTCGACTAAATGTAGCAGGTGCATTAGTTAATCCAAAAAGCATCACTAGAAATTCATAATGTCCAAATTGTGTTCTAAATGCAGTTTTGAATATATCAAATTTATCTAATCTCACTTGATGATAACCCGATTTAAGATCTATCTTACTGAATATGGCAGAACCTTGTAGTTTATCCATAAGATCATCTATCCTAGGAATTGGATATCTATTCTGAACTGTAATTTTATTCAGGACACGATAATCAATGCACATGCGATAAGTATTATTATTCTTATTTACCAATAAAACAGGTGCGCCAAATGGAGAACTACTAGGTCTAATTAATCCTCTGTTTAACAATTCCTCTACTTGATTTTGAATTTCTTGCTGTTCAATTTGATTATGCATATATGGTGCTTTACATTGTGGTTGTGTACCAAGAATTAAATCTATTTTGTGATCTTCAGGATGTGAAGGTGGTAGTCCAGGTGGCAAATCATCAGCAAAACAATCTTTAAATTGAGCAAGGAATTGTTTATGCCTAGGATGCATATATTTTTCTTTAGCTTGAAGTTCATTCACCCAAATTAAATAAGATTTGCTACTTTTACATAATGCACGTTTAGCTTGAGTATGAGTAAGCATTGAAAAATTATTAGATGTGTGTATACCATGCAATGTAATTTGTTTTCCTTGAAAATAAATTTTAATTGAATGCGTGGAATAATCTATGACAGGATTGTACTGATGACGCCAAGGCATACCTAGGATAATATCACTAGACACTACAAGATATAGACCTTATACCGACGTTTAAAGCGACGAAAATACAAACAACAAAATTTGCCCCCGTCGTAAAAAGCGTCGTTATTGACGACGCCATAGAAACGTCGCAATATGCGTCGCTATTTGCGTCGCGACGCAGATAGCGACGCAACCAGTAAATTTGCGATGCTCATAGCGAGGCCAATAGCGACGCGAGCAGTAAATTTGCGACGCAAATAGCGACGGTAACAGGGGAAAAAAAAATTTATAGCACTGTATGTTGTATGAGAGCCATACAAAATAGTTTCTGCACTACTGCATACAAAGCGCTTGCAAACAAAAAGAATGTATATTGAAATCATAAAACTGATACATGAAATAAATACATGATCGCATAAAATGCGATTGGTACAATCATGAAAGGATATCACTAATACATAGAAAATGTCTACATAGATCAGGCGACTAAAAACTAAAGGTGTGTGAGCTCTAAGGATCCAAGAGCGAGCTACAAATCCTCATCCCCCGAAAGCTCGTCCCGCCACAAAGGAGCATCGAACGGATTCTGCAGAAAAAGAAACAACATATCAATCCACCATACAATAATGCATTCAAATATCTCATGGTAACTACAGACAAGAAATATGAGTGACTTACAGGGTCGCATACAATCGGTCGATCAATGCATTGAGACCGTGTCTCTCTGCATATCGAGTCTCAAGGCCTTGCGGATCGTGATTTGTAATGAAGTGCTGCAAAGAAAACAAAATGTTAACTGTTAGAAACATGATTGTCAGTACAAAGAATATTTCAAAAAAACAAATAAGCAAAACAAAAGAGAAACTTACAAACTCCTCCAAATATGTTCTGTGGCTGCCACTCCCAAGATGATGCACCACTCCGGCCTGAGTCGTGCCCTCGCCGTCTCCCACTGCTGACTCCAACGTCCTGGCGAATCTGTAGCCTCCTCCCTCAGTCGGCGCCAGTCGTCTGCATCTAACCACTCGGGCTTTGATTGCCTTGCGTGCGTCGGATCGTCTATGTGACATGTATGCACGTATGCAATCCATCATCCAGTCCGTAGAGAATCTATCTACTGCGGAAACTCCTCGTACAAGGATGCTACTATGTAGTCCTTGCTCCCCTCCGGTATGTTCTTCCAATGATCCAGGACGTTGTGCCAAAAAACTTGGCACAACTCCCTCATGCGAGCCATCACCCTCCTCCCCTCATCATTCATGATAACCGCTCCTGACCTACTATCAACTAGGTATCCATAACCCCTAGGAGTCTGCCTAAGATGGGTCCTCTCCCATCTCCATCCACGCTCCTGGGCATATCCAGGAGATCCCTATACATCCGGTGTACCGACGGGGGTACCCTCTCTCGGAGTGCCACTCAAAGGGGTGCCATCAAAGGGGGTGCCACCAAAAGGGGTGCCACCTGCTGACGGCTGCGCAAAAGCCGGAGTAACTGGAGTAGACGTCCCCACAGGTGTGACAAATCCTGGAGGTGATGCAGCTCCAGCTAAACGACGAGACAGAGACACCACGTCCGTGTCTCCACAGCAGCACCCCCTGATCCCAATGCAGTCCCTCCCTCTGGCCCAAGTCCTGAGCGTCGAGATCTGCTTGAAGCTGAAGCATCTGATCGCGCTGAAGCGGATCTAGCAGAGCGCCCTGACGAAGAACGAGACAGCTCCAAGATTGTAGGTAGGTCGGGAAGATTGCAACATACAAAAGCGATTCACATTCTCTTCCATTGAGGCATCCATTCTTTTTTCTACCCCATTTCCAACCACCACATCTCCAGTCAGCCTATCATCGTCCTTCAGCGTCCATAGCATTTCATTGTCTGGTTCCACCGTTGGTAGCCATTGTGAGATATGCACTAACGCCTCTGACACCAACCAACCTTCCGCCATGCTACCTTCTGGACGAGCTCGTTGTCGCACAAAGCCTTTCAGGGTTTTCATGAAGCGCTCCAGGAAGAACATCCATCGCGTATGGATAGGTCCAGCAATCTCCACTTCGTCCACAAGATGCACAAGAATGTTAATTTGTATCGTGAGCATGCTAGTGGGCAGGTATTTCTCAAAGAGACAGACCGTCTCAACTGCTCCCCGCCTTGCGGATTCAATAGAGGACGTCTTAATCTCTTTCTGTGAGATCCATTGCACCAAAGTCGACAACTTGTAAATGGCCCCGCGAATTTCAGGAGTAAGGCATCCTGCGATCGCGATCGGTAGGACAAACTGCCACAAATGAGAAAGCATTATAAATAATGGCAACTTTTCAAATTGCAAAATGCCCACGCTAATTACAATCCATTCTGTTTACAAATCTGACATATCTTATGCCAATCATGGGATTTTAGCCCTTACAATTGGTCATCTTTAGAAAATGCGGACCTGAGAGAACGCATCATACCCGTCGGAGTGCGGATAGACTTGATTACTTGCTTCACAATGCGCTCTTCTTTGGTAGACAAAACCCAGGGAGCGCGAGGAAGCTGCACTCCCCCTTCAGCACTCGACTGCAGCCAAAGCACCTCCATCTTACCTACCTCCTTCAAATCCATTCGTGACCCTATAGTGTCTCTCTTTCCTGTGATGTGGTCCCATAGCAAGCTGCCCACATTCTTGAAAATATGCATGGGATCCAACAAGTGGTTGACTTGTAAGTGGGTCCAATATGGCAACTTGTAGAAAACTAAGAACTGTCGCATTCCATTTGGATGTGATTCCGGGTTTACCATTTTCAGCTCATACCAGCTTGCAGCGTTCATACGTGCTGGAGGTCGTCCAAGAAAACCTTCCCTGAGTACATGATCCTCCGGCAAGAAAGCGGCGTGTCCTTGATATACCATCTTCTTCATGGTTCATGACCTTCGGGAGTCTAACTGTGGCCCACACAATAGACATGCATGATAACCTGAGGTAACCAAACCTGTAAGGCGAGCCACGACCTAGTGAATACTTGATTGAATGAAATAAAATATAGATATTACCAGCGAGAACGGAGGTCTGCTCACCTGAGCACTCTCCCAATCCCGAAAATTCATGCATCGTCCACATGAGAATGGCTCAAATGTTGGCTGACCGCCGACCATCGCGCCTGCTCATATCTTGCACAGTGACCCCCTCCTCCCACAAAATCTTAAGCTCATCGACTAATGGACGAAGATATACGTCCATATTTTTTACTTTGTAGTGGCTCGGGACGAGCAAGCTAAGGATGAGATGTCCTTTCTTCGTAGAAAGCCATGGAGGGATGTTGTAGTTGACAAGTACTATAGGCCACACACTGTAAGAAGTCGAGCGCAGACCGAATGGGTTCACACCATCCATGGCGAGACCGAGCCGAAGATTCCTTGGCTCTCGCACAAAGCCTGGGAAGGTAGAGTCAATGTGGCTCCATGAGCGCGAATCCGCTGATATTCGTTGAACTCCATCCGTGGACCTATTCTGCACATGCCACGTTGTCAAGCTTGCCATGCTAGACGTGCGAAACATGTGGTTTATGCGGGGGATGAGCGAAAAGTGTCTGAGAACTTTTTGAGGGATGGTTTGCCCTTGCAAGTCCTGTCGATACCTGTGAGCACCACACTTTGGACATGTCTCCATAGTCTCGTATTCATCTCGAAACAATATGCAGTCGTTGATACATGCATGGATGTTATTGTAGTCCATGCCAAGCTTCCATAAAACATATCGTGCATCATCACGAGACTCAGGTATGGTATTTGCAGGTGGTAATATATGATATTTCAATAACCTGAAAAAAATCATAAAACACCTTAAAAAAGCACAAATGTTTGCAATAATACTGTAAAAAAAAAAATCAATGAAGCCTATGTGCAAGGTACCTGAATAACTCAGTCACACTCGTATCGCTCCAACCGTATTTTGCTTGCACACTTAAGAGTGCAAGCAATGTCTTCAACCGAGATACTCGGCACCCATCATATAATGGTATGGATGCTTCCTCTCTAAGCGGGTCAGATGTCTCAACATCCATGGAAATCAATGCATCGATCATTGTCTCCATCTCAGGCTCCAAGATTGTAGGTAGGTTGGGAAGGTTGTCTGTCTCCTCTGGCATTGACGGTATAGATTCTAATTGGCCGCAAAGGGTGCACTCCCCCTTGGGTCGAGACATCACCCCCCTGGATAGAAAATTTGCCAACAAGACCCAATCTTATTGTGTATGCTTTTCAATTAGCTTGCGAGTACAATGCATGATTAATATTAACTTCAAATTACCGTTTGTTGAAAATCCGCAATCGTCTAATCAATGATCTCAGATTGAAACTCGCCAAATCGTCGTACGTGTTCTATAGACAATCGACGTTTTCGTCTAATTGCCAACTTGCATTGAGAGCAAGGATATGGAACACGCTAATTAAGATATGTCTCGCGGTCTTGAACAATAAGACCTTCTTCATTTTCCATATTATCTACATTACAGCAAACGAGGCTTAAATGGATAGCTTTATGGAGATGTACGTCAAGTTGCAAGTTGACCATAAATCTTGCATTGTACATAGTAGTTGAGAGATTTTCCGATGTTATATCTCGGCCTTGTATCATGCTCAAGGATTTGTTTGTCCCGGTAGATAATTATTCGTTATTGTAAAAAACTGCACTAGAGGGCTTTGAGTATAAGTAATCCATTTTGAGCATCATTGAGGATCTCTTAGTCTAATAATAAATCAGTCTCAACAAAAAGCATCTTAGAAATGTGGTTTTTTTGTCCTAGGATTGCGTATTAAAATTAATGCCATCTATGAAATTTATCAACTATAGTAATAAAATTTATTTCAATCAATTCTACTCATAGTCATAAGACCTGAGAGAAAACATCTTATACTCAATTTAAGGGATTCTTCTTCTATAACAATACTTTTGGGTTCATTTTGATGAAGTACCATAATGACCATTAGCTAGGGTATCATTTTCTTTTAGTCCTTCCGTTGACTAGTTGGCATGATTTCTAATTTGTTATGCCTATAAAGTTAATACAAAAACAATGAATTATGCATATCACAATTAGATCCCCTACTTGGACATTATGAAGGACATGACCAATTTTAAGCCATCTTAAAGAGTCACCAATGTACGTGGCCCATGGCAAAGCACATTGCATACCATTATCGATAAGTCTATTATCTTAAATTTCCTTCCCCTCCCTCTCCCTCTCTTTCTCTCCCTCTCTCTCCCTCTTTCTCTCTTTCTCTCTCATTTCCTCTCCTAAACAAGCAAAAAAGAAAGTGATTTAAACATTAAACAAGCAAGAGGGAGAGTGAGAGAGAGAATGCACACACTCTCTCTCACCCTCTCCCTCTCCCTCTCTTTCTCTTTCTCTCCCTCTCTCATTTCCTTCCCCTCCCTCTCCCTCTCCCTTTCTTTCTCTCCCTCTCTATCTCTCTTTCTCTCTCATTTCCTAAACAAGCAAAAAATAAAGTGATTTAAACATTAAACAAGCAAAAGGGGGAGGGAGAGAGACAATGCACTCTCCCTCTCTTTCTCTCCCTCTCTTTCTCTCTCATTTCCTCTCCTAAACAAGCAAAAAATAAAGTGATTTAAACATTAAACAAGCAAAAGGGAGAGGGAGAGAGAGAATGCACTCTCCCTCCCTCTCCCTCTCTTTCTCTCCCTCTCTCATTTCCTCCCCCTCCCTCTCCCTCTCCCTCTCTTTCTCTTTCTCTTTCTCTTTCTCTTTCTCTCCCTCTCCCTCTCCCTCTCCCTCTCCCTCTCCCTCTCTCTTACTCTCTCGTTTGCTCTCCTAAACAAGCAAAAAAGAAAATGATTTAAACATTAAACAAGCAAAAGGGAGAGGGAGAGAGAGAATGCACTCTCCCTCTCTTTCTCTTTCTCTCCCTCTCCCTCTCTTTCTCTTTCTCTTTCTCTCCCTCTCTCTCCCTCTCCCTCTCTTTCATTTCCTCTCCTAAAGAAGCAAAAGAGAGTGATTTAAACCTTGAACAAGCAAAAGAAAGAGAGAGGGAGACTCACCGATGAGATATGGCAAGCGTGGGGCGGCTTCTCTTTGCGATGAAGGCTCCTCCTCTCCTTCGTGAACGGCGGCGGTGGCGGCAAGTCTTCTTCCTCTCCTTCTCTCACGACGGTCGCTCTCTCCCTCGCTCTCGCTCTCAAAATTCTCAATGGAGCAAACAAGAAATGAAAACCGCGCTCGATTTCGGCCGCATTTTTTCCCTGCGGCCCGTCGACGCCAATAGCGACGCCGCTATCCGCGGTCGCTAATCAGCGTCGCTACTAGCCCAAATCCTTGTAGTGAGACTGCAAAGGTACAACTAGGAAATTCCTTCATTCAGTGTATTCACCAATTTTAATTTCTAAGTTATGTACCTCTTGTGTTCCATTATATCTTGTGCCTAAGAATGCTGCTTTAATGCGATAATGTGTAGAAACAGTTTGTAAATTCAATTCGTTCACTAACTTTGCAAAAATAAAGTCATGTGTACTACCATCATCATGCAAAAAATCTTTTTTTTACCATGCACAAAATGTTTCATTGTCAACAAAGAATGTGGAGTTGGCATACCTGGCAAAGTGTCTGAAGGAGTAGCAATGTCGTCGTCATCTTCTGTAAAATCAAGCATTTCCTCATGTTCTTCTTCATCCATTGCTCCAAGATAATTGATATGGACAGGTGGCTTCTTCGATTGGCAATTGGCTGCTAGATGTCCAAGTTGATGGCATTTGTAACAAACTATAGGTTTGGCTTTAGATACATTATTGGCAATGACAGGAAGTCTAGGAATATTGAGATTTGGCTGTGAGGATGGCTTAGGGTTTTGATTGGTATTTGATGGCAAAGTAGGTGGTTTTGTCCAAGACTTACGGAAAGATGATGAAGGAAAATGACTTTGATTGAATCTTCTAAAATTTGAATTGAATTGCTTGGAACCATAGTTACCATTTGCTTGAAATTGTTGTGGATGTTTGTCTCTTCCTCGAATCTTGTCTTCAGTGTCATGAGCCAAAGAAATTGCATCTTCAAGGGTTGTAGGCTTGAACATATTAACTTCAGCGTAGTAATGTCCAAGTAGGCCAGATATAAACTTGCGTTTATGAGTCACTTCAGGTACGTCTTCTAGCATGCATAGTTGCAGTAGGGCATTCAAAAAACGTTCAGTGTATTGAGAAATAGACTCACGATCTCTTTGTTGTAGAAGATCCCATTGCTTTATGGCTTTTTCATGGAATTGAGGAGGAAGGAAATTCTACAAAAACTTCTTTTTGAAACTCTCCCAGGTAGTGGGACAATCAATGCTCTTGCGAATCACAGTCCACCAAAGAGATGCTCGATCGACCAAATGATTAGTGACACATTTTATTTTGTCTTTTTCAGCGTATGTCTCTTCATGAAAGTGGTCATCAAATTGACTGATAAATGCAAGTACAGTCTTTCCATCTCGAGTTCCATTGAAAGTACGAAATTTGAAATTTCTTTTACTTATCTTTATTTCTTTGCGGATGGATTGAGCTTCGAGTGTCGCATTGATGGTACGTCGAATAAGATCTTCAAGTTGTGGTCCATCTTTGTCAGTGGTAGATCGTTGCAAATTGGCCAATTGAACTTGCAAAGCTTGTCGGGCTCTTTATTCTTCATCAAGCTGCATCATAATCAAATCCAATTTTTGTTCCATCGTAGGTTCGGGAAGATCACCTTCAGCCATTAAATCGTCCATATTTTGTTCCGTCATCCTGTAAAAATCCAAAAGACCTCACACTCTCGAAATCTGATTAGTGAGATGAGCGTAGCTCAAAGTCGAAAATACAAGGCTTATATATTTTTGTTTGGCTTTTACGATCTTTGTCTTTTGCAGTTGCGGTGTTCGTAGTCTTCATAGAAACTGCGTATGACCTTCTGCGTGTGCTGAAAGTGGTTCAGCAAGTCTGCGTATGTGAACAGTCTTCCAGGGAGCAATTTTATGGTTCTGTGCTTCTGCGCAGGAACAGCCTTTATGGGAGTAATTGAGATAAATCGGTTTTAATCTCTGTGGACTTGCAGAGTAAGAAGACTTGCAAAACTTAGTAGACTTTGGAAGTTTGAAGGCTTATGTTGCTAAGCTTAAGCTTAAAGTGACTGTCGTGAATTCGATTTTTGAGAAAGGGGGTCCGTTTTTTCCGTCGATTACTGCGTCAGCATGCCGCTGTCGCCCAGTCATCAATTTTTATGGGATAAAGCTTTCTTATAAGCTTACTAAGCTTTACTTAAAGCTTTTAACATTTTTCTTTGGATATGGAAGCTTACTCAGTCTGCTTCAAAACGACTTGTAAAAGGAGATGGTGACGTGGTCCTCCCCTTCCTCAGGCCGGTCCTTCGCGATCAGAGGCTGTAGACAGAGGTTCTTGACTACCAGGAATCCACCCATATCGACCGTTCGCGATGAAACTGACTGTAGAGCTCAATCGTTCCAAGAGCTCCGCCTTCGCGCAAGATGGGTAGCGATTGGAAGCTCTCGATCTCAGCTTCGCTCTGATACCACTGGTGCACAGATCGAATGCCGTAAGCGTGCGTAGTGAGCGTCAGAAGGTCCCTAAGAACAAAAAAACTCTACTTTTTATACACAAATCAATGTAAAAAGCATGCACGACATGAACAAGCGACCAATTGGGTGCAATCTCTCCCCATGCCTTGTGTGAGCGCTTCACAAAGCATGTATTTTATGTATTAATCATCTTCAAGCTCAAATAATAGCCCAAATTACAAAATAGCACGCTTTTGGCTTTTGAGTTTGCTTTAGTGTCAAATAGAAATAAAGCTAATGGACGGGGGCGCCCAAGAAGTCAGGCATACCCAATACAATGTCCAAATACAAATATCTAAATCGTGCGCCCATGCGCATACAAAAATAATAAATAAATATCCAACGTTTTGATAAATAGGCGCGACAAAATATAGGCGCCATGTCTAAGGTATGCACCCATCAAAATATAGATGATAACTCGAATACACACTATCCTCCAATGCTTTCCACCGCCACTGCTGCTATCTCTACACATCAACTGAAGCATTCACAATCGTTAGTAAATTAATACAATTAAACCGACAAAAGTGAATACCTAGCAGTTTTCAGTTACATAAATAAATCAATTGGTTAGAAATCAATCATAACCTTAATTTATCACGAGTGCGCACTCTAAACTCATAAACGTTTATTAATTTAATATGTATTTTGCGAAATCACCAGCTATGGAATCACCCATGTACACACTAAATTAACCAAACGCCCGAAAAATATAGGCGTCCCCATCAACTTCTCGCACAAAGAATCCACTTTGTGTATGAGCCCCGGTAATAAAAGTTTACGGAATCCACCGTGTAATATGCCTCCTGGCATCAATGCTTGATTTTGAAATGCCACGGCCACCAATGCCCACCCAGTAGGATATTGATACGTCTCGGTTAAATAGCTTATTATTGGCATCCACATTGATGCAAACCATGAGGGCAAGGGCCGAGGAAACACAACAAGAAGACAATGCATTCAAAGCATTGCAAGCAGTGGCGTCGACCATCTGAGAAAATTACAAGGAAGCATACCAAAAGTACAGGGATATGCATGCTGATGTACCAAACAGAGAAAGGGAGTTTTTCAAAACTCTGATTCATTTCCAAAATCAGGACCTTCAAATTTTTGAAAGAAAGCAAAGCTACATCGAACAACTGGAACAACAATTGAAGAGCCAGGAGGAAATAAACAGAGCTTTGGAAATGTCCCGAGCTAATGAAACAGCATTGCAACAAAGGGTACAGAAACTAGAACAACAACTACAACAGGCCAAGGAAGAATACCAAACAGAGATCGAGGCAAGAGAAGCGGAGCTGCAGCAGACCAAGGAGCAAAATGCGAAGCTTATAAGGGATAAAGAACAAATCACACAACAGTACATACAAGAGGCATATCAGACGAACATGAGCCTACATCGCCGTACAGTTGAGTTGGAGACTGCACTCCAAAGGACAGAGACTCTACTACGAGAAAGAACACAACAAGTCCGTGAGCTGGAAGAAATACCCAAAATTCCAGTCTCACTAGATGACCAATTAGAAACTGAACACAGGCTTGTCATGGAAGCTTCGTCGAATATAGTAAGTTTAGCTCTGGAAAACCCCACGGTGGACCAGACGCTAACTTATTACTTCAATGCCTTGACAGACTCGTCTGTACAGTATACAGTAGATCTCACTCAGGCTCTACATCCCCTACAGTTCACTCTTCTCCTCGAGAAGTATACATATCACACCCACCCCGTTTTTGCTATTTCTTTTTTCCGGGGCGATCTTTGTCTTCAAGATCAAACCGAGATCTACAAACTCCCCATCCACCCTATAGTACTCAACTTCCGTTCATGGTGTAAATGCATACAAGAATCTGATCATTTTGCACCCTCTGAATCCATCATGGAGGTCTCTAAGTCCGCTGACTTGCCGGATTATCCCTATCCGCAAGATCAGGTTTTTGAATCACAATTTTGGTTGCAGACTCAGGGATGGATAGAGGCAAGGACCTGCTATCAATTTTTGGTAGAACACAATGTTGTACAGTATCAACCCATAGGAATTATCGTATTGTACAATCGGGTATATGAGTGCATCAGCACCATGTACACCGACTATACGAATAATTATGATACATCACATGTGGCCTACCCGGAGGGACTCACGTTGGAGGAGCAGCAGGCCGGATGGTCTATTTTTGCGGCCTTACAGCCACCTCCCGAAGACAGATCTCCCTTCTAGCCACTTACGATCGTTTCCTCATTCACCTTGCTCCCGATTCTCTCTTCTCTCATTCTCTTCCCTCTCCCCTTACGATCGCGTAGTAGCACAAGTATCACACACCGCAACAGCAGCGAGTGAACCAGCTCTCACAAGGAAGTGGCAAGGAGGTTGAGCTCTCCAAGCGGCAAGTTGTAAGATCCCCACGACACGTTAGTCTCCGTCGAAGAAGGCTTAACAATTAGTGTACAAGCTTCACGTGCTATGAAATCAGCACTGAATTTTGAGACCGAGGGATGTGCTGAATCTTTACCTCGACGAATTGTTTGCAAAGTTCCAGAGCTCGTTGATGTCGTGGAACCAAGCCTTCACATCGTACTTTCCACCACCCACTAACTTGTTCACACACAAGTTGTGAATCTCCTCGCAGTTCCAGTTGTTGGATGCGATGTTCTTGAGCTTTCTGAAGCCCAAAGATTACTGATGAATACTCAGCTTGGTTGCAGGTGCTTGCAGGCAAAGATTTGCTATAACAATATACCTCTCCACGTGGTGAAGTGAGCTTTACACCCATGCCAGCAGCCTTTGTTGAGGGCTTCTAAGCTCCATCAAATTGCAATATCCAAGATGACATTATACCAAAACCAAAATGCGGACATCCCAAGTTTTACGGGAGTCAAGGATAGGAAGAAGGAGAGGATGGGGGGATCATAAAACCTCAGCAAGGCGTTCTGCCTCAAAGAGACTAACAATGTGTTGTTGATGATTAATCTTCAACCCAAAAAGAATTACAACATGAAGTTCAAAATGTTGTTGCAAAGTTTGGTTAGGTACAAAGGGATTCCTTGGGTGGAACATCACCAACCACATCCAATTCCTAAGAATCGTTGAAGTGAAGTTGTAAAGAAATCATCCAACATAAGCTTGTCCACAGGAACTAACAAGCAAATACGCAAAATCTCACTCCAGTCTTCAAGATCATTCCAGCCTTGGTAGAAGGTTACTTGTTTGATTACTTCAGAGGCTACAAGAAGCTCAATGATTGCGCAATGAGTAGACGAGAAGTCGAAGTTCTCCCAGTGTATCACGAGCTCACCATCACGAACCGTCCACTGCAAGTAGTCCCAACCATCATCTCTGCAGAAAAGGTGTTCGATTATTACTTATTGCAGGCCGATGTGGAGGTTCAGAAACAATTCGCGCAAGTTGGTTCCATCGACACGCTGGGGCCCAAGTACCAAGTCTTCGATTTCGGCGAGAAGTGACATGAAATTCCCCTTCCAAGTGTCGCATGCGTTGAAGCGGCAATCTTGAAAATTTTCAAAATATTTTTCAACACTTGAAGTAAGCACCTAAAATGAAGCACTTTTTCTTTTTGCATCAAGAGGAAATTCCTCATGGTTAGAAAGTTATGGTTCCAAGGGCTTCACCATATAAGCAATATCGCCCAATTAAATCACTTACCCCTAGCTAGCCCAGTGGTAATGTTGGCTTTTGGCATTTGGGAGGTCATGGGTTCAAATCCCACTCCTCTTCAAATCCTACTACTTAAATATATATGTAGTTATATATATTAAAGGAGAGGAGAGGAGAGGAGAGAGGAGCAGAAGAAGAGAAAGAATTTTGCATGCAGTTTTGCAGGCGCACAGTTCTGCGCAGCACACACAGTCGCAGTCGAGCGGTCACCTCACGCAGTCGTGAGAACGTAGTCATTGCACTGCGCTTCAGCAAACTGGACTACCACACTTCATAGTCGCAGGAGACATTTTCCTCTTTTAAATGTTGCTGGCCATGGAGATTACGCATCCCAACAGCCACACCAAAATTTGGATGTGCAATGAAGTGGTGGCATTGTTGCATACATACACATTGGGAATGCGGTAATGCATCAACATGTACGTGAAGCCGTCGCTTTCGGTTTACTATGGAAGAGGAAAAGAGAGAAAAAACATGATACAATTCTGAAGATTGAAAATGACTCAAAGGATATTTGCAACAAAAGGTAAATGGTGTGATACAATATTCATGGAGAAGGGAGGCTTATGTACTATGGAAAAGAGTGGAAGAATCACAAGTGAATTGATGGGAGGGAGCATTCTATGTAGATTGAGGAGGACAAGTGAGGGAGAGATCATCTAGGGAAATGGAAATAAACTAAGGAGGTGGAAAGGAGCATAGCTACAAGTGGAAGGTCGATGGCAAATGAGGAGTGTGTGTGTTTCCATTACAAAGAAAAGAGCCTTCTTTAATAGGTAAGGTGAGGTTGTAACCCCCCAAATAAAATAATGCTACTTTTCCAAGTTTATCTTTTTCCAAGCCCATAGTCGGCCGCACCATGAATTGAAAGCGACAATAGTTGGGCTTCTTTTTCCCTATGCTCCAAACCATATCTTAGACCCTTTGATTTGATCCCCATTATTTTATATTTTGGATGGATTGGCACAATGATGCTTTGCCACCTCAATCCCTCTTTCCTAATATTTTATGTCCCTTGGCCCATGGGTGACTCATGATTCTTGTCCTTCCAATTATTTATTTTATTGGACCATTGACTAGCTTCCCTCTCATTAAATGTGGGTGAGGTGGAGGCATGACTCCATCTCATCACCTTTATGCATATTATAATGCACACACCCTAACCTATATGCATAATTCAAAAGATGCTTGCCTACATGGAGGGTGGCACATGGAGCTCCTTGCCACCTCAACCATGGGGCCATGGACATGTATTATTCTATGAAACTAATGCCACACATGCATTCACACACTTACTTATTACATTTACAAGATTTCATTTTTTTTGGGTAACAGATCCCCCCCCCCCCCCCCCAAGTGGTGGAATGCATAGCATTTCCATGACTGGGTCAAAGACGAGTATGAAATGGTTTGAGAAATCTATCCTTGAAGACTTTCTAGTGATGTGGATCTGCTAATTCATGCACCTCCACTGAACCATTGCTTCTTTCTTTGATCACCTTATATGGACCTGACCATGTTGGGAGAAATTTCTTATCCAATTGATGGTCGAGTCTATTGTCGAAGCACAACACCAAATCACCTTCATTGAACTGTCGTTCCCACCCTTTGCGGAACTTTGCATCTAGTCGAGCCTTTTGTCTATTTTGCTTGATCTCTACAAAATGTAGAGATTGTCGGCATGTCTCTTCTAGTCTTTCCAACTGCATCAATTGAGATTTCATCTTTTCATTTGCAGACAATTGTTGCTCTAAAGCGATCCTCAAGGCAGGCAACTCAATCTCCAGAGGAAGCACAACTTTTGTTCCGTATACTAGCTCAAAAGGAGTATGACCTGTTGCCGTCTTATGGATGATGTTGTATGCCCATACTACTTCGGTCACTTTTTGATCCCACTGTGTGGAATGACATGCAACCATCTTTCCAATAGATTTGCATAAGATGCCATTTGTGCGTTCTACTTGACCATTTGAAGCAGGGTAGTAGATATTAGAGGTACGATGATTGATACCCATACGATCCATCAACAACTTCACTACATCACTCATGAACTGTCCTCCATGGTCGGAGATGATCTCCATTGGAGTGCCACACCTTGTGTAAATGTGATCGAAAATGAAATCAACAACTACTTTTCCAGTTGCTACTGGTTTGCTATAACAATATACCTCTCCACCTGGTGAAGTGAGCTTTACACCCAAGCCAGCGGCCTTTGTTGAGGGCTTCTAAGCTCCATCAACTTGCAATATCCAAGATGACATTATACCAAAACCAAAATGCGGACATCCTAAGTTTCACGGTAGTCCAGGATAGGAAGAAGGAGAGGATGGGGGGATCTTAAAACCTCAACAAGGCTTTCTACCCCAAAGAGACTAACAATGCATTGTTGATGATTAATCTTCAACCCAAATTGAATTACAACATGAAGTTCAAAATTTGGTTGGAAAGGTTGGTACAAAGGGATTCCTTGGGTGGAACATCACCAACCATATCCGATTCCTAAGAATCGTTGAAGTGAAGTTGTAAAGAAATCATCCAACATAAGCTTGTCCACAGGAACTAACAAGCAAATACGCAAAATCTCACTCCAGTCTTCACGATCATTCCAGCCTTGGTAGAAAGTTACGTGTTTGATTACTTCAGAGGCTGCAAGAAGCTCAATGATGGTGCAATGAGTAGACGAGAAGTTGAAGTTCTCCCAGTGTATCACGAGTTCACCATCACGAACCGTCCACGGCAAGTAGTCCCAACCATCATCTCCGCGGAAAAAGTGTTCAATTATTACTTGCTGGAGGTCAATGTGGAGATTCAGAAACAATTCGCGCAAGTTGGTTCCATTGACACGCTGGGGCCCAAGTACCAAGTCTTCGATTTCATCGAGAAGTGGCATGAAATTCCCCTTCCACGTGTCGCATGCGTTGAAGCAGCAATCTTGAAAATTTTCAAAATATTTTTCAACACTTGAAGTAAGCACCTAAAATGAAGCACTTTTTCTTTTTACATCAAGAGGAAATTCCTCATGGTTCCAAGAGCTTCACCATATAAGCAAGTAATATCCCCCAATTAAATCACTTACCCCTAGCTAGCCCAGTGGTAATGTAGGCTTTTGGCATTTGGGAGGTCATGGGTTCAAATCCCAGTCCTCTTCAAATCCTTCTACTTAAATATATATGTAGTTATATATATTAAAGGACAAGAGAGGAGAGAAGAGGAGAGGAGAAGAAGAAGAGAAAGAATTTTGCATGCAATCGCGGCGCACAGTTCGGTGCAGCACACACAGTCGCAGTTGAGCGGTCACCTCATGCAGTCGTGAGAACGTAGTCATTGCACTGTGCTTCAGCGAACCGAACTACTGCACTTCATACTCGCAAGAGACATTTTCCTCTTTTAAATGTTGTTGGCTATGGAGATTATGCATTCTAGCAGCCACACCAAAAATGTGGATGTGCAACGAAGTGGTGGCGTTGTTGCGTACATACACATTGGGAATGTGGTAATGTATCAACACATATGTGAAGCCGTCGCTTTTAGTTTACCATGAAAGAGGAAAAGAGAGAAGAAGCATGATACAATTGTGAAGATTGGAAATGTCTCAAAGGATATTTACAACAAAAGGTAAATGGTCTAATACAATATTCATGGAGAAGGGAGGCTTATGTACTATGGAAAAGAGTGGAAGAATCACAAGTGAAGTGATCGGAGGGAGCATTCTATGTAGACTAAGGCATTAGGGGGCATTTGGGCTTAAGAAGGGTCCTTTGCTAATGACGGTAATTAGCAACGAGCCAATAGGATTGAAGTACTGTGCACTTCTTGTCTCCTTGGAATCATAGGGTCAAACTAGTATTATAGGGCTATGTCAGTTCTGTCTGTCACTTAAAAGTGTCAGCCCCTTACTCTCAATTGTCAGTCCTCTACCTACATTGTAATAAAGCAATATTCATGCAACTTTAATTAGGCCAATTAGTCTATTTTAGGCTAGAGTATAAAAGGCAAGAGAGTGCCAATGTAACATATCTTTTTCAATTCATTTCTTGAAACTCCACTTCTTGGAGCTAGAAGGTTTCTTCCTTCCCACCATTGCAAAGGGTGTGTACCTTGCAGCAGCTATCATCATAGCATTCTCAACAAGCAGCCATGGCTTCAACATTTGTGTTTCTCCTTCTCATTGAATATGAATGGCAATTAATACATGCAGGGGATTGTTGTTTACACATCCTTCTTTTTTTTGTCCACTTTCTCCTCTTCTTTTCTTTTCTCTCTACCCTTGGTCTTAGAAACAAATATAATTTTGGGATCTCTCGATTTCTGTGGGGATCCTTTCTCCTTCTCCTTTTCCTTTTGCTTAAAAGCAAAGTGTTTAACTGGTGTTACTTTAGGCATCACTTTTTTCTTTTTAATTTCAGTTAATTCGGGTGGTGGGCTATCTGGATCATCTGGAGTAATTGCGTGATCAAGAATGTTCTTTATAGCTTGAGCACAAACACTCCATACGTAAGTTTTGATCGTGCCAAATGCCTACAATCACAATACATTTGTAAGATTCAAATACCGTATCAATAAGAACTACAAATCATTATATATCTCAATATAATTAACTATAAAGATTTCTGAAATCAAACTCACATTGATATCATAATTTCTGTACTTGCACAAAATGTATTTCCATGCATTGGCTACGACATGCCATCCACAAGATGTAGAATCTTGTTGAGCTGGAACAGGTTGATTGAGGAGTCTGAACTCCTCATCACCTCTCCACTCTGGATATTTTGACCCTAGAGCCAGTATGAGTCTTTTTGTTGCCCTGAAATGTAGAATTGCATGGTTTAAGATGAGGAGAATTTAATTTTTTACACAATAGTAATAATAACAGGAAAAGAAGAGAAACACTTACAGTTTGACTTGACCATGAATTCCTGGCAGACTATTCATAAGAATAGCAGTTCTTTTCTGCAAGTTTATAATAGACAGACTCCAATGTGAGCTGCAAAATGTTCAAGAAGCAAATTATGAATATCAATGGATTGAAACATGAAATAGAATAAATAAACAAAAAGAAATAAGATTATAGCTTACTTCTCCACAAAAGGCAAGAAGACAAATTGTGAGGTCCTCTTCATTTGCTCAAAATAATGCAAAATATCTTTAGACTTGATTGATAAGTTTACAAGTTGTAAACTTATCAATGGGTCACAGATAAATATCTCTTGCGCTGTATTAGGAGGCAACTTAGTAATACCCTGCAAAACAAATAATCAAATTTAGTAAAAATGTAAATACCAATGAAACTATCAAAGATATGTACCAATGAAACTATCAAATTTAGTTAAAATGTAAATACCAATAGAACATATGTACTTTCTCTTTTCTTTGATCTCAGCATGTAAATGTCCTCAGGTGCAATATGAAGATAATCTTCTTCAGATGTAGAAGAAACATTACAAATTAATTGACCCGGAACCTTGTCAATCCTTGAATCATTCTCCTTCTCCAGTTGCAATGTCTCATCTTGCATATTATCTTCTTGAGATTTAAATTCAATCTCTTTTTCCTTCTTCCTCTCAATTTGTGCATCTCTTTCTTTCCTCTCTCTTTCTGTCTGCAATGTATTTCGATGTGCCAGGGACATTCTCACTAATGTCCTAGACTTTGACTTCACTGCTTCTTTTTCTCTTCAATGCTGGAGGGACACTGAGGATCTTTAAAGCTTTGATATCTCTCATTGGAAGAGGCCTGAGGATAGAATCAAATCTATACCTCACCCTACTAACAACCACCATGTCCTTATCCATTAGTGTAACTCTCCTAGCATGTGCGGCACAAATATTACTGTCATTCAAAAAATCTATCATGAAGTCCTTAAGAGCCTCGTGGAGGCACAAAATAGCCCCACTTTGCCATCTGAATTGCCCTCTCATATTCAAAGCGATATCCCTCACAACCCTCATGAGAGGTGCTCTGGGAATAGCAAGATCTATAGCTGCCTGGGCATTTCTTATTTCTTTGAACAACTTTTGTTGACGCAGAAGTTGTGACTTAGCCTTCATTTTACTTTTTCCTCCTTTGAAACTGATAAAACCTCCTTCTCTCCAGATGATTGCTTACTACTTTGAACTTCCTCTGACCTAAGATGGGCGGACCTTTTTTCGTCCTCTGTCATTGGCCACATAGTTTGCTTGGTGCGCGCCATATCTACAAAAAGGGACAAAACTTCTTTAAAATGAAACAAAATGGACAAGATTATAGTAAAAGCGTACAAATATAATCTCTAGAACATAGAAGAAAATAAATATACAAAATAATATCACATCGCCCACGGAGCTGACATCCGAACAAACCGAAAGAGTTTACTCGCATCGTGGCCGAAAAACTTTGGCAAACTATCAAAATAACCTTCACCTCACTGGGTCAGCGATGGGAAAACTTTGTGATTAACACGGAGACATATCGCCCACGAAGCAATGAAGGTCATCAAAAGGACCCAGATCGCTGTCCTCGCACCGTGAACGAAAGATGTATACAACATGCCACATGATTGAGCAGAACCACGAATTCAAGACAAACACCAACAGGAGTAGAGAGGACACTATAACATAAGGCAAGTTGAAAGAAACATTTCTTCCACCCACGGTGCGATAAGGGTGTTTCGACACATTTGAAACATTCCTATCGCACTGTGGGTGGAAACAATGTGTCTTCTCATTATCGTTTTTTCGTTGGCTTTGCACATGCATTGTTAAGATATGAGAAGAAAAACATCCAGCAAAATCAAAGAGACTGTGCTTCCGACCACGGTGTGAAAAGGGTGTTTCGAAACATTTGAAATACTCCCATCGCACTGCGAGCGGAAGCAATGTCGTCGAAGTGAAGAGAAACGTCACCCAAGGCCATTGGTTCTACCCACGGTGCGAAAAGGGTGTTTCAACACATTTCAAACGCTTTTGTCGCACTGTGAGCGGTGTGATTGTTTCTTCTCATAGTCATTTCATTGATTCAAGTGACAAAACGAGAAAATTTAAGTGATTGTTTCTCTCCGTCGCCGATTCAAGTGACAAAACGAGAAAATTTAGTTCGTTGGAATATAAATATCTATGCACGTGAAAGGTTGAATGCGACCGGTCACCTTCTATAGAGCAGATCTGAGTTCAAGGTGCTGTGGGAGTTGGGGGACCTGGGGTAGATGCGAGGCAGATGAAGGTGTATGACACTGTAGGCTGTAGGCTCGTCAGAAAATGACAAATGATCTTGGAAAAGCAATTTTATAGAAACGGACACACACGTGTGATAAATGACTAGTGACGTCATCCGCACGTGTGCAAAATGGGTAAGTCCATGTGGAACCAACTGACGTTAAACATGTGTCCATTGCACATCAGTCCTAATTTCAAACAAAGGAAGTGCTGATGCGTGGTGGTCTTTACACGTGTGACACAAACCTTTATAAATGCACTCTCATTACTTGGGTCATTTTCCGAAACTACCACTGCGACCGAATCAAAGCTTTAGCTCTCTCCTTTGGCAAGCCAGTCTATCCTTCCGCGAGCTAGTCTGTCTCCCCTTCCACGAGCCTCGTGTCTATGGTAAGGGGGGTTCTTTAAGGAGGGGAGAGTGGTGATCGACGGCCCCCTTTTTGCCCCCATCACATCCGATCATTTGGGCCGTCGATCACGTTGACTGCGAAATTCGATCAGATATCCGTCTTGTCGCCCAAGTGCTGGGCTCCGAATGTGCCCGGCCCAAAATGTGCCCGGCTCCAAATGTGCCCGGCCTCGAAAGTGCCCGGATCCTGGGGTGCTCGGCCCTGCTTTTTTATTTTTTAAAAAAAGGGAACAGAGTTTAAATTCGAATGAAAAAACCAGGCTTGCACCACCTTTGAAGCAACCCAGTATGCGCGCGATATGCATGGAGAATTCGTGCCAAGCTTGATCCAGCTGGATTCGTGCTTGATCTGCAGAGATGGAGAATGCAATTAACTGAATTCATACTTGATCCAGCTCGATGCACTGAATGAATGGATAAGGTATATTTGAAAGCTCGTACCACCTTCGAAGCACCCAACATGCATGGAGAATTCGTGCCTTGATCTGGATGCACTGAATGAATGGATAAGGTACATTTGAATGCTCGCACCACCTTCGAAGCACCCAACATGCATGGAGAATTCGTGCCTTGATCCGGATGTGCTGATGAATGAACAAGGTACATTTGAATGCCTGCACCACCTTCGAAGCACCCAATATGCGACATGCACGGAGAATTCATGCCTTGATTTGGATTCGTGTGTGATCTGGATGGAGAATGCAACTGAAATCGTGCTTGTTCTGTATGCATTGAAGGGATAAGGTACATTTGAATGCAAAATGCAACTGAATTCGTACTTGATCTGGATGCACTGACTGGATAAGGTACTTTTGAATGTTTGCATGGCAATGGATTAGTGCAACGGAATTCGTATTTGATCTGGATGCACAGAATGGATAAGGTCTGATCGGTGATGCATAGAATCAAGCGTTCTGCAAAGAAGGCAACCCCCCTGCTAAGTAAACACATTGTAATCCTTGCAAATGGCACGCTCCATGGCATATGCTTTTGGAGAGGATCAAATTCCAGCAGACATCATTGACAGCAGTGGAGAAGATTGCATGTCTTTAGATGTATACTCCTCATATGCTGATTCTGTTTCTGTTTCTGAAAGCAGCGAGGAATCCAATGGAGGGAACAACTCCTTCACAAACGACCATGATGCTTCAAGTGATAACCGCAAATGGCTACACACAAATGTGCCTAACGCACAAGATTTCCTGTCATCCAAATATTTAGCCTTTACAAGGCCGCTGTATGAGACAATGACTCAGGATATTACTGGCACAAATCATGCAACCATCGAGAGCTTGAGGCATGCATGTCCGTACAAGAGCATTGATATACGAAGATGGCGAAAAATAAAAGAGAATGTATGCATTGCTGCGAACGGCCGTTTGTGCTTGAAGTCAAAAGACAAGCTTTACATTGCATGGGTCGAATAATGGTCTGATATCGTTTGGGATGCTCACTTTGATAGAGATCACGGATGTCACAGGAGCTTGGCTGAAACTCTCAGCTTTCTGAAAAGGCATTGGTGTACAGATATCTTGCATCATGGGATTCCAACAGGCTATGTGACTGCCCTGGTGCTTGCTTGTGCTTGTCAAAAAGTGCGCCGTGTATCTGCTGAAGAGTTTAAACATACTTTGCTGGCCCAAGAGAATGCGACTGAAACATTTCAGTGTCGGATAGATGAGGTGCAAGAAGTGTTGGCAGAAATTCAGATCAAGCACAATAGTCGGCTAAGAAAGGGCAGGCCATGGAAGAGAAGCTGCCCGGATGTCAGGTATGAACGGTACGATTGCCATCGTAGCGGTAAGCCCAACAGAAGAGGCACAACTATGCGAAGACCTAAACAATCCAAGCGATGTGGCTGTCCCTTTCGCGTGAATGTGGTTTACAAAACAGCGCTTGACAGGGCTACAATATTTCTATACGCAAATCACAAAGAGCATCAGTCGGGTACTCGTAGTGACAGATACAATCTACCCGTGCACGAGAATGTAATGCGTTGTTGTGTGGATGATTTGTTTGATGTGGCTTCAGTTAAACACATAGCAAAAATGAGCTCAAAGAAAGAAACATGGCAGATGTCCAGAGTTCCTCTTTTGGATAGGGCAAGACATAGATTCTTTATGATACCAAAAGAGGTTGCTCAACTGGCATACAAGTTGCGGATGGGAAGTCAGGTGTCTGACAATGATGGGGTTTCAATGATGCACGAGGCATATAAGTTGAAGGAGGCTGGCAAGGTGTTGTATGTGCAGCCATATGATCTAACTGTTGAAAATGTGGCAAAGCAACCATTTATTTTGATACTGCAAGACGAGTGGATGTTGGAAATGTGCAAGCGTCTGTCTCCTAACAATGCATGGGCTCTAGATAGCACTTTCAAAACCAATATGTTCGGTCTTCCGTTGTACGCAGCCGTCGCACCAAACCATATTGGGCATGGGATTCCTCTATGGCTCATGCTGTGTTCGGCTGATCCAGGGACTGCACAGGAGATTGCTGCACTAACAGTAACCATCAAAGCTGTATTCGCAAGAATGGATCACGTGAGACCAGCGGCTATTGTTATCGACAAGTCTCCTACAGAGTACTCTGCCCTTCTTAATGTCATTGCTGAAGATCCACACTGCTGGCAGTCCCATGATGCTGAAAGACAGCTGGTAGCATGCAGAATTTTACTATGCTGGTTTCATGTCAAGAAAGCTTGGGTAGAAAACTTGTTGCCAAAGGTTGGAAGCGCTGATAGAAACTGCATGTACCAGAGAATGAGTCAATTAATGCATTGCACAAGTGAGAAAGACTTTGACACATTGTTTGATGCAACCATGCGCGAGTACTCACAGTTTCCAGATGTCACAAGCTACATTTCTCATGGTTGGTGTGGTAGAAGCTCCCAGTGGCGATATATGTGGCCCAAATTTGGGCGATTGTTTTACCATGGAAACGTTGACACGACAAACTTGGTAGAGAGATTGTGGCAGTACATTAAGTACACCTTGCTAGATGGAAGGATCAATCGATCCATAACTGAGCTTGTGCATGCATTGGTTTGTGATAGTCAGACGGGCACAAGGATGGGTGGAACCGCTCTTGAATGGTTCAAGATGAAGCAGGGGATTGCAGAGTCGGGTAGATATGCACACAGAGGGGCATCCAAAGACCATGCAAAGCGCTTGCAAGGGGGATACCGTATATGCAAGCGCTTCGAACTTGACCCATCTACTGTCCTAGTGGTTAGTGAGGAGTCCTTGCTGTTCAAGGTTTTAAGCGAGTCAAACTCGGACATTTGGTACAATGTTTCCGTGCAAGCAAGTTACTGTGACTGCCCTGACCAGACCACAGAATGCAAGCACTTACACATGAAAGCATTGCAGAGCCATATAGCTGGATTGCTTGCCCTTGGAACCATTGAGATGCCATCCGGGGGAAGTATTCGGCAGATCCAAGCAAATGTGACGGAGATAAGACTCGGGCATGGTGCAAAGAAGAGTGATGTTGATCCGAAAATTGGAATCTCACCTAAACGCCCAAGGAATCAGACAGGCCGACTGCCAAAAAAACATCAACGAGGCCGTAAACGAATCAGGTTTCCTCAGCAAGATTGTATTCAGTGTCCACATTGTTGTAGCAAAACATTAATCATTGACTGTCGGTCCACATTTGCTTGCAAAACATGTGATGCAATGCTGCCTTTGGGTGCTAGAGATTGCAATGCAGAGATTGCTCGTAGCACATTGACTGGTCTTACAATCACTGCATTCCATGGCGATGCAATGTTGTGGGATGGAACAATTGCAGACATTGCGTATCCAACCGAAGTGGGGGAAAGGAGCTTTCTTGTTCAAATGTCAGGTGCCAGCTCAGTGGAGGCAATTAGGGCCTCCAGATGCAGGTTGGTCCCCCGCTATGGCCTCTAAGTAGAGAGCACGGCTCCTTGGGCCACGCACTGCTTGCTGTGTCCCAACTTTTGTCTGAGAACGAACATGTTAGTTTGTTTCTTTGTGGCAGACTATATGGACTCTGTGGACACAGATCTCTAAGGCGGCAGGGATGTTCATTGAGTCCACAGCTTTTTGTCATATCCTTTGTTGATGTTTTTACGGCATGCATTTCAGCTGGCTGCAAGTGCCAGGTCTAGTATGCCTTTCTGGCCAGTGGTTGTTGTCTGATTCTGAAAACTCTGCAATCGTTTGCATTTGGTGGAAAACTTTGCTGAGAGATGATAATGATGATGATACGTGGGTCTTCTGATTGTCACACCCCCAAGCTGCTGAATAGTTGATTGCTCTTCACCAATTGTTTGCTTGTGGGTCTAATCGCAGTTCAAAATGTGAATTTGTCTATATGTGGGTGCTCACTCTTGCAAAGTTGATACTGGGGCTATCTGTGGCCAAGTCTTCTCTCAGCTGCATGGCTACCTCTGGTATATAGCAGTTGATTATTTTGATATCTAATGAAAAGCAAAAAGGCAACTATGCAGACCCCAAGGCTATTGTATGCATATTTTTGAGGGAAAACAAGACTGACAAACGAGATAATCAACTGCATATTGTATGCATATTCTGTTTGGCATTGCGTGATAATCATGTCAGCGTGACACAGTCTACAGCAGTTGATTATTCTGATATCTAATGAAAAGCAGAAAGGCAACTATGCAGACCCCAAGGCTACTGTATGCATATTTTTGAGGGAAAACAAGATTGAGAAACGATATAAAATGTACTGAGTGTGGGGGAGGGAGATAGTTAGAGGTGGGAAGGGACTCTTTGACATAGAGACTTTGCAGATGAATCTTTGGGTGTGTGGATGGCCATTGGGCTGTTCATATATTGAACTTGCAAAGGATTGTGATGACTTTGTTTGGTTTCTGTGATCGAAGACGTGGCTTTGTCTGATCAGATTGCGAGGCACCATTGTCAGGTTTCTGTGAGGGTGGTGCTGACGGTTCTCAGCATAAGAGATGGCAGCATAGCTCATTTGATTGTTAGTCTTGTTCTCGCAGAACTCTCTTGGATCCAGATTGATGTGGTCTTCTTCTAATGGAGCTTATTGAGAAGGTGATAAGCAGCCTTCCAATGGACATGGAATGCTACACTCACACTCTGGAATCTGTGTGCAATGCTTGTAGTACTCTCCAAGCAGGACCATGGTGCTTGGCAGACATCGCAGAAATGGAGGGAATGGCTGTCTTTGATGCTGTAAAGGAAAATATGAAACCATTCACCTCAAATGGAGGCCTTGTTGGTCTCAGAGATCTTGACTGGTCTGTGCATATTCTTGGCGACAGGATTTGGTGCTTCCAAGGTTTGTTGGAAAGTATTTACAAAAGTGTTCGACTTTCCTTAGTCCAATTTCCATCTTGTGGAGAGAGATGCCTAGGCTCTCCTGATTTCGTTACCTTGCATGGCATTGATTGCCCACACGTCCTCGTTGATTGCCCACATGTCCTTATTGGTTTCTTTGCCTTGGGTGACATTGATGTCCCACATGTCCTTACAGAGGATGCTGTTCTATCATTCAGTACCATGGTCAGAGCACACAGCTTTGCAGAAAATGATGGGTCAGCTGTGTTTTCTAGTATCGCTATAGTACATTGGCCATCTCAGTTCCAGTCTTTTGGATTGTTGTTACAAGAGTTTATGCAATGCAAGTTTCTCAATGCTCGGCAATGGAATTTGATACTGAGAATTTGCATATTTGAGGGAAATTGTACAGTGTCCAGCTTTCAGCTTACTTGGTAAAAGGTTTCCGATCTCCGTCTCTTCCTGGCACCCATGCTTAAATGAATGTAGTGCAACCCATTCTTTGTTGTTGTGGTTTCTATTTAGAGCGGCTCTCTTCGTTGTGGTCTGTAATTGCTCTCTGGAGGGGTGGACGTGGCTGGGATCGGCTCTGATCCCATACTGAAAAGGTCTGTAATTGCTCTTCGGCTCCCATCCGCAAAGTTGGCACATCCTCTCATTTGCTGCAACAACAATCACATCATCTTCTGATACACTTGAGCCAATAGTAGCAAGTTGATCAGCTATGGTCTTAATCTCCGTGGTATACACTTGGATGCTCCTGCCATTCCTAGACATATTATTGAACTGTTGTTTCAACTGGATCTTCCGTGCATGTGTCATGGTTCCATAATTTCTCATCAGTATATCCCAAGCATCCTTCGGAGACTCACAGCCAATGATTTGAATAGCCATAGCATCGGATATACATAGTGAAAACCAATGCAGTACCTTACATGCTTTTTCAGTCCATAACCTGTGAGCTTTCTTCTGTTCTTTTGTTGCATTTGCTTCAGGCAATTCAGGAGCTGCTTCATCTCCTGTGCATAAGTCCCAGTATCCTCTGCCAACCAGAAAATTTTTCCTTCTGAATTTCCATAATGCAAAGTTTTTGTTGTCTAGCTTTTCTCCAACTATTTGCGTGATATTATCAGTCCCATGTGCATTAGCCATGATGCAACAGCCTGTATGTCAAATGCCTGACTCCCTGCAAGTCAATAAGTCCGACTGACTAAGTTCAGTCCACTACAATTGATGACAATTTTCTACAATAAAAATGCAGTAAAAACCCAGTAAATTTCAGCCCAATATCAGCCCAAAATAGTCCACAATCAAGTTGTCCAGCTCGTAGAAATAACTGTCAATACATATGCAGTGTACTTGCTTCAGATTGAACTCCTGCAGATCCACTGCCAGGGTCCAAAAACATGCAGTCTAAACCTGTAAACTGTGATTAACAGCAACACTTTTGATGCCAAAAACAATATGCACACATGTCATATATGTCCCAAGTCTTCTCAGATGATTGCAAGTACATATGTCACTCGAGACATGAGCATAGAAGCACAAAACAGTGCATAATCAGCAAGTACAAGTGTCAATAGTTTTGTTTGCAGGTTGCAATTAACCAAACACCAGCATAACCAGCTTCAAACCACTTCAAAGTGTCTTCAAACCAAACCATACGTGTGCTCCAGTATGACAAGGTCAATGCATGACTATGTAGTGACCATAGATTGTCTATCTCTAATGAGCAAAGTCATACGCCAAAAGACGAGATTGCATTTGCTTCAGCTTCAAAAATTTCAGCATTCAGTGGCACTTAATGCTTTTCTCAACCCATGAACATTCTGACATACATATGTCAGTACATACATCTCATAGATGTCACCAAATGTCACACTATGCTTCAGTAAAGAACAAATGCTTGCTGTCCATGTCAAATGACAGTATTCAGCCTGTCTGAAATGCTCCACATCTGAGCATTTCAGTTACCAAAATCAGCTTGCAGTGGATCACAACAGGTACATATGACCTCCAGCATATACCTATGCTCCAAGGGTACTTCTGGGCTTGTCAGAGAGCTTCCAAAGCTCTTCAATGTGTTGCATATACCATGTATGCTGTGTATACAGCAGTGCTGGCCTTTTTTTCAGATCTGCCCACTCTGATCTGTCCTCTGCTCCAGCAAAACTGATCTGTTCTTTTTTTCAGATGTGTTGCATTTGATGAAGTGCAGCCCAACAACTCATAGCAGCAAACAGGCGCAGTTCACGCAAATCTGTCCTATGCTCCAGCAGCTCGATTTGCTGAGGTTGATGCTGATGGAGCACACACTAGTGCTTAATACCTCCTTCACAAGGCTCTAAACAAGCCACAACCTGCAGCTTGACCCATAGAGTAGGCAATCACTCAATGCATACCTTCAGTTTACAATGGCATTCAGCCTGTTTGAAAAAATAACACAAGTCTTCAACTGCATATCATCTTCACTCCCTCCTGCTCCAAGAGGTCCACCAAGTAAGGCTCTGATACCATGTTCAAAGTTGAGAGAGAGAGAGGCAGGGAACCTCCATTGTCATGAGCCTTCAGGCTCTCAAAGTCATTCCTTCATGTTCCACACTCTTACTGAAAAAACACACACAATACAGAGATAAAGTGACCTAGTGTAAGTGTAGACTAGACAGACTAACTCTAGTCAGGTCACTAACTGACTACTAACCCGACTTATTTAATGTAGTCACATGTAGACAGCTGCACACTCTAGCTGTCATAGATGTCGGTCATAGATAAAGACACACTGACGGTGAGCTTGATTCCTAACAGTAGAGCTTAGTGATTGAACGGGAATGCCTCTGTGAGCTGCTGTATGTAACACCTTTGCTAGAGATCTAGTGACATCCACAAGAGGTTCAAGCTGGTCTAGCTGTCTTAAGCCATCTTGTACTGCATCACCATGGATATGCGAAGTTTGCTCTAGAAACTCATAGTGCGGAAATGTGTGTGCTTGTGTGCATGTTTCTTGTATTCGACCACATGCCAGGGTAAATTTCAGGATTGCATGGTCAGCTGCTATGCTGATGGGCTTGGCAAATATCTCAAATCGCCTAATTTCTGGAATTAAAGCTAGCGACCCCATTACATAGTCCACAATGCTGGCTCCTTTTTTACTGTTCCAACAAGTGAAAGCGTGGTTTTTAATTTGCGCTCACAATGCTTAGTGATGTTAGTATGCATAGTCCGCTTTTTTATGGAAACAATGCATCAGGGTTTCACATCTTGGACTACAGATGATAATACTTTCATGCTTTCAGAGGAGATGTGATAATACTTTCATGGCCCTATCTCACAGAAGAGGTGTTACACTAACATTAACTCCTCCCACAAAATGGTTGCCATGGGATCTAGAGGTCAATAAGCTAGTGTAGAAGATATCAGATGGGAGATGAGTAATGAGAATCATCACCATACCTTTGGATGATATTGTCCTGCCAAGGGATGCAAGCGCATCCCGCAACTCCTCCATCTTGTTGATGTGATCCTTCGTAGAAGAAGAATCATCGACGGGAAGCATTTAGAGCTTCTTTTCTGTGGTAATACGGTGGGCAAAGGTCTTCAGCTTGTAGAGAGAAGATAGCTTTGTCCAAAACCTTAGCTTTGTCCTCCACTGAACAAGGTAGCGGGGTTTATCCTCCACTGAACAAGATATTCCCGTGATCCCCATTCATTACAAACCATCCCGTCTCATAAAGTTTTTGTCATAAAAAACAAGGGATGTAGTCATGGACTGTAAGAGTGTGCTGTAGGAAATCAGCCATAACTTTGTGTGGGCAACTCCGAATGGGACAATTGAGGTGTCTTTACAGAGCCCATGAGATGTACTTTCAACCCATGTGGCTGGGGCGGGGGTGCAATCAGGTCAGGACCAAAACTGGTACAAAATAAAGGGCTGTCCAGGAATTTCTAGCGTGCAGTCCCAGATGGTATGGCTGGAGAAAAACAGCCATAACTTCCACTAGGAAACTCCGATCGTTGCAAGTAAGGTGTCGGAACGGAGCCCTCGAGGTATACTTTCTGGCCATGTATGGAGGATGGGGCTGAGAGTGGACCAGGACCAAATCTGGTACAGAACAGGTGGCTGTCCAGATGCAAACTGCAGCCCAAAACAGGGGTCATGGTGAGGTGCCAGCCAACATAGCCTCCTTGAGGTGTGGGAATTCGTCCAATATAAATGCTAGGCGCCAAGAGGCTTCCTCTATTGGTAGGCCTTGCCATTTGATCAAGTGCTATGGGAAATGCCATGGGTACCACCAAGACCTTGTGGGCTACGCCCGGTCTCCAAGGGGGGAGGGTGATTAGCGTCACAGGGAGAGACATACTCCTTGGGTCGATCCGAGGGGGGGCAATGGCGGGAATGAGGGTGCCCATGCGCTCTATGAGTCAGTCCATCTTGGCCATCATCTCGGAATGACGCTGATCTTGGCAGGTTTCCATCTCCCTGTGGCGTTGCTCCATCTCTCTATGTCGATCAGCATGACGGGTCTCATGTTGGCATAGGGTTTGGTTGAGCAGAGATAAGCGATCTATCTCGGGGGCACCTTCTTCAAACAAGTCTTCATGATCCTCCTGGGCTGAGCTAGGATCGTTCATTGAGGCATGGGAGTCCCTTATTTCACGCTGAAATTCCTCCTGGGCCTTTGCTTTACCCTTGTGGCCTGCCATCCCAAGTGCAGTCTACCAGACCTCCTGTTACAGAAATGATGATAACTTGAGCTAGGGAACTCCGATTGCCAAACTTTCTGATTCAAATGAAAGCCCTCGATCCCTCTATGAGGCTATGTAAAAATATCTCCGACAGTAAATGATCAAGGCTTTGCTGTAATCACTTTTTGTGGGCTGACTGTGTAGGACCGCTGCCTGTCCCACAGTACCTCTGGGTACAAAACTGAGTGTATCTCTCAAACCGTAGGGCGGAATGGGGAGATTTTTAGCTCAGATCGAAGGGGAAAATGCCCTCTTCGAGTCAAGCTATAGAGCTTGCGCTCAATCACACAAAGAGGCTTTGCTGTAATCAATTCTTGTGGGCTGACTGTGTAGGACTGGCTGTCTGTAATATCCTGCAAAGGCTCCCTCAAGAAGCATTATTTATCCCAATGGTGAGGGTCTTATCCCAGACATGTAGGGCCTCAATGGTGGCTCTCAATGCATACATTCTTTGCATCCATAGCTTATTGCTTAGACCAATTCCATATTGCATTCCCTACCCTTCTTGCATTGCATCCACCATACATTAGCAAGCGGTTTATGACATTACCAATGCATGTAGGGGTTTGTAGGCTCAAGTGATCAGCGTTCGGGCTATTCCATCAAATGTACCTGCACCTGCAATAATTCTTTGGGCTTCGGATCACCGGGAGGTGGGCAAAGTTCCCCCCGGGCCGGGTTGTGCACCCCTTCAGGGTCTTTGATGGCAAGGGGGGGTCACTTCTTTGATGGATTTTTTTTCACTTCTTGGCTCAGCCAATTCACAAAAAGCCAAACGGGTTATGGGTAAGCAAAATATAATCACAATGAAGCTTTAGTATAAGTAAAATCCATTTCAGCACTGTAAGATCAAAGAGAAATGACTGGGATATGAGAATCAGCATGCATTCAAGGTCTGGGTCTCCTATTATCTACTTGGACTCATACACTTTTCTCAAAAAATTGGATGGGATTCAACAAGAGGCTTAAACGGAGAGAATGAGAGCCAAGAGTCAGTTACCTTGAGTCTTTGGAGAAGAAGCCACCTCAGTCCTCCATGAGAGCTCCATTTGATCCTGAATGCTCCATGGCTCCAAAATGGGTATGCTTCCTCAAGAAAGGGTGAAATCAAGCTTGGGGCAGGATGGTTCAGGACCTCCCCATGAGGGTTCTTGCTGAAATGGAGGTCCTACTCCATAGCCATGGTTGCCCACAAGTGCATGCCTTCAAACCTTGCTTGTGATCTTCTTCCCGTTCTTCTTGATGGCTGAAATCTCCAGCAATGTTCAAGAGGGACTCCCGAGGACCAAGGAGAGACCAAAATCTTCAGGATTTCTGAGCTCGAGGCCAAGGTTCCATGGCTGCCATCTTAGAACCTAATTCACTCAAGATTGTGTTTATGAGTCCAAGCTAATCTATCTTGGAACCTAATTCACTTGAGTTACAATCTCTCATTTTTGATAATGTATCGTGTGTTTGATTTGCATCCACCATAGTTAACTAGCTCTACATCCGTGTTTATCAACAAAGCGAGGGCACTGGATGAAGCTGATGACAGAGAGAAGCACCAGACGAGGGAGGAGTGCCACTGGATGTCGGAGAGTGCTGAAATTTGCAAGACAATGTATCTGCCAATAAATTGGGCCTGACATAAATAGCTGGAAATTACCAAAACTAGCCGACTGCTGCAAGGACATGTCAAAAATATGGTGGACCTGCTCTTGGTGCTGAACTCAATGCAATGATTGATCAAAAATGGCAAATCATTATGATTGATAAAAAAATGCAATGATTGATCAAAAATCGTTATGATGTGTTATGTCTACCACTGATACCGTGTCTACCAAGTATTTTGATAGTGTTGCTTCTAAGCAGTGAAGCACATTTCATCATGGTATGTCCTATTTATATTCTTAAAAGGTACACCTAATGGGGGTCCGGTCACATGTGCCAATGATGTCTCTCAGTTGTCAAAGGCATTGGAAAGGTCAGACTTGCGTCAGTCTTTGGTGATGTATTTGCATGTGCTTTATGTCACACTGGTAAAGAAAAATCTAGCTTTTGTTTAGCATCGCCAAAGTTGGATGCTAAGTTACTTTTGATGGTACCTGTTGCTTGGTCTATGTCTTATGCATGATAGCGGTATAGTGTTTACTGGGACTCTTGCCAGAAGCTTATATATTCTCAATGCTTATGGTAGAGAGGCTGTTTGTGGATGCTTTTAGTGGCACTGCTATGTTTGTGGCTTCTCTTGGATTTGTATGCATCCTTTTCAAACCTAGGCAAGGCCTACAGGAGTAAAAATATATTTTAAGATTAAAACATTAGGTTCTTTTGGGATATGTGCATGTACTGCAAAAAAGTTTAGCAGTCTAAGCTAGAGACAAGTGGTGAAGTTTGTGGGTTGACACACAACAGTGTACACATGATCATCAAATATGTTGGAATTCACAAATGCATGTCAATCTATCACATCTTTAGTGATTGCTTAATATAACCTGGTGGTTTACCCCTTGCGAAACTCCATTTAATCTTAGTCTAATATTATCAAAGTATGAGTGTTATGTTTATGGTCAGGTCATTTTTTGCTGACTGTTTTTGAACTTCAAGAGTACTGCACCTTTAGAGAGCTCTCAATTTTATTGTAAGCGATTTTGATCAATTTGAAGGACCTCAACTGCCTCATGAACTTCTGGGAGGGTCCTTAAGACTCCTTCGAGTCCACTCCTATGCATGGTTTTAGTGGAAGCTGAGATAAACCATTCGGCAATGCTGAGGTGGTTGCTATGAATATATTGCTGGACTTGGTATACAGTAACTCCAAAATTACTTTTAAGATTCCTTATGTTTCTGCTGCCTTGGTTTTGTAAATCTCAAAAGTGCTGATTGCCCTTCTTAAAGCTGGCTGCTCCTGTGTGTGTGAGTCAGCAGCCTGTTTTTCTGCATTCAGATTGCTTGACAGCTCTATGCAGCATAGTGTTGCATCATCCCTCACAATTTTTTCAAAGCCTTGCTATTTTGTCAGTATGATGCTGAGGAAGGGCTTTGGGTCTATTTCGATCTTTTAATATATTCTGTGGGTCAATCTCTATGCACTGGAGTGTTTCTACATTTAATGAAAAGCTTAAAGGCAGAAATTCTTTCCCGATTGTCAAAATATGCTTTTAAGAACACAATGTCAGAATTCAAGAACACAAGATGATTGTCTATTGGGATTCTAGAGTTTTACTATTTTACATTTCAGTCTAAATTTTTGGTTTGACAGTGGAGTTATTTTTCATGACATGTTAGCCATAAACTTTGGATTTCGGATATAATATGTATGTGATTCAAGCTTGAACTTTGACTGTTTGTGTACATGTGGAATGACAACATCTATATATGGCTAATTGGTTCTTATAGGTGATTTGAAATTTGACTGTCTTTGTGAACATGTCGAATGACAACATATATATGAGCAATTGATTCTTACAAGTGATTTTATAGATTCTTGCATCAAATTTGGACTGGTGTTGGTGGATTTTCTGAGACAAGTCAGCATGCGTGTATTTGTTTAATATATATGTGCTTATTGCTCTTTCCCTATTTTGCTGGGTAGGGGCAAAACAAATAGCAGGCAAGACAAAACACTGCATACATGAGGAAAATTGTAAGGTTTGAAACAAGATATACCTATAGGAAATGGTCCCTATGCTTCCATCATTGAGCTACTGTTCCTAGCATCTATCTGGCTGCTCCAGCTTGATATCGCCTATAACACTTGTAGTTGATCTAGAAACAAGTACTATTTCAGACTAAATTCTGAGCTAGCCATAAATTCACAGAGACACTGGCTTGGCGGTTTGTTGTCTTCCAGTTTCAGTGATGCATGCCAGACTTTATGCTACTACTCTGTCAATGTCCTTCCTGCCATATCCTTGTGGTGTTAGGTTGCCCCTAATTAAAACTGATGTGTCCATTAGCTTTATAGTCTCTTTGTAGGCAGGGAACAAATTGGGAAGATCCTGTGGTAATCTGTGAGCTTGTTTGACAAGGATTCTGTTGATTGACACTGTCAAAGGCTGTTGAATTGATTGCGGGACATGCATGTATATACCATGTGCACTCCACACATGTATGTTACGTGCATACATACACACCCTTAATGTGCACCATGTAAGTGTGTATTGCTTGCAATATTAGGTAGGTTGAGGTACTTGAATATTTTGCTAAATCTCGACTCATGAGACATCTACTCAGCATAGGCTTTTAAACTTTCAATTCCTAAGTACCATAAAGTTGCCTGCAAAAGTAATTGTTTGGCATGAGATGATTCCTGTTATTGAAGATCATGATTTTACAAACAAAACTTTTTCTGAAAGGTTTGCCTCTGGCCATGCGAGAGCTAGGATATCCATTTATTAAGCATGATGTCTATTTTGGTGCCTGAACAGTTGTATATTTCCTATCTGCCAAACACGTTTCATACTTGTTGCCATTTTGGTAGACTCTTAGTTAAAAGATTGGATCATGTTTACAACGTGTTGTTTTAACCTATTAACATACGTATGCTAGCACCTTTTTCAAATGGAGACCACTTTTGCATAGACGTGTCACAGCCCCAAATGGCGTAGTCAAAATTTACCATGAATTGCAAAATTAACTCAGGGCAGACATCAAAGCTGCAAATAGAAATATGTAATCTTCTTAATGAGTGTCAACAGTTTACAAGCCACATGAACGTGTCAATGGAAGTTGACAGTTTACAAAGCCAAAATTGATCCGCCTCAAGAGAAAGTGGATGCACAGTCAAGTGCTGTTGATGCAAACATGAAGTCTTTACAAGAGCCTCGCCAGAATGGCCTAACATATACAATGCATTCTACCCATCCCCAGGTCCACAGTTTAAAAACATCCCATGAAACTATGGCTGGAGATCAACACCCACTCAGACACTGCCAACCACGCGAGAAACCCACTGACTCAAGGTCCTCCTCATCTGCACAACATCATCGTGCTCGAACCATCGCTTTGTCAGCTGCATGAAGACAAGGATTCAGATTAGATTGAGCCGACCTAAATCAATCCATATTAGTGCATGTACTAAATATACTCACAAAAGATGCCGTAACCACTCCCTGCAAGCAAGCCTCCACTAGCAGGCGTATGCAATGCATCACATAATACCCGCAATCAATGGCGTTCGGTTGGCACGGTATCACCGCCTGCACAGGAGGGTTGCTTAGTATGGTTTCATGGCGACGCTCCGCAGCCCATATCTGCTCCACGACCAGCTTAACCATCTCACACATCAATGGAGTGGGTGGCTTATTCATAGGATCCAAGAATAGTAGCCCCGGCTTCTGATGCAACTGAGTCACCCCATGCCCCGAACAGTTGAAGCACACAAACAATGTCCAATGACCGCTCATGACCAGGGGTAAAAACACAATGTCACATAGCTCATCAATCGGAGACATAAAGTTGGCCAAGCTCGACTTTGTAGATGCAGTGCCTGCCAAGCCAACCCACAAGGGATCAACAATCCAGAATTTGCAGCTTATTTCCTCCTGTAGGCTGAACTCCATCCACAACGCAAAGAAGTTCATGTCCAAGGTGCTGGCCTGCTGTGCGGGATCTTTCAATTGTTCAAAGAAGTCCCCCTGTATTGGCAACTCCAGTTGGAGGCGTGTTGACTTGAATCGATATCTGCACAACATAATCAAAGTGTTAAATCAAAGAAGCAAGCAAATAGGTATCCACAAGAAGAATCAATCGTATACGAACATGATCCTGCGTGTGTCCCTGTCACCATCAGAAAATGCATATAGCACACGACCAGGCAAAACAGTAATGTCGTAAGATGCGATCGACAATGAAAGCCCTTCTGGCGATAAGAGCTCTATGGGTGTGTCCGCAACAATGTATTCTGCAGCAGCATCCTCCTGATCTGCGGCATCTATCGACTGTGCATGGTGCGATGACTGCGTCCGAGCTGGGCCCCCAACATCTGTGCTTGCAGTCCTCCGCTGTTGGCAGCGCAGAAAAGTAAGTCAACTGCAGAAAAATCAATGGAAACCAGCAAAGTCAACTGCAGAAAAACTGAAGAATAGAGATACACTTACATATCTATCGAATCCTACGGCAATGCGAGCACGGATCCTCTTTATGTGATCATCCTTCTTTGCATCGTATCTTTTCATCTGTTCTGCTACGTACGCGTCCACCCATTGCTCTGGACCTCCCATCCTTTGAGAATCTGGCAACTCACTGTATATCCTCCATCCTTTGACCATTGAATCAGTCTCATGCTTTTTTCTATTTTTCTGCCACTTGAATTCCACATCCTCGAATCTCTGGTGGCTATGATGCTCCTCGTACTCCGTGTGGGTGCCGTATACACGTGCATCAGTAGGCCCTATTCTACCTCCAGCAGGGACTACAATGTTCAGGCCATGCACAGCTTTTAAATGTTCCTCCATGGCTGAGCGTCGATAGTAGAAGTGTGTGTGCTTGCTGCAGAACTAGTCACAAGTGCACCGGCGAGCCAATCGACCATTCTTGTCAAAGACAATCTTGAAGGCTCGGACGATACCATCATCCATGGGGTGCACAGGCCCAGGGCGTGCTCTAGGACCGCCTCGGTCAATGCCATGTGTGTCTGCACTTGTCGTTGTTTCGCCTGGCAAAGCATCAAATGGCACAACAACAATGTTCAGAATTCAATCTGACTTGACAGCATTCATACACAATATTTTCTGACGCCAGTTTCTGATCTGCAGACAAGAACAACAAGAAATCCATAGTATACGTTTTTAAAATCATCCCAAATGGGCATGCAATGTACTCATTTGGTGCCAACCCCGAACCGGCCAACGAGTCAGCAGCAGGGACTTGATGTTCTTCATCACGAATATCATCGGCAGACCTGGCAGCGGCTTGATCTTCCTCATTGGCAAGATCAGCCGAAGGCCTGTCAAAGACAGGATCCTCTTCCTGGGCAAGATCGTCTGCAGGCTCTTCCGTACCTGCATCGTGGTTAACTGTTGTTTAGGCAATGCAATTAAACCTTGGTGTAAAAATAAATTGAAACCACTTACATGCGAAAAATAAAAACTTACAAGTGAACTCCCTTGAAAGCATCCAATTGATGTGAACAAATGGCAGTTGTTTCTTGGTTGGAGATTGTTGCGCCTTTGCTTGCTTTCTGGGAGCCGGCGGCACCACAAATTTGCGCACAGGAACAAACTTGCCAGAGCGGAGCTTCCTTGGTGAGGGCACGTGGGGTGTCTCAGGAGATGGCGATGCCACATGCATGGCTGGCTAAGGGGAGAGTGGTGATGGCACGTGCATGGCTTGTTCCCCTTGCGATCGGAGCTTCCGTGGCAATGGCACTTGGGGTGTCTCGGGGGATGGTGATGCTGCATCCATGGCTGGCTGAGGAGATGGTGATGCCATGTGCATGGCTTCTTGCCCTTGCGATCGGAGCTTCCTTGGCGAGGGGACTTGGGGTACGTCGGGAGATGGTGAGGCCACATGCATGGCTTGCTTGGGAGATGGTGATTGCTGCCCTTGCGATCGAAGCTTCCTTGGCGAGGGGACTTGGGGTACGTCGGAAGATGGTGAGGCCACATGCATGGCTTGCTTAGGAGATGGTGATTGCTGCCCTTGTGATCGGAGCTTCATTGGTGAGCGTGCTTGGGGTGTCTTGGGGGGTGCTGATGCCACGTGCATGGCTTGCTGCCCTTGTGATCTAGGTCTTTTGCCCGGCTTCATTCTATTGGAGCCAACAAACACACGTTTAATTTGAAACATGCACTTGGACGAACTCCACAACACACCTGGACACAAAAGCCCTAAACCATGCTGTGCGGCTACGCTATCGACTACGGGCATGGATGACATACCCTGCAATTACTGCAATTAAGTGGAATTCTTTATTCTATGCCAGGTGCAACACAGATCGCAAAGCTGTAGAGGAACTCACCTGAGCAAATTCTCGTCTCGCAGGCCGTCGATACTGAGGGTCGACTCCTTGCTCCAGAGTTTGCGCGCACCACCCTTCTGCTACTGCTCCATCGTCAATGTCCATGATATAGGAGAATTCGTGCTTGCACCACCTCTAATCCCAGGACTAAAGCTTTTCCAGGCAGAGAGAGCTGACCCTTATAAGTACCATAGCCCCGTGAGCCTGCACATATCGGCCGAAAGAGTTCCAGACAGATAATTGTTTCTCAGGCCTTTGCACCACCAAGATAGAGATATTAGCCATCCGATATATTGTTGGAGGGCATCCACCTAACTAATCATGCTCTTCATCAACTTACAAATACTGTAAAACCTCGCTCCAATAAATTAACGTGGGTATTTCTCCAGATAGCCGGTTTTGGGCCAAATCCCTGCAAAAAACAGCTGGGATAAGACTGAATTCATATTCTAAACGCCCAGTGATAAGAACACCGTCGTATTCTAAACGCCTGAGAAAGTAACTCACAGTATCTTCAGATTGGGAAGTTGCGATAAGGTCGAAGGGATAGGACCCGCGATCATGTTATTTTTCAGGACCCTGTTCAGAGAGAACAAGATGAACGTAAGAAAGAATGAGCCAATGAACACTGTAGTTGTGCAGATATAATCACGGGGCTCACAGATGCTCAAGCTGTTTCAGCTTGGAAATGGAGAAGGGTATCTCGCCAAAAAGAGAGTTGAAAGAGAGATCCCTGCAAGTAGATCACAACCATGAAAATCCAGAACCTGTAAGCGAAAGCCATGAGAATGGCTAGTTTTTTTGCCACATGCAAAGCTCGCGGCACCGAATGTGCCCAGGGCCGGGCACCCCAGGATCCGGGCACTTCCGAGGCCGGGCACGCCCGGGGCCGGGCACCCCAGGATCCGGGCACTTTTGAGGCCGGGCACGCTCGGGGCCGGGCACATTTGGAGCCGGGCACAGTTTGGGCCGGGCACATTCGGAGCAGGGCACGCGAGGAGCCGGGCACTTGGGCGACAAGACGAATATCCGTTCGAATTTCACAGTCAACGTGATCGACGGCCCAGATGATCGGATGTGATGGGGGCAAAAAGGGGGCCGTCGATCACCACTCTCCCCTCCTTAAAGACCCCCCCTTACCATAGACACGAGGCGGAGCGAGCCACTTTGTCCTTTGGTGACCGAATCTGCTCGGTTCCACAAGGTGCTCGTTTCTTTTGGATTGTTTCTCTTGGCTTGTTGCTCTTCGCTCGTTTCTTTTGCCTCGTCTGTTACATGTTTCTCTTGTGTACTGTTTGTTCATCGGATGCTGTACTATGTGTTCATCGGATGCTTGCAATGGCAACTTCTCAATGCCTGCGCGTCTTCCTTCCACCCACGGAGCGAGTATGTCGATACGAAAGAAGCAAAATCCCCTTATCGCACCATTGGCGATCTCTTGAAATGAATTCTATCAATCTCCCTATGTCTGCTTGTGCGTCTTCTTTGCGCCCACAGAGCAAGGATGTCGATTCGAAACAAGCAAATTCTCCTAATCGCTCAGTGGGTGATCTGGTGTTTTGGATTCTAGGAATCCCTTGCAATGTCTGCTGTACTCTGTGTTTTCATCGGATGCTTGCAATGTCTTCTCAATGCCTACGCGTCTACCTTCCGTCCATGGAGCGAGAATGTTGATTCGAAAGAAGCATAATCCCCTTATCGCACCGTTGGCGATCTCTTTAAATGAATTCTTTGAATCTCTCCCTATGTCTGCTGTGCTCATCGGACAATTCTTATCCGTCCTCTATTAACAACAGCAAATCTCATTGCTTGTGTGTCTTCTTTCCGCCCACGAAGCGAGGATGTCGATTCGAAACAAGCAAATTCTCCTTATCGCTCCGTGGGCGATCTCGTGTTTTGGATTCTCGGAATCCCTTGCATGTGTTTTCATCGGATGCTTGCAATGTCTTCTTCTCAATGCCTGCGCGTCTGCCTTCCGCCACGGAGCGAGCATGTCGATTCGAAAGAAGCATAGTCCCCTTATCGCACCATTGGCGATCTCTTTAAATGAAATCTTTGAATCTCTCCCTATGTCTGTTGTGCTCATCGGATAATTCTTATCTGTCCTCTATTAACAACAACACCTCTCATTTCTTTTGCGTCTTCTTTCCGCCCACGAAGCGAGGATGTCGATTTGAAACAAGCAAATTCTCCTTATCGCTCCGTGGGCGATCTCGTGTTTTGGATTCTAGGAATCCCTTGCAATATTTGTTGTACTCTGTGTTTTCATCGGATGCTTGCAATGTCTTCTTCTCAATGCCTGTGCGTTTGCCTTCCGCCCACGGAAACGTGCTATGATTATTTTTTTGACTAGTCTCGTTTTGCATCGATGGCATACAAGCAACTTCCCTTCTTAATGCTTACGTTAAATTTTGTCATTTTTTCTTGCAGGATATGTCGAATGTTGGTATGTCATCTTTTGGTTACAATCCTGATAATGATAAGGACGATGTTCTCTTAGAGGAAGTCAAGGATGATCCCTCACCAAAGGAGAAATTATTTGATTTTTTGAGCAAGGTAGGGAAAGAAGATTACATTGACAATATCTATCCAATGTTCAACGTGCCCTTTGTTTTGAAGGAGAAGTTGATGTCTTTGATCTCGACCACACTTCAAGAAGAGTGGGAGAAGTTAAACAACATCGTTGGTCAAGAAATTTTCCAATGTGATTCTTTAGATTATGTTCACTATCTCAACTTAGGTCTTTCAGCATAGCTAAAATAGCCAACATCAAGAAGAGATGGTATATATTTCCAAATAAGAGGGAAGTGAATTTCATTCAAATAAACTGTCCAATTCACAACAAGGATTGCATTATGATGGAATTATATGTAGCCTTCCTCTCATATTTATTTCTTCACACGGACTCCAAAGATCCCACTATTGAAGATGAATGTTCAAGAAAAATTCAAAAACTCAATGTTTTTGAAACGCACCTTAAAGAGGAAGATGAGGTCTTTGACCTTGTTTTGCCTTCTGAAGAAAGAGTGCTTACGGAGGGTTTTGATATCGCAGATTTTAAAGCATCAACTATAATTGATGTCAACTCAACACCTATTTCACGAGAGTTGGTTACCTCCAATTTGGTCATTCCTGGTTTGCCATCATTTTTTTATCAACGGCAAAAATTATATACTCTTGTCACATATACAGAGACTTTGTAATTTAAGAGAAGATTACACACTTGCCATTATCGCAGATATGTGCATTTCAACTAAGGATTTTCTTGACATAGAAAATGAACACAAAGAGGATTTATTATCTCTGGACTCTGAAGTGACCGAAAATTTTGTTGAGGCCCCAAATGCACTTTCTCTGTGCTTTCAAAAGGCCAAGGAAGGTGAAGCTACCCTTCCTACCGAAGAGGAATTCATAGCTCTTCAAAAGAGCATGGGCATTTTTGAAGTTGGAAGAAAAGGATTGCCACCCTTGGATCAAGGAAAAGAGATTGGTTCTTCCAATCTTTGGGATGCAAAGAAACTAGAGAGTGATGAAAATAAACAGGTAATTCATCTTTAAACCTTTTACCCACTTCTACCTTTATTCTGATTGATCTTGTTACCCTCTATTTATGATGCCTATTAAACCTCTAACTTATTGTGATTGTTCTTTTTTGCAGATTGAAGTTCCTGATCCAGTTAGTTTTTTATCACGTGGCACAAGTGATCGTAGAAGAGTTGGACTTGATGCCTCATTGGCACATTATGCATCCTTCATTGACAAAGAAATTTTTGTGGTTTTTAACAATAAATATTCTGATGATGCAAGTATTCCTATACTTGCACTTAAAGCCCTATCAGATACACATGCTATTCTTTTATTCCAAATAATGTAACAAGGATCATGCTTATTGAGAAAACTGCTGCAATTCGTATCTTCAGATATGGTCCAGGTTTTTGGCCTTCCAGAGCTGGATATTTTTTGTGTTATTCTGCCTATGCCCTTGGGCATGGTATGAAAAGTGTTGAATCCTTACAGGGTTACTCACAAAAAAAAATCTTACGTTATAGAGGAGAAATGCCACAAGATGAAGACTCAAGTGTCAAAAAGTTGAAGAGCGATTCGCTCTAACAATGTGCATATGAAGGCTTGTTTATTTTTGTAATGTTATTTATTCTGGAATCATTATAAGTTATTTCCAAATTTTTCCTTCCTGCACGACGAGAGGCTTCTTCCAATAGTACCATCTGCACACTGTTTCGTGGTGGTGGAGAACCCCATAGCTCTATGTCTAAGAGCTAGTTCACACCTTCCTTCACATGTTAAAAATATACTCTTTCATGAACACCCTTTTTCTCTCCACCTAGAGAGAGAAGGTGCATGTTCCTTAGTCTCCTAGGCTCTGATACCAATGTGAGAGCAAGGAGAATATGGCCTACAAGTATCCACTCATCCTTGCTCTTATATAGACCCTCCGGCCTTCGGACGCCTATAATTAGAGCCCCCTTTCCTAAGCCATAGTTCCTACGGCTCTTTGCCGTCCAAACCGTGTCCATCTCACCCTTGTCTCATAGACTCTTGACTCTCAAGACTGTTGTCCTGACATGTGTCTAGTGATCTACATTATATGCAACAAGTAAAAAAGATTTTATCTTCATCTTGTGAGATGATATATCTTTGCGTGAATTCCATTCGTGTCTTAGTATTCAAATCCAGTGGCATAAGTGTGGAATTTTGATTCTTCATCAAACAAATTTTATTCAGGATGTTGTTCAAAAATTTGGATTGGCTAGAGCACCTATTGGAAACACTCCTTGTCTTGAAAGTTTTAGTGAGAACTTCTTATGAATCTTGGGACTCAATCATTAGCTTGACATAAGACATATGTTGATCTTGTTAGTTGGCTTCAATCTCTAGCCATGAATATTTTCCCTCACTTTCTTTTTGTATTAAAAAATTTGGGACAATATCTTGCCTCTTCATCTTTGAATCATTGGTCGCAAACAAAATGTGTCTAGAGATACTTGAAGGGTACTGGAATTTGGACTTTTTTATCATCATCATGAACATGCAACTTCAACAAATTCTCTTGAGCTCTTGGGACATTTGGATGTAGATTGGCCAAGCTCTCACATATCAATATGCTCTACAAGTGGTAATTGCAACTTCATCACTAGTTTTTTGGTACCTTGGACAAGCAAGAAGCAACGTTGTTTTGCAACATCTTTGGTTGCTCAAGAAATGATGTCGTTACAACAATTACTTGTAGACATTTGTCATTCACATTTCTCAAGCACTCCTTTGATGTGGTTACAACAATTACTTGTAGACATTTGCTATCATCATTCCTCAAGTACTCCTTTGAGATGTGATAATCAAAGTGCAATCAATCTGGCTAAAGATTATGTACAACATAGCAAATCCAAACATATTGCGATTCATTATCACTATGTTTGACAAGAAGGAATGAAAGGAGCAATAATGATTGAACATTTTTCCACTGATTAGATGATTACAAAAATTTTGAAAAAAGGACTCAATGAAGTTAATTTGGTTCTATCATGATCAGATCATCTTGGAGTTGCAATTGTTACTAATATTGGAGATTATCACATATTTTTGGATATTAGTCTATTTAGCATACTCTTCAAAACACAAACATTGAAACTTGTAATTTTGTATACCAAAGAACTCACACATGCACAACTTTGGTTCATGGGCAATAATGTACATTTATATATAGGGACTAAGGGTTTTTTGCTTATGCTCCCAAGGGTTGTTTTGCTAGTAGCTAGAGACCTTCATTTGAGTGACAGTGTTGAAGATATATATAGTTAGCCCTAACTCGCACTAGGTCTCACCTCTATATATGTGAGTTGTGGCCAATATGAATCATTCTTTGGGAGCATAAATGGTGTCTCATGTCTTTTCTCATCCCATTCTTCACTAGTGTTCAATAGCACTAGTATTTGTTTCTACCACATGCATTTTGTGGGGATCCACTCTAGGTGCAATAGTAATAGCTACCTTGAGTGTATCAAAACTACATTGTTGTTTTCCTCCGCAAACAAAACATTTCCCTTGGTCCTTTAATTGATTTTCCATAGGAATTACAATCTTAGTATATTCTTGAATATAATTGTGATAGAAGCTTGCAAGGCTCAGAAACATTTGCAATAAGATGAGATGTGTAGTCTAAGGCTATCTCATAATAGCATTAGCCTTGTCATGGTCCATCCTAATACTTTTGTAAGGTATTGTATAACCAAGGTTATGAAGCTTCAGTGACATCATAATTTTTTGAGCCTAGACCAATGGGTTATTCCTATTGTGAGAGATACCACCATGATGTAATGATGTGTTGCACATTCCTAGAGCACTCAAATATCCTAAATCTTACATAAAAAATCCTTATCAAGCCAATAGAGAACTACTACACTAGAGAAAAACCACTAAAGCTACTTGCTTCAAATGAGAAAAAAATTGTGGGACCAAGTGGAGATGCCAATCCCATGTGGATTCTAAGACCATCTAGCCCAATAATCACCCACTCACTTATAAACATTTTATCCCACAATGTGAAGGAATCATAGGATGCCTTACACAATTGTTTATATCTCTTATAATGATGAAGAGAAAAATGCAATCCTAATGGATGTCAAATTTTTTCTGGTAATAGCTCTTGGGTGCAAAAGAGGCCATGGACTAACACAATTGAGAGAAGAAATCTCTTGTTAGCATTGTAGTCAACCCGAGGATATATCATCTCAATGCCCAAAGAACTCAATGCTCAAAGAAGCAGAAGCCAAACAATGATAACAAGCGAGAGATGAGATGCTCCAAATGTGGCATCACATACTTTATTTCCCAATTGCTGAAGTGCAAAGCTTTATTACCAAGGACTCATACCCTTTGTATCCTTAAGCCTAGTTGTCATTGAGTCTTTGGATGAGTACATTGTATCCATACCATTGAATTCCATGACTAGGGCTCATCCATAAAAGCTAAAGTTAGCCTTTGTGACTTCTAGAAGGATCATCTACAAGGACAAAAATTCATAAGAAGAGGTAAAAAAATAAAGGCTATCAACTGGTTTCTAAAAGCAAGGGAGCAACAATAATAATTCTTAGCAAGAGTAGTTTCAAGGCAAAAAGTTTGAATTGGACCTACATGCTCAAGGAATGATGAGCAGAGAGAGACAGTTGGCCCCAATATCTTTAGGAACTTTTGGGAGACTAAGTCCAACTCACAAAATAAGGAAGCATTTCCAATTATGTCCTCTAAGGAAAATATCAAAAAAATTGAAAGGCAAGACTAAATAGGTTTGAAGATATGGATTTTGAAATGATTGGATTGTTGGCCTCCATGCATGTCATCATCACCACAATAAAATATTTATTCGTGAAAAAGCCACTCATTCAAAGAGACTTTAAGTCATGGGTAGAGGGGACCATAAAACCTATTTTTGTAGACATAGCATTCCAAGAGCTGAACCCAAGTGTTTACATTTTGAGCACTAAGCCATTATTGATAACCCTCTATACAAAACTACTCAACATTTTCAAATAAACCAAGAGTGACAGTGCATATGAAACCTTAAAAGAGACTCTAATAATAGCTCTAATTTGATGAGCCCTATATTGGTTGCTAATGTTTCATTAACACATTGATGCATCCAAAAATTGGATTAGTTCTATGCCAACTTGGAGAGAACAACATGGGCTTCCTTGTGAGCTTCATAAACAAGCAACTCACAAAATGAAGAAGCATTTTCAATTATGTCCTCTAGGGACAAAATTAAAAAAATCAAAAGGTAAGAGTGAATAGCTTTGAAGTTATGGATTTTGGAATGATTAGATTGTTGGCTTCCACGCATGTACCACCACCAAATAAGGACTCTATTTAGGCAAAAGCCACTTGTTCAAAGAGCCTTTAAGTCATATAGAGGGCATCACAAAACCTATTTCCATAGACATGGATTTTCAAGAGCTCAACCCAAGTGTTTACATTTTCAAGCAACAAGCCATCATTGATAAACCTCTATACAAATTGCTTAACATTTCCAAATGAACCAAGGGTACCAATGTGCAATGAAACCTTAAAAGAAACTCTAATAAAAACTCCAATCTGATGAGCCCTATATTGGTTATTCATATTTCATAAACACATTGATGCATCCAAAAATTGGATTAGTTTTGTGCCAATTTGGAGAGAACAATGTGGACTTCATTGTTAGCTTCATAAGCAAGCAACTCAGTGATGCAATGCATGAACTATTCAATTACAGAAAGGGAAGGATCAAATATGACTTATATTATGAAGCTTTTTTCACAATATCCTCTAGTCACTCCTTTTTTTTAAAGATAAAAAAACCTTTCTTTATTTAGGCAACAAACTATTTGATTGCACCACCAAACACATCACATCACAAGATGGTTACTTTTACTTCTTTACTTTGATTTCTTAGTGGTCATACAAAATGTTAAGAAACATTAGATTCCAAACTCCATGTTGTGAAGCACAAGAAGTAATGGATGATTTACTATATGCCCACTTGTTTCTTCTTGACCAGTAAAACATGTGAAGCATACAAGGAGGAGCTAGGCTCGATGAATCCCATATCCAACAGTTCTTTAATTTGCTTAGCAACCTCTTCTCTTCCACATTTGGACAATCCGTAGGGTGGTTTATTCACCGACTTTGAATGTGGCTCTAAATCTATGGATGGTCAACTGCTCTTTTGGGGGGTAGTGTTGTAGGTAATTGAAAAAGTCTTTATGCTTTTCAAGGAGGGCTTTCAATGTTGAATTATTCAATTTTTTGTTGGATTGGTTTGAAATATCGTTATTTAACTACAGTACAAAGATTTGGGAAATGTCTCTTAAACTCTTTCTTGAGTTGTTTGGTGGTAATGAGCTGAAATTTAGTTCTGTTTTGAATTTTTTGCAGATGAAGGAACTGTTTAGCACTAACAAACTCCATGTACAGAAATGAGAAATCCATGGTAATTGTGCCCAAAGTCTTCAACTAGTCACAACCCAAGACTATGTCTATCTCTAATGCAATTAGATCCATTTGTTGTCCAAAATTTTCAGCCAGCTATATATGCACAACATGACACATTTGAGTGCTTATTTCCGCATCTCCATTGGCAACTTGCACCTTAAGAGGTTGTTGTAATTCTATTAAAAAACACCTTAGCTTATCCATGACTGCTCTATTGATGAAGCTACATGTATTGCCACTGTTTATCAATATAAACACATCCTTGCCATGAATTTTTCCTTGGATGCGTAGTGTAGTAGGACTTCTTGATCTTGTCCAAGCATCCAAGGAGATAGAATAGATGGTGGCAGCATGTAAATCACTTATTCCACCCATATCCAAAGACATATGACCATTTGGGTCAAAGGGAAAGGTGTCTATAGGATCAAAGAACTCTTCTTGACCAAACTCTTCATCAATATCATGAGTTTCAATTTTTATTCTTGATGTCCCCTTGTCTATTATCCATTCTTGCACTGTTTGTTGTCCTAAAATTACCTTGCTATCTTGAAGCATTGAAGGTGGGGTATGTGGGGATTTTAGGAGTGCTGAATGGCATATTACCACCGTCATAACTGGCCCCAAAATTTCTTTGTCTCACAACAGCTCTTTGCTATCAAAAAGATGATGGCACATGCCCTCTTTGTTGTCCAAAAGATGGTTGAGATACTCCCCTTTTTTGTCCATAATGTGACTGAAATAAAGTATCCCTACGATACTTCTGAGAGTACCTTTCAGCCAACTCAATGGCCTTGAACAAATCTGAAGGAGATTGTGTTAAAACATCAACCACCATCAACAATTGGGGATCCAACCCACATATGTATTTATGTAGCTTGGCATCATCACTAATTGATTCCACATACAGTTGGAATCAATTAGTGATTGGTGTAGTCTCGAATACTGAAGAAGAGCTACTCTAGGCTGTACCATTGAGGAGCAAGCTTCTCTTTTTCCACAGGTGACACAAAAACTTGCACCATAAGTGCCTTGAATGCATCGCAAGTATCTACTTCCTAATTTTCTCTTTTTATATACCACCACCATGTGTGACACATGTGAGCAAACCCTTCCAAATGTATAGTGGCAAAGCGAATCTTTTGGTCGTCACTCCTTGGCAAAATTTCAAAGAAATCAAGTTTTGAGAACCACTCTCCAAGTTTGGTGGGGGACGATGATTGACCACTGAACTTAGAGAAAATGATCTTATCCCTTAGTTCCTATTCATGGTGAGAGGGCTATCCAAATTGTCCAAACTAAGGTTGATCAGTAAGGTTGCCAAGGAAGGTGCTATTATTGGAATAATTTCTTCCAAAAGAGTGCCAAAATCTTGTGGAAAGCATGGCACCTTATGGAACTTGAAAAGTGCCCTATTGTAACGTGTCTAGGTTGCGACACGTTTTAGTAGTCCATCGGGAGTTTGATCTAAAAGACACTGCATGGCACTCCCACGAATGTCATAGGGTTTGTCAGTTAGTGAATCTCGAGTCTATTTGTTGGGGTAAAATGCCCTTGGGCCTGCCCGTGTACAATGACCACCCATATTCTTTATTCATATATATATGAAAGTGCAATAAGGCTGTCATAACATTGTTGACAACACCTACATTGTGTATGCTCTTCTTTCCCATGTCTCTTGCATCCCTTTCAACTGGTATCAGAGCCACTCCTTCGCAAGCTCTCCCCGGCATCTACACGAGGTATGAGAGCTTGCTTCTCACTCAGTTCTCAGCCATTCTTTGACATGAATAATAGGGTTTCATGAAGAGGCAGCCATAGCTTCCATCATTGAAGCTTGTTCTCTTTACCTCTTGCTTGGACTTGTCCTAGGCTTGTGTAGGCCTATTGTAGGCCTTCATTGGGCTCTTGCTTATCCCCTATCCACCTTGATTTGGCCCCTCAAGTGCAACATCATGCTTACGTTTTATTTGCGCATGTTTGCAAAAATGACTCAAAAATCACTCTTTTTATCATATCTCGGGCATTCAGAACCCGATTCAGGCAAGGTAAGAGTCTAAGTTGGGGTTTTGGCACGCTCTGTACGCAATGGCGATATTAGATTTGCCAAATTCTGATGACAAAATATTTTGGAACAGATTTCAGGTCTGGGATAGCATGTATTTGTATGCTTATGGCTTATGTGATACTTCTGCTGATGTCTAATTGATACCGGATCACTTATGGATGTTATGCCTCTTATGTGAGACACATTTGGACTTGATTTAGCTCAGCCATTGACTGTTTTGAATAGTCCAAGAACTGTCCAAAATAGGGAAGCCACCTGTTACTTCAATTTTATGCTTATAGGTCTTGGAATTTGATGCCCGATTATGCTCGGTTGGTGCCTATACATACGGGAATGTATGCCTATGGTTTGCCTATGGATTTGAGCTTGGATTGATCACTGATTTTCTCAGTTTACAGAGGTTATTTGCTGTTGAAAACTTCAAGACTGAAGCTATTTAATGATTTGCCAGGTTATGCCTATTGGTCACAGGGTGCTTCCGGCTACTCGGTATGATGTCATGATGTATTTGGACTATGTTACATGTCTTTTTTATGCTTCGGAATACTTTTGAGCTCATATTAGAGCTAGATTTGGGTTTGATTGTCACTTCTTTGCAGGTGGCATTTCATCTATGACCTGGTTTATGCCTAGGCTACCCAGTATGGGTTATGATGTCTTGGTGAATGCTTTATGCTTTGGCTGTGGATGGCAGTTATTTGAGCTCGTCTCGACATTCATTTGAGTATTCCCTTGAGTAGTTGGACATTGACTTGGCTTTTTCCATTACGACTTGACTTTTTCCGTTACGACCTTGGATGCCATATGGAATTTGATGCTCCGATTATGGATCTTGGCTATTACTTGGATGCACTTACTAGTATTGAGCAATGAACTACTCCCTTGTTTTGGCAGTTGCCTATTGAGCTGTGATTGCTCATTTTCATTTGATATGCGGGATACTTACTGATCAGTGGACTTGGATAGTGCTTGGGATTTACAGTTATGGTCGTCCTGCTTCTCTGTTGTATGGCATCTATGCTATTTGGGCTGCTATTGCCCGTGTATGTTAGGGAGCAGTTGATCTTTATGGCCACCCGTGTATGCACATAGTCTGCTGCTATGTATTTTACAGAGCCTCTTACTTGGATGCTTTTACATAGATATTTGGGATTTTATTGGAGCTTGATTCTTGCAGGTTTATTTGCCACCTGCCATTCTTGGTTGGACATGTATGTCAGTACATGGTATGAGACACTGCAAAGTTATGTATACTCCTATGTTTCGGGGATGCTTATGCATTTATGGATCTGAGGCATGCTTATGCTTTTATGGCTGCAAGCTACAGTGGTTGGATATGTCATGCTTTTCTCAGCTAGGCTTGTCTGTGTGGGAGCTTTTGCATATGCGGTTGATGTCTTCGTGTTCTCCCCTTCTGGTTTGGATGAGTTCCCTTTGCAGTATGCTATGATGACTTTTAGCTCTTCTAGTCATGTAGACAATCCTCTTGATGAGCATGTTCTCTCTGATGAGAGTTCCCCTGATTCTTTGAGCTTCTTGGATATATTGGACAGCCCTACTCATGCTATTACAGAGCAGTTGTCTTCTTCTATAGGTTTTACAGGTTTTGTTTGCTTTCATTGTGGAAAGACAGGGCATGTGAAGCGTAAATGCTTCAAGTGGATTAGAGAGTAGAAAAGATTGCGCCGCACTAGACATGAGAGCAGAGTCAGTGATACACTAGGTGAGACCACTATTGATAGTGGTATGGTGCATGTAGTTACCCATGATGATGCAGCTGAGCCTAGACTCCTGGCATCGTGTTACCCTGTAGATTACTTGCTCAGTGATATGGCCTATACCTGTGATTGGCTTTTAGACAGTATGGCATCTTGTCATGTTACTCTGCATAGAGCTTGGTTCTCTTCTTACAGGGAGGTTGACGGATGTATTTCTTTGGGCCTTGAGCAGGATTGTCATGTTATTGGTACAGGGGATATACACTTGGCTTTGCCAAATGGGTCTTCTCTTATGCTCCGTGATGTCTTGCATATACCTATGCTCAGGAAGAGCTTGATTTCTATCAATCAGTTGCATAATGCAGGATATATTATTTCTCTTCAGGATAGGTCATGGAAGATCTATCATGGTTGGTTGGTTTTGGCCAGAGGTTCTAGATTTGGTTCTCATTACCCAGTGCATGTCTCTCATGTGGGAGATTCTATGGTTGGAGTTATCCGGATACCACATGAATTTTTATGGCATTATCGCCTAGGCCATATGCACCACAGAGAGATGGAGATCTTGTCTCGTTCAGACTCATTGTTGCCTCCTATGTCACTTACAGATCTTGATGCTTGCCCTTCTTGTACTCTTGGTCCTTGTAGAGCCTCTTTGGCTTATGGAGATCATGTGAGGCATGCTCCTCTAGATCTTGTCCATGTTGCAGTATATGGACCTATGCCTTCCTAGTCACTTTGTGGAGCGTCGTATTTTGTGACCTTCATGGATCATGCTACCCACCGTGTTTGGGCTTATCCTTTGGTACGGATTGAGGATGCCGCAGCTATGCTTGATAGCTTTATGGATTCTGCTGGTTGCAGGCCTAAGTGCTTGCAGATGGATTATGAGAGCCATGCTATCTCTCCCAGCTTACGGATCTCTTGTTAGTAGTATGGCATTGATTTCTTATGCCCCTAGTATTATGGGATTGCTCATGGCATGTGCTTGACCTTACTTGCGAAGGTTGCTGCTATGCTTACCACAGCTGGATTGTCTTATGGCTTTTGAGCTGAGGCCCTTATGACGGCAGTCTACTTGGTTAACAAGATGCCATGCTTGACTTTGGACGGTATTACACCGCATGAGGCATAGAGTGGTATGAGACACTCCTATGATCACTTGAGGATATTTGGCTGCCAGGCCACTGTCAGTATGCCACATGAGCCTATGTCACGCAGATGTCTTCTCCTTTGGTTATGGAGATTGTGACTTTACAACTTACAGGTTTTGGGATTTGGAAGCCCATCAAGTTCTACGCAGCCGTCATGCTGTCTTTTATGAGATGCAGACACCTCTCAGGCCTCTTAATGCACGTTCAGTGCACTTTATGGCTGATTCTATAGCCGTATGTCAGTCTTCTGCTTTGCTGAGGCCGCATACTATCTTGAGACCCCGTTTGACTTGTGTCCGGGATGTTGTCCCTCTTTCGATGATTGACCTTGGAGAGTCTGTATGCTCTCCGCTGTCTTTTATGCATTGTGCTAATGCTATGCTCCATTCTGATGCTTTACAGCCGTGCACTTATGAGTTATGTTACTTGCTTCATGGAAAGCAATCATGGATTGCTCTATTGTCTAGAGCTATGGGATCGCTTATCTCCTGGATGTCATGGACTCAGGATGCTTGACTCTTCCTGTGAGGAGTTTCCTGCCACTTATTGCATAGCTCGCTTTCCGATTGGACATTGGGTGGGATGTCATGATTTTTCACCCTGTCTCTTTTCTTTTCTTTCATTTTTTCACTCCCCAGCCCATTGGCCTTTTAGTGGGAGGTTGTTGGGGTAAAAGGCCCTTGGGCCTATCCGTGTATAGTGACCGCCCATATTCTTTATTCATATATATATATATATGAAAGTGCAATAAGGCTGTCATAATATTATTGACATCACCTACATTGTGTGCGCTCTTCTCTCCCGCATCTCTTGCATCCCTTTCACTACTCCGCAACAAAACATATCGGCCAACCCTGTTAGGATCGACTTGAATGTGGGAGCTTTCGCTCAACCACCAAGACCCATGGACCGCTTATTGTTCAACCGTTCCAAGCCGAGCACTAATGGCTACCTCTCACATAGCCGACGCGCCAGCCATACCTATGGGTGTAGTGAGCTTACCTCCATGCCGATCGAGTTACCTCCTCTCTTGCGCACTCCGGTAGCTCCATGATCCAAGTGCAAGCTTCAAGCAAGCTCCATCCTCAAGCTCCATGCTCCAAGCTCCATTGCCGCGAGCAAGATAAGAGAAGAGAAGAGAAGAGAAGAAGAGAGGAGAAGATGGAGAGCTTCTCCTTCCCAGTCCCTCACCCTCACACACACACTCCCTCACACTCTCACACTCCCTCTCTCAAGCACAAGCTCAAGCAAGCAAGAACAAGAAGAAGAAGAAGAAGAAGAAGAAGAGGAGAGCCACTTTTGGCCACACACAAGAATGAGCTTCTCATTCACTTTTCAACTTTATATACAAAACCCTAAATCCCTTTTGGGCAGTCATTCCCTTATCCCCTTTTTTACATGGCCGACCGTGGCCTAGGCCCTTTTCCCCATTGTCCTTCTATCTTCCTAGCTTTCTTTTCTACTGCCTATCTACATTTACAAATTGCACGGGTGAGAGCCTTGTGCTCCTTGAATTAAACCATGATGTGCTTGCGCTCTTTTACGAAAGTATTGACTTGTGCTTTTCCTTGCACGCCTTTCTCCCTTATTTAGGACTTTTCTCCTTGTGTGCGTCTTTGTTTTCTGTTTCACTTTGCCTTGGCCTTTGTCTTTTGCTTTAGCTTTTTCGGATTTTCCACCTTCGTTCATTTGAGGGTTAACATTACCCCCCTCCTAGATAAGTGCTAGTCCCATGGCACTCACCATCATAGGTAGCAGGCTTTAGCATACACCGAAGACGTGCGTGGCAAGGACGTCTGTGGTTGCCATGGAGAAGTGTTGGTAGTGGTGGGGAGGAAGGTCGTTGGGGGTATGTTGGTGGTTTAGGTGGTTGGTGGTAGGGCTATTCTTTGTGGGGATTGCACTGATGGAGTACAAGTGGCGGTTTGTTGGGGATTCTGCACATGTCGATTCTTGACGGGCTTGCAAGATGATAAAGGATAGGAATTCAGAGTTGAGTGTCGATGAAGAGCGAACGACACCTTCGTTGGAGTCTTCAATACCTTCAATTGAAAACCTCTCATAGGTGGTCTCTCCCTAGGGGTACTGCTAGTCTTCTCTATCGTGCACAAGACATAGTTTAATTAGTTTGGGAGACAGGTCGAACTCTAAGCAAGCTGAGAGTATTTTCCTACACTTGAGGACCCAAACTGTGTATATATTTTGGTGCAGATATTATGTGAGTGCTCGTGCATACTTAGATATTACATAGTTAGAAGACCGTGGGCTGGTTTCTCATAACAATGTAGGGATGAAGCAAAGTTGTCCATGTTGAGAAGAAGTACACGTGAAGGTGTATGTGACATCCTTTGCATTGTGACTGCACAACGTAACATAATTTAACATAGGGACGCTGCACTATCGGTAAGCTGGTAGCTATTGGACCTACGTGATGAGGACAGTGTACTTTTCATGGCCATTTGTGTGGTGCTTACCACAATTGATTGCAATGGTATTAAGGCAGAGTGCAAGAAGGAATCGTGTGAATGGGTCAAGGTGACAGGTCTAACCATAGACGAGACAAGCTCCCTAAGTATGTCCTGGCTAGTGCCTTGAACAATTGTGGGTGATGCTAAGGGGCTAGGGGACTAGGGACGGAGCCAACCGACCGAGGTCACTGGACGCACCTAATTTGAGGACCCCTAGGTGCCGTGCTGTGATCGTGGGTGCTTCCTGTCTTTTCGTTGTTTCTTTTTCTTTTTTCCTTTTCTGTTCGCTTTCTTGTTTCTTTTTCTTATGCTCTTTTTTTTTTCTTTCTTTCTTTCTTTCTCTTCTCTTTTCTCCTTTTTTTTTTTGACTTTCTTGAGTACAACCATTGCAACATGTTGAGGCTATCAGCCTTTCAATGGGTTGGGAAATGTCAAGCTTCGAAGGCTCAGGAAATGGATATTACAGTGATGATTGTGCCCTAGCCTCGTTGTTAGAGAAGCAGTTGTTGAGATGCAGAGATACACTTGAGATATTGCAAACCTCTTTGTGACACGCGATGTCGGTACAATTGAGGTAACATTGTCATGAGCCAACTATAGAGCTTGACCCAGAAAGAGAGCATAGTCCATGACTATGCTTTGGGTCATGCGATGTGGGCATTCGCAAGGGTGATTTTTTGCGTTCGGCAGCGTGTCTTTGTCGCAGTTCTTTGTGAGGTTGGTGGTCTTGCAGTGACTTGGGCGTTGAACACGTTCGCATGAAGACCTGTGTCATCTTACATCCACTTGTCACTTCATGAGAGTATATGCAAGTCGCATGCGTCAAGTACAACGAACAAATGCAATCATGTCAAGATATTACTTTTTCAAAATCCTATGATACTGATTGCGATGCCTATTCTGGTGCTTGTTAAAGACATGTCATATATTAGCGATAGGTAAGGGAAGTGTGTACAAGTGGGGAGCCTGTCCCTTTAACCATTTAAAAACAAAAAGTTATGGCAGGATGGCCTTTGTTAAGTTGCTTATATATCATAAGGGCTACTCTATCTGCACAAGGCGGGGTGAGTCCGGGTGGTCAGGCGACTAAGGCTCTGCTGGTGAGGGGCTCCTGTGAGGTTGGGCAGGGAAGATGTCGGCCGAGACCTGAATGGTGTAGTCTCTGGCTGCAACCGTTTCCAAGATGCTTTTGAACAATGCATCGAATTCTTCCTTGTCTCGAGCTGCCCTTTCTGCCTTTGAGCACCTGGTGCCCGAGCATCTTTTGGAGGCTTGCACAACCGGTGTTTCCATACCTTGTGTGCTTCTTTGAGCTTCTACTCCTCTGACCTGGGGATTCTTCGGCCTACGTCCGGGGTGGTGTCGCTTGGGACCTCGTTTCTTTGCATACCTTTTGAGGGTAGGCACGTAGCGCACTGGTGGAGGAGCTTGTGATGCATGTTCCCTTCGACGGCAGAGAGCGTCTTTGCAAGCCAGCTGCCCTGGGTGCTCCATGTCTTCCACGTAGGGAGACCTGCAAAATGCGAACTAAGGATTAGGCCTTGATATAAAATAAAACCATTCGCATGGAAGGGATTATAGTGTGGGTTATCAAGTGCACATGACGAGGAGGGGAGAGGTGAGGCATGCAGAGTTTGTAGTAGAGGAATGGCCCCTATGATGATGTTCATTTGGCCTCCAACCATTAGCAGATCTTGGCTTATGCTAAGTTGCGTGGACTAGTTATCATGGAATGGGGCTCATCCTCGGAAGGATAGACCATAAAGGGGAAAGGTGTATGGGCAGGGACGGTACCCTGTCCACACCCTCAGAGATGTTGGTCAGAGCTTCCTATGGTGGTGATGAGGGTTGCATGCCCTCCACGTGGAGGCGGTAATGGTCACACAACTTCTAAATGTGCGGTGAGAGGAGGACCTGAGGATCTTAGCTTGTTGAACCCAACTCTTCTCCCTGCGCTTGACTATCATTACTTGTGTGTGTTGACATTGTCTATACAGGGTCACAAAAGTCATTGTTTATTTATATACATATCTATGAATCCCTGTCACTTTACGAGGATAAAAGCCAATTTTAGAACTCTGGATTGTACTAGGGTGTGGCACACGCATCTAGTACTCGTGGGGCAGCTTACTCAATACCGATAGATATTTTGTAACATTGAGTAGCATGGAACCTTGTTCGAGTCTACTGGCCACATGTAACTCCTCTTGAGTGAGAACCTTATCAAACATAGAGTTCTCTTGGCTAGGTTCAGCTGAGTCCGTACCCCGAATGGCAGTCAACACTCGAAAGGAAGTTGGTGCCACATAGGTTGGGTCTCTTTGAGACCGCCATTTGGCCAATCGCTCCTCTGAGGCTGTCATGATCTGGGCTCCTAGTTCAGCCATTGCAACGCGGTTTTCACACCAATGTTGTTTAAATTGACTTCAACCCTCTGATAGTCGCTTTAGTTGCTCTATCTCTAAGAGATTTGGTTGGTAGAGCACATCATTGAATGTGACAGTTAAGCATAGTTCATCGGCTTCCTCATTAGAGATGAGTCGCAAGCGTTCATACAGGAGCCTGTTATAGTGCTTGTCAAGATGTTCTTGCTCTTCCCAAGGTAAGGGAAATGGCAAGTATTCTTCAAGCTGCTCTTTAGGGAATGCGCCCATGTCTGCTAGGATATAGACACGTGTGAACACTTTGAGCTTAGCATCCAACTCGGTTAAGCATTCTGTGAGACTTCGATGTTCAACGAGGGCTTGCTCGGTTGCTATCTCATGCAAGGTTCTAGGAGTTTGCCTGGGCTTTAGCGTAGCTGGGGGCTCAGGCCTATACGAGCAAGTTTGGCCAATGCTAGGATTTCTCATGCTCTTGGGGTTTCCATGTTTCTCCTGAGGCTTTGTTATTGCGTTATGATTCTCCTTGGATGTGACTGGTATGCATATGTCACCCTGTTGTGACAGCATTGGATCCACTCTTGATTGGTCAATGCGAGTTCTATTGTCAATGGATTGAGTGTTGGAAGCAACCATTGATGGTAACGGCTGCTTTGATTTTTCAGAGCACATGGATGTGTCTGAGGTTTCACCGCTACTAGGAGAGGCATCAATGGGGTTATTGTTGCATGGACTTGATGCTTTATTCCTAAGCTCTCCAGTGCTCTTGGTGTCAATGTTCTTGGGGTCCACAACCACCTGTAACTGCTCTTGTTTTCACTATTTTCTCCTCTTTTTCTTGGTCAGTGAAGGTGCATCTCTCAACAACTGAGGACCCTAGACTAGGTCAACCGTTGATGTGCTTGGTTGGGCCTCAGCATTCTCTTTCTCTAGTGTGTCCTTATGGGACATAGCCGTGGCTTGCTGAATAGCGTCGCTAGGTTATAAGGGTACAACTGCCTCTCTTTTTGGAGAGTATGGTTCTTTAGCTAATTCCCTTGTGTTTAACTCCTTCAGCCTAGGCTTTAGGCACTTTGGATGCTAGAGTTGTCAAGGAAGTTGGTTGCGACACCTCCTCCACAAGTAAACTGCTAAGGACACATTCTGTAAGGAGCATTGTCACGGCCAAGGGCTATGACTGCTGTGATCCCTGATTGGAAGTAGTAGTGGCTAGTCCAGTGGCCTGGCTACTCTTGGTGGATTGCGGTGTCAGGTCCCTGGGGCGATCGGAAGTGGTCGTGTCTTTTGTTGCCCTTTGAGCATTCATCTGCGTAGATCGAGCATGAGTTGATCTAGTCACATTAGGTTGCACAGGCATATCGTTGGGCCGAGAGCTACGGCTAGTGTCATGTCCCACCTCTTGGACATTTGGAAGCTTTGATGGAGATAGAGATTGGGAGTGAGCAGCCACCATTGATGACTGATGTTGTGCTTCATGTGTTCGTTTGGAAAAAGAGGATGTAGAAGATCTAGGACTCTTAGGTGGGCTTGGCACTGGCTGAATGATTTGCTTGAGGCTATTAGACGATTGCGTCATCTTCTTTGTTGAGCGATCAGCCTTGCCATGAGCAATGATGTGCCTATGATGCCTGTTATCCTCTTGGGAAATCAAAGGCTCTTTGGGCACTAATGGCTTTTGTGCACACTCAATGGCTACATATGGCATCTGCTTATTAAGCATGCTAGGCTGAGGCTCTTTCTTTCGAACACTCATGTCTGGTTTCTTGCCTCGAGACCTAAAGTTTCTCTTAGATTTCCTCCTGTGCTTCATTACTTTTGATGCAATCTGGCCTTCAGCTGATAGAGGTGGTTTAGTAGGGGATTTTGGTACCCAAATCCATCAGTTACCTGCGTAATACCCTTGAGCATGTAGCAATGCTTTGGATATCCATTTTGGCATTGTATTGACCCTCCATCAGTGCCTGCGTCTATAAGGCTTGGGCTTCTTTTGGGGTCTTCTATGATATTTGTAAGTCCAAAGCCCGACCTTGGCCCTGTCTCTTGACCTTCTTGTTTCAGGCATGGTGTCACTCACTGGTTCTCATTGTTCGACCTGTGCTTGTATCAACTCTTCCAACAAGTCCTTGCTCTCGTTAGCAGGCTTGACTGTTATGTCAACACCCTCCTTGCCTTTTCCTCGAGGTTTGATGAGGTCACCCTTGCTAAAGGTTGTGACTATCCTCACACCTGGTAGTGTCAAGTGTATCCTTTGTGCTACATAGTCGGCCTCACACTTGGTCGCGCTTTTAAAGGGTCTTCCTAGGAGGGTTTCCTTCCCATAATTAGCACTACTTGGAGGAACATAAAATAGGATAGGCAAGCTTTCAGTTTCGATTGTCGCAAGGATTTTGCACTTCCCTATTAGTGCTTGTGGGTGTCCCCCGTAAGGGCTAAGAGTTGAATTAGTCGATATGAGCTCTAGTTGACCTAGTAGGGTCCATGATTCATAGGTCAAGATATTAAAATATGCTCCTTCATCAATCAAAGCATCGATAGTATGCTCTCTTTTCGCGGTGAGTTTGACCCTAAGATAAGCAGGTGGTACTATGTCTTCGTCTTCCGAGTCTTGGCTTGTAAATTTAAGCCTTCTAACAAATGCCCTTGAGTCCCCAACTGCACAACCAGATGTAAATTCTCCACTGATGTCTTGGATTATCAGTGCAGTGCTATTCAAGGAACATCTATCGTCAGGACTGTCATATCTAGTCATTCTTGCTGTTGTAGCTTGATGTTGCATTTTGCTTTGACTAGACACGGTCTGAACACAATGTCTTTGTGTTCTCGTGGTGTGGCCTTTTTGCCCTTGATGGCTAGATTGGCCTGTTGAGGTTCTAGGGTCTCATTTTGTCTTTGTTTGGGTGTGGGCTTCTGTTTGCTGCTTTGTAAGTGAAGATCTATGCTTGTGTAGAGCCATTACTACACTAGGGCCTAATCCGGAGGACCTGTCATGACGCGCATTTTCTGTCCAACCTACTTGGAGGAGGTGCGGAGAGAGCCCCCTCTGCGAGGGTTCGGGGGGGCAGTCCCCCCCAGCCCACAGGGCCATTACGGTAAACATCATGAGAAATTTGAAGGATCGTTTATAGCCAAATTTTGAACTACTTGCTCTAAGTTTCAGCCCAATGGATCTATGATGTGCCTTTAGCTCTACATAGCCTTTGGGGTCAATTTCGGGATTTAGATGCGTCAAAATTTGTGTTCTGGATACCTATCCAAATTTGGCAGTTTTTTGTCCAATTCCTAGATGTCCGTTTTTCAGGAGTCCGATTACCAGAATCGAACGTCCAATTTTGGGTTGGTCCGATAGGCCCAGTGGTCCGATTTTGGTCACGTCTAATTTTTGGAATCAGACATCCAATTTCTCGGATCGGAAGTCCGATTTTGACAGGCGTCCGATTCTGAGCTTATCTGATTCCTTGCGTCTGATTTCGTGTGTCTGACTCTGAAGTCCGATTTTTCAGTGTGTTCGATTTTCAAGGTCTGAGTGTCCGATTTTGAGACTGGGTCCGATTATAGCAGTCGAACGGGGGTGGTCCGATCTTCGAAGTGGTCCGATTTTCAGAGTGGTCCGATTCTGGGAGTCCGATCGGAAAAGTGGTTCGATTTTCGGAGTTGGACGGTCCAACTCCAAGAATCGAGCAGTTCTATTCTGGGACTCGAACGGCCTGGTCTGACGGTGCGAACGACAGCCTGCGGGTTGCGTGCGATGCCTCAAGGTCAACTCCTACTCTACGGAATCTTGTCGTGCCTTCCAAATAGGTGCAAAGCAATACAAGGAAATGCCAGAGTTACCTGGAATCACTGTGGCGCTCGAATCAAACGGCACTCCAAGGATCTGTGCACCTATTTTCCTGTTTCAGCCTGTTATACAGCAACAGAAAACCCTACTGTTTTCCTTCTTTTTTCCTATCCTAATCTTAACCTAATGCAACAAAAATCAAAACCAGAGATGGAGATGGATGGTCCTACTCTAATATTCAACAACAAATCAAAAACCTACTTGCTAAGGAGATCGAATACCTCTTCAAACTCTCTCGCTTCCTACCTATCTAACTCAAGCACCGGTTCGGGAAAAACCCTACTTCAATGCTCGATTCGAAGCGCGCAAGTACTCAAGGCTTGAATCCATTGGTCCCGACAATGGAACCAAAATGTGGGAGCTTTCACTCAACCGCCAAGGCCCACAGACTGCTTATTGTTCAAGCGTTTCAAGCCGAGCACTAATGGCTACCTCTTACATAGCCGACGCGCCATCCATATCTACGAGTGTAGTGAGCTTACCGAGTTACCTCCTCTCTCGCGCACTCCGGTAGCTCCACGATCCAAGTGCAAGCTTTAAGCAAGCTCCATCCTCAAGCTCCATTGCCGCGAGCAAGAGAAGAGAAGAGAAGAGAAGAGAAGAGAAGAAGAGAGGAGAAGATGGAGAGCTTCTCCTTCCCGACCCCTCACCCTCACACACTCACTCCCTCACACTCTCACACTCCCTCTCTCAAGCACAAGCTCAAGCAAGCAAGAACAAAAAGAAGAAGAAGAAGAGGAGAGGCCTAGGCCCTTTTCCCCATTGTCCTTCTATCTTCCTAGCTTCCTTTCCACCGCCTGTCTACATTTACAAATTGCACGGGTGAGAGCCCGGTGCTCCTTGAATTAAACCATGATGCGCTTGCGCTCTTTTACGAAAGTATTGACTTGCGCTTTTCCTTGCGCGCCTTTCTCCCTTATTTAGGACTTTTCTCCTTGTGCGCCTTTGTCTTCCGTTTCACTTTCTGAGCCTTCGAAGCTTGACATTTCCCAACCCATTGAAAGGCTGATAGCCTCAATATGTTGCAATGGTTATACTCAGGCAAGTAAAAAAAAAAAAAGGGAGAAAAGAGAAGAGAAATAAATAAATAAATAAATAAATAAATAAATAAATAAATAAATAAAAGAGCATAAGAAAAAGAAACAAGAAAGCAAACAGAAAAGAAAAAAAGAAAAAGAAACAACGAAAAGACACGAAGCACCCACGAACACAACACAGCACCTAGGGGTCCTCAAATTAGGTGCGTCCAGTGACCTTGGTTGGCTGGCTCCGCCCCTAGTCCCCTAGCCCCTTAGCATCACCCACAATTGTTCAGGGCACATCAAGGGCAGGACATACCTAGGGAGCTTGTCTCGTCTATGGTTAGACCTGTCACCTTGACCCATTCACATGATTCCTTCTTGCACTCTGCCTTAATACCATTGCAATCAATTGTGATAAGCACCGCATGAATGGCCATGAAAAGTACACTGTCCTCATCACACAGGTTCAATAGCTACCAGCTACCGATAGTACAGTGTCCCTATGTTCAATCATGTTACGTCGTGCAGTCACAATGCAAAGGATGTTGCATACACCTTCACGTGTACTTCTTCTCAACATGGACAACTTTGCTTCATCCCCACATTGTTATGAGAAACCAGCCCGTGGTCTTCTAACTACGTAATATCTAAGTATGCACAAGCACTCACATAATATCTGCACCAAAATATATACACAATTTGGGTCCTCAAGTGCAGGACAATACTCTTAGCTTGCTTAGAGTTCGACCTATCTCCCAAACTAATTAATCTATGTCTTGTGCACAATAGAGAAAACTAGCACTACCCCTAGGGAGAGACAACCTATGAGAGGTTTTCAATTGCAGGTATTGAAGACTCCAACGAAGGTGTCGTTTGCTCTTCATCAATACTCAACTCTGAATTCCTATCCTTTATCATCTTGCAAGCCCGCCAAGAATCGTCATGTGCAGAATCCCCAACAAACCGCCACTTGTACTCCATCAGTGCAATCCCCACAAAGAATAGCCCTACCACTAGCCACCTAAACCACCAACGTTCCCCCAACGACCTTCCTCCCCACCACTACCAACACTCCTCCATGGCAACCACAGATGTACTTGCCACCCACGTCTTCGGTGCATGCTAAAGCCTGCTACCTATGACGGTGAGTGCCATGGGACTGGCACTTGTCTAGGAGGGGGTAATGTTAACCCTCAAATGAACGAAGGTGGAAAATCCGGAAAAGCTAAAGCAAATGACAAAGGCCAAGGCAAAGTGAAACGGAAGACAAAGATGCACAAGGAGAAAAGTTCTAAATAAGGGAGAAAGGCGCGCAAGGAAAAGCGCAAGTCAATACTTTTGTAAAAGAGCGCAAGCGCATCATGATTTAATTCAAGGAGCGTCGGGCTCTCACCCCGTGCAATTTGTAAATGTAGACGGGCGGTGGAAAGGAAGCTAGGAAGATAGAAGGACAATGGGGAAAAGGGCCTAGGCCACGGCTGGCCATGTAAAAAAGGGGATAAGGGAATGACCGTCCAAAAGGGATTTAGGGTTTTGTATATAAAGTTGAAAAGTGAATGAGAAGCTCATTCTTGTGTGTGGTCAAAAGTGACTCTCCTCTTCTTCTTCTTCTTCTTGTTCTTGCTTGCTTGAGCTTGTGCTTGAGAGAGGGAGTGTGAGAGTGTGAGGGAGTGAGTGTGTGAGGGTGAGGGACCGGGAAGGAGAAGCTCTCCATCTTCTCCTCTCTTCTTCTCTTCTCTTCTCTTCTCTTGTCTTGCTCGCGGCAATGGAGCTTGGAGCGTGGAGCTTGAGGATGGAGCTTGCTTGAAGCTTGCACTTGGATCGTGGAGCTACCGGAGTGCGCGAGAGAGGAGGTAACTTGATCGGCATGGAGGTAAGCTCACTACACCCGTAGGTATGGATGGCGCGTCGGCTATGTGAGAGGTAGCCATTAGTGCTCAGCTTGGAACGCTTGAACAATAAGCGGTCCGTGGGTCTTGGTGGTTGAGCGAAAGCTCCCACATTGAATCTTTCTGGGTTTCTAATGGTCAAGTCATTCTACGGCCTTCTAGCATCGGTCTTCAGACGCGATCTACTTTGCGCGCATAGCATCGAGGTAGACTCATATCGCAATTGGTTCAAAGAGAATGGGAAATGAGAGGGATGCATCGCTCGGACCTCTTTGAATGTTGAGAAGCCTCCTAGTTTTTTGGGACCACCTTGCCATAGGACGGACCCATCGGGGGTTCTGTCCACCCACTTCCCTTGATAGCTTTAGTTTCCTCCTTACCTAAGGGCACATTAGTGGTAACACATACAAGCAACTTCCTTAATTAACCCATTAGTCACATGTTTCTTTACATAATTTTATGCACTGATACGAAAATAGATCATACAAATTCCTTGAAAGTAAACTTTATATTAAAGTTTCAACTGAGATACAAATCCCATCCATAGGACAATTCTCACAATCCGTAAGGATACATCTTATTTTCCTCCAAGTTTTTGCCCTTGCACTAGTAACATGACCTTGAGATTCCTTCCTGAGTCACGTAGACCATTTGTGTATGACTGAGAGGTAGGGATTTATAGCCAGATCCCCCTTGGCACCTGAGCATCCTCCTACGAATATACATTTCTATGGAGAGACCTCTCACAATGGGTTTGGTCCACATTTCCGACGTGGATATCAAAAATCCCCTTAGGTAGGGTTGTGGCTAGTTGGGGGTGCTCAACACGCCTTTCCCAACCATTCCTAAGTACAAACACAAGCAGAAATGCATAATATGTAATAGACAATTCTTTTTTTTCTTTGTCGAAGGAAATTCCGATTTGATGCGATAGCATCTAGTCTCGACTTTATCCCCGTTATCCTTCGAGATTTTCAGAGATAACCTAATTTAATTTCCTCATCCTTTTGAATGAAGGAGTATCCTTGAAATGTTGATTGCAATTTGGGACATTGGATTCCCTACAACGAAACCCTATGTATTCATTTGAACTAGGGTTTGTCGCATAATTCATAAAGTTATTTAAGGCCTTTGAATTCCTTTCAGCTTCAAGCAAGATGGGCCGTGAGAAGAATCCTTCAAACTTCTAACACTTTAGGGTTTGAAATTATTTCAACTTCCTAGGAACCCTACGTATTCTATCACAAGTTCACTCTTATTTTGTGAGATGTAATATGATTTTCTATTATTTCAACCAAGCAAATGGATGCAGATGCATAAAATATATTTGGCTTAATTGCAATTTAATGCATATTCTTGAAACTTTTCATATATATATATTAGCATGAAATTTTCATAAAATTTATGTGCAATTTAACGGCTTCTAAGTGCAATTTTAATCGATCACCTAAGATGAATGCGATGAACAAAATTTTCCTAATATACTCATTATCTCGAAGCATGCTCAATTAATTTTTGATAATTAATATAAAGGTTCCCTTCTCCCAATTTCTTTTCCCTAATATAATGGGGTACACCTGATTCATAAGAGATGCGTTTCCTGTAGTTGCGGTCCCTTGGTTCATGGTCCCATTGGTTGTGTTGGGAGTTTCAGCATTTGGAGATATATTTTGATTGGGGGCCATCGTCCGTAAGTGGATTTGAGAGATAAAGAAGGAGGAATGAATTTGAGATGGGAGAGCGTAAGAGAAGATGGCTTAGTCGAAGACCGAGATAGGGGGAATTGAGCTAACTCTGTCCCTTGCAGCCTCTCGAGGTAACCTCTCTCTCTCTCTCTCTCTCTCTCTCTCTCTCTCTCTCTCTCTCTCTCTCTCTCTCTCTCTCTCTCTCTCTCTCTCTCTCTCTCTCTCTCTCTCTCTCTCTCTCTCTTTCTCTCAATCTCTTGGAGAGATATCATTCTACCTCCCTCTCTCTACCTTTCTCTCGTAGCCTCTCGGGGTCTCCTTTTGCTTTCCTAACTGCTCAGAAGCCTCATATTTATAGCTAAACAAGAGAAGAAGGGTTGTGGTTGAGAAGAAGAGCTCTTTATGGAGGGAATCTTGGAAAAATTAGCAATTTGATGCTCAAATCACAATTTTGATAATTCCATTGGCTCCGAAATGGGTAAAACCCCAAGACACTTGATTAGAAATCTTCCAAATCACTCCTTCTTCTTCCCCCTATTCAAAGTGATGTTTACTGCTTATAAACAGCGATCGTGACGTGCGTGATTTTGCCAATCCTTCTTTTTTTGTATTAAATCTCCAAAATAAGCTGAAAAAAATCACTTAATTTTTTTTACATGATATCATGTTCTAGAAATCTCCATAGCTTTTTTAGGATATTTACAATAAGTAATATCTAAAATATGCTAGTTTTGTCCAAAAATCTAATATTTTTAGACCATCCATACTATACACATTAACACTAGTGATTAATATGGCTCCTCATAACTCTCGTTCATGGTGTAACTTTCATGAAGGGTGGCTACAGTCCTTGTCAATCCTAGAAAAATGTCAGATTACGACTCTCGATTTTTTTATATTTTAATTAAATAAAAATTATTAGTTATTAATGTTAGTTAGATTTTACTTTAGTTAGTAACCTTACTAGCTTATTAATTGACTAACTAACTTTCGAACTAACCAACTAAATTTTAATTGCATGGAAGTATTACATCCTCCTCCCCTTAGAGAAATCGAGATGTCCTCATCTCGAGAGAAACCGTGGGTATTGTTGATGAATAGCATTCTCATCTATCCATATAGCATCTTCTTCAGGGTAGTCTCTCCACTGGTGGATGAGATATTCCTTAGGAGTTCTACTTCTTAATTGTCTCTCCTTGGTACCTAGGATTTTATTTGGCTGGAGCTCAAGGACTCCTTGGCTAGGCATTACAATTTGTTGATCACTCAGTACATGGCTAGAACTAGGCACATATTTCTTTAGTAGACTAATATGAAATACATTGTGAACTTTTACATTTTCAGGGAGTTGAAGTTTGTAAGCATTAGGTCCTAAGCTTTTGGGGATCCTGTAAGGCATGCAATACCTTAGGCTAAGCTTTTTAAACTCTCCCAAGAATAAGGAACTCTTCTTGGGTCGTATACGAATGAAAACCATATCCCCCTCCTTAAAGAGCCGCTCTTTCCTGTTTAATTCTACATAAGCCTTCTATCTATCCTTGGCGGCTTTGATGTCTTGCCTAATGGCCTTAACCTGTTCATCCATTTCTTCTAGCATCTTCTTGGAAGTCTCTACCCTTAAAGTAGGGTCTGAGAAATTTAATGGAGAATGGTAATCATGCCCATACAATGCTTGGAAAGGTATCATTTGAATGCTTTGCTGGAAGGAAGCATTGTAGGCGAACTCCACCAAGGTAGATTTTGGATCCACTTCTTGGGTTCATGACAGCAATATGCTCTAAGCATGTCTTCAATCTCTTTATTCACCCTTTCTGTTTGGCCATCTGTTCGAGGATGATAGACCGTACTAAAACAAAGCTGAGTCCAAATAGCTTCAAATATCCCTCTCCAGAAATGAGATGTGAAAAGGGAGTCTCAATCTCTGATGATCCTTTTGGGTAGACCATGGAGTCTGAATATCTCCTTAATGAACAGTTTGGCTATATCTAAAGCCTTATAATTTGTCTTTGTTGGGATGAGATGTGCAACTTTGGTGAGCACATCTACTACAACCATAATTAAGTTGTACCCACTTGGAATTGGAGGTAACCCAACAAAAAAGTCCATGTTGATGAATTCCCACTTCATCTGAGGGATGTCGAGGGGTTGTAGCTTTCTAGGCATCTTGACATGCTCTGCCTTGATGCGTTGGCAAGACAAACATTCCATGACATATTTGAGTACATCTCCCTTAAGTCTTTCCTAATGATAGCTCTTCCTAACCATGTTGAGGGTCTTGGCATATCCTGGATGACCAAAGAAAGGGGAATCATGTGCTTCCCAGAGTATCCGTTGTTTAAATCTTTGGCTCGAAGGAATACATAGTCTTGTCCTGAAGTAGACTAGGCTTTATAGATAGAGTACTCTTGGTATTTAACTTTGAGTTTGGGACTTTGGTCCCTTTCTAGGATCTCCTTTATCATTTTCTGATATTGTGGGTTATGTTTAGAGTCCTCCCTAGCCAATTCAAGGATAGGGTTGCTTGGCATTGACACCATGGTGGCTGGTGATCTAGCTGTGATCTGGCCGTCAAAGGTTACTCCATAATGAGAGAGTTGAGGAATGCATTATGACTTAAGGCATCAGCGACGACCACATTTTCCTTGCCAAGCCTATATTTGATCTCAAAGTCATACTCTTGTAGCACCTTGATCCAACAACGTTGCCTCATGTTGAGGTCAGCCTGAGTGAAGATTCATTTGAGGCTCTTGTTGTCCATGACCAATGAGAATTTGTTGTCGAGAAAGTAGTGCCTCCAGAGTTTAAGGGCATGAATGATAGCCAACAGTTCCAAGTCATGAGTAGCATAATTTTTCTCATGGGTTTTTAACTTCCTTGAGGAATATGCCACGAGATGACCTTCTTGCGTTAGTACACAACCTAGCGCATGTGAGTTGGCATCTTAACAACTTTGAACTTCTTGCTCAAGTCTGGGAGCTTCATAATTGGCACTATCACTAAGCTATGTTTGAGTTGGTTGAAGCTCGCTTGTTCAATGGCTGTCCACACTATGGCGACCTACTTCTTTAGTAGATCTGTGAGGGGTGCCGCAACTAAGGCATAATATTTGATGAAGATTCTATACCATTCTGTTAGACTAAGAAAGCTAAGCACTTCCTTAATAGTGGTTGCTGGTGGGGGCCATTCTTGTACATCTCTAACCTTTGCAGGATCCGCAGAGATTCCCTCTTCTGATACAATGAAGCCTAGATACTCAATCTGTTGTTTGAGGAAGGCACACTTCTTTTTTTTGACATAAATCTTGTGCATCCTCATGATTTCAAGGACAATGCGAAGTTGAGGTTCATGGTCTTCTTGTTCCTTGGAGTAGACTAGGGTGTCATTAAAAAAAAAACAAGTACAAACTCATCAAGGTATGGTTTAAAGATATCCTGCATTAGCCTATTGAATGTAGCAAGAGCATTGGTTAATTTAAAGGACATTATTGTGAACTCAAAATGACTATATATGGTGTTGAAAGCTGTCTTTGGAAAATCCTCATCCTTGATGTGGATTTCAACCTTAAGTCAATTTTTGAGAAGATTTTTTGCCTGTTGTAGGCAATCGAGTAACTCATCTATCCTTGGGATAGGATATTTATTCTTGATGGTAACTTGATTCAACCCTCTGTAGTTGAGCATTCCATCCTTCTTCTTTTCAAACAACACAGGAGCTCCCCATGGCAAACTACTAGGCCGAATGAACCCAAGATCTAAAAGTTATTTGAGCTACTCCTTTAATTTCATAGCTTCGGAATAGACATTTTGTAAGGTATTTTTGCAATTAGAGTGGCGCCTGGTATGAGTTTGATCTCATGATCAATCTCCCTTGGGGGCGGTAGCTCCTTTTGGGGAATACATCTGTGTACTCCTTCAGCCATGAAGGTTCTTCTTCAGACTCCTTGCTTTGCTCTAGCTTATTCAGCTTGATCAAGTAGATGGGTAAACATTACTGCATTCCCTTAACTATATGTGATGCCTTTGCTAATTGGATTTTGGGTTTACCAGCCTCCCCTTGAGTTGTGACTAGTTTCCCTTTAGAACTTCAGAAGGAAATTTGGCCCCTTCCACAGTTAATGTGGGCATCATTGGGTATTAACCAATCCATGCCAAGTAAGCATTCATGAGGCCCTAAGTTCATTACTCTGAATTTTACAATTGTTGGCTTTCCATCGATTAGGAATCTCAGTTTGGCAGTTTGTCTAGGTACAAGGGATTTCACGCCCATTTCCTAATTCTAGAAGTAAAGTGGGTGCAACTATTGTGGTTATTTCTAGATTTCTTAGACAAGTAGGAGAAATAAAAGAATGCGCACTTCCACAACCAATCAATGTTTTGAAACTTTTACCTTGGTAGTGTGAAGGGGTTTGAATCACCGAGAATTGGTGATTTGGTCCCTTTTTATGGAGAGCGGCATGGACTGTTGCCTTTTCAATCCATGCTTTCATAGTTCAGTTCTTCCTCTTCATTTACTTATGATGGTGATATTGGAAGTCCTTGCCCTCCCCATTGCTGCTTGACCCCGATCACGTGCAACTTTGGTTTTTTTTGCCCACGGAATCCTCCTTGGCGATGGTCCTCCCCAAGTTTGGGACACTCTCTTTTGAAATGCTTGGGTTCCTTGTAGTAGAATCATCACAGGTTTGGTCATTTCTCTGTGTAAGAACAAAGTTACTGGACTGCATTCGCCTTTGGTTTCTTCCACTGTCCTTGACCTTGTCCTTGTACTCTTTTAAATTGGGCTTTTGTCGTTTCCTAGTTCTGGTCTTTGTAAGAACAAGATTTATTATTCTTGGATTTGGGCTAAACTTCTTGGGCAATGGGACCTGCTCTTATCAATGCATCTTGTAAATCTGTAGGATGCATAGATTCCAATTGGGTATTCATTGGTGGATCTAATCCATCACAAAATTTGGAAACCTATTGGGATATGCTCATAGTCGGAGCATACTTTAGCAATGAGAAAAATTTTGAGGAGTATGCCTCCAGAGATAGACCAAACTGCTTTATCTTAAAGAACTCGTTCATCTTCTGAGTTGTTGAGTGTTGAAATGACCTGTTTTTTGGTTGATTTTTGTTGTTTTTGAGAGCTGAATGGTTGATTTTATGAGATGATTGATTAGTTTGGAAGTGGTTTGAGAGTGTTTTGGTTGATATTGATTGTGTTTTGGAAGCTCATGATGTTTATTAGTGGAGATGTGAGGTTCTGTGATGTTCTGATAGGTTCTGATTGGTTCTGTATAGCTTCTGTTTTGTTCTGTTTTGTTTTGATTGTCTTCTGTAAGGAGGGATAGATTGATGATTGATGAAGATTGAGATATTGTGAAAGCTTATTGAATAGTTTTTGAGAGTTTGGAATGGTTTGAGTATGAGTTATGAGGTTTTGATGACCTTCTGTAACCTTCTGTAGGTCTTCTGTAGAGCTTCTGTCTCTGTACTGTCTCTGTATTGTAGTTGTTCTGGTACTGTTCTGTAGACTGTTCTGTATGCTTCTGTATGTGTTCTGTAGAATATATGTGTAGCTTGGGAAAGTTTTCTAGCCTTGGAAAGATGTGAATACAAGTGCAAAAGAGCTAAAAGAAGTGAAAGAAGTAGCTGCTGAAGACTCAAGTGAAGAGTGGAGTGACGTGACAGTGGTGAGCTATGAAAGGACACTGTAGTGGCTCTGGTGACTCTTCATATCAGACATACCTCTTGGGAGGGGTATCCACGACCTAAGAGGGATTATTGAGAGTGATTATGAGAGATTGTAGTGAGGATATGATGTATTATTGATGGAGAGAGAGAGAGAGAGAGTCAAAGATAGCCAAATCTACTAAAACAGAGTGATTGTATATGAGAGAATGAGAGAGAAGACTATGAAGATATTGAAGATGAATATTATATGATGTATTTCCATTCAAAGATGGTGTATTTCTTTGCTTTCTTTGTTATATTGATGGATTTTGTGAAGATATTGAAGAATATGGTTGATTCTATCAAATCTGTGGGAGATCTACATGATGCTGTTTGAAGATTTGTTGTGCCTGGTGTTCTTTTCTTCATTGTGATAATATAAAACCTAATAAACAAGCTTGTTGGTGTTACAAGATAGATTTTCTTGCAAGAGAATTCATTTTTCCTTGGTGTTCCTCTTGGGGCTCCATGTTTTTGGTGCGCAGCCAGGGAAACTTGCCAACAACAAGCACCAGAAGAGGCTGAAAATGAAGGAAATGGCATTGCCAAGAAGAGAAGAATTCAATGGATGTTTGTAAAGTTCCTTCTTCCAGTAAAGAGTTGGAATTTCTCATAATCAAAGCCACTTTCCATAAGAAGTTCATCCCACAATGGCGGAAACACATCACCATCATGATGCATGCTCTATGTGGTGGACAGTTTCCTCTTCCTGTTGAAGCAACATAAACTTGCATCTTGGTGGCAAACTGTTTGGGAACAAACTGAAGAGCAGAAACAGAGAGAATGACCATCCATGGAAGATTTGGCATTCATTGAGAAGTTTCTAGACATCATCAAGTGGGAAATAGTCAAGAATCTTCAGGAGTCTTGGTATGTAGAGGTTCACGAAGACAAGAAGGAAAAGAGTTGGAATTTGTTCGTGGATGCTCAACAGCAAGATACATGGGACACTTGGTGTACTGATAATCTTCTGTTTGTTCAATTGGCAACCCACTGGAAGTTGGTAGACAGAGTGTTTTTCACAACATACACTGTTGAAACCATCAAAAGCTGGCATTACTATGATGATGGAACCACCACAATGCTCAGACGTATGCATTTTGACACCTTCAAAACCGAATACCTTCCTCTGTGCAGTGGCATGAAAGCAGAATTCAGAGACATTGAAAAGGAAGAAGTAGAAGAAATGTTGGCAAGACAGTCCTCCAGAGACTGAAGCCTTCTGTTATCCCTCTGTGGAGCACTAACAACAGAGTGGAGCCAACCCCCTGATGAATGACGCAATAAAGAGGCAAGCGTTAGAACGAGTCCAGAGGTACGTGAGAAGAGAGAAGGCAAAAATCAAAGCTGAGAACGAGCTCGCAGCAAAAGCCGCCTTTGACGCCCTTGCGGAACTCTTTACAGAAGTCCCAATGGCACATCAAGCCCTTCCTTCTCCTGCTGGAGGTCCACTTCCAAGCCAGATCCATCCTGGAAATATTGATGATAGGCCAGCGAATGTAGTCTCGTTGCCAGTTTTTAAGGGAGAGTACAAATGAAGACCCCGATCTTCATGTAGCAGAGTTTATGGTAGCATGTGTGGCTAACAATGCCAGAACCCCTGAGCATTGGTTAGCAATATTCCCCGCCACTTTCAAGGGCGCGGTGTTTCAGTGGTATGAGAGACAAGCAGCAGGAACTTTTGGCACATGGGACGACCTGAAGTTGGCATTCCTCACTAAATTCAGGCGTGAAGGTTTTGAAGAGCAGATGTGAGAGGAATTTATGAACCTAAGTCAGTCCTCTGGAGAAAGAGTAGAAGCTTATGTCTCACGAATGGAATCCATCCTGAAGAGATGGACTAACCATAATCTAGATGATGGCATTCAGAAGGGGGTGTTTCTCAGAGGATTACAACCGGAAGTCCGTAAGTTTGTGGAGCTGCAAAGACCAACCACACTGCAAGCTGCAACAGAAGGTGTAAGACTGTACGATGAAGTGGAAGCTAGATTGGCGATGAATCCAGGAAGAGGAGTCCTACCTCCTCTGATGCCAGGAATGATGTATCCACCAAATGCAGTCCCAGGGACAATTTCCTACCCCTACCAACAGATGCCCCTAGTATCACAGTACAATGCACCAAATCCACAGTGGCCACAATCAATGCCTTAAATGATGGTTCAACCACAAGAACAATGGTCCCAACCAATTTCCCCAATGCCAAATCAGCAGCAACAGTGGAACCCTACCAACTGGAGTCAATAGTCAACAGTTCAAACAGGAGCTCTGAATCAGAATCAGAACAGAGATCCCTCTGCACCAACCCAACCTATTTATACAGTGATTACAGAGACTCCTCAAAACCCTACTGCCAGTACCTCAGGAGATGAAAGCTTGAAGGATTATTTATCCAACTCAGTTGCAAATATAAAAAAAGAGTCGATGGATGTGATTATAGAGCAGCTACAGACGCTGAAAGTGAATACCGCTAGCATATCCAACATTGCAGGAGCAGGAAGAGATGTGATGCGATCAAATACTTAGTGTGGTAAGTGTCATCAAGAAGGCCATTTAGCCACTAAATGTACACGAAAACCAACCATCCCTGGAGCCTTCTGTTCCTACTATTTGCGGAAGAACCATACAGAGGATATTTGCTCTCTGAAAGAGATGCATGATAGGAGAAGGAAGGAAGAAGATGCAAGATTCAACTTGTTGGAATCCAAAATGACAACACAGGATATTGGACCCAAGCCTAGAGAGTTTGGTCCTAATTTCGGTCCAAGGAGGTTTCCCTCTCAAAGTTACAGAGGAAGACAGTCTGGCGGTGGTCAGAGATCAGAAATGGAGTGTTACAGATGCGGAGAAAAGGGATACATTTCACCAAATTGTCCAAATCCCAGAAGGTCAGTGGTGGATTACAAGCCCTTATGCAGTCGATGCAAAGGAGAAGGCCACACTGCAAAAGACTGTCCAAGCCCAGCCCCAGTGAAAAACAGTGCTACTGATAGTCCGGCCAAGGCCCAAGAGCCTACCTCCAATTTAGTGGAATTGGAAGTTGCTGCCATCACCCCTGCAAAGAAGAAGGAACCACCTATACAGAAAGAAAATAATCCTCCTGCCAGAACAGTGAAGTTCAATCTTCCACCAGAAGAACAGAACAGAATAGAGCCTGACAGTGCCGTACAGAGCACTATAATGCCACAGAGAGTTACAAAGACAGTTCCAGAGACAGGACCAGAGGTCCAGGAGATAGAAGAGGAGGAAGTGCCACAAGTGGCAGAAGAAGTCCCCATGATGCCCTTGTTGGAAGAAAGAAGGAAAATGAAAATGGGTGTTGTCCCATTCCCTAACCGTTTAGAGAAGCTAGTGGATCCTATTAAGGAATACGATCCTTTAAACCAAACCTCACATTCTGACAACTATTGATATTATCTCCCAGTTTCCGAAAAAGGTTCAAAAGTATACTGACAAGAAGACGTGGCTTAAGGATTGCTCCCTCAACAGCAACAAAGTCCAACAAAGCTCCAGAGCCTGTAAAAGAAGTGGACGTGACCAATGCCTTTCTAGATCCGGGTACCCCAGAGACTGGCGTGTGGATTGAAGGCTGCTTCATTGCAAATGCACTGATTGATGGAGGTTCATCAGTGAACATTATGACGGATGTGACAATGAAGGATCTAGGCCTACAAGGTGTGCAACCAACCCAATGGCTCATCAGACTGGCGGATCAGAGCAGAATCAAGCCTTTGGGCATTCTCCCATATGTGAAGACTACAGTGGCTGGAAGAGATTATTGGCTAACCTATCTGGTGGTGAAGCCAAACTCTTATGGTACATCCTACCCTATGTTATTGGGTAGACCATGGCTTTTTGAAGCCCGAGCAAGGACGGATTGGTTCAAAGGAACCTTGACCTTGGGTAGAGGACCCAACAAAGTGGTGCTGAAGCTATATGGTTCTCAAAAAGGACATGGATCCACCTCCTTGGAATTATCTTCTGACTCCCCTAATGAGGCTATAGATGGAACATCAGTAGACGAAGATGCTGTCAAATAGATCCTTCCCAAGAAAACAATGGCACATTCCTTAACAGTGGATATACTTCCTGCCTGAACCAGGAACGATTTCCGAAATCACTTCTGACAGTGAGATAGAAGCATGGATGTACTGCTCTCCCTGTTACATGGCCATAGCAGAGCCAGAGACAGAGGCAGAAGATGAAACAGAGAACCTGTTCTTCTCTTACAGAGCTCCTACAGAGCCAGAGACAGAGACAGAGACAGAGGCAGAGACAGAGGCAGAAGAGGAAGGAGATGATATGGAAGAAGAAGGTTATGAAAGCGAGATGGAAGAGTCTATCCCACCTGCAGAGGATACATTTGAAGAAGAAGTTCCAGAAGCATCAGAAGCAGACGAGCTCATGCTATGGGACAGAATGGCGATGGTACCATTTGGTCTGGTAAATGGATCTTCTCATATGCAAAATCTTTATAAAAAATGGATCAAGAAGACCAAGCCGTCTTTCAGTAGTGGCTCTTGCCGTCCTCACCCATCCTTGCCAAGAGAAGATAATGATAATGCATCGTGCCAACAAGCACCAGTCCCACAAACCCAACAGAAATCAGAGGGTCCCTGTTATGTGACGTTCTTAGATGTGTCATCAGAAGATGAGTCGTCAATCCAAGAGGTAATTAATCGTGAAATCAAACCCGAAACGGCTCTAATCCCATTCCAACATCTCAAGGAGCAACCTAAGTCTCCACCAAAAGAAGAAGTTGGGTCTAGTGGGACATCAGAATAGGACATCACTCCCTTGAAGAAGTCGGATCTCTATCCAGAAGCAGTCCGTGGGACCTTCATCCGTGAAGTAGAAGGTGAAAGGCAGTTAACTTTTGTGGATGCAGATGGCGTTGAACGCCATTTGAAGGTGGGTAGCAACCTCCCAGAAGAGGAGTTGTCAACCTTGTACAACCTATTGAAAGAGAATTTGGATGTGTTTGCATGGTCCTACAAAGACCTAAAGGAGATTGATCCCACAATATGTTAGCATCATATTGACTTGGAGCCTGATGCCAAGCCAGTACGGCAACGACAGAGGTGAATGAACCTGAATTATTCCACATTGGTGAAAGTAGAGCTGCTAAAGCTTCTGGAAGCCGAGTTCATCTATCCAGTGGCAAATAGTGAATGGGTTTCACCCATTGTGGTGGTACCCAAGAAGAATGGCAAGCTTCGAATATGTGTTGACTTCCGAAAGCTCAATTCCAAGACGAAGAAGGATCACTTCCAGATTCCTTTCACAGACCAACTGTTGGACACAGTCGCAGGACATGAGCTTTATTTCCTTCTGGATGGATTCAGCGGATATAACCAAGTCCAAATCGCAGAAGAAGACCAATCCAAAACAACCTTCACCACAGAATGGGAGACCTACGCTTACCGAGTGATGCCGTTTGGGCTCTGCAATGCCCCTGCTACTTTCCAGCGAGTCATGATGGCCACATTCCAAAATCATCTGCACGACTTTATTGAGGTATATTTGGATGACTTCTGTGTCTATAGTTTGATCCGTGAACACTGGGGACATTTGGAACAATGCTTTGACCGATGCCGGGAGTATGGGATTTCCCTTAACCCCGAAAAATGCATCTTTGGGGTCTCTTCTGGAGTTCTGTTGGGCCACATTGTCTCTGCACAAGGGATATCAACAGACCCTGCAAAGATCGCAGCTCTGACAGCACCCACCAACCTCAAACAATTGAGGGGATTCCTAGGCCACGTGGGTTACTACAGAAGGTTCATAGCCCATTTTGCAACAAAGGCAACCTCCTTGCACAAGCTTCTGAGGAAAGATACAGAGTTTACTTGGACGGAAGAATGTGACAAAGCCTTCAATACTCTGAAGCAGTGTTTGATAGAGGCACCCATTCTGCAACCTCCTGATTGGACGAAGGAGTTCCATGTACACACTGATGCATCAATTGAAGGCTTAGGCGCAGTTCTTTGCCAGAAGGGCTCCTCCAAATTAGATCAACCCATCTATTATGCAAGCCGAAAAGTCATTGATAGGGAACGGAACTATACAGTGAGACAGAGCTTGAGTGCTTGGCAATGGTGTTTGCCCTAGAGAAGTTTCGCCACTATCTACTGTCTACCCACTTTAAATTTTATATGGATCATGAGGCCCTGTCCTTCTTGATGAACAAAGCAGATGTGAAAGGACGAATGATGAGATGGCTCCTTCTATTTCAGGAGTTCTACTTTGAGGTAATTACCAAACCTGGTCGTTCCCATGCTCTGGCTGATCATCTGTTGCGTATCCCACAAACTGCAGAAGAGGAGTAGGATAATCCAGACCTCCCTGATGCCTCCCTATTCTTGGTAGAAACTGTAACCCCCTGGTATGCAGACATTGCCAATCTGCTGGCAACCCAACAGTACCCTCCTGGCATTTCTAATCGGGAAAGGAAGAAGCTTATGTTAGAATCAGCCCCCTACACCCTGTTAGGCGGTGCATTGTACAAGAAAGGCAAAGATGAAGTGCTCCGAAGATGTGTTGCAGGAGTCGAGATTGGGATTGTTCTGAAGGCTTGCCATAACGAGCCATGTGGAGGCCACTTTGTAGGAGAAGCTACAACCAGGAAGGCTCTGCTCGTAGGATACTGGTGGGGGCCGACCATTCACAAGGATGCCTATGATTACTGTAAAAGATGTGACGCTTGTCCAGCGAATGGGAAAACCCACCAAGACAAGTGCCATGCCACTGCAACCTATCCTTCCTTTAAAGCTGTTTGAGAAGTGGGACATCGACTTCGTAGGTCCAATCGATCCTCCCACTAGAAAGAAACAGAACAGATACATCCTTGTATGTACGGATTATGTCACAAAGTGGTGTGAAGCTAAAGCCCTGAAGCGGGATGATGGTAACAGCGTGGCCCTGTTCATGTACGAGAATATCATCACCCGTTTTGGCAGTCCCTTAGAGCTGGTAAGTGACAGAGGCACTCATTTCATTAATAAAGTCATGGAAGAGTTGACAGAGCTGTATAAGATCCGCCATCGCAAGTCCACTTCTTATTACTCCAGAGCCAATGGCCAAGTCGAAGTCACCAATCGCATCCTCTGCTCGATCCTGACACAAACGATTGCCGCACATCGTCGTGATTGGGATGATTGACTTACAAAGGCCCTCTGGGCATACAGAACCTCCCATAAAGCAGCAACAGGACAGACACCCTTCCAGCAGCTGGTGTATGGTACAGAAGCTGTTTTCCCTGTTGAGCTGGAATTTCCCTCTTTGCGAGTGGCTATTAAAGAGCGTTTGGGGGACGATGATTCACTGCAACGCCGTCTCCTGCACTTGGAATGTTTGGATGAAACTCGTAGAATGGCTCTACAGTGCATGGAAGCCACATAAGCTCGACATAAGGCTTACCATGACAGCTTTATCAAGCACAAGGAGTTCAACGAAGGTGATTTGGTCTTAGCCTATGATTCACGATTTGGCAAGTTTCTTGGTAAGCTCCAACAACGGTGGATGGGCCCATATAAGGTACTTGCTGTCAACCCTAATGGCTCTGTCCAAGTGCAGACCGTTGATGCCTCTGATGATCCCTTTCTGATCAATGGATATCGCCTGAAGAAGTACTTCCCTCCTTGGGGATCTTGACAATCACGGTCATCTTATCCTTTCCCTCATTGGCGCGGCACTGTACTTCTTATGATGCTACTTCTGATAGCCGTTCTTCAGCCACTCCTGATGAGGTGGACGCAACCCTATGTCCCCTCAACCCCACCTTCCAATCTTGATCTCTTATCCTCTATTTTCCACCAGCGACAGTGGCGAGGTTGGTTCTGATACATGGTATTTCTACCATTCCCTTGCTTAATTCGAAGAAAAAAAAAAAGAAAAAAATATACATATCGGTCCTGGGAGAAAAGGACTTAGGTCCCTGTCATGCCGACCTATTCTTCGAGAAAATGTGGAAACACCCTCGGGAATAGGGGAAAACAAGAAAAGAAAAAGAGAAAGAAAAAAAAACAAACAAAGAAAAGAAAAAAAAGAGAAAAAAACAAATCTATTATGGGAGAAAAGAAAGCAATTCCCTGTCATAGCAGGCCTTGTTCCAAGAAAAGGTGGCAAACACCCTTGGGTGGGAAGCTGGCTGTGGAAAAGGTGGCAACACCCAGCAGTCCAGAAAGTGGATTCATCAATTGAAATTTCCAGGATCCAATTCTGTAGCTGCCTCCCTTGGTACGCTGTGTCCTGGGTCTTTCTGCAGAGCGTCTAACTGTCCTCTAGCACAGACGACATGTCCTATCCAACACAACGTTCGATTTGATGGCTACCTCCCTGGGTATGCTTCTTCAACAACTGACGACGCGATCTTTATCGACAAACAATCGAGTGATGTGAGCTTACATCCTAACCGGATGGGGAAGTGAGTATGGTTGCCCTCTGTAACTATCAACGGAGAGTGAGACAGAGGGTGGGGCGAGTGATCAGTCTTTTCCCTTCAAATCCAATGAGCGGTGAGAAGTGTGAATGAAGTGTTGCATGCACGGGATGGGCCTCTCAATGCACAAAGCACAATCTTTTTCTGTGCACTGCACCATAAGGCTCCCTGGCCTTCCTTCTCACACTGTATGCCGGCACAGGGCGGGATACACAGTTGCACCATCAAATGTGCACAAGGCATACAACATTTGCACACGTGACTGTGAGGATAACATCAATGGGTTTCAGGAAAGGGCTGCCCTCCTGTATCTATCAACAGAGCGTGAGACAGAGGGTGGGCTGAGTGTGACTGGAGTTTCTTCAATCAATTATCGAGAGGTGAGATTGAGGGACGTTACGACACTTGGAGTCAGGTATGTTCCCGTTTCCCTATGCACCCACGGGATGGGTCTCTACCGTCATCACAGGACACATCACCCTGTTTTGTACACTGCACTGTAAGGCTCCCTTGCCTTCCTCCTTGCACCTATGCCAGATGGGCGCACTAATGCACTATCCACTGTGCACCCTGGCATACTCCTTCTGCACCATTCCCTTGTCGATTCCTAACCTAGGTATGAGATATGGGTTTCAATCATTATTCCTCGAGTGATATTAGTCCTGGGGTGAGTGACTGTTCTTTCATTCCGTTTGAGTGAGTGTGAGTTGAGTGCAATATCCCTCATCATCGACAAATTTCCTGCGATTCCTTTAACCAGCTCCCTCCCTAGGTGCTGCCGCGTGGTCCCTGCCATGACGGATGTGTGCTGTGAAGATGCCTTAGTACCTCCAGCAGCCGACAACAACACCGGACGTGCCATCGACAATCAACCTTGATCCTCGACAACATGGGCCAAGTTTTTCTAACCCTACACCTTCTGTTTCTCAGTGACGTTCATGTTTTAAGTGTGGGGACGTTAGTGGATAGTCTGTTATGTGGTTCTAGGTCCCTGTTGCTCGATTAACCCTATCCGTTAAGGTCTTAAGTGTGGGGGCGCGTCCTTGCGCGTCTACATTACATACCCCTCTGCATATGCCTCAGCCTGCTAATGCCTCTATGCCATGATTTGCTTTTACCCTGATGGGGTCCCTTCCCACCTACTCGTCCATTTTTTCCACCCACCCTCGGGGCTGTTCCCTTGCAGTTTTCCTTCATTCCCTGCTTTTGTTGTCCTGCCATGTGAACGCACCCTACATTCACCAAAGTCCACATCCAACCTTATAGCCATGTTCCTCCCTCTGAATTGACCATTTTTCCTTTTTACCTATCCCTGTTCCGGTGCACGGTTTTCGAGTTATTAATTTTTGAAGCATTTTGCATAAATTCGCCGGTTTTCCATGTGAATGTGCTTTGCTTGCTTCAGAACCATGATCTGACATCATAGCCCTAACAACCACTTTCTCCCTGATATTTTTCCTTTTTACTCCGTGTCATTTTGATACACGGTTTGTCCAATATTAATTTTACGGTTTTTCGGGACTTTTTCGTGCATCTTTTTGACATTTTTCCATGTGAACCTGCCATGTTTGCATCGGAATTCCAATTTGATTTGACAGCCGTGTCCAGCGCGCCTTCCCCTACCTTTTTCCTTTTTTCTCCACCCTCTTTCGTCTTCTGGATTTTTAATTATTAATTTTTAAATGTGTTTTCGGACGTCTTTTTGGTGTTTTTTTTGCATGTGAACCCCTCCTACTTCAACCAGAACTGCGTTTTAATGTGACCCCCCTGTGCCACCCCTTCCTGCGGACATTTTTCCTTTTTACTGCATGTCTTTCTGGCGAGCGGTTCGTCCAATATTAATTTCCGGTTCCATTTTCGGGTCTGTTTTTGGCTTTTTCCCATGTGCACGCGTCTTATCTTAGTCGGAACTATGTTTTGATGTGCTAGGATTGTCGGGCACATCTTTCTGCATATTTTTCCTTTTTCCTACACCTCATTCCGAAGCACGGATCTTTTGATATTAATTTTTAATTGCGTTTTTTGCTCTGTTTTTACGTTTTTTGGATGTGAACGCCCTTTACCCCCCCGGAACCCCCATTGCACATTTTCCCTGTCTTCCCCCTGTCGTCGTGCCCACTTTTTGTTTTTATGCCATTTCGTTTTGACATCCGGATTGGGAGTTATTAATTTTTCTTTATTTTTATGTGTTTTCGAGCATCTTGTCCCATGCGTGAACGCGCCCGTTTTCGATTTTACGCGTCTTAACGCGCCCCGGTCGCGTCCACGAGCTCCGTCCCGACGTTTCGACGCCTTTTCAATCCCGTCACGGCAAATTTTTTTTACCCCGCCCCGCGCACACGCGTGGGACGGGGATACGTCTCCTTCTTGGGCCCCAACCCTCCCCCTACCCCTCCCGCCCACTACCCCTACCCCTACCCCTCCTGCCCCTTACCCCTCCCGCCCACTACCCCTACCCACCCCATGCCCTCCCGCCCACTACCTCTACCCCTACCCCTCCCGCCCACTACCCCTACCCCTACCCACCCCATGCCCTCCAGCCCATTCCCATTACCCTACCCACCCCATGCCCTCCCGCCCATTCCCATTACCCCTACCCACCCCAACCCTACCCCGCCCATTACCCCTACCCACCCCAACCCTACCCCGACCCCTCCCCACCCTAACCGTCTCCCTCCCTTCCTCTTCCCTCTCCCTGCGTGTACCCCCCTCCCCTCCTCCTCCATTCCTTCCTCCTCCCCTACTCCTTTCTCCCCTCCATCTCCTTCTCTCCCCTCCTCCTCCATTTCCTCCTTCTTCTTCCCCTCCTCCAACTCCCTCTTCTCCCCTCTCCCACGACGCGTGCAGGCCGCCCTCGACAGCGCCGTCCTCGCCTTCGACGCCGTCGCGCCGCCTTCGACACCGTCGTGCCGCCTTCCGCCTGCCGCCCCGTGCAGGCCGCCCTCGACAGCGCCATCCCCGCCCCTCTGCCCGCGTCCTGTGGCCCGGCGATGCCGTGCGCCCCCTCCTCGTCCTCTGCGCCTGTCCCCTACCGACGACGCCTGCCTCCAGCCCGTGGACGCCGTCCTCTGCGCCGTCTCTCCCTGACCGCTCGCTGCCGCCCTGCTCCACCGCGGCCGCGCTACCTCCCTGCTCGCTTTTGCTGACGCGCTGCTCCACCGCTAACACGGTCCGCCTGCCCGCTGGAGCCCGCCTTCACCGCCCTGCCACGTGCCCACAGTCAACCCCTCCCCCCACCCCCCAACCAAGCCCCCCTTCCCCCCCATTACCCCCCCCCCCCCCCCCCCCCCCTTTCCCCCCCATAAACACACACTAACCCATTCCCCATTACCCCCCTTCCCCCCCTGCAACCAAACACCAACCCTCTTACCCCATCTAAGCCCCCTTTCCCCCCACCAACACCCGCACACACCTACCTCCCTGCAAGCCCCCCGTCACGCACTCACACCCTACCCTAACCCACACCCGCAGCAGCTCACACAAAACCCCCCTACCTCGTTGTAAGCCCCCTGTTCTCCCGCAGCAGCTCACCCCCTCCCCTCCATAAACCCCCGTCCCACCCGCCAACACCCTTGAGACGCAGACACACGCGTAGGTGTGTACGCGCGCGTGGGGGCTTGAGATTGTTCGCGATTGATCGTGCGCGGGTGCGGGAGCTTGTTCGTTGGTTGCGGACACGCAGCTGCCACGCAGCTTATTTCTGGGTATTTTCCCAGATTTTTACTACAAACACCCGAAACCTTTAAAAAAAACAAAACCATTGAAAATTAAACAAAAACCCAACATTAAACAATCTTTAAAATTCTGAAAAAAATACAGAAACATCTAGACAAATTCCTACTATTTTTGCAACCACTTGCCTATTTTTTCTAACCTGTCGATTTCCAGAAAAAATTCAAACCATTTTAAAAATTCAAAATTCTTTTAAAAATACTCCAAAACATGAAAAAATTCATTACAAATGCTCAAAAATTCCAAATTAATTTTGGAAACATTCCTAAAAATTCCACTAACATTTTTACTTCTTTTTGGACATATTTTCTAAGCTGACAAACTACTTCATGCACCACCTAAATTCATTAAAACAAAAAAATAAATAAACATACAAAAACAAAACTAAAATAAAAAATCATTTTTCATCCACATACCCACTAACCATCCCGAACACAAAATCCAGATATTTTTGGATTGAGGAGAGCGTATTCTTTGCATTTACATAGACCCACTATCAGGTATTTTCCCTTTTATTTTTTATTCTTTTTTTTTCAGCTACCCCAAAACCCACGGTTAATTTTTAAAAAAAAAACCAAAAAAAAACAAACAAACAAACAAACCAACAAAAAATGAACCCTAAACACCACCATGGCACGCGCATTCGCGCTAAACACACCATTTTTTTTACAATAAAAATAAACCAGCCGTTCACTTAGCACGCGCTAAGTGCACTAAAGAGGCACTTTAATATTTTTAATTAAAATGAACCAGCCGTCACAAGAGCACGCGCTGGCAAAAAAGCGCTCCACATCACCTTAATTTTTACAAATGAATTTGCATTTAGAGACCCAGTCTGGGTATCGAAGTCCGGGATTCGAATTAACGCACCGCATTAACCTAATAATTGGTAATTAAAATTGTAAGAAGGAACCGCCGTTTTCTTGATAAGGTTTATCACTTAATAAAAATTCACCAATTTCTTAATAATTTATTAAAATGAACCTTTCCTTAAATTAATTCCCTCTCACTGCACTTATTTCCCTTTTTAATGAACCCGGTTTCGTGGGATGGGTATGCGAAATCTTCGGAGTTCTCTCCATAGTCAAACCCTGATTATCAAAAGTTGTGGTCTGGATGTGTGTGGGTTGTTGTGATGTTTTGGTTCCGTGTCTTTGTTACGGTTAAGGGTTCGGTGTGTAGTTTTTTTCTTTTCTTTATTGCCTCATACGGGGTTTTGGGTGTTTGTATGATGCATAGCATGAAGCTTTTGGTCGCATATGTCTAGAGGTCATGTCGAATTTTTTCTAGGCTGTGGTTTGCTTGGGGATAGTTGGTCGAGTCACATTTTATCATTTTTGGTTGATCTCTTATCCTTGGTTTTTGTCTGTTGCTTTGCAGGCATTCTCCTTGATTGTCTGTGTTTGTGGTGTGTGTGTAACCATCTGAATGGCGCCTTCTCACGTTCCTCCCCCTATCCAGTATGTCCCACTAGTCAGTAGGGATTACTCTTCCCTACTCACTTTTGAGCCTCTCACGAAGGCGGGACTCGCTGCTTTTGTAGCTACCTCCTTTCCATTGCTTCCAAAGGATCCATCGATGTGTGATGAGTTTTTGGCCTCGTACAGCAAGAAGTCGGGACTGGTCCAGGGTATTTCTATGATTTGACCCCTCGCGGCCTAGGGAAGGCTCTGTCTCTTCCCTCCAAAGGTGAACCCTTTGTTACCACTCGCCAGCTTTTCTCTAATGAAGAGATTTTAAAGCTGTTACAAAAGCAAACAAGGGAAATGCTGGATGTTAAGAAGGTGATCAACTCTTCAGGAGTTTCCTTTTCCATGATCACTGATCATGTGTGGAAGTTGGTCTGTCAGTTTCTCCAAGACAGGTTTATGCCTGCAAAAACGCCATCCCATTACTTGTCCAAAGAGCTTTTCACAGCTTCAAGGATGGTGTTGAAAGGAGTAGCTATTGATTGGAGCACTTACCTACTCACTAAGATGGATCAACATTTCGTGAAAGTCACCAGAGGCAATGTTACCAATGTCACCTATGGATTGTACTTGGCTGCCTTCTTGACCTACTCAGGTTTACAGAAGAATGTGCCTCCACCTCCTCCATCAGATCCAGTACCTCCTCCTCCACCTTCAGATGAGTCAGAACCCATTGATATCGAGGATGATGATTCTCCGCCTCCCCTGGTCATACAGCGCAAACGCTTGAAGTGGGTAGCAGATAAAGCTCCTTCAGTTCTTCCTTCAATGCCCATTCCTGCTACCTCTGGCAGTGATCTCCCTGGTTATCTCACCTGTAATAACCTGTTCAAAGCACATCGAGAAGGTTCGTTGGATATATCAGTCCCCTCACTGAATAGTCTAGTCTCGGGAGATGCAATTCCTTTCCTCTTTAAAGACATTCAGAGTTCCATTGAATTGTCAGCCTGTGTTCAACAGTTGTACACTTCCTTTTATGAAGAGTTGATCCAGTCTAAGGACCAGTTGCATAAGGCAACATCCGAGTTAGCCTCTGCTAAGGATACCCTAGCAGATTTGTTTAAGCAGATGGAGCAACAAACCCACCTGGTTGCAACCCAAAGAGATGAGATATCTTCTTTGAAGATTCAATTAACAGAGGCTCAATCAGAGGTTACTAGCCTTTCAGAGGAGAAGGAGAGGATGTCCAGAGAAGCGCAGGAGTTCCAAACTCTTTTAGATGTCAAACTTTCAGCCTTACAGACTGCTCATGACACAGTGGAATCACAAGCCTACCAAATCAAGCAGTTGCAAGATCAACTGGCAAAGTCACAGTCTGTTCCTCCAAGCCCTCATGTTCCCTTGATCCCATCTCTCTCACAGCAGGACTTGGCTGCTCTTCAGAGACAGGCTACCTTGTGTCCTCTCTTCCAAGATAAAGTGGAAAGATTGCAATCTAGAATGGACTTGTTATGGTCTATATTTGAGCAGTTTCAAGAATATGTTCCTCCGGACCATTCTTTTTTTGTCCACTACCACTTACAGAAGTTGCCCTTCTACATAAAGCTTTCCACGATGGATTTACCTCTTCCAGAGGATGGATGGAGTGGGGCTTGGTCTGCTGAGTTGCTGACAGAGGTGGTAAGGATGGTGTTTGAAGATTCTGTCATGACAGATACCATGTTGATGTCATACATGTATCTACGAGGAGACTTGTTGATTCCAGATGAAGTGGATATGGCTTGGTATGTGGGAGACGTGGTTCTATTACATACTGTTCCTTTATTGAGGATAGAGTATTTTCCCCTTCTCCACCATGTCCTTTCCCATCCATTTATGTACCTTCTACCTTTCCTATTTATCAATTAACACCCTTTTTAACTGATTCCCTACAAATTTCAGCCACTCCTTCTTTAAACTATTCTTCCTTTTATGATTTTGCCTACCCCTCACTTCATCCACTTTTCCTTATTCCACTTCCCTCTCCTAACACTTCTATATCTCAACCACCTCAGTTGGTTAGTGACTATGCCGGGTTTGATCATCAGATTTCCAGAAGGAGGGGATGGAGCTCGAATGATTCTCTTACAGGACCTCAGATCAACTGGCCAGTAATTCTAGGAGAATGGACAGCTACCAGTCAAGCATACTAGAACTATATTCATTTTGCTCAGCAGTATTCACAGTCTGCAGATCCTTCAATGAGATTAACTGCTCACTTTGCTTGGTATCTGACGTATATGCATAGGCATTCTCATAATGATTCAAAGCATATTCCAAAGTTGTGCATGAATGTCAATGTGAGCATTGATTCCCAGCAGCTCGATATATTGTATTTTCATGCCCTTTGTTTACCTAGCAGATACCTTGTCCTCTTGGAAAGGATGTGTTGTCTTCAGTTTTTTCAGAATCCTCCCAAAACATTTGTAGATGAATCCTTGTCTATGGATCGTTTTCGAAATCATCAATCTTTTAAGAGGGATCATCTTCATTGATACCTTTTCCAATGTATGGTGGATGATTTTTAATGAAAATCTCTCTTTTTGGAGGAGTCATTCAGATGGTTGTGTTGTGTGTAGTGTTTGTGTTGTGGGTTAATTTATGTAAAAAGAACGTGGTGGTTTCCTATTGGATTGGCTTTCGTGCGAGCTACATTTTGGAGAATTGTGGTGATGGGGTTGTGGTTGGAGAGTTGAAGATGCTGATGTAGCAGAAGAAGAAGAAGAAACCTCTTATATCCTTTACAAGTTTGTTGTGATTTTCAATTTGATAAGAAGTGTTAATGTATAAAGGGTTTTCCTTTCATTGTATTTTTATATCAGATACAGGTTATAAGTTAGGGTCGTGGTTGGATGGATTGTTTTTGAAGATATATTGAAGATTAAAGTTGAGCTTTTGAATGAACTTGTATTCCCTTTTTCCTAGGTCGCAAGGACGCTTCCTTATTAAGTGTGGGGATATGTTGAGTGTTGAAATGACCTGTTTTTTGGTTGATTTTGTTGTTTTTGAGAGCTAAATGGTTGATTTTATGAGATGATTGATTAGTTTGGAAGTGGTTTGAGAGTGTTTTGGATGATATTGATTGTGTTTTGGAAGCTCATGATGTTTATTAGTGGAGATGTGAGGTTCTGTGATGTTCTGATAGGTTCTGATTGGTTCTGTATAGCTTCTGTTTTGTTCTGTTTTGTTTTGATTGTCTTCTGTAAGGAGGGATAGATTGATGATTGATGAAGATTGAGATATTGTGAAAGCTTATTGAATAGTTTTTGAGAGTTTGGAATGGTTTGAGTATGAGTTATGAGGTTTTGATGACCTTCTGTGCCTTCTGTAGGTCTTCTGTAGAGCTTCTGTCTCTGTACTGTCTCTGTACTGTAGCTGTTCTGGTACTGTTCTGTAGACTGTTCTGTATGCTTTTGTATGTGTTCTGTAGAATGTATGTGTAGCTTGGGAAATTTTTCTAGCCTTGGAAAGAGGTGAATACAAGTGCAAAAGAGCTGAAAGAAGTGAAAGAAGTAGCTGCTGAAGACTCAAGTGAAGACTGGAGTGAAGTGACAGTGGTGAGCTGTGAAAGGACACTGTAGTGGCTCTGGTGACTCTTCATATCAGACATACCTCTTGGGAGGGGTATCCACAACCTAAGAGGGATTATTGAGAGTGGTTATGAGAGATTGTAGTGAGGAGATGATGTATTATTGATGGAGAGAGAGAGAGAGTCAGAGATAGCCAAATCTACTAAAACAGAGTGATTGTATATGAGAGAATGAGAGAGAAGACTATGAAGATATCGAAGATGAATACTATGTGATGTATTTCCATTCAAAGATTGTGTATTTCTTTGCTTTCTTTGTTATATTGATGGATTTTGTGAAGATATTGAAGAATATGGTTGATTCTATCAAATCTGTGGGAGATCTACATGATGCTGTATGAAGATTTGTTGTGCCTGGTGTTCTTTTCTTCATTGTGATCATATAAAACCTAATAAACAAGCTTGTTGGTGTTACAAGATAGATTTTCTTGCAAGAGAGTTCCCTTTTCCTTGGTGTTCCTCTTGGGGCTCCATGAGTCATGTATGCTAGTGGCATATATCTCCCTTGCACTGTCTCTTTGAGTTTATCCCAAGTTACTATTCTTTCAGCTACTCCTTGGTCCTTGACCACTGCTTCCACTAGAGCGTGGCTTTGCTGGTCAGCTTGAGCTTGGCAATCATAGCCTGGTTTGCAGGTGTTGTTCCTACTGCACTGAAGTAATCCTCCATGGATTCAATCCATACTTCAGCATTGGCTTCAACAATCTTTCCTTTCCCATCAAATTTTGATGGTTTGATTTGAGAAGAAACTTCTTCTCTTGTGCCTCTGCCGGGCTTTGTACTGGAACACATCTTGATTCTGCATTTGGGGTTGTGTCTGATTTGATTAAAATTTCTGCGTTACGATTGCATTTACACATCTCTTCACAACTTGCCTCAATGCACCGATTATGATTAAATCACACATACTTCAACACTATGCAACAAGTCAGGTAATCATAAAATTCTCATTTATTCAAAAGAGGTATAAGCCTCAAGTATAATCATTTGGGGGATAGAGATAGGTTGGATAACTATTCAAAAGATACATCAACGCTAGGAGAACAATTCCTTATTGGATTCTTCTATAGGGATAGAGTAGTAATATGGTTTTGGGGAATGGATTCTCAGGAAGCGATAAGTCATGAGAAGTTCAGGAAATCCCAGCTTCTGATAGTAGCCACGATGTTTGCATCGCCCCATTATTTTAATTCTATCTGCCGGCAAGACTTTGACCACCTCTTCATAGATATAGCGAGTCTATTCTACCTGATGGCATCCGATGTGCAGGATTGAGTTCACACACGTGTAAAGAAAGACTAATCTAACAATGGAAATGAACAGGAAATCAAAATATTCTAAGCTACGCATAAAAAGAAATATACCAAACTAAGAAACAAGCATGGCCATGCCATGGAACATCTTCTATTACCATAGCACAACGTAGTCATGAGTTGCAACCCAAGTACAAGAAAATGAAAGACAAGAAAGATAAAATTTTGATAATGCCAAAGAATGATGCTACATTTTACAAAGTTTATACTTGGAATAGGCTTCAACTCTCATGTTGATCATTTGCTTCATTACAAATCATCCCCTCCTAGAGATTGAAGATAATGAGGTAATAGACAAGTTGTTAATGAAGAAAAACATGTCGATGAAGATCCATAAGCATGTGGAAGCACTTTGTGTGAAGAAACATCACAATGAACCTGAAACAGTGAATTGACTGCTGGCTGTCCAAACAAGGTTGCATTAGTAGAATTGCCACAACTTTTGACTCGAGTGTCCAAATTCAATGTTTGAAGTTTAAAGATGAAATACACAACTTGAGGCATCATCCCATACCATCAAGACCACTTTTTGATATCATTAAGGTAATTTAATTAATAATAGTATTTTGAAACAACAAACTGTCCCTCCACAGACTATCATCATTCATCTTGCAATAGCCATGGAAAAGTGTCCAAATAAGAAGAGGGTTTTCAAGTGGACTCTTCCATAGGTAGCCCCTTCCATTTGAACATAAATTCAGTGAGAGTTTGGTTCCTAAGAACCTTTTCACGCTTCCCAATAATCTTCTTAGGTTCATAGACAAGTAGTCCATCTTCATCAAGTGGTGGAAGCTCTTCAATAACTTGTACATCCTACCCAATATACTTCTTCAATTGTGATATATGAAAAACATCATGTATGTGAGTAGTTTAAGGCAATTGGAGCTTATATGCAAGCTCTCCAATATTTTCCAGCACCAAATATGGTCCATAAAATCTATGAGCCAACTTGTTATTTCCACCCCTAAGGGATGGTTAATGAGTCTTGGGCACCTTCAAGAAGACCCAATCTCCAATATCAAACTCCATGTGCCTCCTTCTATCATCAGCATAGGACTTCATGACATCTTGTGCCTTTTGTATGTTTTCTTTACATTGCTCCATAAGCATCTCTATTCTTTCTAACTCATCCTTCGCTTGTGCATTCATGTCTTCATGAAACATGGCTGAAGGAATTTGAACCTTGTATCCATAGAGTGCTTCAAAAGGAGCCATCCCAATGCTCATATGATATGTATTGTTGTAGAAAAATTCCAGCAAGATGTAGCCAATTATCCCAAGATGATTGCATGTCATGACAATAATGTCTTAAGTATACTTCCACCCATCGGTTAACCCTTTCAATTTGATCATGAGTTTGAGGGTGGTGAGCAGTACTTGGGGCAAGAGTAGTGCCCATGGAAGTAAACAAACTCCTCCAAAAGTTTCCCATGAATCTTGTGTCTCTATCCTCAAGGGCATACCATGTAGCTTGAACACTCCTTCCATGAATTGGCCGGCTACTTGCTTTGCTGAAAATTGTGTCTTGGTTAGAATAAAATGGGCTGATTTGGTAAGTCTGTCCACCACAACAAAAATGCTATTCCAACCATGCCTTGTGGTAGGGAAGCCCGTAATGAAGTCCATTGAAATGTTGGTTCATTTTCCTTGTGGGATAGGCAAGGGTTGAATGAGATAGACTGGTAATAAAGAAGAATCTTTATTTTGTTGACATTCCAAGCAATGAGAAACATACTTCTTCACATCCCGCCATAGGCCTTTCCAATAAAAGCTCTTATGCACTTTGTCAAAAGTCTTAAAGAGACCAAGATGACCAACCAAGGGCGAAGAATGCATTTCTTGAAGGACTTTCAACCTAAAGTTACTTTGAGGGATCAAGTAGACCTTTCCCTTGTACCATAAAAGTCCATTATGCCATTTAAAGTTTGGATATTCTTCATTTACCCCTTGCTGTAATTTCTACATTATTGTGGTAGCATGCTCCTCCATCATATATTCCTCTTGTTTGTCATTTATCCAATCTTTATATATAGTGGAGATGGTAGATACATTACATGCCCACATCCTAGAGAGCGCGTTCGCCACTACATTGTCTTTTCCAGCCGTGTATGCTATCTCAAAATCATATGATTGAAGAGTTGTCAACCACCTTCTTTGCTTAGGAGACAGTTTGGGCTATGAGAGGAAGTACTTCAACATCCTATGGTCACTTTTCACTTTAAAGTGACTTCCATAGAAGTAATGATGCCATTTTTTGACTGCATGTAGTATAGCTAGCATCTCTTGCTCATATACATGCATTTTCCTCTCTTTTTCATCAAATTTTCTGCTCTCGTATGCAATGACACCATGTTCTTGGGCTAAAACAGCCCCCAATCCTCTCCTACTAGCATCTGCACAGATCACAAAGACCTTAGAAAAGTTGAGACAAACCAATAGAGGTGCTGAAATGAGGAGTTGCTTCAGCTCATTGAAGCTTTTGTTGGTTATTTCATCCCAAAAGAAAGCTTCTTTCTTTAACCTATTGGTCAATTTTCATGCGTATTTGTGTATCCTGATCGCAAATCAATCTTTGAAAAGACCTTGGCATCCTTCAATTCATCCAAAAGATCATCAATCCTTGGTATTGGATACCTATTTTTTATAGAGGTTTTGTTCAAGTCTTGATAATCTATGCACATGCGGAATGAACCATCCTTCTTCTTGACTAAGAGAACGAGAGAGGAAAATGGAGATTGACTTGGTTGTATAAGACCCATTTCAAGTAGCTCCTTTACTTGGCACTCAAATTCTTCTCTTTCCACCTTTGAAAGGCGATATGGAGGCTTATTGATAGGCTTGGTATTTGGAAGTAAGTTGATGGGGTGATCCACTTCACACTTTGGAGGAAGAGAGGAAGGTGGCTGAAATAAATCATCATACTCTTCCAACAATTTACAAAGACAAGGATCCATATCTTTTGAAGGAGTAGAGGGCTGATTTGAAGAGGGATGATCCTCATCAATCTTTGACAAGAGAAGGACAAATATACATGCCTTTGCATTGATCTCTCTCTTAAACTTCTTGGGGGGGCTAATCACCTCTAGCTTCTTCTTCTCAATCCCTTGAAGAGTAACTTGATGTCCATGCCATTGAAATTCCATTTGCAGCCTATTCAAATCCATGGTAAACTTGCCAATACTTTTTAGCCAATTTCAGCCAAGTATAATATCAATGGGGCCCATCTCCAAGGCAATAAGACTCACCAAAGTGGTACAAGATGACGATAAAGTGATGGGAACATTAGAACAAATTTGATTACTGCTCTCATAAGCTCCATTTGCCACTTGAATTCTTAGTGATGAAGGCATTTCTTAAGTGTACAACTTTAGCTGAGACCGTGTATTAACGAAGCTATGTGTACTCCTAGTGTTGATAAGAATATGAGCAATTCTTCCATTAATGTAGCCTTTAAGGCTTAATGTATCATCCCCTTTGGAACCATTCCATGCGTCATGGGAGATAGAACAAAGCTTCAATGAATCCAAATTTGTCAAAGGATCATCCATGTAGTAACTACTCGGGTCAAAAGGAAAACCCTCCATAGGGTCATAAAATTCTTCATGGCAATCATCATTATGGTCATGTGGATCCTCAAGAGTGAGTAAGCACTCAAGCTAAGATAGATTGCTTTCATTTTCCTCAACATCCAATTCCTCTTCAAAGATCATGCTTACTTTGATATTCTTGGCTTTGCATTTTGTCTTGTGGTCGGGAGATAATTTCTCCCCACATTTGAAGTGTAGACCTTTTGCATACAAGTCCTTCAGCTTGTCATTAGAAATGTGCTTTCCTTGCATCATAGGAGTTGAGTTTTTGCCACCTATTTCAGTCTTCTTTCCATCAGATCTGTTTTCAACATTAAATCTGAAATTTCTCCCTTGTTTTGATCCATAAACAAAAGGAAATGTAGGAATCTTGCTGTAGGTATTTGTTGGCTTCCCTCCTTGTTGAAATTCAATCTTTATTTGCCCATAATTTGCAGCTGAAAATGTTACCCTGTTCTTTGCTGAAAACTCTTGTATTTTTTACCATACCTTTCAGCCGATTGTATGGTAGCTTGTAAAGAGGATGGTTTCATAGCTTCCACTTCTGAAGATAGAGAAGATTCAAGCCCAAATATATACTTATTTAGCTTGGGATTGTCGGATACTCCATCCACATACATGGAGAGGTTAAGGAATTGGTTAGAGTAATCTCTAACCGATAATCCCCTTTGCTCAAGAGCATACCATTTCTTCTCTAACTTCTACGAAAACTTCGATCATTGCCCTTTTTAATGCATCCCATGTCAAGAATTCATTCCCAATCCTTGACATGTACCACCACCAAGTGTGTGCATATCCCTCCAAGTATAGGGTTGCAAATTTTATCTTGGCATTCTCCGGTCTAGGATACAAAGAGAAATACATCTCATGCTTGTCAAACCATTCTTCTAATTTGGTGGGGGATGGATTTTCACCCTTGAAATTAGAAATGGTTATTTTCTCCTTGTATTCCCACTCATATTGATGAGATTGGTCATTATTGTGTTGCTGTCCATTAGGTCCAAAAGAATTTTTCCTTTGAACATTGTTACTCCATGTTCCATGAACATATGGTTGTTGATGTCCATGAATATTTACAAGCCCATTTGACTGATTGAATTGTCCTTATGGCGGAAAGAAAGAGTTGCCAACAACATGAGGCTGTCCATAGACTTGATATCCATACATTGGAGAGTGTATATTTGTTGTGGCATTCATTGGTGGTTGCTGTCCACTCATTTGATGAGGCCAAAACTGATTTGAATAAGGGCCTTGTTTAGAGGGCTGATTATTTACATGATTATTGTTGACTTGATGTTGCTGTCCAAAAGAATTTGGAGCTGAATTTACATGACCATGTCCATTGTAATGGTGATGCCCCCATGAGAATTATTACCATAGACTTGATATCCATACATTGGAGAGTGTATATTTGTTGTGGCATTCATTGGTGGTTGCCGTCCACTCATTTGATGAGGCCAAAACCGATTTGAATAAGGGCCTTGTTTAGAGGGCTGATTATTTACATGATTATTGTTGACTTGATGTTGCTGTCCAAAAGAATTTGGAGCTGAATTTACATGACCATGTCCATTGTAATGGTGTTGCCCCCATGAGAATTATTACCTCCACTTGCTTGACCATGATAAGACCTTTGTTCTTCAGCTTTCTCTTCATGTGTAGATTTTGGAATAGTAGATGGTTGTCCATAAAAAGACTTGTAAAAAGGATGGCATCCATGTGTGTCATCAACAAGCCTTGAGTTAGCATGAGTATTATCTTCCAAATCCTGTCCATGAGGGCTAATGTAGGTCTTGGGTTGATTAAGGGGATGAAAATGAGAGGGTTGTGCTCTTGATGGCTCTCCAACTTCATAATGTCCAACAACCTTGGGAGTTGTAGTCTTTGGCTACTCTTCAATAAAGGGAGGACTTGGAGCATTTGGAATTGTTGTAGGTAATATCCTCTCACTCAAAAGAGCCATAAGCTTGTCAATGCCCGGCTTCACGTCCTTTATGTCATTGGAGAGTTGTTGAAAACTGTTAGAATCAGTAGAGACATGAATAGTGCCAAACACATTCACTTGATTGTTTACGGTAGCATGTGTTGATCTGATCTCTAGCCCCTCATTATCATGGTTCTTATGGTAAATAACCTCTTGTGAAGCTTCACACTCTTTATCCAGCTGATAGTCCCTTAATCCTTCACTAATGGTATCCATAATGGGGTCCTTTATTTAATTTTTAGCCATAAGTGATGTCCTATCCTGGATGTACAACAGAAGAAAAACTCAAACATCTTGAGCTATAGTGATCAAAATGACTAACTTTTGGGAATTCTATAAAGCTTAGGATGTCCCCTTTCAGATGAGCTATCAAGTATTGAAAATGGTTGAGTATAGAAAATTCTGTAAGCAATTTACTGTAGCTGTCTAGAATTTCTTGCAACCTGTGAATGCTCTATTTTTGTCATTTAATGACTTGTACCATCACTTTCATGCATGTACCAACTATGTAGACGTGCAAAGAAACTCCATATATTTGCAAAACCAAGAATAACCTCTGCAAGAAACAAAATGATTAAATAATCCCATTGTAGACTGCAAGATAAGGATCCAATCAATAAGACCTTGTTTGCATACCTTGTTTGAAATCTTTAATGCTGACCCAAAGTACAAATGCCACAAGTAACATTCATCTTGCTTAGCATAGCTCTGTCCCAATTTTCCAATTGCATTGCATTATGTTGTCATACATTTGCCTTATTCAATGGTTGCCATGCATTTGCCATTACATCATGTAACTAGTGCCAATTACATCATGTTGTAGGTTGAATTCTTGTGCCTTTGAAGTGGTACCTACACCCAAACTTTAAATGCATGGGATCCAAGACTTGAGGGGTGTGAAAATTTCCCTCTCAAGCTGGGTTGTGATTCCCTTCAGGGTCCTCGTCAGTAGGGGAGGGTCAACTCTCTTTTGTCCTACCAACTCGCTCGGCATCCACTTTTCCTCATGGGTATAGACATGGCAGATCGATGCTAGGCTAAGAGGACATCATGAAATGCATGTATTGAAAGGAATTTGATTTCCATTTCATGATATGCAAGAACTTGGATGGAATTGGGTTGAAAATTGAAATGAGGATAGGTAAGGAATACCTACAGTAGTGACTCATTACTTTACAATTTTTATTTCACTTACCATTGGGTAAAATTTTCATTCGTGGCAATGAAACAAGAGGCAAACAGTTCAATGTCAAGGTTAGGGAAAAATGGATGAGAATTTGAGGCATTGAGAGTGATTATTTCAGTGAATGAAAGTGATCAAATAGTGATTAATCACTAAGGTAGCTCTATGGATTATTCATAAAATGCATTTGAAAAAATGATTGGAATTCTTAATCATTTTAATCCCTCTTCCATCAATTGGATTAGCTCAGCACTTGGATTTAAAAGGGAGAGATTAAAGATGATTGAAAGTACCTCTTTTGCTTGTATGTGAAGAATGTAGTTGATATAGATACCTCTCACAAAGTTGACTTGTCTTTAGCTTCAAATGATCCAAGAAAGTCCCAATTTAAGCATGCTTCAAGGTGAAATAAGCTTTCAGCTTCATACTCTTCTCCTATGAACTCCATTGTTGCTCCAATGCTTCAAGTATGGTTGATGAAGGTAAATTCTTCTTCCAGTTGATGTAGATCTTGAAAGATGATAATGAATAACTCTAATGTAGATTGTAGATTCCAAAATTGAGAAGAGAATGAAAGATTTCAATGACATTGAAGATGCATGATGTCCAAAACTTCCATAGACCAATGTATGCCAAAGTTTCTTCAACGTTGCTTCAATGTTGACAATAGATTGAAGCCACGTGTGTAAGCAAGCTCCAAGAGTGATTTGCCACCAAAACTCCTACCTCCATATCTACGATTCCCTTCCGTGTTACATCTCCTAGGGCTAGGATAGGCAAGACTGCGTGCATCTTAGTGCCTTCCCAAAAGGCATTGACGTGTAGTGACTTTAGCACTAAGTGTAGCATCAAGCTTGGTATCTATGTGACTGCATCGTGATCCTACAAGTCAGTGGTGGCATACCCCATCAGTTCGTCCACCAATTTTTCAACTCCGGCCATAGCGTGGGGTGCTACTGAGCAGGTCTCCTAAACTCAAAGTCAGTGGGGTGGTCATTAATGCCGCGAGGAGGTTGCTGGTTGCTTGTCTCTCTCTCCTAGGTTTGTGCTTCTTGGCCATTGGTCTTGAGTGACTGGCTGGCCCATAGCATCTAAACTTGGCCTAGGCGGTGCCACCTGTGGCATGGGTGCATCTCTCAACCTTGGTTGTGTAGGTGAGACTAGTATGCTTACGCTAGAGAGATCCTTGATCTCATCCTCCAAAATAGGCTCAGTGTCCTTGAGGTGCTCCTGGGCTTCCTTTACCCACTCCTTGACTTTGGCTATTGCCTCGAGTTGGTGCCTAGGGTGAGGATACTCCCCTACCTTGGCACTCTCTTTCTATGTCATCTCTGGAGCGGTGGTCTCTGCCTCTGCATTTGTGACCTTCTTGCTAGTCACTAGCGTTGTCGCATCGTCAATCTCTTAAGTGTGACCTTTGTGTTAATCTTTTTCTTCCTTCTCCTTCGGCTCTTCTTTCCTATTGAGGCTTGTTTAGCCATGGCAATGATATGTATGCATGCTTCATCTATGTTTTGGTCATGGCATGTAGTGGGATGGGCGTGTCCTCGTTGTCGAATGTCTTGACTCCAAATAGCCCCAAAGGCACTGATGGCATGATTGGCGAGCTAGAGGATGGCTTCCATCTAGGGCAATTGGCGAAGAGATGAGTGATGTGGCACTCGACATATCTGAGGTTGACTTTCTCCCTATTTGCTTGTTCTCTCTTTGGACATCATGATGAGATGTGGCCTAGGTGACCACAAGTCCAATACGAGATTGGATCTTGGGTCGGCCTTGCAAATCCTCTGCCCCTACCTATACCTAACACCGTCGTCAGTATTGGTCGATAGTCCATTAGGACTGGATTGCCCTCTTCGTTGTACTAGACGTAAGGGTTCACATAGGCTTCATCTTCATTAGGCTCCTCCACATGGTGGACTGGAGCATCGCTTGTTGGTGGATGGGTTACGTAGGGTCCTGGTGGCCTAGGTATGCCTATTGGGTTGATCTCCATCCTAGGGATGGCTAGTTTTGCGTTGTTTGGTGCTGGAAGCACCAATTGGGCTCCTTTTCCAAAGAAATTAGGTGGCATGTTCCCTAGGTATGACGATTGTACTGTGGACATAGGGGAATCTCTTAGGCAACCTAGAGTGCATGTCATCTGACCAAACCTACTAGAATTTGCGCAATGGCTAGATCTAGGATCCTGGCACTTGGCTGGGAGGTGGTCGCCACCATAATGCACACGTTGGACGTGCGGTCTCATTGGTTTCCTCACCAATTCCTGCAGTCGTGCTAGCTCCATTCTCACCTGAGCTAGCTCATGGCCTTGATCTACACTCTTTCCCCTATCCTGCATGTTAGGGGTTGATCCCTCGCTAGAGGTTGTGGTTCTCTCTGAGGTCCTCTAACTGGAGTTGTCGTGGTTCAAACTTCGAGAGCTTCTCTCTCTCAGTTGGTCATCCACCCTAATTTCCTCCGTTAAAGACCCTAGCTAACACATTTCACTACAAGCTAGAGTCACTCGCTAAAGCCTTACACAACTCCTCAACTGCCGATTCTATTTATGAACATGGTGGAGACAACTCTTTCATTGGGCCACTCGCTCATTGGGATTCTCTTCAAGAGGCTGCGCACATGAGTGACATAGTCTCTTATGTCCTCCTTGTCCTTTTGATTGACATTCATCAGTCGGACTATGAGGTTGTCAAAGTATCTTGCCTCCGAGAATCTTATGATAAAAAGGTCCTTCAGGCAGGTAAAGTTTACTCGCTCAGCTGTGTCTAAGCTAGTGTAGCATGTCCTACCTTTGTCGTCTAAGCATATCCCAAAAGCCTGGGAGTGTGTGCAGTGTCCGTGAGACCGTTGGCCTCGCAAACTTGCTCGAACTACTCTATGAAGCTATATGGTGGGTGGCTACTAGGCTAGTACTTGTCCAGCTGCTTAGCTATTGCAGGGATTTTTTATTGGCTCTTCGTCCCCTGAGTAATTCCTGGGCCTGAGAGTAGCGAGGTCGCTAGCGCTGCTACACTTTGTTCGACAGCCGTGTTGTCCATGAGCTGCTTGGTCACAAGATCACTCAGTGTGAGGTCTACCTCTAGCGCTCTCTCTCTCCACGTTTGGTCCTACCTTGCTTTTGCCAGCTAGTGTGAGCTTCGTGCACATCTATGTCTTATTATAGCTTACCAGCTCTCTGCTCGTGGTTATAGGCAGCTATGCCCTGCAACACTTTCCTAACCACTTTCCTCTCTTTCTCTAGGCTTGCCACTACCTCCTCTACTAGCCTACTGTGGATTACCATCCTGGTTAGCAGGTCATACTCCTGGACCATGTCTTGGACCGTGACTGGGAATTCACCAAAGTCTAGTTGGTTTGCGTTTGCTCTTGACATCATCTCTGCTTTCCACTCCACAAGGTTATCGATCAGTCCAAGTAGCTCTAGTAGCGCTTTGCCCTCAATCTTGCTGTCCTTTCAGTCCTCTTGCTGTCTTAGAGGGTCATGTTAGTGGGGCTCTCAGGCACCCGTCTATATCTTGGGGTCTTCTCTTATTGGTGGGATCCTTCGAGTTATTAAGTCTAACCGTATTCCTTGTTATTGAAAATAGTCTTCCACTTATGTACACTCAATGCTGGGTACTCTATTGGGCACAGTGCAAAATCAGGCTTTCTGTCCTTTTCTAGTGTACTTATGTAGCAAAAATCATTGTGGGCTGCACCTGCAAAATGATTATGCAATTCTAGCTATCCCCCTTTCTTGTCTAGGACCTAATATGTCTCTAAGCATGGTCTCTAGTCGCTTCTAAGGATTGTCTGGGGTCTATGCTGCTCCCTCTACGCTTTATCAAGGCTGGGTTATAGTCTAGAGGCCAACTTTGCGCTACAAGTCTAGTTGGCTATGTGACCGGGGCTCCTAGAGTTTACCTCTAGGCCGTATAGTCACGATTTCCTCTAGTTTCTAGCTTTGGCGAGCCACGATGGGTTTCCAAGGGTATTTTGGTTTCTATCCTAACTGGTTTTAAGCTATGGAACTGGTCTCAGGTTTGTGTTTTCTTGTTTTGGTTTTTCCAAAATCAGACTATTCGATTCTGGGTGGTCCAATTCTGGGAGTCTGACTAGAGCATCCGATCGAATGGTTCGATTGGACCAGGCTGGTCTGACTCAAAGTTTGGTTTGATTTTTCATGTGGTCCGATTGTTCATTGGTCCGATTGGGCTGTTGGAGCAATTGGGTGTCCAATTGGACACAGGGTCTGGGTTCGATCGGACCACGTGGTTCGACTGATGGGTGGTCTGACTGGACCAATTGAATGGTCCGACTCTGATAGTTGGATGGTCTGACTTTCCAATTTTGGGCATGACCAAGACATAGTGGTCCCCGAATGAGAGCTCGACGGGGCGACATGATGCCTTTTGGCCGATTTCTCCACACAGTGGTTGCAATGCCTACATGACTTTCCAGATCAAGCAAATACACAGCAAGGAAAGTTTGGTGTGATCCCTTCTTTGATCTACAACTCTCTCTCTCTCTCAAGCTCTCTCTTTCACTCTCAGCGTGTAGAAATGAGCTCTTTCCCCCTATCCTTTGGGCTTTAGGGTCCTGCCTTACTCAGTCCTTACCTCCCAACTCACCCTCCTTAGTCATTAGGCCTGGAAACCCATCTTTTTCTAGCTCTTTTCGTGGTTGTGCCCTGTTCACAACAAGAAAACCCTACTATTTTTTCACAATCTTTTGGTCCTATCCTATCTTAATGCAAACAAAAATCACAAAACAATGCTTGGGCTAAATCAACCTACTCATCTACACATCAGAAACCCAAAATACTTACTTGTTTCAAAGATTAACACTCCTAAATCTCCTATCTACCTCAAGCACCGGTTTGGGGATGAAACCCTACTTCCATGCTTGATTCGAAGTGCGCGGCGCTCAAGGCTTGAATTCGTTGGTCCTGACAATGGAACCAAAATGAAGGGAGCTCTCTTGATCAACCCTCGAGACCTACATACCACTTATTGGTCAAGCGTTTCAAGCCAAGCGGCCATGGCTACCTCTCACATAGCCGACACGCTCTCCCTCTACCCATGGGATGTAGTGAGCTTACCTTGATGCTCGATCGAGTACCCTTCTCTTTCTTGCATACCAGTAGCTCCACGATCCTCGAAGCAAGCTCCAGCAACCTCAATCCCTCTCCGTCAAGCTCCATCCTCCATAGCTGCATGAGACAAGTAAGAAAAGAAGATGAAGAGAGGAGATTGGAAACTTCTTCTCCTTGATCCCTCTCTCTCTCATGGTCCCTAACTCCCTCACTCAAGCACAAACAAGAAGGCAAGAAGAAGAGAAGAAGAAGAAGAAGCTTTTTGCCACACACCAAGAATGAGAGTTTCCTTAACTTGTTGGCTTATACATGTCCTCTTTCCCTTGGGCGGTCATCCCCTTTTTACATGGTGGGTCGTGGCCTAGGCCCTTTTTCCCTTTGCCCTAACTTCCTAACTTAGTCCCACTGCGCCCATTCATGGTTACAAATTGCACAGGAGGGAGCCTTGTGCTCTTTTACAAAGATTTTGGTTGCGCCTTTACATTTAAAGGTGTGCCTTCTTGCTTTTGGCTTTTTTGCAGCTTGGTTGCATCTTTTGGACTCCTGGTGGTTGTTTGCATGCTTTTAGATTTTTTTTGGGCTCACTCTCTTATGAGGTGCCTTTTCCTTTTTTTTGCCTTGCACTTTTCCTCTTGATGCCTCTTTTTCCGTTTCTTCTGCTTTGCAGTAAACACTAACATAGATGGATCTAGGTTGTACTACAGTTGTAACCTCTTGTGCAATGTTGGCTTCTATAATATTTAGTGTTGAGTCGAGCTATTTAAGCTATTGCGCTATCTTATAGCCACAAAATATATGAAATTAAATTTGAAGCAAGTTCTCAAAGGTGATTGGATTGTAACTTATCTTGAGTGTATAAACAGAGAATTCTATTACTTGATCTTCCTATGAAAGAAGATCTAGTTCCATTGATACCCATTTTCATAGTTATCCCTTCAATGGACTTTGAGCATCATTATGGAATGATGACTTTCTCCTTGAGATAGCTAATAGGGGATAACAAGTTTTTTCTTTTGTTAATATTGATCATATTGTAATTGTGGGGAAGAGGAGCTGGTCAATGTGTTGCCTAGGAAAAGATGCATTAACCTTAGTAATTGATCAAAATTTGTGGAAAATAATTTGTGTTGACACGATCCCATCATGCTTGAAAAGGATATTGAGCATTGCAACCCCATATCTCGAAAAAGAGTATTGAGCAATGTTTTTTTTTACAAAACTATCATAAATTTGTAAAATTGTGAAGGTCAATTATTCCTTAGACAATAGGGACATATATAGTTTACTTAGGTAATCATGAGTGCAAATCACCTTGACATGCCATTGGTCCATTACATTAACCATTGTGCATCTATGCTCCTTGCTTTGCATTATCACTCTCCCATCTAAAAGGGGAAGATTATAGCATTTGGAAAGGTGTTGCACTTCAAAATTTCATATGTGCAGTTTGTCATGAGTTTTTGTGTAAGAAAATTTTCACAATTTTGAAAAAATGATACTTTAATATTATAGGACTTCAACTAACTTATCTTAGGTAAGGTTAGATAGTTATATTGACTAGGGCATCATGTACACTGTGAGGAGAGCGGCTATGGGGCTATGACTTACACAAGAGAATTAAGTAATATTGCTATGACTAACATAAGAGAACTGGCAATATTAAAGAACTCTCTTTTTGTCTATGTTGATCTTTGTGTACTCCTTACAAACTCCTCTCAATTCAGCTAGTACACTATCTCCTTTGGATGATGAACCCATGTATTCATGGTTAGAACTACTGAATTATAGCAAATGACGATCACACAATAAGTTCTATGCTACATTAGGTGGATGCCACAACTCATACACTTCTAGCATGCTTAAAACATCATCAATATCATCCCTCTTCATCATCAAATCTACAAGTATGTCCACACTCATTTGTGGCACTTCCAACAGAGGATACTCTTTCTTGGTTAGACCATTTTGACAACATAGCAAGATATTGTATGTCTATGCTTCTTTGTAGCATTTCTAATGGAGGATGTTCTTTTTGGCAAGTCCATTTTGACGATGTAGTAGGATATCATGCTTGGATAGAAAAAATAAAAAACCAAATAAATTAGAATATTACTTGAAGGTATTGCACCAACATGGTATGTCCAACAGCCCAAACACATAAAAGAAAATTGGCAACATCCTAGTGTCCATGTTAGATTTAAATTGCTTGTGTAGGTATTAATAGTGGAAGTGGTTGTGCCATAACTTATATTCTATATTGAGTGAAAATTGAAAGGCTAATAGGTGAAGTTAATCCACCACTATCACTAGGACTAGGATATGTGATGCATTCTAACTATTGGTGAGAGGGGTATACTCCTAGTCTTACAAGCATTGCCACTTTTCTTGATATGAGGGGCTATAAGATCCCTAACTTTAAGTGAAATGGGACTAGTATAATCAATGGAGTACTTGTGAAATATCTCTACTCATCTCCTTAATCATTCTTCATGCTCCTCATTTTTAAATATGAGAGATCTCTTATTTTTGCTCTCACTCTTGTTTAAGTAACTCTCTCCACTTCTATATGAAGAGGCATACATAAGAGAACCAAGTCTAGGCCAAAATGGGATCAAAGTGGACTCCCAAAAAATGCACCACATGTCATCATGGCCTAAAATGAGCTCAACAGTGGCTCTCTTACACTCAAGCTCACTCTCAAGCCTCAGAACCCAAACTCCCATGGTGTTACTGTTGTGAATGATTGGAAGATTCGCTTGAGTATCTCACACACCCCTAAAACATTGTGTTTGTATTCTAGTCTCTAACTGCCTCATCTGGAAGTTTAAGCAAGGCCCAAAGAAAAAGGATGTAAACTCCCCTCATGACATAAATGTAAGTGCCTGCCTTAGTGAATGTCATGGCCTCTATCTCAAGTATCCTTTTTGATTGGGGCTAGTTTCCGTCAGGTTTCATTCTTTATGTAAAATGTGTCATTTAGTTTTCATCTTTCTCACTTGACCTACTTAATTTCCATGAGCCTATATATGGCTTGGATATCCTTGCATACACTCGGTCTAAGAGAACAATTGCTATGTGTTGGCATATGCAAGAATAATGCTTCAATTCATATGTGGATGGATTGTGCTCAAATAACCTCTAAGAACTAGCACACGTGTGCCAAACATATATTTTGTAAAGCATATATTTTCATGCATAGAAAACTACGTCATAGTGGTGAAATCTTCTCCATCTTCTTTCTCTCCTTCTTCTTCTGTATCTTCTTCTCTCATCATTTGTGTATTTGGTGGTGGATGCGAAGGAGCGACAATATCAAATCGTGTTGTTTGGATCATGGAGCCATCTTGAGCTTTCAATCCTCAATTATAATGTGAAAACATAAGATAGGTGAGTTCATTACACCTCAAATTTAGTATTGTATTCTTGCTTTCTTGGGTTGGAGAGATGGATATATAGTTAGTTAGAGTGAAGTGTCGAGAAGACGAGGTGAGAGATTGTCACTAAAGCAAGTTACAACTTCTAAAAAAATAGAAATCTATCCAATTTTCCAACTATTGTGTGTTTAGTCCAATACTTTGGTTCTAATAGAAATTTGTCCAATTTTCCAACTATTGTGTGTTTAGTCCAATACTTTGGTTCCATTGCTGGGGTAAAGGATAGTACAATTACCGAGGTTCTCACTCCTAATGTGTGGTGGAATATGAGGCTTGTTTGCTTGAGTATGTATAGGATTGATAGGATATTGATAATTTGCACTTATTATGACTTGCATACTCTAAAACACATGCGGTTAGTTTAGGAAGGTTGAATCGAAATGAATCGATTTGTTGCATTACGATTGGAAAGATTGCATTTCTTAGAGTATAAGAAAATACAAAACCCAAACTCAAAAATACAAAGCTTAAAACTCAAACTCTCCTGCTTAAACAAACCATATGATATTATGGTGGATGTAAGATACATCATGCATTGTAATGCTTGTTTGATAATGTGGGCATTGAAGCAAGAACAACACAATGACATAAAACACAAAAATGCAAAATGTAAAACTTAAAACTCAACTTTTCTTACTTGAATAATCCATGCGTCAATATTGTAGATGCATCTTGCTTGTTATGGGTAATTGATTATGTATGCATTGAAGAAATAAAATTGAGAAAAACTAAAAAATCGCAAAAACTCAAACCACAAAAAATTCAATACTCAAACTTATCTTACTTAAACAATTTATTTGACACTACTATGGATTCAAAATACATCATGCTTATAGTTGTTTGGTTATATGAGGATTGAAGGAAGGGAAGTGAATCAAACTCAAAAATTTACAAAACGAACAATGCAAAATTCAAATACACGACCATTATTTTCATTGTTTGGTTGGTTATTTCTTATTTCCATATGTTGAATTGGTTGATTATTCTTTGTTATTATTTGCTTTGATCTTGATCGATACTCCTCCTCTCACACTCTTATACACACCTCTATTGCACACTATTCTACTTATCCACTAGTACTCACACATTACCATCCCACTTGCAAACTAGTACTCACATATTAGACTCCCACTTGCACATTGAAACGTACCTGACCCTAAATTGTAGGGAGGGTGGTTTCGTAGTTGTCTAGGGACTTGGTTCTAACTATCATTTTACGTGCTAACTTCGTGTGTGGATTTAGGAAACTAGGTGTTCCGTAGGTCTACCTTACGAGTAAAGTATCTAGGCTCATCCCATGGGGACCAACCAATGAATTTCTAAAGACACAACTACATTCTTTAATAGTAGTTTAGTATCAAACTAAGACGATCACTATTACACAAGTTGTTAGAGACTTGAGGTGAGCAAGCATTGCGCTTCGTTCAATGAGAGTGAGAAACAAGAGGGAGCTACATACCAACCCTTGTTATGAAAAATAGACTTGTCATTTTGTGAGTTTTTGTAGGTTATAAGGCTAAGAATGTGATACGGATCAACTTATACTATGGGATCATATAATAGATATTATTTAAAATAATATAATTATAATATAATTTTAGATTTATTTATGTGTAGATTTTCATTACCTATTTGTCACATAATCATGACTTTTTACATGTAAGTATTGTGTGTGACACTAGTCGCATTGTGCTTGGTAGATAGATGGTAGGTGTTTAATGCTACAATGAATATATTATTAGGTAGAATTAGATAAATTATTATTTTAAAATTTTATTGAATATAAATAATATTTAGGTGAATCTATATAGTAAGTGCAATGTATAATAATATGTATTTATATTATATTATTATTAAGTTATTTATAAATTATAATTTTAAGCTTCTTTAGTAATAAGTTTAACTAGATCATTGATCTATAATACTATTATTTTACTTAATTTAATATATTTAGTATGAATAATATCAAAATATTATATTTAAAATATGATTGTATTAAAATAAAATTTCTTTATAAAATGCTTTGCTATTTTCTTTATATGATTCAAGCTTTTCTAGTTTTCTTTGCAAAAGTAGTAAGATCGTGTGCAAAATAGGAGAACATGATAAAACCTTAGTTTTGTTTTCTCCCTTATTAGTATAGTTGAAATTCAAAGCTTTTGGAATCATTTTGAAGGGTTTTGAAGCATTAGAAGCATGACTATAGCTTTAAAAACAAAAAGGTCTACCTTGTAGATCTTGAGTATGCTATAATACTTGTCTTCATATAAAATGCCAACTAATAAAAAAATTGATGTCAAGCTTTGATACGACTATTACAAAACAGACTATGTGGCTAGTCTAGTATCCTAAATTTAAAATACATACAAGGTTATAAAATATTAAAAAATAGAACAAGTTAATAAACTTAGAAAGAACAAGCGAAAACTGTCAAGGAGAGGGCTAGGAGGTGAGAGAAAGAAAAGTAGAAGGGAGAAAAAAGAAGAGAGAAAGAGTGATTAGGAGAGAGAAATACTAGAATGATAGAAGAGAGAGAAGCCATGAAAGTTAAGTACAATCAGGTGAGATGAGAGAACAATTATGTTACAATAAAAGATGTCAAAAATTACATGTCTCACACCTTTTATACCTATGTCAATGTGACAAGGTATTTAATAACTCTCTCTCATTGACACATGTATTCCTAGCTTCTTACAATCCATCCCTGCTCAAAGGTTTTTGCCCTCACAAAAACAAATTTACAATGGCAAAGAAGGATGGATGAAATAGAGTACTATTCATTTCAGCTATACAAAAGATATGATAGGAATCAAATAGTGAAGAGTTATGTGTTGAAATGAAGACATAAAGGAAAGCCTTTGTGTCATATACATAATCATGATGTCTTCAAAACGGAGCCTTCAAATCTTTAAGAAATAGCATGCTATAAAAAATAGGGCATGCTGAAGAAAACAGCCATAACTTTTGATAGAATATCCAAGTAGGATGTGCCACATATCAAAACATAGCTATGAATAGTACTTTTGTTGCTAGAGCCATTCATTAGAGTAGAATATCAAGACTTGGGTACTTTCAAGGGAACTAACTCTCCCTCTCCTGGAACTTGAAAAGTCACCTCTTCTCATCAGCATACACCTTCATCTGATCTTAAGCTTTTCTAAGACTCATCTTACATTGTTAGAAGAAGGGCCTGCATTCTTTCCAATTCTTTCTTTCGATGAGGGTTAATCTTCTCATTGAAAATAACTGTGGGTAAGGGTACCTTGTAGCCATACATAGCCTCAAACGGTGAAAATCCAATGCTAGCATGAGTGAAATTATTACAGGAAAACTTAGCCAAATGTAACGATGAATCCCATGTATGTTGTACATCATGACAGAAATGGCGAAGGTAAGTCTCCAACCACTTATTAACCCTTTCTATATGACCATCAGTCTCTATGGATATAGGCTATAGAAGGAGCCGATTTAGTACCCATGGAGCTGAGTACCGCCTGTCAAAAGTTATTGATGAACTTGGTATCTCTATCATGCAAAATCACATGCAGTAATCCATGTAATCTAAAGATATGCTCCATGAACTGACTAGCCACTTGTGAAGCAGTGAACTGAGTCTTGGTAGGAATGGAAATGCATTGCCTTAGTGAGCTCGTTCACTACCACATAAATGCTATTCCAATATTTTTGATAATATATAGACTAGTAATAAAATACATGGTAATATGTGTCCACTTTCCTTTTAAAATAGGCAATGGCTGCAACAAACCACTTGGCTTATAGGTATTATCCTTGTTCTACTGATAAGACATACATTTCATAACATAGTCCTTAATATATTTTCACAAACATTTTCAATGAAAGCTTTTGCTCGTTTTATCATAGGTCTTAAACACCCAAAAGTATCCAACTGTGGGCGAAGAATGTAACTCCTCAATAATTTTCAGCTTGAAAGAAGAAGTAGAGGGAATAATAATCTTACCATTAAGCCAAATGAGACATTTTTAAAGCTGATAGTGTGAGTTTTCCCCTATAAGACCTTGCTGTAATTTCTAAAGTACATGGATGTGCTCTTCATCCAAAAGATAGGCTTCCTATAACTCATCAATCCAGTCTCCATGTAACTCAATTACAGTTGAAAGCCGACATGCCCACATCCTAGAGAGAGAATCAACTAGCACATTGTCTTTGCCCCTTGTATGAGTGATGTCAAAATCATACTTTTGCAAAGTAGCTATCACCTACGTTGCTTAGAGTATTAGACTATGAATAGCCAAATCAAAAACTCTTTGACTCTTCTTGCTAAGTCAAGGTCTGGACTTATGTGTGTGCTCCTTCTCTTCAAATCTCAAGGCTCAACAATTCATCTTAGTGTCTCTCAATCTTATCTCTTCATCTTCTTGTCACTAAGCTATATCTCCTCAAATTCTTGGTTTAGTGTTGTTCTCTATGCTCTTACACTACATGCAATTGTCCTTGGGTGTGCAAGGATGGCACAATGTGTGTACGGAAATCCTTGAGAGGTGTGTTCTTGAGAATGGTCATGTAGCGATGGTGGATTTCGATGTTGATGTTGTAGTGATTGGTTTGGGGCTAGGGCTCCACTCCCTAGAAGGAGTGGGAATCATCTTGTTGTTTCACAAAAGCATGCAACAAGATCAATCTTGAGCTTTAGCCTAGGCCTTAAACTTCTATGCTTGGTTTTTCTATTGTGACATAATGTTTCTTGGGTTACTTACTCCTACAAGCTTCATGTTGAGTTCTCAAGGTGTGATGATATTTCTTCTAGTACTATGATTTCAAAGCATATAATCTCTCAAGGCACTTTGATACACCTTGATTCCAAAACATATAAGAGTGACCCATGAAAAATTAGGCTTTCTTCCTTTCCAAAATCAAGCATCTTTCTTAATGCAAAGACTAGACTCCTAGATGCAATTAGAATGTAACTGTGTGGATGCTTTCCTCTATAGAGTCCTCTTGAAACCAAGAGAAGAGCAACGAGCATATGATATTCAATTAGGAGGTCCAATTTCAAAATGTGTGATAATCAAAAGTTGGGGAAGTAAAGTGGAAGATTACTAATGGTGTGCAAGGATGGTACACTGTGTATGGAAATGGATATGTGCGATGGATAATTTGTGAGTGCTACTATACAAGTCCTACTTTGCATGGGTAGGATTGTAGTGTGTGAGTGCTAGTGTGCACTTCCTAGTGTGCAAGTGGGAGTGATAGTATGTGTGTCCTAGTGTGTGAGTGGGATTGTAGTAGTGTGCGACTGCTAGTGTGGGAGTTTTAGCTTATAGTGTGTGAGTGGGATGGTAAAATGGTACAACTGCTAGTGTGTATAACATACCTATTTTCTCTTTAGTCAACTCCACATGATCGACCCCATTTTCACCCTCTCAACCACTGAACTTTCACATTAATTTATATTCATATGCCCTCGTAGGAGCTATTTTTTTGGCTAAAATAAATTTTATCACAATTTAATTATGTTTTTTATCAATCAAATTAAATTAACTCTATTTATCATGACTTTAAATATTTATTTTGATTATTTCTTAAACTATAATAATTAATTAATATTTTTCCTAATTAATTACCAATTTTTCTAGATTATTATTAATTTTGTTAAGTTATTTTACTTGATTAATAAATTTTAATGTATTTATTGTTATTAGTATTATTATTATTAAACTTCTTAAGAATGATTCTTACTTTTTTTTAAGTTTACAAAATTTTAAATACCCAAAGGGTTGTTAATATAACACACATTTTATTCTAATTTCTAACTTTTAGTAAAATTTGAACTAATTTTTCTTTAAAAATAATTTTTAAAGAAAACCTCTCTCTCTCTCTCTCTCTCTCTCTCTCTCTCTCACAAAGAAAGAAATTCCAAAAATAATAAAATAATTAAAAAACTTTAATATTAATGTTTCATAAAGGGGACTAAAGAATATATAGATGTTTCAAGTATGGTTGAGATATTTTATTTTATTTCCAAAAATAATGTGTTAATCAAATTTTATTCATTATAAAAATTCCCCTTATCCGATCTTCGCTAGATTTTTAACTGACAATAACTTGTAAAATTAGAAGTACAATTGAAACTATTCTAATTTTTTTAAAAAAATTAATAATTTATAATTTAAAATATATTAAATTATCTTTAAATTATAATTAATTAAAAGAGACTTAAAAAATAAAATACATTATACTTGAATTTAAATTAGTAATTAGAAAAGTACTTTTTATTAAGAAATTAATTAAATTTACTTAAAATATTTTTTAAATAATAAGAAAAAAATATTTTAATCCTAAAATTTTTGAAAATTTTATCTATGAAATTATTAAACTCTTAGGTTTTTTTTTGTTTAGCAATGTTATTAGTATTTGGAAGATTAATATTTTTATTACCGTAGCTTAAAAATCATTTCTAAAAAGTAATACTTTTATAGATTTGCATGCGATATTCATAATTTTCATAGTTTGTGAGAAAGATGCAATTAAATAGTAAATTGTTCTTACATATTTTTCAAAGTTGATTTAAAAATTGATTGAGATTCCTTAGTTCTATTAAAATGTATTCATGCACAATATCTTAAACTCAATTATAAGTTGAATTCTTAGTAAGCAAATGGAAATCACTTTTAAAAATTTCCATTAGAAAGTTTCAAATTTACTAGTGATTTTATGAAAGTTTATTTTGATCCGTGTTTGGAAAGGAATGATTGTTGAAAATTTGTTAACTGATTATGATTTCATTAATTTTATGGAAAAGTATTTAAATTGTGTATATGCTTCTAGTAGTAGCCGAATGGGATTGAGACGTGAGGCCATCCCCAGGGTCTATCTCAAATACTGCTCACCTAGAGTTGTATATTGACTACCTAAGGTGGCTGCCCACCACTTAGGTACGTTTGGTTTCCTGTATATGAAGGTTCTCCCTTACAACATGTGCAAGAGAGGGGGAAATAAAATAATGGGGATAAAATACCAGCTACATTGGCCAGTATAAAAGATATAAGGGACTTGATTTTTTTATCATCATTATCATAATACAAGTCTCCTTCATCCTCTCTCTCTCTCTCTCTCTCTCTCTCTCTCTCTCTCTCTCTCTCTCTCTCTCTCTCTCTCTCTCTCTCTCTCTCTCTCTCTCTCTCTCTCTCTCTCTCTCTCTCTCTCTCTCTCTCTCTCAGGTTTCATGGCTGCCTTCTCTCTTTCTATCTTTCTCTCTCCTTTTCTAGTATTTCTCTCTCCTCGTCTCACTCTTTTGCATCTCTTCTATATTATTCTCCTCTCTCTCTCTCTCTTTCTCTCTCTCTCTCTCCAGTCCTCTCCTTGACAATTGGTATCAGAGCTTCTCAGGTCCTTGATCTAGTTAGCCATATTTTATTTAAGTTCTTCCTTTTAAGTCACACAAATCCAAGAACTTCAAGTACACGCATACAAATATGGTAGGGAGCACTGGAGTGACTAGTGTACATTTTCAAGAAGAAGACAAGCAACATTGAAGACTTTTCAAAAGTTGGAGGCAAAAATGAAGGAAGGTACACTAGAGAAAATGAAAGAGCTTGCATTATGACTATCGTGTCCAAACACAGTTGTTTCACTGGATGATCCAGAATCCACCTAGAATCCAATAGCATTTGTTCTATTCTTGTCCATTGTCCTTGATTGACTCTACAATGAGCTTAACCCTCTGTCACTTCTCCCTCTACTTAGCTTTAAAGGTGTCCTTCGTTACTAATAGTGCTCCTTGAACTACCCTTATGCCTATGAATAGAAACTCTAGCACATGCCCTAATGCCATCAGGACCCATTGAAAACTCTCGTATAGCAACATTGACATTCTCTGTTGTGCTCAGAGTATCCACCTTCATAGAAGGAAAGCCTTTTGGCTTTGGATGCTAACACAAGAGCCTCTTTTGATTGTACTACATGTGGTAGTGGACTGTGTCATGCATCTGTGACTATTTTCTACCAAGCTAGCCATGCTCCTCGAGCCATTATCCTTATGGTAGGACCTGTAGGTCTCTGTCTTCTATTTGTTGAGTAATTGACCTAGTGTACCATTTGTTAAGCAATTTGTGATGGAAGGAAGAACATCCCTAAATGATATGTAGTTGAAGTTCTTCAAAGAGGGTTTGGACAATAGTGGCTATGGAATGCTTATTAAGAAGGCTTCAAGATAAGGGGCTTTCACTCTTTGGAGGTCAAGAATCCTTTCTACAACATGTACACATGGAGATTTTGCAAGCATTGAGCACTTGGAAGCCATTATGGATCATCCTATTGGAAGATTTCACCCCTATGCCTTCTACTACAAGTAGTGAGCTATCTTATCACACCATCCTTCTTTCCATTTGAAGAAATATTCGTCTTCAAGTATCAAGGGACCATCCATTGCTGAGCATTACAATTATGGAGTATAATAGAGCATTAGGGAGTAATCTTGGCTATGGCTATTGATGGAATCGTCTATCTTCATTGAGAACTAATAGGTATTTGGTTCTTGATCTCTCTCTCTCATTTCATCCTCTTGCTGAGCCTATGCCACTTGTTGGAGAGTCAACAACTAATAGATGCATTAGGTGAAGGCTTGATTGCTTGAATGTTGCCATTTTACCTTAGTCCTATCATTACGCTTTCTTTGCATTGGAATGAGTTGTTTAATGTTGAAAATTTATTGGTGTTGACACTCTTTCTTGACCTTAACCATTTGGGCTTTTGCTGATTGACTAAGCATAAGAAATTATTGAGAAATCCATTGTAATAAGGATAAGCAAGCAACGAGTCACTGCATGGTAAGCTCTTCACCTATCCCCTTTCATTTGATTCCATTCTCAATTCCTTGCATCTCATGGAATAGATTGAATTTTTTCTTTTAAATCATGCACTTCGTGTTGATTTTTAAACTTAGCATGCCATTGCCATGTGTATTTATGTGAGGAAAAGCAGCTGCTCCGTGAGATGTGGGACAAAAGAGAGGTGACCCTCCCTCACATCGAAGATCCAGAAGGGGTACACAACCCAGCGAGGGAGGAACTTTGCATACCTCCTTGTGTCTCGAAGCCCACACATTTTCAAGTTTAGGTGCGAGTGCAAGTACCCTTTGGACATCAGAGAATTGGGAATCCATCATGTGGCACTAATATATTCATGTATGGGATGCATCATGGTGGATGATGTATGAAGATGCCCTCTTGAGAATGTATATGTAGTCATTGGCAGTGGAATGCCTATGCGTGGGATGCTTATGTGATGTATATGCTTAATCATTTTGGCAATGGGATGCTCATGTTTAAGGGTGGCAGTGTTGTGCTAATGCAAGCAGTGATTTAGGCAATGTTGGCAATGCATTATGCCATTATGATAGTGGCCTCAGTCATATAGTTAAGTGCAGGTCACTTTCCAACATCCCCTTGACTCCCACAAGGTGTTGTGAGCTTTTTGCTTGCAATTACAGAGGTGTACTTGATCCTAGGAGTAAAAGTGTAGGTCTCAAAGGGTATTGATAGGTTTTACCAAGACTTTTGCTTAGTTTGGAAGCTTCATTTGGACCCAACAAAAAATTTATAGACCCAAACAAGGCTCTTACAGCAAATAGGGTGCTGGATTGCACAATTTAGCCACACATTTCTTATTACAAATTTTTTTGTATAAGACATCTTGTTGCATTCTTATGCTCATTGCATAGAGTGGATCAAGTCCTTTGATTTGAGTCAAAAAGTTTTAAAATCAGAGTTTTCTAACTCAAGGTATTACCATTTTTGTGATAGGGGGTCGGGAGGTTGGACTGCACTGGCAGGGAATAAGGGAAAAGAAAGGGTAAATGAGGATGTACATTAATAAATCAAGGATGCCAAGGACTTAGAAGCTGGAAACAACCCGTATTTGCAAACATGGAAAGCCTTATTGCTCTAAATCGCACCTTATGTTTGCACGAGACAAGGCATGCTGAAAGACATAAAGCCATGATGGTAAAACATGAAGCTGTGATGGTGGTCATAGCAATAAACACAGTCGACCATATAGAAATGATGAATGAAATATGCCAAATGCAAGCCACCATGGATACACTTGTTGGCCAATTCACTAAGTGGATGGAATTTTAGATGAAAGGAAAAGATCAAGAGGACAAATCAATGTACATGCTAAAAGAGTGACTCTCCCATCAATAACTGTAAGTTCTCAAGGTATCTTGGGAAAAATGGGTATTCCCACTAGTGATTTTGAGCATGGGGAGCCTTCACATAGGCAAGAAGAATCAATGGGCAATACAGTATAGGTGTAATACTTCCATGCAATTAAAAATTAGTTGGTTAGTTCAAAAGTTAGTTAGTCAATTAATAAGTTAGTAAGGTTACTAACTAAAGACTAACTAAAGTAAAAACTAACTAACATTAATAACGAACCATTTTTATTTAATTGAAAATATTAAAAAAACCAAGTCATAATCCGACATTTTTCTTGGATTGACAAGGACTGTAGCCATCCTTCATGGAAGTTACAATGTGAACAAGAGTTATGAGCCATATTAATCACTAGTGTTAATGTGTATAGTATGGATGGTCCAATAATATTAGATTTTTAGACAAAACTAACATATTTTAGATATTTTAGATATTACTTATTGTAAATATCCTAAAAAAGCTATGGAGATTTCTAGAACAGGATGTCATGTAAAAAAAAGCAAGTGGTTTTTTCCTGCTTGTTTTGGATATTTAATACAAAAAAACAAGGATTGGTGAAATCACGTATGTCTCGATCGTAGTTTACAGGCAGTAAACAGCACTTCAAACAGAGAGAAGGAGTAATCTGGAAGATTTCTAAGCAAGTGTCTTGAAATTTACCCCCCTTTTGGAGCCAACGGAACTATTAGAATTGTGATTTAAGCATCAGATTGTTGATTTTTCCAAGATCCCCTCCATAAAGAGCAACCCTTCTGCTCTTGTTTAGCTATAAATATGAGGCATGGGGAGCAGTTAGGAAAGCACAATGAGACCCTGAGAGTCTGCGAGAGAGAGGTAGAGAGAGGGAGGCAGAAGGATACCCCTCCAAGAGATTGAGAGAATGAGAGAGAGAGAGAGAGAGAGAGAGAGAGAAAGAGAGAGAGAGAGGAGTTACCCTGAGAGGTTGCGAGGGAGAGAGTTAGCTCGATTCCCCCTATCTCAGTCTTCGATTAAGCCATCTTCTCTTATACTCTCCCATCTCAAATTCATTCCTCCCTCTTTATCTCTTGAATCCACTTGCGGACGATGACCCCCAAGCGAAAGACTTCTCCAAATGTTGAAACTCCCACCACAACCAACGGGACTGCGAACCAAGGGACCGCAACTACAACCGGGAAACACATCTCTTATGAATCGGGTGCACCCCATTGTATTAGGAAAAAGAAATTGAGAGAAAAGAACGTTTACATTAATTATCACAACTTAATTGAGCATATTTTGAGATAATGAGCGTACTAGAAAAAATTTATTCATCGCATTCATAATAGGTGATCAATTAAAATTGCACTTAGAAGCTGTTAAATTGCACATAAATTGCATGGAAATTCATGCTAATATATATATATATGAAAAGTTTCAAGAATACACATGAAACTACAATTAAGCCATTGTAGCCAGATAGATTTTATGCATCTGCATCTGTTTGCTTGATTGAAATAATAGAAAATCCTATTACATCTCACAAAACATAGATTGAACTTGTGATAGAATATGTAGGGTTCCTAAGAAGTTGAAAGGACTTCAAACCCTAAAGTGTTAGAAGAAGGAAGGATTCTTCTCAAGGCCCATCCTACTTAAAGCTGAAAGAAATTCAAAATCCTTAAGTAGCTTTATGAATTACACGACAAACCCTAGTTCAAATGAATACGTAGGGTTTCGTTGTAGGGAAGCCAATGTCTCAAATTGCAATCAACATTGCAAGGATACTCCTTCATTCAAAAGAATGAGGAAATTAAATTAGGTTATCTCTAGAAATCTCGAACGATAATGGGGATAAAGCCGAGACTAGATGCTATCACATCAGATCGAAATTTCCTTCAGCGGAGAGAACAAAGAATGTCTAGTACTTACTGTGCACCTTTGCTTGTGTTTGTACTCAGGAATGCCTGTTTGGAAAAGGAGTCATCTAACAAAGGAATTGATAAGAAGAAAATCTTTCAAATTGGATTCAAGTTGAAACACTTGAGAAAGGCGTGTTGAGCACCCCCAGCTAGCCGCCAACCCTATCCAAAGGGGTTTTTGATAGCCACGTCGAGAATGTGGACCGAACCCATCATGAGAGATCTCTTCATAGAAACATCTATTCGTAGGAGGATGCTCGGGTGTGGGGGGGCTCTAGTTGTAAATCCCCTGCCTCCAGGTCCTACTCAGATGGTCTACATGACTCGGAAAGGAATCTCAAGGCCCTGTTACTAGTGCAAGGGCAAAAACTTGGAGAAAAATAAGACGCATCCTTACGGATTGCAGAAATTGTCATATGGTCGGGATGTGTATCTCAGTTAAAACTTTAATGTAAAGTTTACTTTCAAGGAATTTGTCTAAACTGTTTTTGTATTAGTGCATAAAATTATGTAAAGGAACATGTGACTAACGGGTTAATTAAGGAAGCTGCTTGTATATGTTACCACTAATGTGCCCTTAGGTAAGTAGAAAACTAAAGCTATCAAGGGAAGTGGGTGGGCGGAACCCTTGACGAGTCCATCCTACGGCATGGTGGTCCCAGAAAATTGGGAGGCTTCTCAACATTCAAATTGTGATGATGTATTGACCTTAGATAATGGTGGCTAGAACCCTGGTTCATATAGTTTTAGGGGACCAGAATGGGACTTTACCCTATGGGTAGAGAGATCAAGTGATGCATCACTCTCGTTTTCCATTCTCTTTGAACCAAGTGTGATATAAGTCTGCCTCAGTTTAGATGCTCTGCACAAAGTAGATCCGATGCTAGAAGGCCGCAGAATGACTTGACCATTAGAAACTGACAAACGCTGTGACATTCCGTGGGAGTGCAGTGAGGATTGTGAGTTTAATTCCGAATCGAAGGTCAGTATACAGAGAGTAACCCAGAGATACCCCAACCTCCTAGGACCAAACGCACCAAGGGGGACCTGCCATTCCACTTGAGGCGCATACGAGTGAAGGAAGAAAGGAGAGGACAAACGAAGAAGTCGAAGGCAGAACAATAGAAGAAACCGCAGGAGCTACCTAGAAAATTTACAAAGTTTAAGAAAGGTGACAAGGTAGTGATCCTGCTGGGGACGAAAAGACAAGGATAGACAAGTGAGCCAATCAAGGGACTCGCCAAGGTCAAAGAAGTCAACTTGGCAAGGGAAGGCGAGAAGCCTTAATCTGTGTTTATAGCTGATGACGTGATTGAGGGGGAAGAGGCCAGTCTCATTGCGCTCTTGCAAGAGTACGCGGACATATTTGCATGGTCCTTATATGAGCTCAAAGGAGAGGATCCTAGAGTAGTGATGCATAACTTATCAATGGCCCTTGATACAGTGCTTGTAAAACAATGACCGTACCATATGAATCCAAAACATGCCCAAGCCGTGAAGGAGAAAATCGATAAGCTAATGAGAGTAGGATTCATCTACAAAATAGAGCACACGACAGGGTATCACCGATCGTGATAGTCATGACGAAGAATGGGAAATCCGAGTATGTGTGAACTATAAGAAGGTTAACGATGCCACAAAAAGGGATAATTACCCATTACCATACACAGAGCACATGCTCGAAAGGGTAGCAGGTAAAGAGGCCTACATCTTCTTGGAAGGCTTCTCAGGATACAACTAGGTACAAGTACATCCCGTTGACAGGCACAAGACCGTGTTTGCCACTGAGTGGGGTATCTTTGCTTATATTGTAATGCCCTTTGGGTTAATGAACGCACCTGCAACCTTTCAGCATCTATCTTCAAAGATATGCTTAGAGAGAGCTAGAGGTGTTTGTAGATGATCTATGCGTGTACTCTATCTAGGCAGAACACTTGGAAAAGTTGAAGCAGTCTTTGAAAGATGCTAGCTTTACAACCTATCATTGAACCCCTTGAAGTGCCAATTTTGGGTCAAGCACGGATGGATTCTAGGGCACATGGTGTCCAAGAATGACATAGCCACTGACTTTTCAAAAGTCGACTTGCTGCCACCCAAGGATTATAAGGGAGTTCACAGTGCTTCTTAGGTCACACTGGATACTATCGGCGCTTCGTGTTGAATTGAGCATTGATTACAAGACCATGGTATAAGCTATTGATTGTGTTTGAGTGGACTGATGAGTGCCACAATGAGCATATGAGAAGCTAAAGAAGGCTCTTACAATTGCACCAATCTTACAAGTCCCAGATTAGAACATCACCTTTCACATGCATATAGATGCATCTAAATTTGTTATTGGAGCTGTCTTGTGCCAACCTGGTGAACATAATCTGGACTACCCTGTGAGTTTCACTAGTAGGCAACTCACTGACACTGAGATGAAATACTCCACCACAAAAAGAGAGGGGTTGGCCATGGTATTCTCTATAAAGAAGTTTTGACACTACCTCCTAGCCATGCCTTTCACCTTTTTTATAGACCATCAAGCCTTGCTGTATCTTGTGAGTAAACCATGCGCTACGGGACGCATTGCTAGATGGTTTCTTCTTCTTCTAGAATTTGATTTCTCTATGGTGGTACACAAGGGCATACAACACTACATGGCTGATCACATGTCTTGAATACCCACAGGAGAAGTTGCTAGTCAAGGCATAGCTAACGACTTGTCACGCTCATCTTTTTAGCTTGTCTAGCAAGAAAATTTTATTTAAAGCCGATCTAATGCCGTACTGGGCAAATGATATAGTCCAAGTGCTAGAGCATGGTCTACCCGAAAGACCTATTGAGAAATCTTTTCAGGTTGTCTAGCGAGAAAATTTTGTTTAAAGCTGATCTAATGCCGTACTGGGCGGATGATATAGTCCAAGTGCTAGAGCATGGTCTACCCGAAAGACCTATCGAGAAGGCTAGGCTTAGGAGACTTATTCTGATAATCCAACCTTACCAATTAATAGCCAGTCAACTTTATAGGTTAGGGCAAGATGGGTTGCTACAGCAACGCATATGCGGGCACGAGATATACGACGTGTTGAGCGAAGCGCATGGTGGGATTGCTGGAGGACACTTCAGTGGGGATACGACAGCCCGCAAGGTGTTGCAATCTCAGTTGTGATGGCCCACTCTATTCCGCGATGCTGCTAAGTTCGTAAAGCATTGCGATGAGTGTCAAAGGACTAAAGTTCATGCACGAAAGGATAAGATGGAGTTGACCCCTATCATTGCACGATAACCCTTTGAGAAATGGGAAATCGACTTCATTAGACCCATCAGTCCCACATCACAATATTCACACGCTCGATACATCATCGTAGCAATTGACTATCTTACAAAATGGGCCGAGGCACAAGCCAGGAGACCAAGGCACTCACTTTATCAATGAGGTGATTGCCCACCTGCTCTCAACCTTCTTGATCATCCATAGAAAATCCTCACCTTACTATCCTCAAGCTAATGGCCAAGCAGAATCCACGAACAAGATCTTAGTCAATGTCCTTACGAAGGTAGTTTCCACCTCACGAAGTGACTGGGACAACAAACTTATGGCAGCATTATGGGCTTATCGGATGGCCTATAAAACAGCTGTGAGAAACAGACGTCCTTTAGGTTGACCTATGGGACCGAGGCCATCTTGCCATTAGAATTCTTCGTCCCTAGCTTGTGGATAGCACTACAAGAGAGATGGGAAGAGAAGAAAGTATGGACAAACCGTCTCATGGAATTGGAATGACTGATTGAGACCCGGCTTCTAGCCACCCACGCCCTAATTTATGAGAAAGAACGACAGAAGATATGGTTTGACAAGCACATCAAATAACGTGACTTTGAGCAAGAAGACCTTGTTTTGCTCTACTCAGTAAAGGGCCACAAGCAGAAAATGAAATTTTGAGGATTAGAACCTTTTCGAGTGCACACCATTAGTAGGATGAGCAACGTAAAACTTGAAACTCTTAAAGGTGAGGGCATAGGCTTCTTCAATGGTAGTCCCATGAATAAGTACTATCCTCCCATGCATCCACTGCATGAGCCCCCTATGCTAGAAGCCCCTGTCAATGTCCGTGTAGCCACAATCACCAAACTAGAGGACGAGGATGAGGAGGTAGTAGCACCAGCAAACTTGTGCATCGTGGCTGCCACCCGATGCACACACACATTTGATGCCTTGATAGACAAGGGAGATGACTTCAATGTCTTGACTTATGCTCATTGGACCCTCATTGGTCAGCCATAGTTATAGCCCACTAACACTAAACTCAGCCCATTCTAGGGCAAGTCATATGCACTCTTAGGAAAGTGCAAGATCACAATCTGTATCAAGTTTGAGAGCCTACCAGTTTCTTCTATGTAATTCCAAATATGAAGGATGCAGGTCAAGAATCGCTGTTAGGACGCACTTTCAAGAAGCAAGCACATTGCAACGTGGACTACAATTTGCAGCGTATTCACCTTTCCATTGGCAACATTCGAATCACGATAGCTTTCAGCAAGGGTAGCAAGGCTCCACCAAAGCCTGCTATGCCATCGATAGAGCTATCTACGACCAAGCCTAAGGAGGGGGGTCGTGAGTCATCACAACCCACCTAGACTACAAAAGCATCGCCAACTAAGGCTATCCCCAAAGCCGCATAGCCCACACTTAAATGGGTGCAAAGGCACCAAAAGTGACCTACTCGTAGAGCAAGAAAAAATAGCCCTGCAAGACTAACAACTATCATTTGAAACCTAAGAGATCGACCCGACACTATCAATGTAGGCGCACAATCAAGATGCGGATGGATCCCCAAAGATCTGTTGTTTTCCAAGCCCAAGGATACTACGAAGGCAACACCTAGATATGGGTGCCCAAGAAGGGAAATCCTAGAAGCATAACCCAACCATGACCATCACTTTTGCCACCCCGCCCCTAGGCAACTACACTCCATCTACTAAGGCAGTGACAACCCACGAAACCCAAGCTGCAAGACCCATAGAACCCACAATGGTTGTGGTCACCGAACCCCGACCAATATATCAATCAAAACAACAGCTTGATACCTCACAATCATCTAAGTCTAGAGAGCTTGGCACCCAGTGGCTGCACAAGAGAAAAGCAACGCACCATCTATGCCATTGGAGCCACCCTCAGTACCCCAAAGGAACACTGGACACACGAATCAGACTACAAAGTTACCCTTAGATATACCATTGTCTAGTCCGCTACCCCTCGAACCATCACTGTCTAGCTCAATTCCACCCCAACCACAAGCAAGTCTTAGGCCTTCCTACATGCGACATTCATTTCTATCGATCACCAAGGACCTTGCTGAGAATACGTGAGATAACTTGGTGACTTGCATCAAGCTCTTAGGTAACACCTTTACCACATTCGCTAGGAGCTACAAAAGACTTGACCTCGGCTTGCTTGATAAACCTCTTGCCTCTAATGTTCGTTCCTTATCCTGCACTTGGGAAGAATACGAGTTCATGACCATAAAATCCCCCAAGGTCTCAAAGGAGTTAATTAATAATGCTGAAATCTCAAAAGAGCACGCGCTCATCAGATGGCTAATAACATCATACCGCAAGTCCCAAAGGCCTGTGTCACCCATTGAGCTTGAGAAACTCACTCGCCTCACTAACTCTGACTCATCATTCTTACAAAAATGGTGTAATCTACGTCTCCAATGGGAGAAACGCGGTTGCCGAGTAATGACCAATGCTGAGCAGCAACGTGCGATTTTAAAAACCGAGTATGACCTAACTTATGTAGCACCAACCTCTTTTAGGATCTTGGCCATCACTCAAAACAAACACCTAAACGATCACCCTTATATTGATTGCATCCTTATGGAAGAGGAGCTACATGTGGCTAGCTACATTAGCTCAGGTGATTTTCTAACCAATATCCTAACTTACATTACCCAAGTATGTGTTAGCCCTCGTAATCTCGATCGTCATGCCCACTTGGAATACAACCATCATTTCTATGATTGGCTTAGACCAAAGTAGATAGCACCATACTGTGCTCAAATGCCTTGCCTCTCCATTGTCTCCTATGTCCAATCCTAGGAAGGATTCTCATCATTTCCCGAAGGGGGAGGAGCTAAGGTGATTAGGTGATTAAGAAAACATAGGCAAGAAGGAAACAAAAAGACTTAATCAAAGAAGCAGGAAAGAAGAAAAAAGGGTTGGAAAGAAAATGTTGGAAATGTTTTGGAATGAATAGGCTGCTGCTCTAAAAAATTCATGTCTTTAATTTAGCTTGTTCATTCTCTTCATGGAGGCAAAATCAATTTCCTGCTTACCAAAAAGCCATATAAGGAATACTAATGTTGGACTATGGTAAATGACAGGTACCAGGATAAAGGTGGCAAACTCCCCTTCACGGAGGAAGAACAAATGAGATACGGCCTAAGTGTAAAAACAAGGGGCTTTAGCCAGTTCACCTTCAAACACGCACTGAACCTAGACGAAGCCATCTTGGAGGAGCCGACTATGAAGCAGCTGGTGGACAAATGTGCCAGCTGAAAGTACATGGAGAAAGTAGGACAAGCAATTGACTACGGCATGTGTGCAAAGTTCTTGAGAAGTTTTGATGATGCAAGGAACTGCGGCACAATAACCGTCAGGACATGAGAAGAAAAACGTCAAGTGGAGGTACAACTAAGCGCTACAATGATCAAGAAGGCCCTAGGTTTGGCCCCCAAGAAAGAAAAATGCCATCAAAGAGATGTATATGCCATGTTGGGAGTGAACAAGCATGATGAACACACGGTGGACGAGATAGGCCTGGTAGACATCCCAAACCCAGAAGTAAGGATATAAGCGAAGATGGCCCATGCCCTCTTCTTGGGACAGAGATACAACGCATTGATGAATAGAATTGGCATGCCGCTGTTGGAGAGCATAGCTGCAGGGTCCCCTAAAGAAGTAGTTTGGAACGGTTTTGTCTTGAAAACCATCAAGAACTTGGCCACCATCCTAGCCACAAGCACAACACCAATAGGAGGGGAGTTCCCAGCCTCAACAACTAGATCAACGCATAAGAAGCCTGCCTCCAAGGCCTCCACAATCAAATTCGATGGGGTCTTAATAGTAATCATCCAAGAAGCAATAAAGGAGGCAAAAGGAGTTGAGGAAGAAGTGGGAGAGACACCCCATCAATCACCTCGCCCTGACATAGAGCAATCCAGCGAGAGAACCATTAGTGACTGCAGAGAGCACGAGGTGCAAACTATCCAAAAGAAGGCCATGAAGCCCCAGCAACAAAGGAGAGAGGAGATGACGAAGGAAGAATGGGCGGAGTTGAAAAGAGCCTAAAAAGTATCCAAAATGGAGAAAGAAGAACGAAGGAGAAAAGAGAAGGAAGAGATGAAGAAAGTGAGAGAAGAATCACAGAGAGCCGAGGAGGAGAGAAGAAGAAGAGCATAAGAAGAGGCTGAGGAGCTAAGGAGAAAGGAGGATGAAGACATGGCGAAGGCCATGCACAGGTCTATCGAGGAGACCCATGGTGCAGGGGGGATGAACCCCCTGAGCCACGATAGGAAGGTGAGCCTAACGGGGTAGCGTAGGAGCGGCCCCTGTTTTTGCAAGAAAGGGCAAGGCCCCACTACATCCCCTCCCTCTAATTTTTGCACCTCAAACCACCACCACTGCCACTGCCACAACACAAGAGCCAGCACCTGCCATCATGGACACCACTCAGCTCATGTCTATGATGCAATTCTTAGTCATGAAAGTACCAGAGATGGTGCCATGGGCGAGAGCCAAAAGGCTAGCTACAGCAAATGTCCCCAAAGCGGCAAAGGTTGGAATCATCCACCACCACAGCACCACCTACAGTGCTTCCAACTGCGGATTACAACGCCTATGTAGTTGAACTCTTAGTCTAGCTAGAGAAGGATAAGGAAGGAAAGAAGGCTCCGGCTATAGAACTAAAGGCCGAAAGAGAAGTTTCTACAGCGGTAGGGCTGGAGATAACACATCAAGCCGCAAAACATGAGAAAGAAATTCGAAACCTCAAGAAACAGCTCGGTGCCAAAGAAAAGGAGGCACAAGAGAATGAAGATCGCCTAAGACAAAGGCTAGAGGAGGAAGCCTTGGCAAAGCAACGAGGCCATAAGTTGCTCATCCAACAATACGCTGAGCTCCAGCAACGAATGGTATGGGTGGAAGAGATGAATGTAGAACTACGGGAGAACCATCAAGAAATCGACCAAGCACCAGAAGAACAACACCAAGAACAGGAAGATGCCATGGTATTCCAGCTGTGATTAGCAATGGAGGAGCAAGGGAGGCTAGAGAGGAAAATAAAAGTCGTGGAGAAAGAGAAGGAAGAGGCCATAGACAAAGCTACTGGAAGCTTGCAGAACGACTTGCGAAACACCTAGCAGGAAGTAGAGGGACTGATGGCCATGGCCATGACCGAAAGAAAACTGCACCTGGTGGAGCTAGAAAGCCACATGCAAATTACTGAAGATCTATCAGAGAGGCTCGCAAAGGCCCACCAACAGTTCTCCGTGGTGGCTAATCAAGGTAGAAAAATAGCCAAAGAGTAGCTGAACTGCCAAGATAAAGAGAAGACCCAAATGTTGGAAGTGTGGAATAAGCAGCAGCAGGTGGTAATGATGTTATCTCAAGAGATAGAAAGGGGTAAGGAATATTTGGAAGAGAAGGCACATCAGTGGGAGAGGTGCAACTTTGAAAGAGTGCGAGGATTGACAAAGTGCTTGGCAGTGGCGGAGTGCGAGAGGGTGCCTACAGAATCCAGAGCTAAGACTGCTTGAAGCATGCTCCAACACACAAAGACAAGCCTTTTTTAGCACATTACTTCATGTCACACAAGTTGAAGGTGAGGATTCGGTGGAGAGAATGAAAAGGAAGCTAGAGTTGATGACCAGAGCTTTAAGGTATGGCCTACAAGAACGCACACTCCCGACCAGCACAGGTAGAGTTGACGACCAGAGCTTTAAGGTGAGGATTCGGTGGAGAGAATGAAAAGGAAGCTAGAGTTGACGACCAGAGCCTTAAGGTATGGCCTACAAGAACGCACACTCCTGACCGGCATAGGCATAACCCAGGAGTAGCAACGCAACTACTTGCGAGAAGCCAGCCTCTCCACTGATGAGCTCAGGGAACTTGGATTCGAAGAACAAGAGCAGCCCCATCTATCCCTAGTTCAACCCATGATGGAACAAGACATCGAGGAAGGGCTGGACTTTGAGCAGGAATTTAAAGAAGAATCGCAAATCAGAGAGCCTAGTCCACCCTTGCCTAATCTACTCCCAAAAGAGCCAGAGGGTGCCCAAGTTTCCGAGTGCATTATTGTTGCAAGAAGAAGAAGGCGGGAACTTGTGGACCAAGCCCATCAAAGAGCACAAGCATGGCCACAGCAACTTCCTGACGAGCCCATGCCACTACGCAAGGATCACCATCTCATCAACTGGCCGCAAAAGTTGACTATCTAGCAATAGCAAGAGCTCGAATATCGACCCTTTGAGTTCTCATTCCTCTACCCACGCGCCTTGGACCGAATCTTAGCCTTGGAGATAGTGGAAAGGATCATTCGTGTGGGCAATACTTTAGTGAACTGATGGGTCGAGGAGCGAAGCATCGTAATCACACAATGGAGAAGGGAATCCGCGGATTACTTGCAGGATAAGGTCTATTAGGTTCCCAAAACTGTCCGAGACTACAAGGCGCATCCAAAGTGACGGAGGAGGATTTGGGACACCAATCTTGATGCATGGGACTTCTGTGGTACGCTACTAGAAGAAAGGAATGATCCTATCTAATGGCAGGTACGACTTCCTAAAGATCTACAATGTCAATGCAGCAACTCTCGAGGAATACATGACCTTTAAAGTAGGGCACTTGCGTCCATCCATCAATTGCTTCCTCAAGGATTTCTCTTCTTGCCCAGACCCAACCTTCATAACTACTTGTAATTACCTTAGGATCATTAGGTTTTAACTTAAGCAAAATCCAACAGCTGAGGAAGCCCACTTTCCCCCACTCTTTTTTGACATTAACCTAGGAATAGATAGTTGCGCTATGGCTAGGTTCATGATGAGGACAACCGTGCTTCCCTCTTTTTGTATGAAGATCCTTGAGGACATAAGTGATAGCCGCTTCACAAGGTGAAATCACCCTTTCTTGTCAACCACATCTCTAAATGTAAAGGCTAGTATCAAGGAATACTTGCAAAGTTGTGCCTTTTTGACTAAGTCCCTAAGACCTGTTAGATATGATCAATGCCCCCACCCTCATTAGGTGCTACCAATGATCCATGGTGCTCAAAGTTGTAAGGCCCCCATTATGAGGAGAAGCCAAATGTGAGCCCGGACATTGGTTGAGTCCTGACTTGTATATCAGATGAGGTCTATGTGACCGGATGGCAAAAAGGTGACTGTTGTGGGTCTAATCTTTGGGTTAGACGGAGTGGTTAAGCTGGTAGCAACTCGAGGCACATTGCATTGAGTTGCGTGGTAAGGGAGTTAAAAGGGGCCCCTATTGTGGGGTCCGGGGGCCGCGGAAGCGGCCCCTGGCTGGGGGGTCCCAGGGGGGCCAGCGGCCCCCCTGGCGGGGGTCCGGGGGCAGCGCCCCCGGCCCGATGGTAAAGGGAATATTCCCTGGAATATTCCTTGGCCGACTAGTGGAGGCTCATATGGTAGGTCGGTCAGCAGGCCGACCTAACGACCTTCGCGGGCTATAAAAGCTAAACCCCTTCGCGGCCATCATTCACTCATCTTTCACCCAGTCAGAGTTGTTGTTCCAGCTAGCCTTAAGCTCTTCGCCTATCTTCTGTCTAGATCGCCATCTAAGCTTCACTCAGTGGAAGCGCACGGGTGGACAGAGCCATCTTTGTATCAGTTGTTTGGAGTTAAAGAATTTTACTGATTCTCCTCTTATCTGTTGTGTACTCTCTATCTCTTTCTCAGATTCTGTTCGCTGCGCCGTGTAATATTTTACATGGTATCAGAGCCCAGGGGGCTCTAGAGATCGGAGAGCGTGCAAGAGGCAAAGGCTTCAACAGCAAAGAGAAACGATGTCGACTCCGGGAAGCAGTTCTGGCGCATCAGGAAGCGGTGCAGGAGGTGGTGCTGCTGTACCGGCTATTCAAACACTGAGGATTCGTCCACCAACCTTCAGCGAAGGCAAGTTAGATGGTACAAACTACACCTTGTGGAAGTTCAAAATTACAACTATCCTTGATTCTTATGAGCTTCTGGAGACTGTGCTGGGGACTGACGCAGAACCACAGCCTACCCCCGACCCATCAAATCCTAGTGTGATGATTCCTCCGAATGCAGATCTTCTACGAGCTTGGAAACGAAGGAATGCAGATGCATTGTGTGCCTTAGTTACAAGCTGTTCTGACAGTGTTTTGACTCTGATTCAGTATACAACCAAAGCGTCAGAGGCTTGGAATGTACTAAGGAGTCAGTATGAAACACGAAACCAAACAAGGATTCAAAACTTGGAGAATCAACTAGCAGCGGAGAAGTTTGCTGAAGGAGAGACGGTTGAAGCATTCATCACTCGGATTAAGAATCTGCGCGACCAGATGGCTGGCGCTGGGATACAAAAGACTAGCGAAGAGCTAGCTCGGAGGTGTCTTCGGATTTGTCCACAAAAGTTTGATGGACTAGTAACTGCCCTTAATACTCAGGTGAGACCTCAAGCTTTGACTTTTGAGGAGTTTTGTGCATTATTAATGGAGGAGGAGTTGAGGCTGAAAGCCCGAGAAGGAAGCAACAATGGAGATGCTGCATTCTCTGCCAATGCAAAAGGCAAAGGTGTTTCCTCCACCAAAAATGATGGTGACAAAAAGAAAAAGGGCGGCAAGAAGAAGTTTCAAGGAGAGTGCTTCTACTGTAAGAAGAAAGGACATGCAATTGCAGATTGTCGTGTCAAGAAGGCAGATGAAAAGAATGGTACCCTTAAAACTAAAGGGAAAGAGACAGCCAATACGGCTGAAGCAGAGTTGGAATTATTCATGGCGACCATTGAGGAAGTGTGCTCCTCGGCGCAAGAAGAATCTACCACTGACTCTTGGGTGTTGGATAGTGGGGCCTCCCGTCACATGACCAACAAGAAAGGTCTATACAGTTCTATGCAGCCTCTACAAGAATCCATCACTGTGACGGTTGGAAATGATGCTAAATGCCCTGCTGCGGGCACAGGTACTATTTCTTTTGTTGCTGCAAATGGTGAAGTCAAAAAGCTTTCAAATGTGTTGTATGTTCCCGAAATCAGGAGAAATCTCTTATCAGTTGCTGCCATAACTGATCTTGGTCATGAAGTGAGGTTCAAGAAGACAGGTGCAGAAATTATTGATAGTGCTGGCACAATTGTTGGCAAAGGAGAAAGAAGGAACAACCTGTATGAGCTAAGTGCTCTTACAGCCACCGCTGGAGTGGGCACAAGTAAGCTTTGGCATGAAAGGTTTGGACACATCGGATTTGCAGTATTGAAGGAGATGCAAAAGCAAGGTATGGTTGCTCACCTACCTACAATAACTGAATTGAAGGAACCATGTGAAGCTTGTATGATGGGCAAGCAACAGAGAAAGGCATTTCCACAAGAAAGCAAGAATAGAGCACATGCTCCTCTAGAGTTGGTGCATGCTGACTTGTGTGGTAAGATGCCTACACAGGCCTTGGGGGGATCTTCTTATTTTATGTTGATTGTCGATGACTATAGTAGGAAGATGTGGGTGTACTTCCTTCGTGATAAGGCTCAAGCTTTTGGTAAGTTTAAAGAATGGCTAATACTTGTTGAGAATGAAACAGGGAAAAGTGTGAAGAAATTTAGAACAGATGGTGGTGGTGAGTTCAACTCAAAGGAGTTTGAAGGTTTTTGCAAGAGCAAAGGGATCAAGCGTCAATTGACAACGCCTCACACACCTCAGCAGAATGGTGTTGTGGAACGCAGGAATCGTACCATTGTGGAGATGGCAAGATGCATGCTAAAGGGCAAGGGATTGCCTAACCATTTTTGGGCTGAAGCTGTTAATACTGCAGTCTACATTCTAAATCGGAGCTACACAAAGGCTCTCAAGGGAAAAACACCTCATGAGGCTTACACTGGTAAGAAACCATCTGTTTCACATTTCAGAATTTTTGGATGTGAATGTTATGCACATGTTCCAGATGAGAAGAGAAACAAGTTACAACCAAAAAGCAGAAAATGTATCTTCTTGGGTTATAGTGATGAGCAGAAGGCTTACAAGTTATATGACCAAGAGGCAAAGAAGATCATCGCGAGCCGTGATGTGGTGTTCAAGGAGGAGCCGCATACAGTGGAGGAGGAGAAGGCAAGGTCTTCCACTTTATCATCAAGCGAAGAAGTAGTCCACTATGAACCTGTCCCGAGAGCTATCCCTATCCTTAAGGAGGAGGAAGCATCATCTTCAGATGATGAGGAAAAAGTTCACCAACCTGACATCACCCCACCGGAAAAGCCATTGCCGCGCTGGGTGAAGCAGCTCTATGACCACAATAATCCTAGGCCTGCATCTGTTGAGGAGAAGGCAGACGGACCAAGGAGGTCTCAGAGAATAGAGGAGCAAAGGAGGGCTTCTGCTCACATAGTCAACATGGCCTTGATGGTTGAGATTATGAGAGAAGTAAAGGAGCCAACTGACTTAGAAGAAGCACTTGCAGATCCATCATGGAAGGCTGCTATGCAGGCGGAGTATGACAGCATAATGAAGAATGACACTTGGGAGCTAGTGGATCGGCCAGCAAAGCGGAAGATTATTGGCACCAAGTGGATCTGGAAGGTAAAGTACAAGGCTGATGGTACCTTAGAAAAGTACAAAGCTAGACTGGTTGCCCAAGGATTTTCACAAGTTGAAGGGTTTGATTTTCAAGAGTCATTTGCCCCAACTGCCAGAATGACCACTATTCGCACGGTACTTGCAGTGGCTGCCCACAAGAAGTGGCCAGTGTACCAAATGGATGTTAAGTCAGCGTTCTTAAATGGTGACCTCAAGGAGGAGGTGTACGTGGCTCAGCCACCAGGGTTTGAGGCCCCCCATTCTGAGAACAAAGTGTGTAAACTGAAGAAGGCATTGTATGGGCTGAAACAAGCCCCCAGAGCATGGTACCAGCGGATAGATAGGTTCTTTTTAAACCTAAACTTCAACAGATGTGCCTCAGATGCTAACTTGTATGTTTACAGGGATGGTAAAAAGTCTGTAGTGATTGTCCTATATGTGGACGACCTTCTTATTACAGGTGACTATGAAGATATGATCAACCAAACTCGAAAGGCTTTGAGTTCTGAGTTTGAAATGACAGACTTGGGCTTGCTGCACTATTGTTTGGGGATTGAAGTCTGGCAAGAGCCAGGAAAGATCTTCATCTCTCAGAAGAAGTATGCATGGGAGATCTTGAAGGCATTTGGCATGACCGAGTGCAAGGAGATAGCTACACCTATGGAGGTGAATGCAAAGTTATCCGTCGAGGATACATCAGCATTAGCAGACATTGGGAGGTATAGGAGGTTGGTCGGCAGTCTGATCTACTTGTGTAACACCAGACCAGATATCAGTTTTGCTGTTGGTGTTTTGAGCAGGTTCTCAAACAAACCTCATGAGAGTCATTGGAAGGCTGGGATGCGGGTGCTCAGATACTTGAAGAAAACTCTTGACTATGGTATCACATACAGTTTCGGAACTTCTCTTGTGGGGAACTGTGACTCAGATTGGGCAGGAGACATTGATTCCAGGAAGTCAGTTTCTGGTTATTGTTTCTCTTTGGGTTCAGGAATTTTCTCTTGGATTAGTAAGAAGCAACCAACAGTGGCATTGTCTTCTACCGAAGCAGAGTACAAGGCAGCTTGTTTTGCTGCATGTGAGGCCGTATGGTTGAGAAGGATTCTATGGCATATGGGAGTGCAGGATGAAGAACCAACTGTGCTGAGATGTGACAATCAGAGTTGCATCGCCATTGCCAAAAATCCAGTGTTTCATGCACGCACCAAACATATAGAGATCCAGTATCACTATGTGCGTGATTTGATGGAGGATGGGATAGTGGAACTGGTCTACTGTCCAACAGAGGAGAATGGAGCAGATATCTTCACCAAAGCACTTACGAAGGATCTGCTTCAAGTTCATCTTCAGAGACTCGGCATTGGGCCGAGGAGATAGTTCACCTATGGGTGGACATTGAGGGGGGGTGTTAGATATGATCAATGCCCCCACCCTCATTAGGTGCTACCAATGATCCATGGTGCTCAAAGTTGTAAGGCCCCCATTATGAGGAGAAGCCAAATGTGAGCCCGGACATTGGTTGAGTCCTGACTTGTATATCAGATGAGGTCTATGTGACCGGATGGCAAAAAGGTGACTGTTGTGGGTCTAATCTTTGGGTTAGACGGAGTGGTTAAGCTGGTAGCAACTCGAGGCACATTGCATTGAGTTGCGTGGTAAGGGAGTTAAAAGGGGCCCCTATTGTGGGGTCCGGGGGCCGCGGAAGCGGCCCCTGGCTGGGGGGTCCCAGGGGGGCCAGCGGCCCCCCTGGCGGGGGTCCGGGGGCAGCGCCCCCGGCCCGATGGTAAAGGGAATATTCCCTGGAATATTCCTTGGCCGACTAGTGGAGGCTCATATGGTAGGTCGGTCAGCAGGCCGACCTAACGACCTTCGCGGGCTATAAAAGCTAAACCCCTTCGCGGCCATCATTCACTCATCTTTCACCCAGTCAGAGTTGTTGTTCCAGCTAGCCTTAAGCTCTTCGCCTATCTTCTGTCTAGATCGCCATCTAAGCTTCACTCAGTGGAAGCGCACGGGTGGACAGAGCCATCTTTGTATCAGTTGTTTGGAGTTAAAGAATTTTACTGATTCTCCTCTTATCTGTTGTGTACTCTCTATCTCTTTCTCAGATTCTGTTCGCTGCGCCGTGTAATATTTTACAAGACCACCTCGCAAATCATCCGAGGAAGATCGGGGCACAACCTAAACACACCCTTGTGTTAGAATGACAGCTGTGATCATCGAATCCAAAAAAAAAAAGAGTGAAAACACTGGATCCCCTAAAAGCATCTTGAGTGCCACAATCACTGTACCTAGGGTTTCCATACCTAGCCCCATCCCCCATTGCATATGCTTAGAGCACATCAAGGGAAGGACATTCTCCCAGACCTGTCTCTTTAAGCGACACACCACACATACGACGACGCACGAACTAGGTCCTTAAGTGTGGGACACCACCGAGGGTTTGGGACCCATCTCCCAGTTCCACCAGCATGTGCACCATGCACCACATGGCAGAGCAGACACCCCCAAGTAGTGCACCTTCTTTTATTTCCAATACAAACAAAGGCCCCAACCATTGGCCTTGGAGGCCCCATCATCCATGCAATACGCCCCCGGCCTTCATCACCTTAACCGAGTGATCCATTTCTACCTAATTCTTCTACGGCCCCGTCATTATTGATTCACACGTCCACCCTTTCTCATCGAACCTTCATCAGCTCAAAACCGCAATGTCCCAAAACTAGCACCCGCCTAAGAGAGGGGCCATCTTGTGCGACGATATGACCATGTAGGCGAAACAAAACAGAGATGGACCGAGGCGGCCCCAATCAAAAAGTAAATGAAGAAGCTCATTTGGAACAATGCACGAGAAGGCAACCGTGGAGGACCAAAAGATAGATCCGTCAAACTATATCTTCAATTTCAAATATAGATTCGCCCATGCGCCTCTCTCTACGCAAGGATCTGTCCAACATTATCTTCAATTTTAAAGGACAAATCCCCTCAACACTAGCACCACAAAGAACCCGCCCCAACTTCATCTTCAATTTCAAGGACTGGACAACTCCCACACACGCTTGTATACAAACTCAAAAAAGCCACCCAACTACCCCATCACCATCGTCAAACTCACCACCTAGTAGTGCCATGGGACTGGCACTCGACTAGGAGGGGAGTAATGTTTACTGCAGAGCAAAGGAAGTGAAAAAAGAGGCATCAAGAGGAAAAGTGCAAGGCGAAAAAAGGAAAAGGTGCCTCACAAGAGAGTGGGCTCGAAAGAAATCTAAAAGTATGGAAACAACCACCAGGAGTCCAAGACGCAACCATGGAAGCTGCAAAAAAGCCAAAAGCAAGAAGGCGCGGCCAGCCATGTAAAGATGACCGCCCAAGGGAAAGAGGACATGTATATAAGCCAAAAAGTAATGGAAACTCTCATTCTTGGTGTGTGGCAAAAAGCTTCTTCTTCTTCTTCTTCTCTTCTTGCCTTCTTGTGCGTGCTTGAGTGAGGGAGTGAGGAGTGTGAGAGGGAGGGATTGAGGAGAAGAAGCTTCCCATCTCCTCTCTTCGTCTTTTTTTTTTCTCTTATCTTCTCTTGTCTTGCGCGACTATGAAGGATGGAGCTTGACAGAGAGGGATTGAGGTTGCTCAAGCTTACATCAAGGATCGTGGAGCTATTGGTATGCAAGAAAGAGAAGGGTACTCGATCAAGCATCAAGGTAAGCTCACTACACCCCATGGATAGGGAGAGCGCATCGGCTATGTGAGAGATAGCCATGGCCGCTTGGCTTAAAATGCTTGACCAATAAGCAGTCTGTAGGTCTCGAGGGTTGAGCGAGAGAGCTCCCTTCAGTTAGCACCAATCTCCATCTCTAACATGATTAGTCTATTTTTTACTACATCTGAACTGATTTGATGCATTTGGGTAGCATTGATTTCGGTCTTTGATAAGGTGGATCTATTTGTCCACGTTCTAATCTTGAAAATATACAAGCCAAGCCTACCTCACAAGACATCACATCAATTAACTGGCCACACATTAGACTAAAGCAATTACTATTCTTCCTTGCCCAATTTCACCTTTTGCTCAGGTTTCAACATTGATCCTCGTCTTTTTTGTTGGTTGTTTATCAGCTTAGCATTATTGCTCACTTTGGGGCTAAAGCTTCAAGTACTTCGATAGTGGGCTCAATAGTTCAAAGTATAGTTAATAGTATATAAGGCCTATAAGTGCTCCACACTAGGGCACTTGTAAAGTGATGGATGTTTAACCTCTCTCTCTCTCTCTCTCTCTCTCTCTCTCTCTCTCTCTCTCTCTCTCTCTCTCTCTCTCCACATTTCCCACAAACTTTTTCTTACCGGTTTATAGCTTGCTTCTTGTAATATATATACACACATATACATACATGTGTGTGTGTGTGTGTGTGCGTGCGTGTTATACATAGGTTGAAGCTCATGCGTAATATAGAATAGATACACTAATAAAATTTGTATTATGATACATGTGTGCATGCACTTCATGCTAGCGCAACATAAGGTGTGGATATTAGGTGCGCTTTAAAACAACTCGCAAAAAGTTATCTATTTTTAATATGGAGAGAGTTCTCTGCTTTCTAGAATATATAATTTGCAATACTTAAGCAAACATAAAATAAAATTTAGTTTGAATTATAAAGCTAAAGAAGTAAATGACCTAAACATCTATACTATCTCTTATATCCATTAAAGAAATTACTATGGCACATTATTAGCAAATGTAATGTGTAGCTCGTGTATCCATATTCAAAAAGTCTCCTCCTTTTGAGATCTTGATGATACTTCACACTATTGTCTCCATCAAATACTTACACCACATAAGCAATCCTAAACATGTCAACAGTCTATGCGTTCTTTCCTTTTCTTCGAGCCTTCACTTACATCAACCATAATAAATAACTAATGTCTTTAATGGCCGGGAAAATGGTGTAGAAAAAATTACTTAAGGATGACATCAAACTTCATGCTTGTCATAACACACCCTTGGGTTAGCTTTTCTCTTTCACTTGTTGTGCATGGTTGCTAAGAGCATTAGCAATGCCTATGCTCATGTGGTGCCTCGAAGCCTTGCTAGGAACAGCATCACGGGTCTGCTTCCCACGGACGCATTATACACAAGGTAGCTGGCTCACCACAATATCCGCGGTAAACGTTGAACAAGTTGTCCCTTTGATGCCTTTTGAAGGTAATCATAGTTGAGGTGGCCAAACCGAGTATGCCAAAGCTTGGACTAAGTTTGTGAGGTAATAAGAAAAGAGGCCAAGACAGAAGAAGACTGTAACTTATAAACTCCATTCTCCTCATAACCTGAAGAAATGACACAAGGCTACATTTTCAACAAATAACCAAGACAAAGAGTAAACAGAGAGAGAAAACAGAGAGAGAGAAAGAGAGTGAAACACAGAAAATATGTGGTGAAGAATGTTGTATAAGGATGCAGAAAAATACACGGGTGCAGTGAGAATATCTACATATGTCTCCACCTCGAAGATATCGGTGCGCAAATCGGATGTCGTATATGTACATAGTGAGCGCTAAAAGGTCCCCAAGAACAAAGAACTTTACTTTTTGCTTAAAAACCAAGAGAGAAAACTTGCACGACATGAAGCAAGAAGACTAATTGGATACAATCTCCCTCCATGCCTTGTGTGAGTGCTCCACAAAGCATGTATTTAATATATTATTCATCTCCAAGCTAAAAAATAACCCAAATTTACAATTAGCATGCTTTAGCTTTTGTATTTTCTTTTGTCCAAATAAAGAATAAAGCGATTGGGTGCTCCAAGAGTCAGCCTGTATCCAAATACAATGTCCATTAATGAATATTTAAATTGTACGTCCATACATATACAAAATAATAAATATATGTCAAGCACTTTAATAAATAAGTGCGTCAAAATAAATATTGGCCCCATGCCTAAGACGCGCGCCCATCAAAAATGATAATTTCTTCTAAATATTTAAATACACGCTATCGCCCAGTGCTTCCGAGAGCCACCGCCACCTGCTCTACACATCAACTGAAGCATTCACAATTGTTAGAAATTAATAAAATTAAACCGACAAAAGTGAATACCCAGCAGTCTTCAACTACAAAATAAATAAATAGGTTGGAACTCAATCATAACCTTAATTTAATACAAGTGCGCACTCTAAACTCATAAACCTCCATTAATTTAAATATGTATTTTGTGGAATCACCCGCTATGAAATCACCCACTTGCACATCAAATTAACAACGCCCGAAAAGGATAGGCGTCCTCATCAACTTTTCACACAAAGAATCCACCTTCTGTACGAGAATCGACACAAGTTTTCTCTCTTGGTTTTTGAGGAAAAAGTAGAGTTCTTTGTTCTTGGGAACCTTCCAACGCTCGCTATGTACACATACGGCATCCGATTTGCACACCAGTGGTATTAGAGCGCAGCTAAGAACGAGGGCTTCCAATCGCTTCATCTCGCACGAAGGTGAAGCTCCTGGAACGAACGGGCTCTACAGTCAGTCTATCAATACCAATGTGTTCCTGGCAGTAAAGAACCCTCTGCTACGTAGTCAGATTGCGAGGGACCACTCTCAGGAAGTGAAGGACCACCGGGGAAGTCTCTTTGAAAGTCATCTTTATTCATAGAGACAAAAACTTGAGAATTTTATTAATAATAAGCTTAAGACTTAACAAAAGTTTACGCTTCACTTTTCAAATCTAAATTTCATCATCGACGACAGGAGTATGAGTTTACTGCAGTCGACATCGACAAGTCCATGCTGCCATCCTGTCACGTTAATTTCAGGAAAATCGTGTTTCTTCTATTAAAGATTAAGCTTTATTAAGCTTACTAAAGCTTAAAGCTTAAAGGCTACTACTTTCAAATTTTCTTCTTAGTTGGCGTTCGCACCGGTTAATCCCGAATCGGTTTTTGATCTCCCTATAAGCCCATATTCTCACCTGCGCTCTGACAGAGCCAAATTCCAGCACACAGACTGTTATACGCAATCTACACGGATGAAGTATCTTCTTGGAATAAGTTCGATATCAATTTCTATAGCCATGAGAAGAAAGATCATGAAAAGCCACTTTTAAAAAACCAAAAAAAAAGCAAGTCTTGTAATCCCGAACTTGAGCTACGCTCATCCCACTAACAGGATTTCGAGTGTATAAGGTTGTTTAAAATTTTGCAAGATGACCGATCAAAATATGGAAGATTTTATGGCCGAAGGTGATCTACCGAAACCAACGATGGAACAAAAACTGAACCTATTTATGATGCAGCTTCAAGAGGAACGAAGAGCACGTTAAACTTTGCAAGCTCAATTGGCTAGTCTGCAACGATCTACTGCCGATTAAGATGGACCGCAATCTGAAGATATTATACGACATACGATCGATACGACACTTGAAGCGTAATCTATTCGAAAAAGTAAAAGAAATTTCAAATTTTGTACTTTCGATAGATCACGCAATGGAAAGACTGTACTTGCTTTTATCTGTCAGTTTGATGATTATTTCCATGAAGAGCAGTATGCCGAAAAAGACAAAATTAAGTGTGTCACTGATCATTTAGTGGACAGAACATCCTTATGGTAGACTGTTGTCCGCAAAAGCATTGATTGTCCTACTACTTGGGAGACTTTCCAAAAGAAATTTTTACAGAATTTTCTTTCACCCCAATTCCACGAAAAAGCAATTAAACAATGGGATCTTCTGCAACAAAGAGATCGTGAGCCTATTTCTCAATATATCGAGCGTTTTTGGAATGCTTTATTGCAACTACGAATGCTCGAAGATGTACCTGAGGCGACCCATAAGTGCAAGTTTATGTCTGAGTTACTTGGTCACTTTTATGCGAAAGTGAACATGTTCAAGCCACCAACTCTTGAAGATGCAATTTCCTTGGCCCATGATGCTGAAGATAAGATTCGAGGACGAGAGAAGCGACCACAACAATTCTCAAACAATGGTAACTTTGGTACAAAACAATTCAATTTTAATTTTCAAAGATTCAATCAAAACCGTTTTCTTCCATCTTCATTCCGTAAATCTTGGACCCAACACCCTACTTTACCATCAAACACAAATCCAAATCCTAAGCCATCTCTTCAACCAAATCCCAACATTCCTAAACTTCCCGCTATTATCAATAATGTGTCTAAAGTCAAATCCATAGTCTGTTATAAATGTCATCAACCTGGACATCTAGTGACGAATTGTCAATCCAAAAAGCCAACTATTTATATCAACTATTTGGAATCAACTGAATATAAAGATCATGAAGAAATACCAGATTTCACGGAAAACGATGACGATAACGGTACTACTTCAGATACTTTACCAAAAATACCAACTCTCCATTCTTTATTAACGATGAAATTTCTTGTGCATGGTAAAGAAAAGACTGTTTTACATTATGAAAATACACACTTTATTTCTGCAAAATTGGTTAAAGAATTGACATTACATATTGTTTCCACTCATTATCGCATCAAGGCTGCATTCTTAGACACTATATATAATGGAACACAAGAAGTGCATGACCTAAAAATTAAAATTGGTGATTATGTTGAACATAGAAATTTCTTAGTTGTACCTCTACAATCTAGTGATATTATTTTAGGAATACCTTGGCGTCATCAATATAATCCAGATATAGATTATTCCACGCATTCAATGAAGATTCATTCTCATGGGAAACAAATCACATTGCATGATATGCACACTTTTGATAATTTTTCATTGCTTAGTCATACACATGCTAAACGTGCATTAAGAAAAGGTAGCAAATCCTATTTAATCTGGGTGAATGAAATTAAAGTTAAGGAAAATAATATACATCCTAAGCACGCACAATTTTTTTCACAATTTAAAGACTTTTGCTGCTGACTTATCACCTAGTTTACCATCCACACGTCCTGAAGATCATAAAATAGACTTAATTCCAGGTTCTCAACCACCATGTAAAGCACCTTATCGACATAATCAAATTGAACAGAAAGAAATTCAAACTCAAGTTGAAGGGAGGACTCATTAGGCCCAGTAGTTCTCCATTTGATGTACATGTTCTATTAGTTAAAAAGAAAAACAACACTTATAAGACGTACATTGATTATCGTGTCCTAAATAAAATCACTGTTAAAAGTAGCTATCTGATCCCTAAGGTAGACGATCTTATGGACAAACTACAAGGGTCTGCAATATTTAGCAAAATAGATCTTAAATCTGGATACCATTAAGTACAACTTGACACATCTGACATTTTCAAAACTGCATTTAGAACTCAATTTAGACATTATGAATTCCTTGTTATGCCTTTTGGATTAACTAATACACCAGCTACATTCAGTCGTATGATGAATTGCATATTTTTAAAGCATCAGCATTGTGTCATTGTTTTCTTTGATGACATATTGGTTTTTAGTAAGAATAAGAACGAGCATTATAAACATTTATCTTTGGTTTTCAAATTACTGGAAGAGAATCAATTATATGCTAATCTTGAAAAGAGTGAATTTTTCCAAACACAAATTGAATACTTATGATATTTTGTTTCGTCTGAAGGTATTAAAGTTGATCCTAAAAAGATAGAAGCAATTTTGAATTGACCGATACCTAAAAATGTGCATGAATTACGTTCTTTCTTAAGTCTTGCTAGCTTTTACATAAAATTTGTGAGAAATCTTTCATTGCTTGCATTACCTTTGACAAAATTATTAAAGAAAAGTATTGTGTATCATTGGTCTAAAAATCAGCAAAAGTCCTTTGATTTACCGAAACATGCTTTAACTCATGCTCTTGTATTGCAACTAACTGACTTTACTAGACCATTTTTCCTAGTAGTCTCACTGACGTTAATGGATCTGGAATAGGAGCTGTCCTTATGCAAGATTCCCATCCCATAGCCTACTTCAGCTACAAGCTTAAATCCTCTGAACTTAAGTATTCTACCTACAATAAAGAATTGCTAGCTATAGTACATGCTTTACGTCAATGAAAACACTATTTAATGGAATCTAAATTCATGATTAAAACTGACCAACAAAGTATTAAACATCTCCTTAATCAGCCATAAATATATGACCCACACATTAAATGGACTAATTTTATTCAAATTTTCATCCACTTATTCAATATCAACCCGAAAAAGAAAGTGTTGTTACCGATACATTGAGTAAAAGACCAACTATTCATAATATCTCTGTGATATCTTTTGATTCTCTTATCCCTATAAAATATACCTATGACCAAGACCCCAGTTTTCAAGCTGATTGAAAATAAATTAATTGCCAATAACTGGATTCCAATTGATTCATTGTCTTATGCTGATGGATTTATGTTTTATGAAAAAAGGTTATGTGTAACTATTTATTTTAGATCATTTGTGTTGCACAAAATTCATTGCCCCCCATATCAAGGCCATAGAGGTATTATTTTCACTTTACATACTTTGATTGAAGATTTTTATTGGTTATAGATGGAATCCGATGTTTCTAACTTTGTATCTGAGTGTTTAATTTATCAAAGAGTTAAGTGACACCATGGTAAGCAGTATGGTTTGTTAATGCCTTTACTAATCTTTGAAAGACCATGAAAATATATGTCAATGGATTTTATTACTGGTCTGCCTAATACTCAAACTAATTACGATATGATATGAACTGTTGTAGATCGATTTAGCAAACAAGGATATTTCATTCCATGCAAGAAAACATTAACTGCATCTCAAGCTGCTCAATTGTTTTCGAAAACTGTTTTCACTTACCATGGTTTACCAAAAGTTATTATTTTTTATCGTAATTCTAGATTTTGCAATAAATTTTGAACTACTTTGTTAACTTAAGAACAAAGATTGATTTTTCATCTGTATTTCATCCTGAAACAAATGGACAAACAGAAGCTACAAACAACACAATCTTAGATCTTTTACGTGCATACACAATTTTAAAATCACAAACCTGAAATATACACTTGTAATTACTACAATTTGCATACAATAACATACCATATACAACTACATGAAAAGCATCTTTTGAAATCAATTATGGATATAGATTGCCTACACCTCTTACTTCATTATCAAACAAAGTTAAAGTTGCTGATGATATTACCCACATGCATGCTACTATTTTCGATGAAGTTAAAGATATGATTGCGAAAGCCCAGCAATCATATACTAAACAAGCAAACAAGAAAAAAAAAGCTATGAATTTCACAGTTGATGGCTGATGCACAAATCAGATGCCGTATGTGTACGTAGCGAGCGCCGAAAGGTCCCCAAAAACAAAGAACTCTACTTTTTACTTCAAAAAGCAAGAGAGAAAACTTGCACGACATGAAGTAAAAAGACTAGTTGGATACAATCTCCCCCCATGCCTTGTGTAAGCGCTCCACAAAACATGTATTTAATATATTATTCATCTCCAAGCTCAAAAATAGCCCAAATTCACAATTAGCATGCTTTAACTTTTGTGTTTGCTTTTGTCCAAATAAAGAATAAAGCAGTTGGACGTCCCAAGAGTCAGGTTGTGCCCAAATACAATGTCCAATAATGAATATTTAAATCATGCGCCCATGCACATACAAAATAATAAATATATGTCAAGTGCTTTAATAAATAAGTGTGTCAAAATAAATATTGACGCCACACCTAAAACGTACGTTTCAACTACAAAATAAATAAATATGTTAAAACTCAGTCCTAACCTTAATTTAATACGAGTGCGCACTCTAAACTCATAAACGTCCATTAATTTAAATATGTATTTTACGAAATTACCTGCTATGAAATCACCTACTTGTACATTAAATTAACAAGACGCTCGAAAAAGACAAGCGTCCCCATCAACTTTTCGCACAAGGAATCCACCTTATGTATACGAGCCTCGGCAAATAAGTATAATTTTACAAAATCCACCGTAAAACCTCACGGAATCCACCGTGGAATATGCCTCTTGGCATCAGATATCAATCTCCATGAATCCCAAGGGCAGTCTCCATGGTCTACGGTCTGAAAATTGGAAGTAAAACTAACTGAGAGTGTGAAGACTGAGGCCAATAAATAGGCTAGCAAAAAATATCAAAAGTAACAGATTGGCTTCATTAAATGCACCCAATTGGTCACCAAAATTGACCGCGACTAGCTATCTTGACCTGCTATGTTAGCTGCCACATGTCACCTGCATGATGTACATATTGGTTGTTGTACATGTTGCTCATGCATGTCTTGGGAATGTCCAGCTCTAACACTCTACCCCAACAACCCAAAGTAGAAGAGAAGAGCGAGGATGAGCTCAACCTAGATCTTGAAGCACCTCCATCTCGACAACCCCAACCCCAACAACCTACCAAACCCATAAAGTTCAATGATGATATACTAAGAAAAGTGTTGAAGGAGAGAATCATGAAAATATGGGATGAGAGAAAAAAATAATATGAAAGAATAAGAAAAAGATTTATTAGATGGAGCCATAGAGAATATCAAGGATGTAATGAAGGAGACACGAGAGAGAAGAAGAAGAAGAGAGAGAGTACAGAAGAGTGAGAAAGACTGCAGGAAGAGAGAAAGAGAGTGATGAGGAGAGAGAGAGACTAGAAAAAGAGAGAGAAAGACAAAAAGATAGAGAAAGCAGCCATGAGAGCTTGGAGGAGATGAAGATGAAAGGAGACTTGTATTAAAATCTGATAATGAAAAATCAAGTCCCTAACACCTTATATACTAGCTAGTGTAGCTAGTATTTTCCCATTATTAAATCCCCCCTCTTATACATTCTATCCCCACCCGAAGGTTTTTGTCCTCAAAAACAATTTGGGCACTTATGCTAACTGGGTAGAAACAGATCAGAGTATTACTCGACTGCATTAATACAGGGATATACAAATGAATGAAGAGGTATTATTGCGTATGTCGGGTCATTGGGATATGTACGTTACATGGGTCTTATTGGAAAATTATAAAAATGAATTTTGACCCAAGTATCTTGAGTGAATGTGAGTTGCAGACAGTGGACAACAAGTTGTTTACTACAGGACCCTGTTGTAGTAAATCTGTCATAACTTTATGTAGGAGACTCCGATCGAGGTGGGCTATATATCAAAACGGAGCTCTCGAGGAGTACTTTCAGCCCATGTATGGTGTCCATTGTTGTCCATAGTGCAGGATAAAATCTGCTTTGAAACAGAGAGCTGTCTACAGTGAATCTGAGAGAAAACACGGCCATTGTTAGCTAGATTTCAGCCAAAAGAGTCTACCAAAAAGATGGATGCTAGTCTAAATGAGATTCCAAGCAATCCATTAACCTCCTGGATCAAAAGGTATTCCGTCATAATGATTGTCCAAGAGAAGAGAATGCCCATCAATCACATACTCCAGTCCCCCTGGATCAAATGGATACAATGAAGTATCCCCGTAAACAAGTCCATAATCACATCCATAATCTCCCGGATCATAAGGAAGTACAATGCCATCTTCATATTCATGTATGCCCAAATCATGTATTATATCATCATTGGACATGTGCCAATCATCATAACCATGATCAAGGTACTCATTATCAAATGCGTTCAATGGTTGTTGTAAACCTTGATTAAGTATAAAATTATGCTCAAGAATATCATCATGAGGTTTCTCCAAGAGTCTAAAACCTTCAGCATAACCATCTACTTCAGTGAGTGCCTCATGTGATTCATCAACGAAGATGCCATCAGCTTGTATATCTTGCTCTTCATTGTTCCTTTCTTATACATCTTGGTCTTCTTGCTCATCTTCTTGTTGATCATGTTGCTCATTATCCTAGTCTTGTTATTCAGTTTGCTCATTGCTCTCTTCTTCATCATCAGCACTTGGAAAAGAACTCATCTTTACATTTGGATAATCATGAGGTATGAACTGATTGGGATATGGGGTACCATGGTAGTTATGAACTTGTTGCTGATCAAAGCTAGAAGAGTACTGATAAGCATGACCATTATTGTCACGTCTATAAAAACTCGGCTGCTCAATTAAGAAAGGTTCACAAGTATAATCATGACTATGTTGCTGAAAAGGTGCATGCTCATAAGCATAAGCATGTTGCCCATAATAGCCATTCTACTGCCAAGGTTCACTGAAATGATACTCTGCATTATGACATGGTACATCATGTTTATAAGCATTAATATGTTGTCCAGATGTATTTGCATACTGCTCATGTTCATTTGCATGTTGTTGATGTTCATATTCATAAAATGCATGCAGATCATAGTGTGTACCATCAACATATACATGTTGGCCATAAGCATAAGCATCGGGTGCATAATACCCATGATAATTTGCATTAACTGATGGGAAGGTGATTCTTTCAGCATGTACAAGTGACTCCTCTTCTTGCTCTTTTCCATTCATTTGGAATTCCATCCAATTAGTGAACTGGGCAGCAAGGGTGTCCATAGCAGTCTTCATTTGACTAATGCCATTAATCAATTCTCTATGCCTCTCAGCATGCCTTGTCTCATGCGAACTGAGGGTGTTAGTGAGTGCACTGAGGCTATCCATGCCATGAGAATAATCTTCATCTTCCACCTCAGGGTTAGTTTCAGCCCTCGGGGCGCGTGCATCCCTTCTTTGTTGCTAAAGGTCATCATTTGCCTTAGTTTTTCCCTTATTCCCTGCCATGGTTAGGTGCAATCCCGTTAGACCACCTGTCACTGTTTTGCCCGTAACTTGAGCTACGAAGCTCCGATTGACCTACTTTTTGTTCAAACCGGAGCCAAGGATGCCCTCTTCAAACTGAGCATAAGCATGCACTCCCAGATTTTATATAGAAAATTCTGTAATAGGAAAAGTACTACTGTACTGTGCAGCCCAGCAGCCTGTCTACACCTGTTGGAGACATGTTTTGACCTGTAAGTATTTTGTGGAGTCCCAATAGAGTTCCAAAACTGATCCAAGCCCTTAGTAGGACCTGTGGGCACTCTGCAAGACCTGCACCTCAGTTCTTGAGAGTAGGTTTACCCCTGTAAATGCAACAAACTGCTTACAGCACCCTGTCAGGGTTAAGAAAAGGGTTACAATGGATTATCTTGTCAATGCATGACTGAGGGGTCATCCCACGTGGCATAATGCATTGCTCAATCATCCAATTTCACTATTTGTAGCCTTATTCCAGAACTGAGCATGTCATAAGCATCTCTTAGCACCATTTTCCCATGCATAGCCATCTCTCATACATCCCAAAGCATTACATTCTGCATATGTATTCCCATGTCTGCAAATACATCCTCAATAGAATTTTCATATATTTGTAGCCAGTCATACTTCCATACATCAGTGCCAAGTCAATATTTCAGTTCTTCAAGTAAGTACTTGCACCTGCAAGCAACTTGGGCTCCGGATCACCGGGAGGTGGGCAAAGTTCCCCTCGGACCGGGTTGTGCACCCCTTCAGGGTCTTCAGTGGCAAGGGGGGGTCACCCCTCTTTTGTCTTGCCACCTCGCCTGGCATCGGGCTTTTTCCTCACCCGGAGTATACATGGCAAACATTTATTATTTAAGCAATCAGCATGCTATGCAGGGTGGCTTGGAAATAATTCTTTTCATGAGGTGCATGAAATTGAATTGGGAATAAGGAGAGGGCTTACCAAGCAGTGACTCACTGCTAACTCACCTCATTTACAATGGATTTTCAGGGATTAATATTTGCTCAAGCAATCATCACAAGTCAAAAAGGTTAGGGTGAGGCAATCAGTGAATAGTAGTAAGAATTTCCAGCATGGAATGGATCGTCTTAAATGCAAGGAAGCCTAAGAGAATGATTGAAATTAAATTGACAACATGTAGGCATTGGAATCGGAAAGGAAATGCATGATTGACTACTTGAATCTCTTCCAACAATAGGCTTATTAGGCTCAGCAAGAGGATGAAATTAGAAGAGAGCTCAAGAGTCAATTACCTCTTAAATTGGTGAAGCCGGCTAAGAGCCAATGTCCCCATAGTCGGTCTCCAATACTCCCAATAGCTCCATGATGACAATTTCAGCCAAGAATTAAGTCTTCAAGCTTGATTCTTCAATGTGTACTATTCAAGTAGACCAATGCATATCAATGCTGCAACTCCACACAAAGCATTGGTTGTTTCCAACAGACAACTACAAAGGCTTCATATCCATCACAAGCATACATTACTCCTCCCTCTCGGGATTTACTCCATGATCACTTTTGTTCACTGCTCAATCGAACCGCCCTACCGAGACACTCTCAGTCTGACGCAAGTACAGCTTGCATGGGATTGAGGTTGTGAGGAATCCAAACTTGTCCCACGTCAGTGAAGATGACCAGAAAAGATGGGTGGAACTTACAGGTAGGGATTTGAACTTTGTTTTGCCAATGGAGGCAAGAGATTTTTCTGCTTGAAGGACCCTAAAGCTAGTACAAGTGACTTTGCTGTTTCTACTCTGAGTCTTTCTTGCAAGTTGATTGGCCAGGCTGATGGGAATAGTTCCAGAGTCTCCTCATTGCAGAAAAGAAAACGCAAGTACAGCTTGCCGTCCTTCTTGCCCGCTAATGCCTACTCCAATCATCAGCCATCTGGATCATTGAGACATCATTCGCCCTTGTGCAGCTTATGGAGGCCGTTTGCAAATGCCATGAGTTAGCAGACGATGCTATTGAGCTCCTTGTGCTGAAAACACTACTTTCTGATGTAACTTCCGTTCCGTTGAGAGTTCATGGGGACGGCCTCTTAAAAGATGTTCGCACATGCTACGATATCTACCTTGGAAGCAAAGTTGTCGTTAATCATACAACAGCCAAAGCATCTCTGATTCAAATGCTTGTTATTGTGTTCAGACGAATGGAAGTAGACTCTTCAATTGTGCCTGCTCAACCAATTGTGGCAACAGATCACCACTGTACATGCTGTGACATGGCAAAAATACACGAACAGAGAAGGAATGCTGGGGTCGATCTTGCCGCTGCTCTCAGGGAAGTGGATGCTTTTAAAGCAGAGAATATATCTCTACAAGAAGATAATCAAAAAGTATTTTCGGATAAGATGGCATTAGATTCACGCCTAGTTGAGTCACTTCAGAGTTTGAATTCTCTCGTCAATGATTTCAACCAAGTCAGGGAGGTTGCCTCTGCGTCACAAACCAAGCTCCATCTCCTATGCTTTGAGGTTGAGAAGCTGAAGCTACAGAAAGAGGAATATCTGCAGGAAATTTCTCTCTTGGGTACCAAAAGTGCTAAAACAGTTGCCCAAGTTGCAGAACTACAGGAAGATGGAAAAGAAGATGGAAGACGGGATTGCCGATCAAGAAGTACAAGGGTGGGTCGTCGCGCCAGAGAAAATCACACTTCGTCTGCCAACGATGCTGCTTCTTTAAGGTATTATTCCTCGTCAAGTTGCTATCCTCCGAGGGATTACTCAAGAATGAAATCGGAAGATGAGCTTCATGACAGCGAGAAGGTGAATAAGCATCGGTGTAGAAACTCCAACAATGCCAAGAGATCTAAGCTGGATGATGCATCTGACAACGGTAGAAGGCTGGAGGACAGGTTAGGCAACGGTGCGTCCGATTGCAAACGGCATCTATCTTGTCATGAGCGCCTTTCTATAGGGGATAGAGAGACGAGCCATCACAACAGTGCGAAGAATTGGTTGCAGGAGTGGAAAGGGCGTTGCACGAGAGCTTCTTGACAAGGAGCTTGGGAGGGGCTAAGGAGCTATGGAAGCTTGAAAGAGAGCTTAGGAAGAGGAAAGGAAAGGCCTCTCTTCAAAAGTAACCCTGACTTAAGCCTTCCCTATCTTCTGTTACCACTTTTTTACCAAAATACCTTCAAAATTGGCCTGAGCTTGCAAAACGAGCCACCATCTTTGTCTGTCTGCCTCCATTTTTGGTCCAAGCTCCATTTAAGACTCCAAGAAAGGCTGCCATGGTCTGTGTGGTCTTCATGAAAGCTGCCATTAATGCTCCTGCCTGTGTACCTGAAACTTCTTGGATTTTAAAACTGAAAATGATAGTAACTAAGCATGTAAAGTAACTAAATGGATCAGAACTAGAGCTCTGATACCACTTGTAATGAAGGAGACACGAGAGAGAAGAAGAAGAAGAGAGAGTGTGCAGAAGAGAGAGAAAGACTGCAGGAAGAGAGAGAGAGTGACGAGGAGAGAGAAAGACTAGAAAAAGAGAGAGAAAGACAGAAAGAGAGAGAAAGAAGCCATGAGAGCTTGAAGAAGGAGATGAAGATGAAAGGAGACTTGTATTAAAATCTGATAATGAAAAATCAAGTCCCTAACACCTTATATACTAGCAAGTGTAGCTAGTATTTCCCCATTATTAAATCCCCCCTCTCTTACAAAGAAAAAGATGAGACAAAAAAAGAGAAGAAAGGAAGTAGAAGAACAAGTAGAGTTAGCTAGCAAGCAACTAAAAGAGAAAGACAAGATCAAGCAAGATATGTGGAAACAAGTAGAAGAAAACAAGAAAAAGAAAGAAAAAGTTTGAGCAAGTAAAACGAAGCGAAGGAACCAAGTCAGAAGAACGAGTATAGAGAGTTAGGAAGCTAAAGGAAGAAGATAGGCTAGAACAAGAAGAGCAAAAAAAGATAGCTCAAGGCATGAAGGCCAAGGAAGAAGAGATAGAAGGTGACTTAGACTTAGGTAAGAACAAGAAGGAAGTAGAGGAGCAAAAGATAGACCTACATGAAGAAGGCCAAAAAGAGAAAGAAAAGATAGATAAAGAGGAGAATGAGAATGAGAAGTAGAAGGTAAAATCAAATGCCAAGAAATGGAGGCATGCCACTAGAGCCAAGATAAGAGATGAGAATGCACATGCCTCCAAGACCCCCCAAGCTAAACCTGTGGCTATGGATGAAGCAAACCAAGCTTTTGACCCAAGGCCACATCCCATCCTAGCCAACTCAAATCAAAGTAGGAACCAAGTGCACTTCAACAATGGAGTCATTGGCTATGCCTTCGAGCCCGAAGAGGTAAACCCTTATGAACTTGGAAAAATTGAGTCAGAGGATAAAGCCTCAAAGGAGGGAGAGCATGAGGAAGTGCTCCCAATATGGTTCCATCAAGGTAACTTAATGCCATGGAAGGGAACCTTGCTAGTTGAGTCTTGGAGAACTCTCCAACTCACTCTTAAGGTAAATGTCTTTGGACTATGGAACTCGTTTTGGGAACATACTCAATAGAGATCTCGGTATTTAGGCCACAAGCAGTGCAAGGAGTTGCCATCCCAATCCTATGGATCCATGACACATCAAGCACTCCAGATATGGGCATCACCCCAAGAACTTCAATGATACCTCTACTTCCACATTCCAAATTCCAATATAAGTGTGATGACTTAGTCCATTCCCCAACCCCCTCCCCCCAAGAACTTCAACTCCAAATGAGGCTAAGAAGAGCCAAAGTGATGCCATGCACCAAGACCACACCTTTTGGGCAAAAAGGCAAGCTGAAACATCCAGTTTATCTAAAGTTCCAGGCAACCAAGAAAGATCCGACAAAGAGGCCAATGAAAATAGCCCAAGTTCTTGAATTGGAGATGAGGGCAAAGCAGCTTGGCAAACGAACCTAGAGGCCAAGTCCCCAAGGCCCAAGGTGAGGCAAGAAGAAAGGGAGGAACAATGCAAGGAGCAACTCAATGGACTACCTCCCTTAAGGTAAGGAGCAACTCAATGGACTACCTCCCTTAAGGTAAGGTGCCTTTTATATGACTCATGACAAATTATGACTTGAAGTCTTGTGAAGGTCCATAACATTGAGGAGGGAGAGAACATCCTTGGCCTTTGCATAAGTCAATCAAGGGATAGAACTGGTCACCCTTCCTTGCTACTATGTTGTTTGAAACAAAGCTCTCTAATAGCCCTTCATATTTCCTTGCAAGGAAGGAGAGCAAGCTTTCTCTAAAGACATGGATTGAGAGAGAGAGAGAGAGAGAGAGAGAGTACCAAGGCCCAACAACAAGCTTATAAATTTTTAAATCTACAAACCTTGCAACATCCTTGGTGCTTGCAAATGGCTCTTATTTCAAGATGGAGAGAGAATGATTTTTTATCTATCTATATACATATATTTAATATTTTCAAGTACATTGCTATTTGCAAGGTTCATCCTTAGGCTTGGATTTCTTGGGATGCATGTCACATAAGATGACCTAGACATACACAAGCCAATCTCTTCTTGCATCTAGTATATGCATTAAGGCTCACTTGGTAGTTGCTGCAAATTGGAGTTGCCAAGTGACTCTATGAAGGTTGAGCATTAGAACTCAATAGTGAGTGGACAGCTCATTGAACATTGTCAAGTACTACAAGCCATAATAATTATAAAACTCCCCTTGGTTTTCAAGAGTTCACCTCCCCTTGCATCTCTCATAATTTTGAGTTTATAAGGATTGGGCATTAAGCCTTGAAAAGTGAGTAGCTAGTTGCAAAATTGAACTAGAGGAAAGAACTCGATAGACATCGTCAAGAATGGTGCGGCTTGAAAATTTACCTAGAGCCACAAGGTCATTGCGTACCATAGACAACCTAATACCATGGCATTCTGTCCTTGTACCAACATCGCACAATGTCCTCTAAGAACCAAGGCAAAGGATTCCCGTACCAAATACTAGAACAATACAACACTAAATTGTGTCAAAGTTGATGGTGTTCCTACAAATCCTCAAAGATGGAAAATTCAAAGTTCATGAGTCATTTTGCCATGCACAGCACCATGGCTGCATAGTAACATTATACTTCTTGTATTACTAGAGTTTTTGTACAAAGAAACAAAGAACCGGTAAACCCTTATGGATGATTCCCGAGGATATGGAGAGAGATGTTTTCATGATAGAGACAATGTACTCCCTGATGTCCTCGTTAGAATCAATTTCACGACTCATATAGGTAATATATTTTAACAAAAGCACGAATAGTAGCATTTGAAAGGGTGCAATATTATTGAAATAGATGGACCTTGAGCAAAGTAAAGTGCAATTAAGCACATGTCCTGAAGATTTCACAAAACGGCATGTGTATGTTTGCATGTGGCCTCTCATAGACTGTAGGCAAATAAATATGTTCCACCACCTTTGTGAGCATTCAGCCAGAGCTAGGAGCATTTCAGGGCCCCAACTTTGCCTAGCTGTCCTGCGTGACTTTCAACCTGCATAGCTACCAATTAAGGCCACAATTTCCTCTCTTCCACAAGCAGACCACTCCGGCTGGGATTTACTTACAGTACAGGAACCAGTTCACAGCATTAAGTCAGAGCTGGCTCTAGCATTGGCCAGCAGCATTCTGCGGTTCCCATGCTCCACCGATCAGTGTTTGGTCTACAAGACAGCCAGTTTACATCAGAAGACAATATGTACTTTCTTTAGCTTGTAGCGCATACTCATCCTAGCAGTCATCATCTGATGTTTACTCTCCGTGCATTCAGTGCTTGCCTGGTTGTTACAGCCCAAGGAGTACAAAATTTCCAAAAAAATGATTTGAACAACTTCAAATGATTATATCTTAGGAATCGAGCAGCAATGCTAAGCATCCAAAGATACAGGTGACATGTCAGAATGAGTCCATGTTCCTGATTCATGAAGACAACACTCTTCGCCCTCTGGCTATCACATTCCAACTGTATAAGCTTGGGTGGCTTTTAGAACTTTCTTCCACAATCTCAATCGCACTCTTTACTGATTACGTCTCCTAGAAGCATCATACTTGATTTTGGTGCTAGCCCACACTAATTGGGCGAAAGGCTGAGCCTACCTTTAGTACCCTGGGGGAATAACTCAAATACACCAAAAACGCAAGACATGCATCCAACAAAAATCCACTTACATACTTGCTGTGGAGACTGACAAACTCAAACTCGGAGTGAGTATGCACTTGTTAATTGCTACTGTAACCACCCAAACTACACAAACCAACATGATAAGAAGAATCACTATAGTAATTGGTTCAAAGTATTAACGACCCGTAGTTCTTAATATGCAGCCGTGATGTTGTCTAACACTTTCCTATGTTTAAACTGAATAGAATACGAGTTTAAGGTCACATTAAAAAGGTTTTCTTTTTGGTGCTACGGGCGCCTTGACAAGGGTTTTGATTTCAGCCAACAGCTTCCCAAAGTGGATTGCAACTTAGAACTCTGATTTGTATTTCTTTGTCCTACACTCCTTTGAGGTGTCTAAAAGGACATTAATACAAAGCGCTCTCTCTCTCTCTCTCTCTCTCTCTCTCTCTCTCTCTCTCTCTCTCTCTGTGCCCCCAAGAGAGAGAACCAGAGAAAAGAACAGGCATTGGCTAATACGTCAATGATAATACCTTAGACTAATGTTTTGACAAACTGATCGACATCGGCTTTGATGGCACTCAGCTGGCCTTCTGAGGAGATCTTGATTTTGTCATCGGAGAGAGTGAGGAGGACTTTGGCTTGGAATGCGTTGGAGTAGGCGTTAGGGTTGCAGAAGAGCTCGAAGAAGAGGCCGTCTTCGGAGTGCACAAACTCCATGCTTTCCCAGCGGCGGGGCCGCTCTGCCTGCTGCTTCTCTTTGAAGGTCTCCAGGAGGCCCTCGATGGCTCGGCTGAGGCCCTGTGCGGCCTCCTGCGACAGAGGCACGGTGATGGAGGAGTTCTCGACATGGAAGGTGATCGAGGAAGAAGAAGCTGTTCCGCAAACAAATGGACAATGATAAGAAAGCTAGGGTTGCTCAGAGAGAGAGAGAGAGAGAGAGAGAGATTTTGCTTCATTATCTGTTACCTTTGATGATGATGCCACGCGTCCTCTGCTGAGAAATGGAGAGAGTGCTCGCCTTGTGTTTTGAGAAAGATGATGGGGAGGAGAACAAGGGAGCACTGCGAGCACGCGGCGCCACTACAGCTCCGGAGCTTGCAAGCGCTTCCATGGACGACAACATAGGCTGTCTCGTCTCGTCTCGGACAACAAAGACAGCCCAACCTTGGGTTGATAAGGTCGCACGTGACAGATGGATCTTTGAAGTCTGGGCGTCTTTGCCTCGCACCTATGAGATGTCACCACAGTCCCAAAACTTGAAGCAACTCACATTTAGATGCCGATGGATAGATTTCAGTTAAAATATCTACCATGGATGTTCACACTAACAGCGAAAGTGCATAGAAATATGCATTTTATTCTTTAAAAGCAACCAATTAAGAACATGTATGAACTCTTTTAGTTGAGCCACAATTTTATTCCGGGGGTGTCATGTCGGTAGAAGCTATGGTGTGTCCAGAAGAAAACCACCCTTTGGTTTTTAAATGCGAGCTACACATTGAATGATGCCCCTTTTCTTTTTCCTTCCACTACTCAATGTGAAGCCAGCCTTAGCTCCTGCATATTTATTTGCAAAGACGCTTCGCAAATACATCTTCGAGATTTCTTGGGGGAAAAAAGCTTCTAATAAATTGGAACACAAGATCCTTGTGTGGATCATTGAAGCTTGTGAGCCAAGGTACACACATCTCCATGCCATGCTCTTCGCCAACCTCATTCTAATAGATTGGAACATAAGATCCTTGTGTGGATCGTTGAAGCTTGTGAACCAAGGCACACACCATGCTCTTCGCCAACCTCATTCTAATAGATCAGAACATAAGATCCTTGTGTGGATCATTGAAGCTTGTGAGCCCATGTACACACATCTCCATGCCATGTTCTTCATCAACCTCATTCTAAGCATTTGGAAGCCCAAAGCAAGATACAAACACTTTCCCATTCAAGAACAGATGTTTGATTGTTTGTTGCTCCCCACATAAGCACCTTCCTTCCCCAATTCCTCTTTGCTTGAGCTTCTTGTCACCAGATATAAGTACTACCGTGATTTCTTTCCAAACGAAGGTCTTGTTCTTTTAAGAGAAGCGTTAGAGACAGCTTGGCTAAAATACCAAGACCAAAATCCATTTTCATCTTATCTAATTCATTTTTCCTTGTTGTTCATATTTGGCTCCTTCTAGGATCTTCCTCCATGATAGTAATAGCTCTGAGATTATGCATTGACTTTTGACATTATTGATGCACATGGTGAACAAATCCAAAGCATCAAGGTCTGAATTAAAGCTCAAAGCTCCATTTCAATTTCTTTCTACAAACCAAGTCAGTGATCATGTGGGCTCAAGGTACTTCTTGGCTCCAACATCTACATAACAACTTGGCTCAAAGAGTGGCACTCTCCTTTGGAACACAGAGAAGATTCAAATTGCCATGATCCTTACTTTTCTTGAATGCTTTCATTGAAATTGGGGCAAAACATTTATTGTCTTCCTATTTCCCAAAGAAATGTGTCGATTAATGAGTCCAATTCTTTCTCCTGTTCTGAGCTCCAAAGAATTAAGGGTAAATAGAAGGATATTGTAAGATATATAAAGTGCTTGAGCACCTTAAGTTTTATGGGAAGTAACCACATGATGGTGGACCAATATCTAAATTTCCTATGCATCTTCTCTGTCACCCACTCATCCTTTCAACTTTTCTAACATCCACCCCAACTAGAAATCCAAGCTATGTATAGATTCAACCTCTACTTGTGAGTCTCCCTTTCCACTACAAGTCACAAAGTTGATCTTCAGTTACACTTATCAAGTAGGATTATCAAGGTTGATTGAAAACCCTACTACTTTACTATACAATCCAACAAACTTAAGGCATTGTCCACACTCTCCTCTGCTACCTTGAGCATCATAGAAAGGCCAACATGATACCCCTAACCTATACGAGTTGTTTTCCCTTGTAACTCATGCCCTCCTACTCTCCCTAATAGCATTACTCTCCATCGTGCAAAAGAAAGAATGTGTTGCAAGGGAATGTGTAATGGGCTAATAGGGCATCCTTGTCTAACTCCCCTTTGAACCTCAACAAAAACCCAAGAGTGCCCCATTATGAGGCACATTAACCTTTTCTTGCCTAGCGAGAAAAAAAGGTAGGTTGGCTATTCTCCTTCCAAATAACATTTTTTATCATGATTTGATGCACGAATTCCCAAGTTACCTTATGAAAGGCCTTTTCAATATCAAGTTGCAAGAAGACCATTTTTTCCCCAACTACTTTCCCCAATCTGTTACTTTACCAAAACATTCAACATGTTGTCCAATAGACTTCTTCCTTTTATAAAACCATATTGATGTCTATTCACATACTTTTGAACAATTGGTACCAGCCTTTTGGCAAGTGCCTTTGCTATTATTTTATACAACATGCTCTTGGGCAACAAGGGAAATAATGCTTCTTTTCCACAAATCATGCAAATAGTCATTGTCCCAATAAAGACTAACCATCTAAATGTGACAAACCTACCATGGGTTTGTCTTGGGACAAGGGTGACCCACCTCGTGGAACATGCCTCGTGAGGCATCACACTCGACGGTCCCAACAGCACACAAAAGCGTATCACGGCACGCTAAAGAGCACAACAAGTGATTTAGGGACTAAAAAATGAGGGTCCTTCTTGGGGGACTAAATGTTGTATTGCAAGAGAGCAAGAGACCATACAAAGTAGCTGTGGTGCACGAGGGACTTGGTTGTGGGTGAGGGGGGAGGTATTAACACCCTTTCGTCATGACTCAACATTGCGGGTGAGGGATTGGCTCATGGAGGCTCATATCCAAAAGGTCCACATGGAAGAAGACGGATGGTGTGAAGTGCTAGGATCATGCTTTCCACGCAAGGAGACATGCCACCTTCGCAAGACGGTGATATACCCCTTCAAGAAGACTACTCATGTCACCAAAGTGAAGATCCAGGCAACTAAGACTCAACTTTCTTCAAGGGGAGGCGTACACTCAAGATGCACCTCTTGGATTGTGAGGCATGCGGCTACCCCATGATGGTCAAATACTACCTCATGCAAGTGGAGGGATGTGGCCACTCCAGCATGGTCAAATGCTCTCTCCTACCTTAAGTGGATTGATAGATTTGACCAAGTTGGGCCTCTCCTCGCAAGGTGTCACCTATTGGACCCTTGCCTTCTAGGTGTGGCATGGTCCTTGTTGACCTTCTTACCTTAGTCCGTAGTAGTCCCTAGTCCGCTGGCAGCTTCTACGCACTCATATTGGCCATGTGTTGGGATAAGTGTGCACGACTTGTCTTAACTAGGTTACCCTACACTTTGTGCTTGTAAATATGGTCATCAAAGATGGACAGATTGATGTGCCCAGTAAAAGTCAAGTAATTGTAGTCAAAGTGTGCATGTGCCACTCCACAGTTGTAAATAGAGTCAATGGGTGGTACTTAATTGTAGTCTTGAAAGACCATGTTCCACACTTGTAATTGAGTCAATGAGCATGGCACCTAGCATGCATGGTTAGCTTGATAGTGAGTTGACAAAGGCCCCCAAATTTTGAAGTTAAGAGTCTAGCGGGCAAACACTGACCAACTTGATAACAAGTCACATTAAGACCCCCAAATTTTGGAGTCAAACTCATACAGCTGCTCCTTGGGCTCTGAGTTATGGTTTGGGGACTCGACAAGGATGTTGAGTTATCCAAGGGGAGGTGTGTATGAGGGATATGAGCCTCTCCATGAGCTAGTTCCTCACCCATGGTGTTGAGTCATGATGGAAAGGTGTTGATACCTCCTCCCTCACTTGCAACCAAGTCCCTCTTGCATCCCGACTACTTTGTACGCTCTCTTGTTCTCTTGCAATACAACATCCGGCCCCTAAGAAGGGCCCTTGGTTTTTAGCCTCGAATCACTTGTTGTGCTCTCTATTGTGCCGTGATATGCTTCTGCATGTCATTGGGACCATCAAGTGTTGGGTGATACCTCATGAGGACCATCAAGTGTTGGGTGATACCTCATGAGGCATGTTCCACGAGGTGGGTCACACCCATGGTGGATTCGTCACAAAAGTACTTTGCCTCCTAATTCTTTAGAAATACTTCATCATTTCTATAGTGATTTCATCAAAATTGGGAAACTTCCTTGTTCCACAACCTTTGTATGGCTTCATCAAGCTTCTCCATGGTAAAATTCGTATTTCAACATGGTATCATCCTCCATAGTTACTACCTTCTTAATAGTTACCAATAAAGAGATTGTGGCCTCAAGGTTACACTCCTTACTTTCTTCATACATGCTTTGGAAATGTGCTTTACACAATGGTACTCTATCCCTTTAATGGCATCATCAGCTCCTCCATGTGAAATTTATGTTTAGCATGCCATTTTCCTCCATGTGAAATTCATGTTTAGCATGCCATTATCCTCCATTGTTACTACCTTCTCAATAGATATTAATAAAGAGATTGTGGCCTTGTGATTATGCTCCTCACTCTCTTTGTCCAAGCTCTAGAAATGTGCTTTACACAGTACTATTGGTGTGTCTCTTTGAGCAATTAACCATGATCCATCTTTATTTTGGATCATCGCTATCCTTTCCTTAAGTTTCCTATGTTGAAGGGTTCTTATTATGAATTTTGTGAAACTACACTGTAGATCAGTAATGATTTTCTACTAAATAAGGAGAAAATTTTTCAACTTCCCTTGCCTTTACAAGCTTCTTAATGCTTGCATCTAATTGACTGAAATCAAACATTTAGTTTCCCTTCCTTTTGCCCAAATTACCAAAATTTTGAAGTCTTTCTTAGCTACAATGAAGTGAACCTAACAGGACCTACGAGAGAGAAGGAGTGCAGAAGAGAGAGAAATACTAGAAGAAGAGAGAGAAAGATGGAAAAAGAGAGAAAGAAGAGGAAGGAAGCCATGGAAGCTGTGAAGGTGAAGAGAGAGTTTCTTGATTAATGCATGATGACTAACCTAACCCTCTTACACCTTAAATACCGTCAGTGTGACTAGTATATTTCCCCATAATTCTTGTATGTCCCACCTCCTTACAAGCCATCCCAACTCATAAGGTTTTTCTCCCAAAAAACAAAAGGAGAATGGGGGGGAAGAGGCAGTAGAGTACTACTCTATGTAGGAATACAAGGGAAATGAGCAGAGAAGGGGGGTTGAGTACCATGTCAAATGGGGTCTACAGAGGCATAGAGAGTATGGGAATCATACAAGTGGGCCCATATACAAGACAATCCACCATATCATGAAAATCAGGACCTTGGATGAAGTAGACATCATGGTATCCAAAACACAATTGGTGTAGAAAAATGGTCATAACTTTGGGTGGGGAGCTGCAAATAGGATCGTTGAGGTGTCAATGTAGAGCTCGTGAAGCGTACTTTCAGTCCATATAGGTGGGGTTGAGCCGAAAGTCTTACAGGATCAAAATTGGTGCAAAAAACTAGAAGTTGTTTGCAGTTTAAGTTTCAGCCAAAATAGCATCCCCCCTGAGGTGGGGAAATTCCTCCAAAATGGATGCTGGTCTCCGAGAAGCTTCCTCTAGAGGCAAGCCTTGCCATTTGATGAAGTACTCTTTGATCAATCAAATGAAAAGTTGATTTTCTCTTTGCTCAATGATTGCTTACGAATGTATTGAATAAGATCCTCTTCATTCATGGGGCCAACTCCTCCACATAGTTTTTGGGGTCCCAATGAATGGTTTCAGTTGGCTCATGTGAAAGATATTATGGATCTTAGTGGAGGGAGGGAGTTGGAGGTGATAGGCCAAGTCACCCACTTTCTTGACTATCTTATATGACCCATAGCAGCGGTGTGCCAACTTATTGCATGAGCCATTCTTGAGTGTGGCATATGGGGACTTAGGGACCTTGAGAAGTACCAACTCACCTTCTTGAAACTCAAGAGAGTGCCTCCTTTCATTAGCATAGAGCTTCATGTGGTCTTGAGCTTCACTTTGCACTGCTAAAGCAAGGCTTGCATGTAGTCTAATTACTCCTTTCCATGTGGGTTGAGCTTTTCACTGAAGATGACTATAGGGAGGGGCACCCGATAACCATATAAAGCCTCAAATGAGTGGAGTTGTTGTAAGCAAACTTAGCCAATTGCAACCATGAATCCTAGACATACTGGACATCGTGAAAAAAATATCTCAAGTAGGTTTCAAGCCACTTGTTGACCCGCTCTATTTCATCAGTCTAGGGTTGATAGGCTGTAGATGTAGCCAATTTCATCCTCGTGGAGCTGAAAACCATATGCCAAAAATGGCTCATGAAATTGGTGTCCCAATCATGCATTATGACATGTGGTAACCCATGCAACTTGAATACATGCTCCATAAACAAACTAGCCATTTGAGATGCTATAAATTGTGACTTGGTGTGGATAAAATGGGATGTTTTAGTGAGCCTGTCAACTACCATATAAATGTTGTTCCAACCTTCTTGGTCATGGGCAAATTGGTAGTAAAATCCATCGTAATGTGGGTCCACTTACCTTCAGGCACGGGCAATGGCTGTAATAATCCACCCTGCTTAAGGTTGTTGTCCTTATTCTGCTGACAAGGCACACATCAAGACACAAAGTCCTTAACATCTTTCCATAGGCCTCTCCAATAAAAACTCTTTGATATGTGATCATAGGTTTTAAATACCCTTAAGTGACTAGCAATTAGTGAAGAATGCATCTCTTCTAGGATCTGCTATGTGAAAGAGGAGGTGTGGCGAATTACAATTCGGCCATGTGTCCAGATGAGACCATTTTTGAGCTGATATGGGGAGTGCTCATCCATAGTGCCTAGCTATAATTTCTGAAAGACAAGGCCAAATTCAGCATCGAGCAAGTCGGCCTCTTGAAGTTCCTCTATCCAATCACTATGAAGTTCTATGATTGATGAAACTTTGCATTCCCACATACGGGAGAGTGAATCAACCACCGCATTGTCCTTCCCACGAGTGTGAGTGATCTCAAAATCATAGTTTTGCAAAGTTGCCACCCACCGCCTTTGCTTAGGAGTCAAATTAGGTTGCATCAAGAAGTATTTGAGCATTCGATGGTCACTTTTCAACTTAAACCTACTGCCACATAGATAGTGGTGCCACTTTTTAATAGCATGAATGACTACCAACATCTCTTGATTATAAGCATGTAGTTGCCTCTCTTTTTCATCCAATTTGTGGCTCTGAAAGGCTATGACACCATGTTCTTGCAGCAAAATAGTCCCAATACCCCTTCCACTAGCATCACACTATATAGCGAATTCTTTTGTGAAGTCAGGACACACAAGAATGGGGGTTGAAGTTCCCCTTGAAGCTGCTACATCAAAATAAGAGAAATTACTTTATTTTGCTACTATGACAAGGCAAAGCAATTCTTTCAATTGTTGGAAGCTTCGATTAGCCAAAGCATCATCCCAAATAAAGCCTCTTTTTTCAGTCTATCAGTTAATGGTGCTACAATCATAGCATAATGGCAAATAAATCTTTGATAAAAGGAGGAGAGACCAAGAAAGCCAGATAAAGAGGTAGCATTTGTGGATGTGGGCGAATCTCCAACACACTGCACCTTATTGGGGTTAGCTTGGATCCCCTTTTCACTCACAAAATGGCCGAAATACTCAACCTCAATCTACATGAATATACATTTACTTTCCTTGGGGCAAACAATCTATGCTCCCATAAACATCAAATACATGTTGTACATGCTGTAAGTACTCTCTCAATGTCCTGCTATAGATGAGCATATCATTGAAAAAGACAAGCATAAACTGAAAAAGGAAGGATGGAAGATCTTGTTTATAAGACTTTGAAAAGTGGCAAGGATGTTTGTTAGCACAAATGGCATGAAAAGGAATTGATATAACCCTCAATCAGTCCTGAATGATGTTTTGATTTCATCACCTATGCTCATGCATATCTAATGATAGCCAGACCTCATGTCTATCTTAGTGAAGTAGCAGGCTCCCTTGAGCTCATCTAGCAAGTCATCAATTCTAGGTATGGGGTACCTTTTCTTAATTGTAATCTTGTTAAGGTCATGGTAATCGATACACATCCTAAAGGAGCCATCCCTCTTCTTAACCAACAAGACAAGAGATGCATAAGGGAAAGAGCTAGGCTCGATAAACCCCATCACAATTAGAGAGCCTATAAGGAGGCTTATTGATTGGTTTCAAGTGGGGTTCCAAGTCAATAGGATGATCCACTTTCCTTTTTGGTGGGAGAGCTATAGGTAGCCAAAAGAGATCCTTATATTCATCCAAAAGATCTCTCGAGGAGGCTGCATCCTTAGTCAAATTAGTGGACATTTGAAACATCCTTGTTTAAATGCAAGACAAAGATTTGTGAGCATCTCTTAAACTCTCATTTTAGTTGCTTTATTGTAGTAAGCTAAAAATCTGCATTATTCCTTATCCCCTCTAAGTGTATAAGTTGTCCATGCATCACAAATTCCATGTACGATTGAGAGAAATCCATGGTAATTTTGCCCAACTATTTTAGCTGGTCACAGCCCAAGACAACATCAATGGGTCCCATCTCATGTAATCAAGTCCACAATTGCCTCATAATTAGCTTTCAAGACATAGTCACCCCCATTATTAGATCTTGGGTATTTCAGCCTATACCCAGAGACTGGTTCTCAACAAGAGCAAGCCAACATTGAAAGGTAGACAAGACATTTGATTTCTGCTTAATAAGGCAAGCATGAACATTATATGAGTAATCATCAATGAATGTGATAGAGTACTTCACACCACCTAGCGAGACTGGCAGGGCATGGAACCACATACATCCGAATGAACAAGAGCCAAAGGCTCACCCATGCGCTTCATGCCAGACTTTTTGTGTGTACTACATGTCTGCTTGCCATATAAACAATGATCACAAGACTCAAAACACTTATAGTCTAGGAGCGGAAGATATTACAAACTAGTAAGCATTTTCATTCCTTTCAAAGACATGTGTCCAAGGCGACGATGCCAATGAGATACAAGTGGAATTGCAGCCATAGCCAAAACATGGTCGACTGACCTAGATATAAGTAAAGGATAGAGGGCACTAGACTTAGCACCATGTGCAATAACAAGATTCCCATAGGAAATCTTTTATGAGGAATCACCAAAAGATACAACATAACTTGCATCATCCAAGGTGCCAATAGAGATAAAGCTCTTTGTGAGAGCCGGTACATGATGTACATCATGAAGAGTGAATATACTACATGAACTAAAAAGTGGATGGACATCACCAATACCAACAATCTCCAATGCCAGGTCATTACCCAAACAAATAGAGATCTAGTCATACTGCGATAGAAACCACTCTTTATGATGAGTCACATGAAAAGAAGCCCCTTGAATCTATCAAGCAACAGTGAGTATATCCTAACAAAGCATTAGTTAGATGTGAAGCATCCAAAGAAGAAGCTGCTACGATAAGATCATTAGATACATCAAGTTGCACCACATTAATATTCTCAATCTTAACACTAAACTTGCTAGGCACACTGTTGCAATCATCATTCTTGTCATGCACTTTACCATTTCCCTTTTTCTTATGCTTGTCTTTGTGCATTTTATGGCAATGTGGCCGAATATGACTTGCTTTCCCACAATAATGACAAGTAAGACCGGACTTACGACCACGGGGCTTATTGCGCAAGAATATCCACTTGTCCTTTATTGAGACCTATTAGAGTCTCTACCACGGCCATTTCCATCTTACTAGCCTCTCATAGTTAATGCATGGGACGGATGAGTAGCATCCACATTCTTTCTATTTACCACTTTTATCAAGAGGGCACTCTCAACATCTTGTAATTTCAGTCCATCCTTAGCATAGAGAGCCATACAAAAAGTGTCCCTCGACTCATGTAGAGTACCAAGCAAAAATAAAGGATGCAAAGTATACTTTAACTCAATCTCTTGCAAACATAAATGGCTGATGATGGAGTGAAACTCATTCAAGTGTGTAGACATAGAAGTTCCTTTCTTCATGCAAAGGTCCATCAACTATTTCAGCTAGCACATTTCAGATGCAGGACATTGCTAGTCATAAAGATTCTTAATCTATGCCCAAAGCTCATATGTAGTTTGAATTCCAATTACAACATTACCCCATTTTTGAGTGGTTGAACTTGCAATTTCCGTAGTAAAACTTGCCATATCTAGGCCTTCCAATAGCTATAATTGGTCCCATCCAATTTCTCAACATTAAAGATAGCACTGTTGTGAGAACCACTAGTCATAGTGAGTCCAAGAAAGTACAAAGAAGGCAAGTGGCACTACTGTAATACCATGCAGATCAACCCCAAAACCACTACTAAATCAAGTGGGAGATAGGAGATACTACCAAAGTAATGAGTTGTCCCCAAACTATAAGCAAAATATTACTATCAAGTCCTGGTGATTGCCCTCAAATAGAATGCATAAAACTAAAATGATAGGTTACTATACTAAATTGTATCAATCTGTCAACCGATTGTGAGCAACCAAGAAGAAAGAAGCCAAGATCAATAGACACTAAAGACTATCACAACTGTAGTATGTCAGTTACCATACATGCAATAGTCATAGATGTCATGCACAGGGTAGGTCTCAAGGGTAAATGGAGAGAAGTGCCAGATGCATAACCTACTGAGCAATGCTCAATACATAACCCAGAAGTCATGCATAGGGTAGGTCTCAAGGGTAAATGAAGAGAAGTGCCAGTTGCATAGCCCACTAAGCAATGCTCAATACATAACCCAGAAGCATATAAATACCACTAACAACACCCTAATAGACATAAGTAGCAAGTCCAAGTTAGGAGATCAAATCAATTGTAACAAGTGGGATACACACTGACTAGGGTTTAGACACCCCGTTGCACTGACCGGGGTATTTATGGTGCAAGAGCCCCAGATTAGGGCAACTATTTATTATCAAGATCACACTCTTCATCTTCATCTCCAGCTTCCATGGCTTCCTTCTCCCTTCTCTCCTCTTTTCTCTCTTTCTCTCTCCTCTTCTAGTATTCTTTCTTCTTCTTCTTGTTCTCTTTCTCTCTCCTTAGCTCTCTTTCTCTCTCTCTCAGCTTCTTTCATTACAAATGGTATCAGAGCTTCAGGCTTTGGTCCTTTTCCTCTTTTCCCTTTCTTCCTTTTCAAATCCCAAAAACCCTAGTTACTCAACTTACAGGTACATGTACAGCAAGAAGGACTGTAGTTAACTTCAGCTTTTTGGAGCAAGCAGGAGCTATGGCTGGAGACTCAGACATATTTGGAGGTAAAATGGTTAAAATAGCAGGTCATCACTTCTTTTCATGCAAATTTTAAGGGTTCCAGGCCAACTTTAGAGTCCCAAGAGTCGGAAGAGGGCAAAACCTCAGTCACTTTTTGCCTCAACCCTCTTTCTCTCTCTTCTCCTGCAAGCTGCCATGGCTGCCAGTCCAAAGAAATCCCAAGAAATCTGACTTGAGGGTGCTCTCTGTCATCAACCAGCCCGGGGACTTCTTCCCTGACCCCCCAAGCTCCTGATCAAGGGGTGGACTAGGGGGATTTGCTGCCCAGGAGGCCTACAAGACAGCCCCGCAATTTTCGGCGCATTTTGCAGTGGCTGTCCTGCTCCTCCCCAGCCCTCCTACCACTCCTCCTCTTGCTTTCCTCCCCTCCCTGCCACTCCAGGGCATGCTCCAGTACATTGACCTTCCCTCCTTGACACTTTTGCTCCCGGAAATCAACTCCCATGGTGGACAGCAGAGCTGGGACTATTTGAAACAGTTTGGGACATCCATGGATTCTTCTAACTGAAGCTTCCTCTGACCCGGAGAGCTCAACCCCACAACCCCTTCAACCCGTGAAGGATTTCTCTTGCCCGGATGAAGCCATTGAGCTCAGCATGCATGGGAGCTTTGTGGGCAGCCATGTAAGCTTCACTTGAAGCTTCCCATTCTTGAAGCTCAAGCTCGGGGATAAGCTTAGGAGCCTCCTTCATTAGCAAGAGTACTCAAATGCTGAAGCACTCTTCCACGGATGCCCAACCAACAACCGGACTTGATCAATGGAGCAAGCGGCATCATGATGATTCGGGCTTCAACGGTCGTCACAAGCATTAAAGAGGTATGCCATTCTGATCTTAATCTCTCAATTTATCCACTTGCTGAGCTTAACCCATTGTTGGAGAGATTCAAGATTGCATACAAGCATCATACCTCTTCCTGAATTTCATTGTAATGGCTGACATTAACCCCTACCTTGTCTTATGATCTTGGATGAATATTAGCCATTGTAAATTGGGTAAGTAGCAGCCAGTGAGTCACTGGACTGCCAAGGTAACCCCTACCCCAACCTTCATCATTCCTTGCATCTCATGAAAAGGCCCAATGTCTTCTTTCCAATGCATCTCATGCTGATTGCTAATTAAAAATGTCTACCATGTATACTCCGGCTGAGGAAAAAGGCCGATGCCAGGCGAGGTGGTAAGACAAAAGAGAGGTGACCCTCCCTTAATACTTAAGACGCTGAAGGGGTGCACAACCCGGCCCGGGGGGGGAGGGGGGGGAACTTATGCCCACCTCTCGGTGATCTGAAGCCCAATACTTGTTTGCAGGTGCAGGTACTTCCATAAGCCCCACTTCCCTACCCCAATGATCCCTCTTGGATACCCCGCAATGCTAATGGCACCCATGTATGCCACTTGAGGTACATGTAGTCAATGGAGATGTATGGCAGTGAATGTACTTATGCATGAATGGCAGAGTTGATGGGTATGCAATGATGCTCGGGATTATGTTCAATATGCTCAAGATGCTATTGATGTGGCAGATCAGGCCCCTTGCTCTATGCTCTACCCATGTAAGACTTTGGTATTAAGGGACATGCAATGTTTTTGGTCACAGTCCTGCAGGACTATCACAAAGATCCCATTGCAGAAAATTCTGTCCTGAATCTGGGGGTGAACCCTATAGCTCATCTCAAAGAGGGCTTCATCCCCTCCAATTTGAATCAAAAATATCCCCAATCGAAGTTACGGTGTGAAATTTATGCCCATTTTTGTGCACTAGGGTCACTGTGGACAGGTTGCAGACTGCTCCAGGACAGGCATTGTAAAACCCCTACAGAAAATTTTGATCATTTTTTGTCATAAAGGTTAATAGCTCATCTCGAAGAGGCCATCGTCCCCTCTGATTTGAGCCTAAAACCTCACCAATTGGAGTTTCTACAAAGAGTTACGCCCCTTTTACTGATAGCAGGTCCTGTGGACTGCACCCAGATGGCGGGCCAGAAAGGCAAAAGCAAGGCCCAAGAGGAACTCTAGAGGGAGATTAGAGACTCTTGGACCTCCATGAATGAGGAACCAAGCTTGGCGCAAGATTACCATGGTGACATACAGGAGAAAATGCCTGAAACGGTATGCCCTTCTTAATCACACCCTCTGCCAACATGAGCTTCGTCATATGGAACGCCACAATGATATGGTCACCAACCACAGCCAGATGATGTCCAAGTTTGATGAAGCGATCGAGCACATGGCTATCTCAAACTCAAAGACCCAACAGACTTGGAACAACTCATTGCTCTTGTTGCTCAGTTAGCGACCGCTTCATCCCAAGAGAAGACCAATGACTCTAGACATGAGTCTAGGCGCCTTCCACATCAGGAACCATCGCATGGCCCACAGGGTATACTTGGTGCTAAGGGAATTTCCCCTTCTACTTATGAGATCGGGGAACCCTCTCATACGCATGATGAGCCCCTATTGAATTCCCCTGTCCACCATGCTGGCAACATTCACTTGAGGCCTTCTCCCACCTTGGGTCGAATTTCACCCGCTCTACCTAGGAGCCGCCATGCACCACATGTGAATCAGCCCCATCAAGGACCATATGGTACAAATGGCCAGCCTGGCATTCATGGACAGCATGGCTATAATGGACAACATGGGCTAAATGCACCACAAGGGATGTATGGACAACAGGGCATGTATGGCCACCACAGGATGCATGGACAACAAGGAGTCCATGGGCAAGCATGGCCCCTATGATTTGCGTGACAAGGTCATTCTCACAAAGTATAATGGGCAATCCCCCTCACCATCTGACTTGGAAGAATGGACGTCCAAGTTGGAGTCCTACTTAAACATCTACCCCGGCACTGATGATTAGAAAATACTTTTTGCTTCTCTCCACTTGGAAGGTCTTGCCCACACTTGGTGGCGCTATATCAATCAGGAGAATCAATAGTTCATTGATTGGGAAGATTTCAAAATGCATATGGTCCAAGTTTTTGTATCCCCAATGGAAAAAGAATGGTTGGCAAGAAGATGGTACACTCTTGACCAACGTAACCTCACTATACGTGACTACACAATCAATTCATGAACTTAACCATGTATGTGGAAAGCATCAGTGACGATGCTAAATTGCACAAGTACATCTTATATGGGTTGGAACCGAGTCTATCGGCTGATGTCACGGCCCAAAAACCCACTACACTGTTTGATGCAATTAACTGGCTAAGAGATATGCAAGAAAGTACCGTAAGAATGAGCATTTTCAGCAAGGTGTTGGACCTCCCCGCATCCCTTCATGATCAGCCCCATACGGAGGTGGTTTTCGAGGCTCTTCTATGCCTAATAACAGCCCCAAAGTACCCACTTACCCCGCCTTCCATGCTGAAAGAAAAATGGGCACTTTTGGGACAACATCGAGCTCTATTACTGAAAATCGGTATGCTGAAAATAAATAGTCCACTGCACCACCTTCCCATGCATCTAGTAGTCAACGGTTCATCTCCCCAAATGTTGTGAAGGAATGGGAAGAAAAGGGCCGGGGAAAATTGCTATGGACTTCTCTAAGCTTTACATGGAGTTTATGATGCATGGACAGCCTATCCACCTAGAGGGAGTTTGAGATCATGCTCATTTTCAGCTCATTATAGCAAAGCAACTCAAACGGGAGTTTAAGAAATGCTCACAGATCTTTGTTTTGCAATTAAATAAGGACACTTCTGATCAGCCCTCTGCAGTATCACATGACTCTGCCTTGTAGGCCTTACTTGAGGAATACAATGACTTATTTCAGATGCCTACATCCCTCCCTCCCAAGAGACAAGTGGACCACCCACTTGACCTAGAGCCCCATTCCAAGCCAGTGAACAAACCCCTCTATAGACTCTCCAAGTGTGAGCATTTAGAGGTTGCAAAGCAAATCAAGGAGTTGTTGGGGATGGGTTTCATTGAACCAAGTTCTTCCCCCTATGCATCCCCAGTCCTCTTAGTCAAAAATAAAGATGGCTCCTTTTGCATGTGTATTGACTATAGACATTTGAACAAAATTACAGTGAAGAACTGCTACCCCATGCCACGGATTGATGATTTGCTAGATGAGTTAAAAGGGGCATGCTTTTTCACTAAGACTGACTTGCGCTTTGGCTACCATCAGATTCGTATGCGGGCAGGAGATGAGGTCAAAACGGCCTTCAGGACTGATCGTGGACTTTACCATTTTCTTGTGATGCCTTTTGGGTTGACTAATGCCCCTACCACCTTTCAAAGCCTCATGAACAAAATCCTACAACCCTTTTTGTTCAATTTCGTGCTTGTTTTCTTTGATGACATCCTCATTTATAGCAAGTCATCTATGGAGCACTTGACACACGTTTGGAGGGTGTTTGACATATTGAGAGAGCATCGACTCTTTGCTTTAAAGGAGAGCAAATGTATATTCATGCAGACATATGTGGAGTACTTGGGACACATTGTGAGCAAAAATGGTATACATGCTGACCCCAAAAAGGTGCAATGTGTTAAAGATTGGCCCACTCCTTCCATCACCACCTCCTTGCATGGCTTCCTTGGTCTCTCTTCATTCTAGGGACGCTTCATTAAGCACTATGCCACCATTGTAGCACCTTTAACTGATCGCTTGAAAAAAGAGTCATTCTTTTGGGATGCCACTGCAGACCATAGCTTCAAACAGTTAAAGGACGTGCTTACTTCAGCGCCCATCCTTGTTTGCCCTGACTTCTCTAAGCTCTTTACCATTCATTGTGATGCCAGTGGCCAGGGTATTGGTGCAATATTGTTGCAAGAGCATGGTGTGATTACATTTGAAAGCCGCAAGCTTGATGAGAAGGAGATGCAAATGAATGTATACGACCAAGAGATGTTGGCAATCCTCCATGCCATCAAGAAATGGCACCACTATTTGTATGGCAGTTGCTTCCAAGTGAAAAGTGATCACCGAGTCCTCCAATACTTCTTAACTTAGTCTACTTTGACTCCTAAGCAAAGGCAATGGGTGGCAACCTTACAGAACTATGACTTTGACATTTCACACACGTGGGGCAAGGATAATATTGTGGCTGATTCTCTCTCTCGAATGTGGGCATGCAGAATGTCATCTATCTCAGAATTGCACAGTGATTGGGTTGAAGAGCTCCAGGAGGCTTACTTGTTAGATGATCACTTTAGCCACATATTTCAGAAATTACAGCATGGGGTTATGGTTGAAAACTCCCAATATCAGCTCAAGCATGGCCTTATTTGGTCCCATGGCAAGATTGTCATCCCACACACTTCCCCCTTCACACAGAAGATCATGGAAGAAATGCATTCTTGTCCCATTGCCGATCACTTGGGTGTTTTCAAAACATATGACACGATTTCCAAGAGCTTTCATTGGAAAGGCTTATGGAGGGATGTCAAGGACTTTGTGACCAAATGTGTTCCATGCCAATAGAACAAGGATAGTGCACTCAGGCCCGCTGGCCTCTTGCAGCCTCTCCCTATCCCTGAAGGGAAATGGACTCACATCACAATGGACTTTATCACTGGCCTTCCCGTGACTAAGAAAGGATGGAATAGTATCTATGTGGTAGTTGATTGCCTCACCAAAGTTGTCCACTTTATCCCCACTAAGGTCCAATATACTGCCTCTCAGGTAGCCACTCAGTTTATGGAAAATGTCTTCAAGTTGCATGGCTTACCACAAGTCATAGTACATGATTGGGATGCAAAGTTTATGAGCAACTTCTGGCTGGCATTTTTCACCTCCATGGGGACCAAGCTTGCTCCATCCACTGCATACCACCCTCAGACTGATGGCCAAACTGAGAGAGTGAACAAATGGCTTGAGACATATTTGAGGCACTTTTGTCATGATGTACAGCATAGTTGGGATAACTAGCTTCACTTGGCTGAGTTTGCATATAATAACTCCACACACTCTAGCATTGGAGTTTTCCCTTTTGAGGCCTTATATGGATATAAGGTTCCCCTTCCTACAATTTTGTTTACTGATAAGATCAATCCTCAGAGTCAAGCTGAATTGGATCGCATGCAAGCTTTAGTACTTCAGCAATGCAAAATGAATCTTTAGAAGGCCCAAACACATATGAAACTCTATGCTGATGAAAAATGAAGGCATTTGGAATTCCGAGAGGGGGAATTGGTCCTTTTGAAAGTGCCTAAGTCCCGCTACTCCACTCTCAAAGAGGGCAACAGTAACAAGCTAGCCCATCGCTTCTATGGCCCATACCGAATCCTGAAGAAAGTTGGCGACTTGGCCTACCGCTTAGAACTCCCTCCTACCACCAAAATCCACAATGTGTTTCATGTCAGTCAGCTGAAACCCTTTGTAGGCTCCTCAGTGGACTATGTGGAAGAACTTTCCCCCATAGATGAAGAGGGCATCACTCAATATGTTCTTGAAGCAATCATTGGGCAACGAGATAAGCACTTACGATCCCGATCCATCAAAGAATACCTCATCAAATGGCAAGGCCTACCCTTGGAAGAAGCCTCTTGGCACCCAGCAACCAGCAAGACTGAGTATATCCTAACAAAGCATTAGTTAGATGTGAAGCATCCAAAGAAGAAGCTGCTATGATAAAATCATTAGATACATCAAGCTGCACCACATTAATATTCTCAATCTTAACACTAAACTTGCTAGGCACACTGTTGCGATCATCATTCTTGTCGTGCACTTTACCATTTCCCTTTTTCTTACGCTTGTCTTCGTGCATTTTATGGCAATGTGGTAAAATATGAGCTGCTTTCCCACAATACTGACAAGTAAGACCAGACTGCCACGGGGCTTATTGCGCGAGAGTATCCACTTGTCCTTTATTGAGACCTATTAGAGTCTCTACCTCGGCCATTTCCATCCTGATGGCCTCTCACAGTCAATGCATGGGACGGATGAGTAGCATCCACATTCTTTCTATTTACCTCATGTGTTAAGCACTTGAAGGTATAATTCTCTACAAAGTCAACAACAAACATCAGCACATTATGTGGCAAATTCTTCAAGGATTCTTTTAATTGAGTACCCTACCAATAACTTCAAAAGTTATGAGACATGAATAGATTCAAATGCTATAAAAAATTGAGATGTCTTTCGTAGGTGTCTCCTTGTAGAATTGTTTTATATGTTTCTCCATTTGATGTCCTCGTATGTCTTCTATGGCATACTCAAAAGTCTTCCACTTCACCCATGTGCTTCATGCCAAACTTTTTACGTGTACTACATGTTTGCTTGCCATATAAACAATGATCACAAGACTCAAAACACATAGTCTAGGATCGGAAGATATTACAAACTAGTAAGCATTTTCATTCCTTTCAAAGACATGTGTCCAAGGCGACGATGCCAAGGAGATACAAGTGGAATTGCAGCCATAGCCAAAACATGGTCGACTGACCTAGATATAAGTAAAGGATAGAGGGCACTAGACTTAGCACCATGTGCAATAACAAGATTCCCATAGGAAATCTTTTATGAGGAATCACCAAAAGATACAGCATAACTTGCATTATCCAAGGTGCCAATAGAGATAAGGCTCTTTGTGAGAGCTGGTACATGATGTACATCATGAAGAGTGAATATACTACATGAACTAAAAAGTGGATGGACATCACCAATACCAACAATCTCCAATGCTAGGTCATTATCCAAACAAATAGAGATCTAGTCATACTGCGATAGAAACCACTCTTTATGAGGAGTCACATGAAAAGAAGCCCCTTGAATCTATCAAGCAACAGTGAGTATATCCTAACAAAGCATTAGTTAGATGTGAAGCATCCAAAGAAGAAGCTGCTACGATAAGATCATTAGATACATCAAGCTGCACCATATTAATATTCTCAATCTTAACACTAAACTTGCTAGGCACACTGTTGCGATCATCATTCTTGTTGTGCACTTTACCATTTCCCTTTTTCTTACGCTTGTCTTTGTGCATTTTATGGCAATGTGGTCAAATATGACCTGCTTTCCCACAATAAGGGCAAGTAAGACCGGACTTACGACCATGGGGCTTATTGCGCGAGAATATCCACTTGTCCTTTATTGAGACCTATTAGAGTCTCTACCATGGTCATTTCCATCCTACTGGCCTCTCACAGTCAATGCATGGGACGGATGAGTAGCATCCACAATACTTAAACTCAATCTCTTGCAAAGCTAAATGATTGATGATGGAGTGAAACTCATTCAAGTGTGTAGACATAGAAGTTCCTTCCTTCATGCGAAGGTCCATCAACTATTTCAACTAATACATTTTAGATACAGGACATTTCTAGTCATAAAGATTCTTAATCTATGCCCAAAGCTCATATGTAGTTTGAATTCCAATTACAACATTAGTAGTGAACCTACTTAGAGAGTGATAAAATGATGGTGGACTTGCATAGCTTATTTAGTTCATCCCAATCCTCAATCACAATGTTTTCATGTTTGGTACCCCCATTTTTGAGTGGTTGAACTTGCAATTTTTGTAGTAAAACCTGCCATATTTAGGCCTTCCAATAGCTATAATTGGTCCCATCCAATTTCTCAACATTAAAGATAGCACTTCGTGAGAACTGCTAGCCATAGTGAGTCCAAGAAAGTACAAAGAAGGGCAAGTGGCACTACTGTAATACCATGCAGATCAACCCCAAAACCACTACTAAATCAAGTGGGAGATAGGAGATACTACCAAAGTAATGAGTTGTCCCCAAACTATAAGCAAAAGATTACTATCAAGTCTTGGTGACTGCCCTCAAATAGAATGCATAAAACTAAAATGATAGGTTACTATACTAAATTGTAGCAATCTGTCAACAACCAATTGTGAGCAACCAAGAAGAAAGAAGCCAAGCTCAACAGACACTAAAGACTATCACAAGTGCAGTATGTCAGTAACCATACATGCAATAGACATAGATGTCATGCATAGGGTAGGTCTCAAGGGTAAATGGAGAGAAGTGCCAGATGCATAACCCACTGAGCAATGCTCAATACATAACTCAGAAGTCATGCATAGGGTAGGTCTCAAGGGTAAATGAAGAGAAGTGCCAGATGCATAGCCCACTGAGCAATGCTCAATACATAACCCAGTAGCATATAAATACCACAAGCAACACCCTAATATACATAAGTAGCAAGTCCAAGTCAAGAGATCAAATCAACCCATGATAGGGTAATTGTATCTAATAAATATCAAGAGAGCATGTACATGTCACAATGAGTCCCACTATCTCACTATAATAAGTTCAAGCTCAATTGCATAAACCAAATGTTGAGATGACAAGCTCAACACATGCAGACATTGATGATGGACCGCTTGGTTAGATGGGTCCACACATCTATACTTAGCACGTCGGTGGCGATTATGACTCTCACATTCCACTGACTCATTACTTATTATATTCAGGTTGTTACACCTATTTACAGCTGGCATAGTTATAGCGCCAGTCGACTAGTGTAGTCGATTATGCATTGTTTGACTTAGTAGGCCACTTTCCTTTATGTTGCATCTTATCTATACTTTGTGTACATTGTAAAGAGTGTGGAAGAAGAAGAAGAAACCAGCAAGAAAACGTTTTGGCCTCCATCTCTCTTCTTGTCTCTTGAGTGAGCTTCTCCTTGTGCATTCTGTGTGTGTTCGGCGCAGCATCTTAAGCAAGTCCCCCCACCACGCGATTCTTGACATGGTATCAGAGCCGCACCACTGAGAGAGGCTGATTTCGAAGGCTGAAGTGAAGGAGAAGAAGCAAGGTTTGAGCAAGCAAGTTACGGGTAAGAAGCTCTCCCATTCTTCCACTCTCTCTCTTGGATAGTGCCTGTGGAGGCACCGGAAGCAGGGTCGAGCAAAAATCTTAGATTGCAGTGAGATTTGGTGTGCACGAAGAGCGTTGTGTACTCTGCAGATATGCCCTTTAGGGCTTCTCCATAGTTATTTTGGGCATTTGAGGCTGTTTCAAGCCTCGTTTTAGAGCCGCAAGGTTGCGGATAGTAGTTTCAGAGTACACTGTGATTTCGGTTGTTTGGACGGAAAGTGGGTACGCAGGTTACATATTGCGAATCTATAATTCTCGAGGTGTTTGCGGGAAGCAAACATAAGGTTTATTTGCAAATAGGTTGCAGATTGCATGTATTGTTGAGCAGACAGTGAGAAAGGCTGTCTGGTGTATTGTTGTGCACTACAGGTCGAGGGTTGCAGAAGATTTGCTTGCTGTTTGGTATTAGTTTTGTGATAATGGCAGAGAACAGTGGAAATCCCATCATTGAGAAGCTTGACAAGAACAACTACCCTTCATGGAAGTTCCGTGTCATGAACTTCCTTATTGGAAAAGGCCTCTACGAGTTTGTTTCAGGTGAAGAAAAGGAGCCGGAGGTGAGTGATCCTCCAACTGCAGAAGAGACAAAGGCACGGAAGGAATGGAATGCAAAAGATAAAAAGTCATGTATTGGTTGTTTGCAGTAATTGACAATAATATGCTGGGACATATTAGAAATGCAGAGAATTCATATGCAGCTTGGACCATACTTGAAAGTATGTTTTTTGTAAATACAAAGGCACGAAAGATTCAACTCAAGCAAGAGTTGAATACATTGAAGAAAGGGAAGATGTCTATCAATGAGTATGCACTGAAGGTAAGGAGCATTGCAGATGCCTTGGCAGTGATTGATGCAATGCCCGATGATGATGATTTGGTGTCGTCTACCTTGGGTGGACTTAACAATGAAAAGGCTTGGAAGTCTTTTGTAACTTCCATATATGTTAGAAAGCCATTTCTAGATTTCGATGAGTTGGTCTCCCTTATGATCACTGAAGAGATCAATATGCAGAGTGAGACATCTGAAAAAAGTGGCAAACAGTTCCAAGCTTTCTACTCCAGTTCAGGAAGGGGACGTGGCAGGTTCTCTTCAAGAGGCCGTGGTACAGGATGCGGTAGTGACAAACAACAAAAAAAATTGAATTAGCAATTTGGCGATATGCAGGTTTTAGGAGGTCGTGGTAACTTTAGAGGCAAGGGGAGCTTTAGAGGAAAATGTGGATGGCAGAACAGAGGCTCTAACAACTCTGGTATTATGTGTCACTACTATGGCAAAACAGGTCATATTGCAGCCCAATGTTATGCTAAGAAAGATGATATTCGCAGTGGTAAGTTGCAATAAGGAAACTATGCATCGTCTTCATGACAGAATGAAGACAAAAATGAACATCTGTTTGTTATGCAGTATATGCTGGATGCTGTTACAGGAAAGGGAACACATGATGATGTTTGGTATGTTGATTCAGGTGCATCCAATCATATGACCAGCCATGCAGAATGGTTTGGAGAGATGCAGGATTTGCAAAATGCAGGTTATGTGCAGATGGGTGATGATTCATGCCACCCAATTTCACACATTGGAAAAGTTTCCTTGTCCTTGCATGATGGTAAGACAAAGAGTCTTTCAGATGTATTACATGTGCCATCTATTACAAAGAACTTGGTGTCAGTCGGTCAAATGGTAGAGCAAGGGCTGCAAGTCAGATTTAATGCAAAGGGCTGCTTTGTAGAAGACTTCAATGACAAGTGCAGGTTGGTAGCAAAGGGAAGTAGAGTTAGACGTATGTTTACTCTGGATGCTAGAAATCCTACTATGAATGTTGCTATGTATGCTAAAGGAAAAGGTATTGTTGCAGATATTGAAATTTGGCACAAACGCATTGGACATGCAAATGTACAAAGGCTGAAATTAATGCAGTCCAAAGGGTTGGTTACAGGTTTGCCTACATTTAAAGTTGCAGAATTTCATAAGGTATGCGAAGCATGTCAGTTTGGTAAGCAGGCAAGACAACCCTTTTCACATGACAGAGATGTAAGCAGAAATATCCTTGATGTTGTACATACAGACATTTGGGGGTCTACACAAAATGTATCTCTTGGAGGCAGTTCATACTTTGTTATATTCATTGATGATTGTTCTAGAAAGCTGTGGGTATATTTTATGAAGGAAAAGAGTGAAGCATTTGAGCACTTTAGAACTTTCAAGGCTGTAGTTGAAAGAGAAACAGGCTTGAAAGTAAAGTGCTTGAGGTCAGATGGAGGGGGAGAGTACCTCTCGAATGAGTTCAGTGATTTTTTGAGGTCTCATGGGATAAAGAGACCGTTCACATGCAGATATACCCCACAGCAAAATGGGGTTGCAGAAAGGAAAAACAGGCATATTGCAGAAGTTGCACGCACCTTGATGGCTGAAAAGAATATACCTAAGCATTTTTTGTCTGAGGCTGTTCATACTGCTGTTTATATTATGAACAAAACTCCCACAGCTGCAGTTCATGGGATGACCCCTGAAGAATGTTTTACAGGTAAGAAGCCTGATGTCTCACACTTGAAAGTGTTTGGCTGCATTGCATATGTTCATGTGCCAGATGAGTTGCGGAAGAAACTGGATCCAAAGGCTGAAAAGTGTGTCTTTATTGGATACTCTTTAGACCAGAAAGGGTATCGATGTTATAACCCTGTCACATGTAAGTTCAAAGTGAGCAGGGATGTCATCTTTGATGAAATGAGCACTTGGTATGCATCTAGTGGTGATGCATTGGATGATGATGATGATCATGACACTCATGTGCAGGCTAAAAAGCAAGAATCACGGACTCTTAGTGGACCAAAGATATCATCTGGTAGTCCTTGGTTTGGGAGACTAAGGAGTACCTCTACATCTTCAGGTGCATTTAGTAGCACTACAGGTAAAGACAAAGAAAAGAATAAAGTGTCAGATGGCATTGATGCAGTTCTTGATGGAGACTCCAGTGGCTTAGAGAGCTTGGATGATGAGCTTGGTATTTCTTCTGTCAGGACACCAGGTGTACAGAGAGCTCATAGTAATGCAAAGGCTCCATTGAGTGATCGGGTGGCACGCAGATCTAGCAGGGTCAGATACCCTGTTAAAAGATTTGGTTTTGAAAGTTATGCAGCTCACCATTATGCTTATATGGTGAAGCTAGTTGAGGATGTTGAGCCCACATGTTTTGAGGAGGCTGTTGGTCATGCTCATTGGGATGCAACAAAATGGATGAGGAGATGGCTGCATTAGAGGCCAATAAGACTTGGAATCTAGTATCATTGCCGAAGGGCAAGAAAGCTATTGGATGTAAGTGGGTTTATAAGATTAAGCGCAATGCAAATGGTTCTATTAGTAGGTACAAAGCTAGGCTGGTTGCAAAAGGCTATGCCTAGACATATGGCATAGATTATGAAGAAACCTTCAGTCCAGTTGCTAGGATGGCAACTGTCAGATGTGTGATTGCTTTGGCAGCAGCCAAAGGTTGGAGGTTGCAGCAAATGGATGTGAAGAATGCCTTCTTGCATGGTGATTTGCAAGAAGAAGTGTATATGGATCAACCAGCAGGTTATGAAGATTTAGAGCATCCCAGGTATATGTGCAGGTTGAAGAAGGCGCTCCATGGGCTCAAGCAAGCACCTAGAGCATGATCTGACAAGATCAGAGAGTATCTTGTCAATATTGGCTTTTATGTTTCTGATGTTGATCACTCACTTTATGTGAGAAAGGGAGATGTAGGTTTGGTCATCATAGTCAACTATGTGGATGACTTGATTATTACAGGTGATAGTGATAGTGGGATTGTTGAAGTCAAGGACTTTTTGAAGAAGAAGTTTGAGATGAAGGATTTAGGTGAGGTAAGGTACTTCCTTGGCATTGAGGTGATCAGATGTGCTGATGGTATATGGTTGTCCCAAAGACAGTATGGCTTGGATATGTTGTCCAAGTATGGTATGACAGCATGCAAACCACTTTCAGTCCCGTTGGAGCAGAATGGAAAGTTGAGTGCTGATGTTGGGGATGAGATAGAAGACCCTACTATGTTCAGGAGGATAGTGGGGAGTTTGATCTACATGACCATTACAAGGCCAGACTTGAGCTACGCTGTTGGTCTTGTGAGTCAGTTTATGCAAGTACCTAGAAAGCCACATTTGGATGTAGTTAGATGCATATTGAGATATGTGAAGTCCACATTACATTATGGAATTTTCTATGAGGCAGGTATAGATGTACAGGTGTTTGGATACACATATGCAGATTGGGCTGGTAGTATGTCTAATAGAAGATCTACCAGTGGATGCATGTTCTCTTTTGGTAGTGCAGTAGTTGCTTGGAGCAGCAAAAAGCAATCTACAGTTGCTTTGTTGAGTACAGAGGCTGAGTATAGAGGTGCTGCTGTTGCAGCATGTGAGGTAGTATGGCTACAAAAGTTAATGGCTGATTTGGATGTGCAGGTGGAAAGTCCAGTTGTCATTTATTGTGACAACATGAGCAGTATACAGTTGGCTAGGAACCCTGTGTTCCATGCCAGGACAAAACATATTGAGGTATACTACCACTTTGTGAGAGAGAAGGTACTAGCAGGTGAGATTGACTTGGTGTATGTCAACACATAGGATCAGATAGTTGACATCTTTACGAAGGCATTGGGTACAGAGAAGCTTCAAAAGTTTTGAAGCTTACTTGGAGTTGTAGAGATACAGTTGAGCTTGAGGGGGAGTGTTGAGATGACAAGCTCAACACATGCGGACATTGATGATGGACCGCCTGGTTAGATGGGTCCACACATCTATACTTAGCACGTCGATGGTTATTATGACTCTCACATGGCCACTGACTCATTACTTATTATATTCAGGTTGTTACACATATTTACATCAGCTGGCATAGTTATAGCGCTAGTCGACTAGTGTAGTCGGTTATGCATTGTTTGACTTAGTAGGCCACTTACCTTTATGTTGTATCTTATCTATACTTTGTGTACATTGTAAAGAGCGTGGAAGAAGAAGAAGAAACCAGCAAGAAAACGTTTTGGCCTCCATCTCTCTTCTTGTCTCTTGAGTGAGCTTCTCCTTGTGCATTCTGTGTGTGTTTGGCGCAGCATCTTGAGCAAGTCCCCCCACCACGCGATTCTTGACACCAAATGCTCTGTAGTACATTCAAGTGCTAATGTGGCTCAGCACATAAAACCAAGTAGCTCCCACTAAAGCAAAACCAAATGCTAAATGAGCAAGCAAAGCTTAAAATATCATGTGAATGACATTTGAGTATCCAAGATCCATGGAACATACATCTGGAAGCATTGAACCCAAGTAGTTTGCAAGACTCCCATTGTAGGGTCCAATTAGCATTCACGGATAGGAATGATAGTCAATGTCAAAGCATCCAAGCTCCAATCTCAGCTTAAGTGTATGTCATAAACATATCTATAGGCATACATGATAACCAAAGTGTTAGTACATCCAATATGTGGTACCCAAGTAGCTTCAAAAAGCACAATGAGCATAATCTTTATCAGATAACTGCTTGCTATCCACTATGAACAACAAGGATATGATAGTCAAAACTGAGTGAATGCAAGTTCAATCAAAGCCCAAAATCATTCTAAGACATGTGTTAAGCATCCCCAAGTGTCACAAGAAAACATTCAAGTATTAATACCAAGCCCTAGAAGCATCAAGTGACAAGAGGCATATGCTTTTTCCAGATAAATAACATTTGGCCTTGTTATCATAGCAATGAAATCTTTGAGAAAACTGAGCCAAATGTGTGCTGAAATCAGCCCAGAAGCATAACCATACCATCCAAGCACCAAAATAACATACTTGAAGTATCAAACATACATTATGAAATTTATGGTTGGCGCTGATACTAGTTGAAGGGAGTGAGCCCGGAGTGGAAGCATGCAAGCGTGGAAGAAAGAGCTATGGTGGAAGGAGCAAGAGCAAGAGAGAGAGACACAAGATGTGGGAACTCCATCCAATAGTCACAATGTGTGACTAGCCTTCCCTTTATTCAAATGTCACTAAAAGAATAAAGAATGAAGTGACAATGATGTGGGCAGCTGCTACCCACAGTGTACATGTGTGCGGGTACTATTAGCATAGCAATACATAGGTGGCTACGCACAGGCACCTTTACCCCTAACAACACAAACATGAGATAATAAATGTGCTCTAAGAAGCACATGGGAGGACAGTTCAACGGTGACAAAATGGCATGAAAAGTGCTTCAATCTTAACTATGGTGGCTCACTCTATTCAAGGATGCAACAGATTTGTAAAACACCATGACAAGTGTCAGTAATGAAAGTGCTAATTAGAAAAGAAAAAATGAACTTGATGTTAAATATATCCCATCAACCCTTTGAGAAATAGGAAATTGACTTCATCAAACATGTAGCTCAATATTCTCAAACTTGATATATAGATGCATTTGAATATTTGACAAAATGAGATGAGGATAGGGCCACAAGGAAGAACAATATCCATACTCGATAAAGTTTTTATGGGACCAAATCATCTCCAAATTTGGATGCCCCATCAAAATTGTGAATGACCACGAAAACCACTTCCTAAATGACAAAGACTTCCCATGTTCAATGTCATAGAAGTTCAATGGTCAAGTTGAGTCTATGAAAACCAATGGTCAAGTTGATTTTATAAAAACCTTGATCAATGTACTCACAAAAATCGCAAGCTCATGGGAACTGTATGGACCTAGCACATGGCCTACAAGATTTCAGCATGCCAAATATAGTTTATGACTTACCTATGGCACATATGCCACAATGCATGTAGAGTTTGGATACATAATCTATGAATGGTAGTGTGTATTAATGGGAGGGCAATGAAGCTTGGACCAAGTTCCTTAAAGGGCTTTAACACCCATTGAAAATGTGCCTATTGGCCACACATGCTCTAATATGTGAAAAAGTGCATATGAAGGCCTAGTTCAACAAGCATGTCAAGGGTAATCTTTATTTCTTAGTTTGCTTAAAGGATATAAACAAGTGATGAATTTTTGAGGATTTGGACCCTTCAAAGTTGCTCCATTAGCAAAATGAGAAACATTGAAATCAAAACCTTGGAAGGAAAGGGGATTGGGTACTTTCATGGGAGCTATATAAATAAATATTAGTAGCCTCAATATCCATCACACAAGCCACCAATAACTTTTCTAACATTGGAATTAGAGTAGTTAAAGCACTAAGGTTAACCTCGAAGATGACATACTAGTACCATTGGCATATGTTAGGGTCAAATTAATCTGAAAATGAGAGTGCAAGTTCTTTTATCAATGAAGGGTCCAATGTCAACTTTTTGATGTATGATGCATGGATAGAAATGGAGTAGCCTAAACTTGTGTCTACTATTGCTACTATCAAGCCATTAAGATTAACCTCGAAGATGAAAGACTAGATTGGCATATATTAGGGTAAAATTGATAGAAAAAAGAGAGCTCATCACAAGTTCTTTTATTGGTGAAAGCTCCAATGTCAACATTTTGACCTATGATGCATGGACAAAATGGAGTAGCTTGAACTTATGTATACTATTGCTACTATCAGCCCATGTGGGAGAGCACGTACTCTCTATTGAGAAAATGCAAGATTATGATGTATGTTAGAGACTAAAATCATCTCTCCTATATTCTATGTACTTTTGAACCAAGAGGATGTGGGGGGGAGAAATCCTACTTGGAAGAACTTTCAAGCAAGTAGTGAAGCATCAAGGCCCAGTTTACAACTATATAACCTTAATCTTTATGTGTGTGCATGCTAGGTGTAAAGTAGTCCATATATTTTAATACTAGGTAGGTGGTTCTCCTAAAACAACTATTTGTGATGTATGGTTTCTTGATTAATGAAAAATTATTAGGATAGTGCCTTCTCTCTATTATCTATGATGCTTCTTGAATTTCTATACTATTTCCTTGAAGCTTACTTATTATTTTTTGTTGTTTTCTAGTTCAAGAAATCTATGGGGTGAATTATGGTTACTTGTGAGTACTCATGGAGCATTCTATATTAGTTGTTGTTCTTGTTTGTGTTGTATGGTAGAATATGCTAATACACTTTGGCAATATTTCCTAGTTCATGATGCAATATGCTTATGATTTAGGCACATGGGTCTGGAAGAAAGACACCTTGCACCACCCACACCATCATGCTCTCCCTTACCATGCCTAGTACCAAAGTAGCTCCATAGCATTTGGATATTGGTTAGTGATAGATGCCTCTCATTAAAAACATAGGCTAACATATTGCTTGCACATAATGCTAACATAATACGAAAAGCACTAACATTGACTTGTATAGTCCACCATTATAGAGTACTAACATGGTCTAACATAGGCTACCATTGTACTCACACACATTGTTAACATAATATGTTCACAAACATAGTACTTACACAAACTAAGCATAATGCTCATACACATAGTACTAACACTAATTGCCATAGTACTTACACACATGGTTCTTACACAGGACTAAATAAGAGCACTATCCCAAAGTACTAACATGTAGTAGCACATACCAATAGAAATTAATGACATATAAGTTTCTCATATTGTAGTATTGGCAAAGAAGAGTACCAACACAGATAGTACTAATACAAGTAGTACTACTGCATAGAACTAACTATGAATATGATTACTAGTTTTAACATTGATTAGCATAGATTAGGCTAACATATAATACTAACATAAAAGACTACCATAGAAAAGTATCAATATAGAGGACTATTAGCAAATAGTACTAATAGGGAAGAGCGTCAAGATAGATAGTACTAATATACATTGATAAAAGATAAGAATTCTTACATAGTTCTAGCTAGCCCAGAATGCTATAGTTTTAATAGAGTTCTAACTGAGACTACTAAAAATAGTTTTCACAAAATAGAATAGTATTGTGTACCTCTCTAACATGCTATATAAGTAGTACTAACTAGAACTAATGAGTTCGTCGCATTGTATTGACATTGAGTAATAATACAAATGACTAACAATGATGAACATAATACTAACACAATGCTACAAAAGCACTAAGAAATCATTAACAATATGGTTGGCAACAATTGCATAGTGTCACCTTACAATCAAGTAAAATGTTTGTGTGCCTTGAATTAAGATGGTCCTTCATTTGACCAAATCCAATGCCTTGCAAACTTTAATCCTTGAGACACAAGGCATTGATATTGAAGCACAAAACAATGTTGAATGAATAGTGTGTCATGATGTTGATCATTTGAAATATAAAAGATAAATTACTTCTTTAAATTAGTACCCTCCTCCCAAAAGCAAATTTGTACCAATATTATACAATGGTCACTATACCAATGCATGAAATGGATTTCATTAAGCACTTGAAGGTATAATTCTCTACAAAGTCAACAACAAACATCGGCACATTATGTGGCAAATTCTTCAAGCATTCTTTTAATTGAGTACCCTACCAATAACTTCAAAAGTTATGAGACATGAATAGATTCAAATGCTATAAAAAATTGAGATGTCTTTCGTAGGTGTCTCCTTGTAGAATTGTTTTATATGTTTCTCCATTTGATGTCCTCGTATGTCTTCTATGGCATACTCAAAAGTCTTCCACTTTACCAGTTCTTGATTTGCTGTGTAGAGCTCACGAGGACAAAATAAAGATTTTGGACAATTCTTGTATGCTTGCAGCAAGCATATAAGCTTATGCCACTTAGCTGACAGTTCCTTTTTGGGCATACTACTGACCTCCACAATTCTAACACTAAAGAAAAGGTGGTTATATGGGCAGTGCATTTTTCCTCTACATTCAACATACAAACCATACATAAGCAATCACATATTGCATCTCCATGCAATGTTTTTGCATCCATCCTCATACATGTCACTGCAAGTTGCATTAAATCAATTCTTGTATAGTAAACACAACAACAAGTGTTTCTCTCCGTAAGTTTTCTAACAAAAAGGGCTTCAATCTCTAAAAAACATGAAACTTGATGTCAATGGAGGGAAGCTACTCTGTGAAGTCATAAAGAATTATTCCTACATCACTAGAACACAATGAACAAATTAATGAAGAATTGCTAAGGATGAACTTGGATACTATTGATAGTAGTTTCAGTCGTTATAGTATAAAGCTAGTAGGACTATTCTTGAAAATCACACTAATAAATCTCTATAATTTGGACATATTCTTGTTTCTCTAGGGGTGCACCTACAATAAATTATCTGCATTAGTTGCATTTAAAGAATCTTAAAATAAACCCTTTATTTTGGATAGTTCATTGAAGAAATTAAGGGAAAGGTAAGTTATACTATGAAGGTAGTAAGACTTGATGTAGATATACCTCGATAAGCTCCATGTAATGGTAGGGATTTATAGTTTTTTCAACTTATTCACTGCCTGTAGTAGCAGATAGCTTCTTATTTGGAGATACACTTATGTTGCTTGTCCAAATTTTATTGATAGAGTCAACAAGCTCTTCAGTTAGATGATCATTTCTACATTTGCAACCTTTTGCTTCCCATTAGAACTTACTAGCTTGCACATCGTCATGATGTTTCTTCAAAGCCCTTGGTTGGATACCAAGGGCTTTAGCAATTCTCCTATCATTGTATTGCCTTTTTGCTACATCATTAGCAAACACGTGAAGAAGTGCCACTCTCTTTGCAACTAGCTCTTTGCACTTTCCACACCTTTGACCATGCTTAGAGAGAGAGAGAGAGAGAGAGAGAGAGAGAGAGAGAGAGAGAGAGAGAGAGAGAGAGAGAGAGAGAGAGAGAGAGAGAGAGAGAGAGAGAGAGAGAGAGAGAGAGAGAGAGAGAGAGAGAGAGAGAGAGAGAGAGAGAGAGAGAGAGAGAGAGAGAGAGAGAGAGAGAGAGAGCATGATGGAGAGGGGTAAAAGAGGGAGGGATGAGGGTTGGCATGCCTAAGATGAGTAGAGTGTGATTGAGTAGTATTAGCAACACTAGAGCATGAATGTGGTAGAGGGAGGGAGATGACACAAACTACCATGCATGTACAAAATCTAGACTTCCATAAATTTGGCCTAAGTTCTGAGATTCATTTGCCACAAATTTTAGTACTATAATTGTGTTTAGTCGCATCCTTAAATTTTTTTTGCCAAAAATGCTACTAAATATGTATACCGTAGTATGCTTTCATCCAAAGATCTATCTAGACTATATGGCTTAGACATGACAAATATTGCATGGTCTATCATGAGGATGGGCCAAAAATCATCGACTGTACCCTAGTAATGATATGAAATATAATGAGGCCTTAATCAATAGGGAAGAAGTTGGCTATGAGTACAAACATTTTAAACTAGGTCTTACCACAAGCATGTCTAGTATCTTGTGTATTCATATGTGCCTATCAATTATCACGAGTCACACCATAGGTTGACTAACTACAAATTATAGAAGCTGCATATCTACTCTTAACCCAAAGGATTCTTAGGAATGAAGTAATTGATGATAGTGAATGATGTAACCATCATAAACATAAGAGCAAAAAATTAAAGCTTATAAAATAAAAACATATAAGTTCATAATCAAAGTAGTAGTTCAAGCATGTGAAACATACACATAAACTATCAACCTATTCTCTTCTTAGCTTAGAGAGAATGCTGGATCCACCCCTAACAATAGAGAGAGGGTGATCCATCTATAAATGATACATAACTTGCTATTGTGTTCCACAATATCTTAACACTATCGTAACTTGTCAAGACTAAGTCAGTAATATTATAATAATCAGAAGGAGAAGTCCTATCACAGGTCTATGCAGGTCACACTAGTGCATATATGCCTATTGCTAATTAATACATAAGTGGGTTATACTCAGACACCCATGCGAGTTGGTCATCTCCATTAAGCATTTTTCAACCCCTCAATTAGAGTGGATGACGAGTGGATGACAAAATAGCCAATGTGTCTATGTGTTAGTCTAAAGTTAATAAGCTACTAAAGTGGATATTAAAGGGGGGTTTATGTGTAAGAGGTAAGGAGAGAGAAAAGCCTACCCATGTAGTGTATCAATTTGTAGGTTTTTTTTGTTGGTTTTTTTGGTGAGTTGCACGTTAAGATTCTCTTCTTGGCAATGTACACACTTCCAAAATTCGTGCCCGATATGCTGCACACATCTTTTCGTTGCCATGTTAAAAAGAGAGCTATTGAAGGGTTAAAAACTTGCACCTTTCAGAAATTCCTAATAGCATGATTAATATGACAAAGATTGAATCCCTATAAAACAACCCCCAACTTTGAGAGATGCCACATAGAAAAGAAGGGAAATAACTCATTTGCATAATTTTAATGGTCAAAGTATGTTCTATTATGAAGTCCCACTCGAGCCCAAAAAGTGTCACATAACTAGCACCTATTTTTAAAAAAATTGGTTCCTCTACCCTAAATATAAGGGAACCTCAAGAGGCAGGTAAGGAAGAGAGAAAGGTGGAGGAGAGCTCAGGCGTAGTGAGCAAAGCCTCATGAGTCATCCCCATTCCTCAGCAAAGTGGGTTGTTGATTGCTCCTCACTCATGATTAAGGCAGCTAGCTTGTCTCAAGAGGTTGATGATCTGATGTAGCGATCATCCTAATTCTTCTAAGTTCTCACGGAGATCTTTAAGATTACTCCAAATCTTTTATTGTGCGGCAGGAAGATTACGTACCATTTGCATGCGACAGTCGTCACAATCAAGGATATTGATTTCAATCGAGGCAACTGCATCGTTCTGCAGTTCCATGACGGAGATTGGTGCGTGGCCGTTCGATCCTTTTCAGCACGGCCCGCCATTGATCAGAAATTTCCCCGCACGAGGTGGTATTGCATGCATCCTGAAGCTCCGACTCTGTCAGTTTCTCGAGTTTGTAAGACGGAGAAGAGACCAGAGACGATTGAGAGGTGACTGCGCGCGACACCATCAATGCATATGCTAGCTGGTATCCGGATCACTATAGCTAATAATTAGCGCCTGCTGGTCTCGAGCTTGCTAAGAGCAATAAAGAGTGTGAATGGAAGTATTTGCGAGTGTGATAAGCTGCATGGCACTGTATGTACTATGCACGTAATGCCACACTCAATGGGTTTTGTCGAGATCGAGAAGAGCTGATAGATTTTCCTTCTAGGGTTACCAAATTCATAACTAAGCCTGCCTCCACCATTATTACTAGACATTGCTGTCGTAATTTTTTGCTCCCTCGCTCTATCTTGTACACAAAAGAGCATGTCCTCTCTCTACTGAATTTGCATCCCATGCTTTCATAAGAACTAGATTTATAACATATTTGCAACTAAACAAGATCCAAGCATTGGTTATAAGTTACAATAGGAAATATATAAGTATGACGAGCAGAAAGTAAGTGTAACAATCATCCATCTAGACATGTTGTTTTCGGTCTCTATATACTATTCTGACATATTGTTTTACTCTACATACTATTTTGAGCTAACTTCTTTTATCAATATAGGCTGTGCTCAACCATCGACGATTTTGAAAGTTGCCAAAAGGACCCAATAACATTTTGGGAAGGATGCCTTGATAGGACACTACATTGGCCAAATCTTGATTGGTGACATTGTTATTATATATGGCATTTTCACCTCAAAGGGGCGGGCTCGACTCTCTATCTTGAAGGCCGTGTCAAAGGTGCTATGTGCTTCCACAATCACCTCGAATGTGCAAAAGATAATTCTTGTGAAAAAGGAGTTGGTGAAATGTGAATTTGGTACAATATGCATGTGTGGAAGGATGCTGCAAGCGGTCGATATTGGAAGAGCCATAAGGGCTAGCCAAGGCAACCATACAAGAGAGCGTCAATGCTTATTTGCTACTACAGGCCAAGAAAAGATGCAAGCATGTCCATGAGAAAACAAGTGGTTGAAAATGGCCAAAAAGTGATATTGAGCCCAAAAAATACTAAGTCTTGCAAAAAAATACCCCTTGTAATCTCCTAGATAATACAAACATTTTTTTTTCTAATATGTCTCCTAAAAACATTTGGTGTTTTTTTGTATTCAAGTATCGTAATTTTAACGTCTTTTATAAATTAATGTTATGTGATGGACATGGTAATATTTTGAAATAACAAAAGATGATAATAATATAATAAAAATTTGAAGTGAAAAATAATTGTTGTTTGACATCCCAAATATGCTAGTTTTTCCCAAAACGACCAAAAATGAAAAAAGAAGAAGCCAAATGAGTTATTGAGAGGAGGCCTATCAAGCAATATTTTTTTTCCCTTTATTTTTTAAATGAATTTCACCTGTACTTCATCGCTTGAATGTATACATACTAAGTTGTTGTTCGACAAAGAAGACAAGCTAAGTGACTAACTGTCTCCATAATCGAGTGCTCATTCTACTTAACCATTATGTTTTCAATTGAAAGATATTACACCATAATATACTAACACATTAATATGAGACATTCAAGGTTGAATTAAAAGCAAAGGTTTTTTATTACATATCAAAGTTTACAAAGTGTATTGCATTGCAGTGTGCACTACCAAAACTCTAAGCACTTGGCATCGCTAATCTCTTTCCTCCGCACACTACCAAAACTCTAAGCACTTGGCATCACTAATCTCTTTCCTCCCTTATCCTTATAGCTAATTGCATATCTTTTTGCATGATCATCACCTACTTGGTATGAATTATACACAAATATGCATTCTCAAAAAAGGGTGACAAGATAAGCTTCTATACCTTCCTAGGTAGCCTCTAGTACAGGGAGAGTACAGGTCCTTGCATGCAAAAATGTTCTCTAAAAGAGTAAATGATTTTATTCATTATGCATCTAAAGGCTACTTTCATGATTAGCAGGTTTGTGCTCTTTTGATACGTGCGAATCTCCCTAGAGACTATAAAGTGATAGCTCTTTCTCATCTCTAGCATTTGCCATGGGACTTGTCTAGTTAGACTCTGCCATGTTATCATCTTTATGCTTATTGGGGTTGAGGTGGGGGATTAGGTTCAAGTTGCTCGGTTGGGACTGATCTTGGAGTGAGAAGGAGGGGTACTACAAGAGGAGCAGGAAGTACTTTGGATTGCTTGGCTGGTAGGTTGCGGTGTCACACGGGGCCCGTGCTACTTGTTGAGTGCCCCTTAGTTGCATCTGCACTAGTCTTAGGCCTATTAATCCTTCTTTGGGGTCGAACATCGATGTTGCTATCAATGTTTCAGTCACCATGATTGGTGCCATCTTCTTCATCCATAGAAGTGTTATCCTCATTGTCCTCTAGCTAGTTGTTATCATTCTCCTCATCTTGGTTTACTTCTTCATCTTCAAAACAAAATTCTTGCTCACAAGCTCTTTTCAAGGTCTCCAAGAGAGTCTTTGAGTCTTTGGATGGGTGAGGGGAGGGAAAGACTGCTAGATGATGAAGTTGCACTATTGTTGGAGTTATCCTGTTGGCTCAAGTTGGGATCTCTTTGTCTTGCCATGGTGGACAAGTGAATACTTTCCATTGGCCTTGGCATGGTAGTGGATGTCCTCACACAGTTTACTTGGTGCAGGACATGAGGTGGATTAGAAGAGGAGAAGTAAAGGCAACAATAGAAGTATGAAATAAAAAATAAACTAATACACTCTACTGATATGAAACCTAGAATTAGGGTTTAAGGGGGATTCACATGTGGTTTTATATGCGTGCTTATTTTGACCCTTCTTTGCACTTATCATGCACTATGCTACATGTGTATTCACTGTAGATGCGTTTTCCCACCTTTCTTTGTTCTGTGCTTGAATTTGTTTCCTAAGAGATTTGGCCAATGCAATAGCCTTAGCATTCTCCAATGTGATGTAGTGGTGGTTGAAGGTACATTTATAAAACCAATTGAGCATTTCTACAAGCTAGCTTCTCTTGATGCGACTACGTCCATGGCAAATGCTATTGAAATATGCACCATGAGCATGGTAATGAGATTTCTCCATACCTTGGGTGCTCTACATTTCCAAAGACCCATAGTTGTCTAAAAAAGGAGATACATGAACATGTAGTATATGCTGCAAAAGTATGGAGCATTGACATTAGATTTGGAATGCCAAATTATACAAATATAAAATAATATGGATGTAGTAAAGTTGAAGGCATACCATGTAGTGAGTGATGTTGGTTTCTTCCCATACATTGATAACTAGCTTTGTAAAATTATTGAGTATTTCATGAAGTTTTAGCTTGAGTGGAATGATCTATTGATGGTTTTAGTATACACTTGCTTCTTAATACTATGGTCTCTTTTCAAATTTGTATAGTATTTGCACTAGTCTTTCCATAGCTCTTGCTTTAACTTTAATGGCTTGCAAGTAATATTTCTTAGACAACTCTTCGCCTTCATCCCACTCATTGATATTTTGTGTATTATATTATAAGTTAGACTTGACATTTTTTGGTTCTCTTTAATCTTAACCTTGCCTCCATGCATACCTAATGAATTTAATAGCTCATCAATTTTCTCAATAGTCACTTTGCATCTAGAGGGAGGCTCCATTGTGTATACATAATTAATATGCGACTTCAAAAACTTGTTAAATATGTGTATGAGGCAATGCAAAGTGCAAAAATGGACATTCTCAATGTTAATTGGAAATATAACTTTTCACTTCTTATCAAGGCAACACCTATTGGGTGGGTTCTTCCTATTGCAAGCCACTTCTCCTCTGTTCCATGCAACATTATCCATGCCCTCAAAAGAATTGTTTATTTTTATGCAAAACAAACAAGGCAGTGATACTGATACCTTAGTGTCACAATTGGGCATACAATTCCTGTAAAATATTACACGGCGCAGCGAACAGAATCTGAGAAAGAGATAGAGAGTACACAACAGATAAGAGGAGAATCAGTAAAATTCTTTAACTCCAAACAACTGATACAAAGATGGCTCTGTCCACCTGTGCGCTTCCACTAAATGAAGCTTAGATGGCGATCTAGACAGAAGATAGGTGAAGAGCTTAAGGCTAGCTGGAACAACAACTCTGACTGGGTGAAAGATGAGTGTAAGATGGCTGCGAAGGGGTTTAGCTTTTATAGCCCGCGAAGGTCGTTAGGTCGGCCTGCTGACCGACCTACCATATGAGCCTCCACTCAGTTGGCCAGGGAATATTCCAGGGAATATTCCCTTTACCATCGGGCCGGGGGTGCTGCCCCCGGACCCCCCCAGCCAGGGGCCGCTTCCGCGGCCCCCGGACCCCACAGTAGGGGCCCCTTTTAACTCCCTTACTACGCAATTCAATGCAATGTGCCTCGAGTTGCTACCAGCTTAACCACTCTGTCTAACCCAAAGATTAGACCCACAATGGTCACCTTTTTTACCATCCGGTCACATAGACCTCATTTGATATACAAGTCAGGACTCCACCAATGTCCGGGCTCACACTTGGCTTCTCCTCATAATGGGGGCCTTACAACTTTGAGCACCATGGATCATTGGTAGCACCTAATGAGGGTGGGGCATTGATCATGTCTAACACCCCCCCTCAATGTCCACCCATAGGTGAACTATCTCCTCGGCCCAATGCCGAGTCTCTGAAGATGAACTTGAAGCAGATCCTTCGTAAGTGCTTTGGTGAAGATATCTGCTCCATTCTCCTCTGTTGGACAGTAGACCAATTCCACTATCCCATCCTCCATCAAATCACGCACATAGTGATACTGGATCTCTATATGTTTGGTGCGTGCATGAAACACTGGATTTTTGGCGATGGCGATGCAACTCTGATTGTCACATCTCAGCACAGTTGGTTCTTCATCCTGCACTCCCATATGCCATAGAATCCTTCTCAACCATATGGCCTCACATGCAGCAAAACAAGCTGCCTTGTACTCTGCTTCGGTAGAAGACAATGCCACTGTTGGTTGCTTCTTACTAATCCAAGAGAAAATTCCTGAACCCAAAGAGAAACAATAACCAGAAACTGACTTCCTGGAATCAATGTCTCCTGCCCAATCTGAGTCACAGTTCCCCACAAGAGAAGTTCCGAAACTGTATGTGATACCATAGTCAAGAGTTTTCTTCAAGTATCTGAGCACCCGCATCCCAGCCTTCCAATGACTCTCATGAGGTTTGTTTGAGAACCTGCTCAAAACACCAACAGCAAAACTGATATCTGGTCTGGTGTTACACAAGTAGATTAGACTGCCGACCAACCTCCTATACCTCCCAATGTCTGTTAGTGCTGATGTATCCTCAACGGATAACTTTACATTCACCTCCATAGGTGTAGCTATCTCCTTGCACTCGGTCATGCCAAATGCCTTCAAGATCTCCCATGCATACTTCTTCTGAGAGATGAAGATCTTTCCTGGCTCTTGCCAGACTTCAATCCCCAAACAATAGTGCAGCAAGCCCAAGTCTGTCATTTCAAACTCAGAACTCAAAGCCTTTCGAGTTTGCTTGATCATATCTTCATAGTCACCTGTAATAAGAAGGTCGTCCACATATAGGACAATCACTACAGACTTTTTACCATCCCTGTAAACATACAAGTTAGCATCTGAGGCACATCTTTTGAAGTTTAGGTTTAAAATGAACCTATCTATCCGCTGGTACCATGCTCTGGGGGCTTGTTTCAGCCCATACAATGCCTTCTTCAGTTTACACACTTTGTTCTCAGAATGGGGGGCCTCAAACCCTGGTGGCTGAGCCACGTACACCTCCTCCTTGAGGTCACCATTTAAGAACGCTGACTTAACATCCATTTGGTACACTGGCCACTTCTTATGGGCAGCCACTGCAAGTACTGTGCGAATAGTGGTCATTCTGGCAGTTGGGGCAAATGACTCTTGAAAATCAAACCCTTCAACTTGTGAAAATCCTTGGGCAACCAGTCTAGCTTTGTACTTTTCTAAGGTACCATCAGCCTTGTACTTTACCTTCCAGATCCACTTGGTGCCAATAACCTTCCGCTTTGCTGGTCGATCCACTAGCACCCAAGTGTCATTCTTCATTATGCTGTCATACTCCGCCTGCATAGCATCCTTCCATGATGGATCTGCAAGTGCTTCTTCTAAGTCAGTTGGCTCCTTTACTTCTCTCATAATCTCAACCATCAAGGCCATATTGACTATGTGAGCAGAAGCCCTCCTTTGCTCTTCTATTCTCTGAGACCTCCTTGGTCCGTCTGCCTTCTCCTCAACAGATGCAGGCATAGGATTATTGTGGTCATAGAGCTGCTTCACCCATCGCGGCAATGGCTTTTCCGGTGGGGTGATGTCAGGTTGGTGAACTTTTTCCTCATCATCTGAAGATGATGCTTCCTCCTCCTTAAGGATAGGGATAGCTCTCGAGACAGGTTCATAATGGACTACTTCTTCGCTTGATGATAAAGTGGAAGAACTTGCCTTCTCCTCCTCCATTGTATGCGGCTCCTCCTTGAACACCACATCACGGCTCGCGATGATCTTCTTTGCCTCTTGGTCATATAACTTGTAAGCCTTCTGCTCATCACTATAACCCAAGAAGATACATTTTCTGCTTTTTGGTTGTAACTTGTTTCTCTTCTCGTCTGGGACATGTGCATAACATTCACATCCAAAAATTCTGAAATGTGAAACAGATGGTTTCTTACCAGTGTAAGCCTCATGAGGTGTTTTTCCCTTGAGGGCCTTTGTGTAGCTCCGATTTAGAATGTAGACTGCAGTATTAACAGCTTCAGCCCAAAAATGGTTAGGCAATCCCTTGCCCTTTAGCATGCATCTTGCCATCTCCACAATGGTACGATTCCTGCGTTCCACAACACCATTCTGCTGAGGTGTGTGAGGCGTCGTCAATTGACGCTTGATCCCTTTGCTCTTGCAAAAGCCTTCAAACTCCTTTGAGTTGAACTCACCACCACCATCTGTTCTAAATTTCTTCACACTTTTCCCTGTTTCATTCTCAACAAGTATTAGCCATTCTTTAAACTTACCAAAAGCTTGAGCCTTATCACGAAGGAAGTACACCCACATCTTCCTACTGTAGTCGTCGACAATCAACATAAAATAAGAAGATCCCCCCAAGGCCTGTGTAGGCATCTTACCACACAAGTCAGCATGCACCAACTCTAGAGGAGCATGTGCTCTATTCTTGCTTTCTTGTGGAAATGCCTTTCTCTGTTGCTTGCCCATCATACAAGCTTCACATGGTTCCTTCAATTCAGTTATTGTAGGTAGGTGAGCAACCATACCTTGCTTTTGCATCTCCTTCAATACTGCAAATCCGATGTGTCCAAACCTTTCATGCCAAAGCTTACTTGTGCCCACTCCAGCGGTGGCTGTAAGAGCACTTAGCTCATACAGGTTGTTCCTTCTTTCTCCTTTGCCAACAATTGTGCCAGCACTATCAATAATTTCTGCACCTGTCTTCTTGAACCTCACTTCATGACCAAGATCAGTTATGGCAGCAACTGATAAGAGATTTCTCCTGATTTTGGGAACATACAACACATTTGAAAGCTTTTTGACTTCACCATTTGCAGCAACAAAAGAAATAGTACCTGTGCCCGCAGCAGGGCATTTAGCATCATTTCCAACCGTCACAGTGATGGATTCTTGTAGAGGCTGCATAGAACTGTATAGACCTTTCTTGTTGGTCATGTGACGGGAGGCCCCACTATCCAACACCCAAGAGTCAGTGGTAGATTCTTCTTGCGCCGAGGAGCACACTTCCTCAATGGTCGCCATGAATAATTCCAACTCTGCTTCAGCCGTATTGGCTGTCTCTTTCCCTTTAGTTTTAAGGGTACCATTCTTTTCATCTGCCTTCTTGACACGACAATCTGCAATTGCATGTCCTTTCTTCTTACAGTAGAAGCACTCTCCTTGAAACTTCTTCTTGCCGCCCTTTTTCTTTTTGTCACCATCATTTTTGGTGGAGGAAACACCTTTGCCTTTTGCATTGGCAGAGAATGCAGCATCTCCATTGTTGCTTCCTTCTCGGGCTTTCAGCCTCAACTCCTCCTCCATTAATAATGCACAAAACTCCTCAAAAGTCAAAGCTTGAGGTCTCACCTGAGTATTAAGGACAGTTACTAGTCCATCAAACTTTTGTGGACAAATCCGAAGACACCTCCGAGCTAGCTCTTCGCTAGTCTTTTGTATCCAAGCGCCAGCCATCTGGTCGCGCAGATTCTTAATCCGAGTGATGAATGCTTCAACCGTCTCTCCTTCAGCAAACTTCTCCGCTGCTAGTTGATTCTCCAAGTTTTGAATCCTTGTTTGGTTTCGTGTTTCATACTGACTCCTTAGTACATTCCAAGCCTCTGACGCTTTGGTTGTATGCTGAATCAGAGTCAAAACACTGTCAGAACAGCTTGTAACTAAGGCACACAATGCATCTGCATTCCTTCGTTTCCAAGCTCGTAGAAGATCTGCATTCGGAGGAATCATCACACTAGGATTTGATGGGTCGGGGATAGGCTGTGGTTCTGCGTCAGTCCCCAGCATAGTCTCCAGAAGCTCATAAGAATCAAGGATAGTTGTAATTTTGAACTTCCACAAGGTGTAGTTTGTACCATCTAACTTGCCTTCGCTGAAGGTTGGTGGACGAATCCTCAGTGTTTGAATAGCCGGTACAGCAGCACCACCTCCTGCACCGCTTCCTGATGCGCCAGAACTACTTCCCGGAGTCGACATCGTTTCTCTTTGCTGTTGAAGCCTTTGCCTCTTGCACGCTCTCCGATCTCTAGAGCCCCCTGGACTCTGATACCATGTAAAATATTACACGGCGCAGCGAACAGAATCTGAGAAAGAGATAGAGAGTACACAACAGATAAGAGGAGAATCAGTAAAATTCTTTAACTCCAAACAACTGATACAAAGATGGCTCTGTCCACCCGTGCGCTTCCACTAAATGAAGCTTAGATGGCGATCTAGACAGAAGATAGGTGAAGAGCTTAAGGCTAGCTGGAACAACAACTCTGACTGGGTGAAAGATGAGTGTAAGATGGCTGCGAAGGGGTTTAGCTTTTATAGCCCGCGAAGGTCGTTAGGTCGGCCTGCTGACCGACCTACCATATGAGCCTCCACTTAGTCGGCCAGGGAATATTCCAGGGAATATTCCCTTTACCATCGGGGGTAATCTTTAGACCCACAAAGATTAGACCCACAATGGTCACCTTATGGCAGCGCCCCCGGCAATATTTCCCAAAGATTAGACCCACAATGGTCACCTTTTTTACCATCCGGTCACATAGACCTCATTTGATATACAAGTCAGGACTCCACCAATGTCCGGGCTCACACTTGGCTTCTCCTCATAATGGGGGCCTTACAACTTTGAGCACCATGGATCATTAGTAGCACCTAATGAGGGTGGGGCATTGATCATATCTAACAATTCCACTATCTAGAGATTGCTTCTTAAGTACTAATTTATGTTAAATTCTCCCACTCCTTCCATATAGAGCTTTTTGCCACTTGTTTACGTGGAAATTATATCTTGATATGGAATATATTGGAAGATTCAAGAGAGAATATTATGGGTTTTCTTGAGCAACTCAATTGATGCTAGTCACCAAATTTCCTTTTTTGAATGCACACTAAATGGTTGGACAACTGCACTATCTTTCATGCAGGCCATGGCGTAATTCATTAGTGTATGAGCCACCCCCTCCAACTTCCATCCTTTTATGATCTGACATTCATCAAGCTTGATAATAAACTCCAAGGTTGAAAAAAAATGATAAATATACTTGGCACGAACTTAGCAGAAACAAGTGTACAATATTGAATCCTCAGTGTTATATTATGACAAGTCAATACATTCCGAGCATTGCACCTTATAGAAATGAGCCATGATGCATTGTAACTTAACCAAGTCAACAAAAATATTATTGAAGTTATCATAGTCATAAGAATGTATCTTTTCAGCTTTAGTTCCCTCCGCTTCCATTTTGTCAATGATAAAATTGATAAAAAAATAGTTCTCCTATTGAATCAATAAATGGATATATCTTGCGCTCCCATCTTATATCTTTAAGCTAAAATGGACATAGTAAAATCATGTGCTCCAGTTTTACTATGAGCCAATGCTGCATTTACTATCATACTATATATGGTCTCGTAGCCTTGTCAACTAACCTATTACATGCTATTTGAACTTCCTCCATAAATAAACTATTAAGAACATCCATAAGTGAAAACCCTTAAAATACTGCCATAAATTGCAATAATTTTAAATAAATTTGTATATATTTGATACATTACTACCAACTTTTTAAATTAATTTCATACACATGCGTTGCAATTGGTGTCTCCGAAGGGCTTGTCTTTACAACTTGGGAAGGAAAGAAGGTTGATTATAGCTCAAGCCAAGGTTTTAGTTGCTCAAGTTGTGGGGATGAATCTAAAAGGTATGATTTTCTCAAGTCCTTGCAAAATAGTTTGTATAGAGATTGGATTTTAGAAAAGTTTATCACTTTTGTGATAGTTTGTAGTTTCTATATGGGTAGTCCAATGTTCTAGAGTGTAGATTGACATGTTATAATATATTGATAGAACTCTAGGTTCTAATAGAAGAATTTAGAATTAGGGGATGGGAATTAGAAGTACAAGTAATTAGAGATGCTATTGATGGATGAGTCACATGTTAAGAAGGATTCTATTGGAGCAGGGAAGATTGAGTCAATGATTTAGTAATTACAAAGCTTGCAAACAGTCAAAGAGATGAAAAGGTGTTATTGGATTATCTGTATATTCAAGTCTGTAAAGGAAAATAATTGTTCCATAGTGGACTAAAATTAGATACAAGTGTTTATGAAAATCTATAAGGTTTAAACCTTGTAGTGAGAATTGGGAAAGGGGGGATAATTAGAGTTTAAAATTTTTCTTTTAAAGAAAAAGAAGAGAAAGAAGTCATTGGGGAAGGGGGGGAGGGGGGGAGGGAAGGCCGAAAGGAAGGGGGAAATGATCCAAGAGGGTGTCATCATCTTCTTGTGCTAGGTCAATATAGAGAGGGGGAAAACAAGTCATACTTGGTGCTTGATAAATTGAGGTGAATAAAAGAATAATTTGGTACATTGCATCATATCTATTGAAAGAAAGAGAGAGAGAGCCATGATCAATCGATCATTTGAGAGAATGAGAGAGAGTCAACTAATTTGCGGCACTTTTTAATCAAAGTAGAGAATCAAAGAAATTAAAGAAAAGAAGCAATCTTTTCTTTCTTCCATGAGGTGTCATCATCTCAAGAATGCCATCTTCCAAACTTTAGCCATTCTCTTTGATATATAGAGTGACTAGAAGCACTTTTTGTCTTGATCATGGAACCAAGCTTTTGCTGGCAAGAATATGCTCTAGAGTGATCCTCCATGTCCTCCATTAGGTCACCTTCATAGTCATGAGCAAGAAGATTAAAAAAACACTCTCTTTTCTTTCTAAACTTTTGAAATTAAGCTTTTATTAAAAGATTCCATAAAGTCTAGCTCAGTCGATAGAAGCTAGAGGCCCATTGTCTTCATAGATATAAACCATAATTCAGCATGGGAGAGGATTGCCAAGCAAGGCATACATGACTGGCTTCCTTTGCCATGCTACAAGACAAGTCCTTTGAAAGGTACAACTATAACTCAAACATTCTAAGTAAGTGCTTGAAGTTGATTATCAATTATGAACGGCACGATATTTAAATTTTCTGAGTTTATAATTTTTTCACAATGTACTAAAGCTTGATTTCCCACTCTAATTGACTTTTGATATTAATCAATTCTTGATTGAAATTTTAAAAATTTAAAATATAGTAAAAGCTCAAAAATCACTTAAAAAACTAAATTAAAATTTTTAGTGAATATTTAATAAATGTGATATTTTTCTATATAACTCATTATATGTAAAGTGTATAAAATTTTCCTGATATTTTGTAGAGAAGGTTGACTACATTTAAAAATTCAAAAATTAATCATTTTGATAAAAAATAAATGTCTTTATTAATGAAAAATTATGTATTCGTATCAAAAAATTATGATGATTTGTAGAGATATTAAGAAGACAATTCTTAAAATTTTAATCGTATTTTTGAGTTTTATAAATTAAAAAACAATTAAAAATAAATTTTAAAGAGAAATACTTATTAGAAATCTTTATGGTTCACATGTGTTACTAAATGAAAAAATATCTATTATTTAGATACACAAGGGTATGGGTGCTACATGCTAATATTTTCTAATATTTGGATTGATATAACTTTTTTTTTCTATATTAAGAAATAGATTGAGAAGAATTTACACTTAGAAATTCAACATGATATCCTAAAAACAAAGATGATCTTTACATTCAACCAAAACAGTGGCATGGGGGTAAGCCTTAGCATCGATGATAAAATTCTATAAATTAATTTATTTATCCAATAATTACTTTGTAGTTTGGGTAAGATGAAGAAGAGAGGAGGGCTAGTAGATTAAATTCTTGATTTAGGGGGAAGAAATATGGGTTTTTAAAAATAAACCTTGTGTGTATATGCACAAGAGCTGGAAAGAAATTTGTTTTACTTTGCTTGCCATTTGGTTGAATGAAAGGAAATGACATTCTTATCAAAATTCAAAATATATTAATTATTTAAGCATTTAAGATGCAACGATGAATTATATTCTATACAGAGGAGTTACATTTAAAAGGGGATTAAGATTACACAGTTTTAGACAATAGATTGATTCTTTTGAATTCTTTACTTTCATGTGTAAAAGGAATCAATTTATGAACGATGGAGATAGAAACATAATTTTTTTCAAACGATGAAACTTATAGATCAAGTTGATCTATCATTGAAATAGAATTCTTAAAATTTCAACCAAACAAATTCTTAGACAAACCATCACAAAATAATAGGAGTAAATTATGAGGAATTGCCTTCTGAGAGATGGGGAGAATCTGTAGCAATCTTGGATCTAGATTTCTAGTTTCCATCCAGAGACCTATATTCCTAGTTAGTGAAAGTAGAATTTTGGCATTAACATATTAGTTGAATCGAAGAGGTTTGGCTAGTAAGGTCGAGTTTGTGTGTGTACTCTTATTGGACTGATGTAGTAGTTTATAACAAAAGCTTGGAATGTTAGTTGAAGTAGCCAAATTTAGCAATAAATTCCATCTAATTGGTGCAATAACTTGTATGAGTTGGCTTGAAAACCTGGTCAAAAGTATCTTAGCCTTTGGCTAGTCATTTTTGGGTGTGTTTGTTAAGAGCCATGTTAGGTGGTCAAGATCTTTAGGTTAAACTAATCTTAGCTACATGCTTTCTAGATTAATATGACCAAATAAAATGTCTCTTTTCTAAGAGACTAATTTCCTAAAATTTTCCAAGATTATCAATGACAAATACTAAATTGGGCAAGGGATATCAATCTAATTGATGGTGGTAAATACTTTGGACTACCATTATTTGTGGACCTCAACCTAGAATTGGGGTTATAATGACCGTGCTCAAAAAATTTCCTTGTGGGTAGCACATCTTAGATTGGTTGATGAACTGCAATTAAATACAATCAACATATCATATCATTTCAATTGGTATCATCGATCATCCTATATAACTTTTAGGAAAATTAAATGGGATGATGTATAGCTATGGATCTGTGTATCTGGAAATCTAAGGATAACCTTTGATACAAAAGATGTAAGAGAAGCTACAAAAATTCTAGGTTCAATATCTGAATAAGAGGAGACGTGAAGAGAAACTAGAACGGCTAGCCATCCTTAAGTTATTGAGCACTCAGGCATTAGCGAAAACCTTATGCCTAGAAGCTTAAAGAACACTTTACAAGAAAAATAAGATTATGTAGATGATAGTAGCTTGTGTCAAAATTAAGTTAATGTGAGATAGGAAGGAGTCAAATTGTGGATGGATTTTGAAAAGTGATGAAGGCAACAGAATGAAGCCTGAGATAAATGAGCAAGGGAACAAGTGGCTAGACAAGATGCTTGGCTACTAGAAAGACTCGAAAGAGTTAATGCACTATTGAATTTGGGTATAGACACAACATCTAGTTCATATGAAGAATCTCTTGGGCCTGAAATCCAACTAGACAAGACACCTTGAGAGGAAGTGAAGTGGATTCATATTATGGGGATACATTTGTTTCTAGTATTGATTGGCCAACTGAAGAAGGGATTGATCAAAGTGAGGGCCAAGGGAGCAAGACTAATGAGACATTAGGCAGTGATGAACCATCCATTGATTGGGACTTAGAGTCTACTTTTAGTTTAAATCGATTATTTAAAGAACTAGTGGAGGTTCCTTGGATAGAATGAGCATCAGATTTAGGCTTATGATCCTTGTTTAGTAACCCCACCAAGGAGAATTATTGCAAGATGTGTTTGACTTGGGGTTAACATCCCTATTTGAGGAGGCTAAGGAGTCTGCATCATGGGTTGACCTTACTCAAGATTTTGCACTAGCTATCTTATTCAAGGAAACCATAGCTCGCAATCTTGCAAGACTAGTCAATTTTACCCAATTTGGGGGGCTTTGGGATGAAGATCCCGATGCACACATACAAAGATTTGAGGTAACATGTGTAGCAAATGAGATAGTAGGCAAAGAGCAAAAGATTCATATCCTTCTAATCAAATTCAAGGATGATGCAGTGAGGTGGTACGAAAACTTAGGTGCAAAGGGACTTATGCTACCCTATCAAAAGCATTCCTAGAAAAATTTTGGTCACAAAGTTTCCAAGATTAGTTAGCTCTTCAATTGGATTATTTATCTCAAGGGGGGATTGAGAGTATTGAAAATTATATTGAATGTATGGGAATAATCATACAAAAGATAAATCTAGCCTTTGATGAGCTGATCCAAAAGCAAAAATTTGTAGATAGTCTCAACCCGAACATAGATTAGTAGGTGAGCTTGCAAAGGCCTGGCATATTAGTAGAAGAGCAAAGAGCCATGCTAGATAGTGGGAAGAAGTGCATCTTAGTTAGCAATGATGCAAAGATTTATTTAAGGAACCCCAGATGGAATATCCATACCAAATATACCTTTGAATTCTTACACCTTAATTCTAGCCTATAGAATGCAAACAAGCATACCATCTATGCCTTAGACCTAGTCTATGCTACATGAAGCTAAAGTAAGCAGACTTTATTGCAAAGTCTTTTGGCAAAGTAAAAGATGAGATAATGGGTGCAGTCCACACACCATTAAAAGAAATTTATTCAATAATTATGCAAGCCACCAATTCACAACACCCTTTGAGTGTTTGACTTCAAATCTAGATTGACTGAATATCTAGTGTGGTAAGTGCTGTGGGTATGGCCATGTTACTACTAATTTCAAACTCCCTCAAGGTTAATGTCAACAGACCATCCATCCTTCTATATCTTCTTCCTTAAGATAGGGCATTTGGATACACATTTTTGCCATAAAAGTGGGCAATGCAGACAAAGTAGAATTATATGGACATGAATAATACTACTTATGATATTGGACCACCTAGCCAACCTTTTAGGCCGTGAGGTTTGCTTACCCAAGAAAGACCTCCAATGCCTTGGAACAATTATAATAGTGATTGGAATTGAGAGAGAAATTCTCATTTTAGGAGAAAGAATGGAACTTTTCATAATACAATAGGGCAGAATGGACAACAAAGGCCTAGCTGATGAGTGATTTATTACTTATATCAATAGGAAGGTCAGATTGCTACGTACTTCCCAAATGCATGTAAAAATCAAGACTATACACATCTTTGTAGTGTAGTGGTGAAGGGTGGGAAGTGTAGTGGCGAAGGGGATTGTGAAGAGAATTACCTAGATGATAGCAAGACTAATGATAAAGATGAACAAGTCTCTGATGACCCCTTAACTCTAGTTGAAGTAGAAATGAAATGACAAGAGAGTAGCATCAAAACTCCTATCTTGTAGGGTGACTTTTAACGCTAACCCCATGATTGGTATTGTCATTAGAGTGCAAAAGCAACAACAAAAGGAGTAGGGTTTAGAGAAAGAGAGTTTGCAATCAAAAGAAGTTGCAAATGATAAATCCAAAGATGTAGATTGTTATGTAGAGTTACTTGAATCAGACTCTTCTCAACACTCTTTTGATCATTTGCTAGTGCTTGTGCCCTTGGCAAACCCCTAAACTTCATGGGTGGGGGTAACTCCATTTTTAGAAAGACTAGTACCTCCAAAGGGGGAGAGTAAAGAGCAAGTGAAGATGGTGAATAAGGCCTATGATTTTTTGGCAAGCATTGGAGGAAGTACACTTAGAAGTTAATCTTTGACAATTTCTTGAAATAGCATCTACATGCTAAAAACACCATATTAGAGAATTTGGGAATCTCCCAAGTCCCACTTTCAAATAAGGGGTAAAGATTTGGCCATGTGGCTAAATCTTAACCCATGCTTAAAGTGGGACTTGGAAAGACAACCTATATAGTAATTAGAGTAGATTCCACTTTCAAGTAAGGGGACAATATTTGATCATGTGGCCAAATATTAACTATATTGGATAATTAGGTAGTTGATTGCATGTATGGTGAGATGACCCTTTCAATGCAATGAACTAGTGATAATTAAGTTCAGATGAGTAGATAGCTATATATGAGCAAATAGAACCAAGGTGAAGATTCCTGATGTTACAAACAAATAGCTTACTTGAAGAATGATCTAGATAGGATGACAAATCGAGCTTATGACATGGGGGTACTAGTCTTATTCTTTCCCAGGAGAATTCATTATTGAAAACTCTAATCTATTAACAATGTAGTGTTAGCGTATGATCTATGTGTAAATTTGATTATTGTTTTGTTTTGTGAGCTACTACATGCTTATATCAATAATCTCTTGGAGTTGCAATGCTAATATGCCTACACAACTTTTTTTGTATCCCATTCATAGAGTTGTTCTCTTGTTGGGAAACAAATGAAATATAAATCTCACTACTTGGAATTATTTTGGTTCACAAATACGCAACTATAAAAAGAAAGAAAGACCTCAAGAATGAAAGAGAAAAAAAACTAAATGAGAGAATTTATATATGATATCTTTAAAGGATGTATGCATGTCCACCCACATGGGATGTGACATTGCACTAAGAAGTGATCTAAGGAGGTGGGATGTGTGCGTGAACTAGTGAATTTCATTGTATGGGTGATCGATTGGGAATCTAATAGAGTTCAATCCTCTATCTTTGCCACTTTCTTTAGTGATATTGGGTAGTTGAGTAACAAGGTTCTCTCCATGAAATTTTGACTAGGAATAGCATGGATGAGAGATGCTGATCTAGTGGGTATGTTGTCTTTTCATTGGCCTAGGCAAGGTAACTAATATCATGTGCTAGATTAGATTCCTCGAGTGAAGCTATTAAACTAATATATTTGAAAGCTAAACTTTGTGATGCATTCATAGTCTTCTAATAATTTCTTCTAAATAAAGTGACCAAAAAATATATTTATCTTTTAAAGAAAAAAGGACAAAATAAATCTTAGAAAACAAAAGGGGTAAAAAAAAAAAGATGACTATGACCTCTGAGGTCTTGGTAGGTTAGGTTTTAGAAAAGTTTATCACTTCATGATGATCCTTCACAATTTCTATATGGGTAGTCCAATACTTCAAAGTGTAGATTGACGTGTTATAGTAGAGTGGTGGAACTCTAGGTTAAGGATTGGTAACCCTAGTAGAATAATTTAGAATTAGGGGATGGAAAATAGAAGTACGTCATTATAGATGTTATTGATGGGCGAGTCTTATGGTTAAGAAGGATTCTATTAGACTAGGGAAGATCAAGTCAACGATTTAGTAATCACAAAGCTTGAAAATTGTCAAAGGGGTGAAAATGAGTTATTGCATTACCTATGCCTTCGAGTTTGTAGAGGAAATTAAGTGTTCTATAGTGGACGAAAACTAGATACGAGTGTTTGTGAAAATCTATAAGGTTCAAACCTTATAGTGTGAGAATGGAGGAGGGGGATAATCTATGGAGTTAAAAGTTTTTCTTTTAAAGAAAAAGAAGAGAAAAAAGTTGTTGAAAAAAACAAAGCAAAAGGAAGAGAGGAGATGTGAGCTAAGAGGGCGCCATCATCTTCTCATACCAGATCAAGATAAAGAGAGGGAACTGGTTTGACTAATAAATTGAGGGGGAGAGAAGAATAATATGGTACATTGCATGTTTATATTGAAAGAAAGAGAGAGAGCCATGATCAATCGATCAATGGAGAGAGTCAACTACATCGCACTTTTTGATCAAAGTAGAGAAACAAAATAATTAAAGAGAAGAAGTAATCTTTTCTTTTTTCCATGAATGTCACCTTCCAAATTGTAGCGATTCTCTTTGATACATAGAGCTATTGGAAGTAATTTTTCATTCTCATCATGGAGCCAAAGTTTAATCAACAAGAAGATGCCATGTTGTGTTCCTCCTTGTCAAGTATTAAGTCACCTTTATAGTAAAGAAACACTTTTCTTTCTAAACTTTTGAAATTAATCTTTAATCAAAAGATTTCTAAAAGTCTAGTTGCTCGAGAGAAGCTAGAGACCCATTGTTGCAGGATATAAACCATAATTAAGTGTGGGAGATTAAGAGGATTATTGAGCAAGACATAGTTGACAGACTTCCTTTGCCATGCTACAAGGCAAGTCCTTTGGAAGGCACAATTATAACCTTGACATTCTAATTAAGTGCTCAAACTTGTTTAACAAATATGAATGACATGATATTTAACTTTTCTAAGTTTATAATTTTTTCATAATGTACTAAAGCCTAATTTTCTAATTTAATTGGTTCCTGATATTTATTGATTCTTGATTTAATTTTTAAAATATGAAAATAGGAAAAAGCTCAAAAATCCCTTAAAAAGCAAGTTTATAAAATGTTTAATAAAAAATCATGATGAATATTTACTAAATTTGATACTTTTTTAAAATAAATATCGATAGAAGTTTTTTGAGATTTTTTGAAGAAAGACAATTATATTTAAAAAGTTAAAAATTGATCATTTTTATTGAAAATAATGATTTTTATTAATAAAAATTTATGTTTTCTTATTAAAAAATTATGATCATTTGTAGAGATATGAAGACAATTTAAAAAGTTATTATGATTTTTTATTTTTAATGTATTAAATTTTTTTCTAAGAAAAATACTCATAAAAAATCTTCATGTGTCTCATGTGATGCCAAATGAAGACATATCTATTATTCAGATATGTGACACACAAGGGTATGAAGGTTGAATGATAATCTTTCTTAATATTTGGATTGGTATAACTTACTTTTTGCTATATGAAGGATTCAAACTTATAAATTCAACATGAAATTCTAAAAACAAAATGTGATATTTACATTTAACTGATAAGTGGCATGGAGGTAAGCCTCAACATTGATAGTGAAATTCTATAAATTAATTCATTTATCTGATACATTTAGTAGACTAAATTCTTGATTTAGGGGGAGTAAATCTGGATTTTTAGAAATAAACCTTGTGTATATATGTACGAGAGCAAGAAAGAAAATTGTTTTATTTTGCTTGCCATTTAGTTGAATGAAAGAAAATAATGATATTCTTATTGAAATTCAAAATAAATAAATTATTTAAACACTTAATACACAACGATGAATTACATTCTATATAGAGAGGAGTTATGTTTAAAAGGGGATTAATGTTATGGGGTTTTAGACATTAGATTGATTCTTTTGAATGCTTTACTTTCAGTTATGTAAAAGAAATTAATTTATAAAAGGTAAATATAGAAACATAACTGTTTTTTTACAATGAATCTTATAGATTAAGTTGATCTATCCTTGAAACAAAATTCTCAAAAGTTCAACAAAATAAATTATCACACAAACTATTGCAAAAGGACATGAGCCAATTATGAGGAGATGCCCCTAAGAGATGGGGAGAATCTGTTGCAATTGCAAGAGATCACCTTATCAAAAAAAAAAAAAGCACAATGAAAGTTACACATGCAAAAAAAGTTTAGCAAGCAAGGTATCTTTCTATTGGTTTAGTGTTGAAGTATTTTCCTATGATATATATTTATCTAATCTAATTCCAATGGCATTTGTCAATCCCATGATCAAGATGATAATATAAATACTAAATGGTTATTGAACAAGAGTAGGAGAAGGAGCCCATCGTCCATGAAGAGTATGGGGAGGCCACTATCTATGATCATGAGGCTATTGTTGCATCCACTAAAAACACTAGCTTGGAGCATGATGAGGTACCCATTGCCTAGAAGACAAGGATCATGAAGCTCTTTTTGGATCCCCTAGTGACGATCTAAAATTATCTAGCTTGTTCCCTATAGGATTTAGAAAGCAAAAGATTCATCATCTTCGTAGCCATAGTGCTTCTATGCCTATAAAAATGCGCAAAACTAGATCCTAGAGCTCTAAATGATCATACGCCACTATATTAAACTTTGTCTATGAATGCACGACATTTTACATAATACACCTTAGGCTTTTAATATTAAGTAGAGTTATTTTGTCATATTGGAATCTCTTTCTTGTTATATTGAAAACTCTCTCAATGTGAGCCTATCGAGGGGAGTCCATTTGTATAAATGTGTCGTTTAACGCCAATATTTCATTTCTTTAGTACCTTTTGTGTATCCAACTAATAAAAATAAAATATCTATTCAAATGAATGCTTAACATCAATTGCTGTAAGATGTTTGCTCAATTTTTAATGTAAAGGGACTTATGGTGAAGAGGTGGTACCAACATGCTCCACCCCATGTGTGTCAAGATGGCCAACTCCACAAAGTTGACAAGCATGTTGTGTTGCTAAGGCCCAAGTTAGTCTAATTTCTTGAAAAATGGTTTGTCGAGCCTGTAAGTAGTTCAAATTCAAGTTGTCACAAGACAATTGTGTGTAGCAGCCAGACATCTATCACTTGGAGTAGAGTAACAAGATTTTTCTCCTGAAGCTACTCTTCATGCTTTTGGATAGGGGTATTCACGGGGACACACACCATATAGTGATCAGGGATGATGCACCATCTAAGGTGTGTTTGACTCCCATTGGGACAACTTGTTGTATTAGCACATATAATGGTCATTCAACCAACACAGAGTTGGTGGAGACACTATTGCCATACTGACAAAGGCTATATGGATTTAAGGGCAGTTTTTCTTATGAAGGATTTTTCATTGAAAATGTTTTCAAGAGAAAGAATATGGACTTACTTCATAAACTATTGAGAGATTATTCATCAAGCACTTACTGCTAATGGTACAAAATGAAAACAACTCATGCATTATCGGTTGACATGTAACTCCACTTCTTCAAAGCATCCATCCATGAGACATCGTCATCTTGTAAAGGATTCGATAGTAGCAAGTCAAGACAATATATGAATCTTTGGATCTCCGATGGCAGCAGTGATACTATATAGCTATTAAAAGCAAGGGGTATGAAAAAGATTAAGGCAACAGACCAACGAGATCAAGGATTGAGATGCCTGAAAAACAAATAGTGAAAACTTACTATTGGAGGGCAAGAAGGATAGAGTTAGTCATCTCCTCATTATTAGAGCGAGGCAAGAACTCCAACGTCAACCCCATCCAGCTCCACTAACTGCCACTCCCCTCTTAAGGGTATACATGCCCTATTGTATGGGGGCCACTATCTCCCCCATTGCCACCACACACTTGTTGAGGATGAGGTTGAGTTGAAAGGTGAGAAGGATCAAAGCTTGCACGGGAGAGCAAGAGTAAGAGAGAGAGAGACTCACAATGTGGGAACTCCAACAGTCACAATGTGTGACCGGCATTCCCTTTATTCATCTGTCACTAAAAGAATAAAGAATAAAGTGACAGTGATGGGCGCCCGCCACCTGTAGTATGCAGGCACAAGTACTATCAGTGTAGTAATACATGGGTAGCTAGGCAGAGGTGCCTTTACCCCCAACAACCTCCCACTTAAAGGTGAATCTACCCCAGCGAGGAGTGAAAAAGAAAAAGAAAAGACATTACAACATGTACACATGTACAACAGGATGAGAAAAGACGTCTTCTCATCCCACGCCCATCAATCTCCCGAGGAAGGCAAAGCGCTCTATAGAGAGGCTTTTGGTGAGCAGATTTGCAGGATTCTGGTCAGTTGACAAGGTCAACAGAATTACTCTCAATGACCCCATGTATGAAGTGATACCTAACCTCAATGTGTTTTGTCTTCGCATGGAAGACCCTAACTGAATAGCACTCATATAATCCGAATGTAGCATAGGGATAGCATCAATACCAAGGTCATGAACCAAAAAACCTAACCTTATGGCCTCCTTGCAAGCCTCAATGGCTGCAACATACTTGGCCTTAGTGGTGGAAAGAGCCATATACTTCTGTACACCCTAGACATCAAAGAGACAACACCTCCAGCATAGGTGAACACATAGCTAGAAGTGGACTTCCTACTATCTGCATGTCCTGCATAATCAGAGTTAGTGTACCCCACGACTCCTATATCTTGGCTGCCATAGCATATGCATAGATCTGCAGTGCCCTTCAGGTACCTCATGATACCCTTCATGGCATCCCAATGCTTCTTGCCAGGTGTAGCCATATAGCATGCCACAACACCAACTGCAAAGGTAATATCTGGACAAGTGGCTATCATGGCATACATAAGATTGCCCATTGCGGATGCGTAGGGAATCTTGGCCATCTCGGCCCTTTGCTCATCTGTCTGCGAACAATTTCTGTGGACAATCGGCTTGTGATACCTTCACATAAGAAGGCAATGGACATCCAATAGATTTCACGTCCTGCATGTGGAAGCACTCAAGGACTTTATGAATGTACTCGCTCTGTGACAAGTAGAGGAGTCTGTGATGCCTGTTGCGTCTAATGCACGTACCAAGTATGTGAGAGGCCTGTCCTAGATCCTTCATCTCAAAGCTCTTTTTGATCTGTTAAGAGCATCTAGCTCATCATGAGCTTTTCCTGCTAATAGCATGTCATCCACATAGAGTACCAAAATAAGCAAAGATCCATCCTGGGCTTTCTTCGTGTACAAGCACGGATCCATAGCACTGCGGTTGTAGCCCTGTGACTGCATAAAAGCATCAAACTTATGGTACCATTCCCTAGGTGCCTGCTTCAAGCCATAAAGACTTTTCTTGGACCTGCACACTAGGTGCTCCCTTCCAGGCTTTGCAAAGCCCTTAGCCTGCTCCATGCAAATCTCATCATGCAAACTCCCATGTAAAAATGCTGTCTTGACATCCATCTAATACAAGTCCAAGTCAAATTGTGCAACTAAGGCCAAAACCAAGCAGAGGGTGGTCATCTTGACCACAGGAGAAAAGACTTCATCAAAGTCAACTCTATGCTCTTGTTTAAAACCCTTAGCAATAAGTCTTGCCTTATAAGCTGGCTTGGGGTATCTAGGGGTACTCTTCAACTTGTACACCCATTTGCATAGCAGAGCCTTCTTGCCACTAGGCAAGGAAACCAAATCCCAAGTCTCATTCTTATGTAAGGAGTCTATCTCAGATTGCATAGCCCTCTCACAGGAGTGATTGTCACCCTTGCGTATAGCCTCATCATAAGTGAAAGGCTCTTCTGCATCTGTAACCAAGACATAATGCATCAAGGGCTGAAATTTGTCAGGGGGCGTCTATCTCTAGTAGAATACCACACTGTAGGCTCTGCTTCTTTCCCAACATTTTGTCCAAAACCCTGGCCATGAGTACTTGCTGTTGTTGTAGGATGTCCACCTGGTTGTACTGGAGCTTGTGGCTCCTCCTAAAATATAACGAGAATATAACCCTGCGTATCTTCACTATCTTCTCAGGCTACCTATACATCTTGTCTTCATGGAAGACTACATCATGGCTGGATGACTTTTCATGAATGTGGATCCCATAGACATTAAGCCATCTCTCCTACATCTCCATAGCCAAGGAATATGCATTTAGCACTCTTAGGATCTAGCTTGTTACACTTGTCCTTGGGCACATGGAAAAATGCTTCACATACAAAGATACATAAATGTCATAAGAGGGAGGCTTTCCTGTCCATACCTCCTCTGCAACTTGGAAATCAATGGCACTATAGGGCGATCTATTAATGATATGCACGGCAATCATAACTGCCTTAGTCCAAAAGTGCTGGGTAGGCCTACATGGCTAAGCATACTGCGAACCCTCTCCTGGATGGTCCTATTCATTCACTTAGCCCTACCATTCTGGGGAGGGATATAAGGGCTAGTCAACTGATGCTTAATACCCATCTCATCACATAACGGCTCAAAAGAACATGATACATATTCACCCCCATTATCTGTCCTAGGGCATTTCAGCCTATGCCTAGATTGGGTTTTCTACCAAAGCAAGCCATCTCTGAAAAACTGCCAAGATATCAGACTTTTGCTTTATGGGATAAGCCCATAATTTACGTGAAAAATCATCTATGAAAGTAAAAAAATACTTCTCACCACCCATAGACTGACAGGGCATGGGCGCACAGACATCAGAAATGAGCCAAAGCCAAGGGCTCACTCATGTGTGACATACCAGACTTCTTATGTGTAGACCTAGTCTACTTGCCATAAAGACAATGATCACAAGAATCAAAATGACAATAGTCAAGGGACGGTAAGTATTGCAAACCAGAAAGCATTTTCATTCCCTTAACGGATACGTGCCCCAAACGGGCATGCCACAGAGATACATGAGGTAAAGACCGCATAGACAAAGCATGATCAACTGTAGATCCAGAAACAACTAAGGGGTAGAGGCTATCAACCTTGGCACCTCTCGCATGCACAAGCCTACCATGAGTAATCTTCCATGCAGAGTCTCCAAAAGATATATGATATCCTACGTGGTCAAGTTGTCCAGTGGACATGAGATTGTGTGCCAATATAGGTACATGGCATACATCGTGTATAACAAAACTACTGCTAGAAGGAAACTGCAACCTAACATCACCAATGCCGATAATCTCAAGAGACCTGTTATCACCCAAGTGCACAGAACCTGAAACAGAACGGTATGAATGAAACCACTCTCGGCAAGGCATCACATGAAAGAACACACCTGAGTCTAAGAGCCAACATTGTGCATACATAGAGTGTATCTCTATCATCTATGAAGCACTAGATGAAGTTGCTGCAAGGATATAATCCCCATCACTATTGTCAAGCTGCATAACATTGATCTCTTCAATTTTAACACTTGACTTAGCAAGTACTATGCTGTTGCGATTAGAAGACTTTTCATGCACTTTCTCTTTCCCCTTGTCTTTGCACCTTTCATTGCGCAATTCATGACACTGTGGCCTTATGTGTCCTTTCTTCCAACAATGATGACAAGTCAAGTTGGTATTTCTCCCATGAGACTTACTGCGCAACTTGCCACGTGACTTGGACCGAGATTTTTGCGAATCCCGTCCATGGCCATTATTGCGGTCATTCTTTGCATTTCCATCATGTCGGCCTCTAACTGTCAAAGCATGAGACACACGAGATGCATCCAAATTCTTATGGTTTGTCTCTTCCTGCAGAAGAGAGCTCTCAACATTAGATAGCTTTAGAGTAGTGGCAGAAGCACATAAGGCACCGCAGATACATCCCAAGACTCATTAAGAGTTACAAGCAAGAACAATAGAGTGGCATCCTCTTTGAAATAAATGCAATGCGAAACCAAGTTCATAAGAATAGCATGAAACTGGCTCAGATGAGCTGACATGGTCACATTCTCTTTCATGTGGAGATCCATAAGCTATTTCAGCCAATACATTTGACTTGTGGGAATTTGCTTGTCATAGAGGTTCTTGATCTTATCCCAAAGTTACCAAGCACTCTGTGCTTTCTCAACCATATTGTAATGTACTTGTTCAGTGAGAGATAAGATGAGGGTGAACTTGCATAACTCATCAAGCTCCATCCATTCGTCATTAGTCATAGTTTCAGGTTGCTCTCTCCACTCAATCTTAGTGGCTTTATCTACGATTTCTGCACCAATACCTGCCAAAATTGGCTCTTCCAATAGGCATAATTTGTACCATCAAGCTTAATGATATTGAAGATAGCACTGTTAGTGGAAGAAGATGCCATACTGCAAGTTGAAATAGTGCAGATAGTTCAAAACTACTTGTTGCAAATTGTAGAAAATGACAAAAAAATCACGAAAACCAAGGCAAAATGGCAAGAAATGAGTATTTAATGATGCTTCCCACCAAGTACCATCAAAAGTACATCAAACTAGGACGATTCAACATGACAAATACATCACAATCCGGAGATATATGTTTGCTATAATAATTTGCAGTAGTGTACAATGAGAGCTGACAGTAGGCAAAAAATAATATTCCAAGTCAACCACTAACTATCAATACAAAACTAGTATCAAGCGGGCATCAACAAGCATGCAATAGTCAAAGTGACATGAGCCAACACTTAAGCATGTCAGACAAAGTCTGTCAGTAAAGTTAGTACACCCCCTAATCAACAGGGCAAAATGTACATACCACTACCAAGACCTAACAGAAGTTAGTGTTTTCTCAGTGAATACAAAGCCGAATTAGCCCAAGTACATTTACACGGATCAAGGCATATCAACCATACATCATTCACAAGGAGATCCCAGTCTCAAGTATCCAAAAGCTCAATATACATAACCCGCAATGCTTAATGTCTGATAAGCATACAAAGACGCTCCCATTGACAAAAAGCCGTAGGTGTCAAGCAAATAAGCTCAAACAAAGCATGCAAGAGAACTAGTGTGACCGAGTATCCAAAATCATACATTAGTAAGACATCCGGAGCATATCATTGGTCAAGTATCCAATGATAGCATCCAATGTCATGAAGACAATCCCAATCAATCTTCGATGAGCCAAAAAAAGACCAAAATAAGCTCCAGAATATCCAAAGTCAAGCCTAAATGAAGCTCCAGTAGCATTCAAGTCCAAACAATGTAACTAGCATGTGTAGGTAACATAAGCATCAAGCATGTACCAATGGGTCATACATAGACCATAGGTATACCCTCTGTCACAAAGCATGCCAGTGTAGACCAATGCCAAGTAAATGCCAACCAATAGGAGCTCAAACAAGGCTCAAAATACATTCCAAAACCATCCAAAGAATTTGCCAACCTTCATTTGCATCCCAATAGTCATATGAAACACCTGGGAAGCACCTGTGACCAATAGGCAACGCATAAAGTGACTAAACAAGCTTCAGCCCTGGAGTGTACAGTAGTGATTTACTGTGTAAAATTGAGTATTTCAGTCCACTAAATCAGCTCCAAATGATGGCCAATCAATAGCCATGCATTCCCCTAACATTTGGGGACCATTCGGGACCAACCGGGCATCAAATAGCCAATGCTATCCAAGCATAAACATAAAGTGCTGATGTAACACTATTAGTGGCTGCCTGTGAATTGTGGAAAATAGTCTTGAACTAAGGTCAATCACTCCACAAATCAATGCCAATGATAAGCCACCAATGCTAAGCATCAAGGGGGTGTTCCTAAGTGCCAAATGAAGTGTTTTTAAGCTGCCAATGAGTGCCAAGGGAGGGTTGAAGTAAGAAATGTTTTTTTTTTTGCAGGTCTTCAAGTTGACACAAACTGATCTGGGGCCTGTGAAGAGCTGAGCAAGGTCAAGGCAAGGTTGGGGGGTAGTCAAGGACCTCCAAGAGCTCCCTCTTGAAGGGAAAAGTCACCAGTAGAGTGTAGGTGTCACAAGAAGCAAGAGGACATGGCTGCCCTGCTTCATAAAACCTGTGGACTGAAGTAGAATAACAAAAGAGAGCTCTAATACCTCTGAAGGAATGCCCCGAGGGTGTCCAAATGGGCTAGATAGGTGCTCGGGAGGCCGGGGAGTGATCAGAGTAGCTCGAAGGAGTCAGATATGGCTGCCAAGAGTGAGAACCAATGGTGTAGGGATTCGAATGAATGCCGAAGGAGTTAGAATCGAGCTCAAATGCTCAAGTAACCATGGTCTGATACCAGTTGAAAGGTGAGAAGGATCGAAGCTTGCACGGGAGAGCAAGAGCAAGAGAGAGAGAGACTCACAATGTGGGAACTCCAACAGTCACAATGTGTGACCGGCCTTCCCTTTATTTATCTGTCACTAAAAGAATAAAGAATAAAGTGATGGTGACATACACCCGCCACCTGCAGTGTGCAGGCACAGGTACTCTTAGTATAGTAATATACGGGTGACTAGGCAGAGGTGCTTTTACCCCCAACATGAGATTGTTATCGAGGAGGGTGAGCTTGTCCGTCGTCAGAATTGGTGGATGTTGAGGAGCTGAGGTGGAGGCAGTGGTGCAAGAAGGTGAGGGAGAGGAGGGGGCTCCTACAAATTGGGGACCCACACTCATTGAGGACAATTGTGGATGGTGGGGCTCGGCCTAAAGCGGCTTGTCCTTGAGGGGCATGACCTGGAGGGACTTGTCCTAAAGGGGCTCAGCCTAGCGGGGCTTGTGCATAGGGGGACTCAGCGTGGAGAGGTTCATCCTTGAGGGGATTATCTAAGAGGGACTCATCTTGGAGGGCATTGAGGAGCTTAGGGTGGCTAATCTTGGAGAGACTTAGCATGATGGGGATCCATCTAGAGGGGCTTAGCCTAGAGGGCCATGGCCTTGGCTTGGAGGGGATCACCTTGAGGGGCTCGTCTTGAAGGGCCTTGAGGGTCGAGACCTAGAGGGTCTTGGAGTGGTGGGGCTCATCTTGGAGGGGCTCGAGGTGGTGGGACTTATCGTGGAGGGCCTAGAGGGGCTCAACATGATGGGAATTAGGGTGGTGGGGCAAGGCCTGGAGGCACTTGGGCTCGGCAGGGCTACATTTGGATCTTAGGCACCTATTAGGTTGCTACTCATACTCTTTTTGAGCATGTGTCCCTCTCATATGGGATGGGGTATCTTGGCCCGATTCGTCAATGGTAAAGAGGTAGGATGGCAAGAATTTCCTGCATGCACTGGTCTAAGAGATCAATAGGATTCAATAGTTTGTCATACAGTAGCCACAAGTGGCGCAATCTATGGAAATCTCTAGGCATGATCGTCACCCTATGAGCATGGGATGTAAGAAAATATGTATCCTCAAAAAACTCTACGACGAAGTCCTCTACGATCTCCTAAAGAGATAGAATTGCAAAAATGCTCCATCTCATGCCAATGCCCTAACTCTCACAGATTTTGCAAACCAACCTTTGGAAGTGCAGGTGTGGTATTGCAGGCTGCATGCAATTTTCTATCCTATATAGCTCTCTAAGAAACACTACCTAGTGAGCCTAGTATCTTATGTGCCTTGAGCAAGATGGAGGCATTAAGCCTAAACCAAAGAACAAAGAGAGTCACTACTAAGCAACAAAGGCTGTTTCCTTACACTTATGAACTACACATAACTTAGTGTTGACTATCAAAGACAATAACATGGGACGAGGACTTCCACCAAGTGATATAGGCTTTCCCTCTCATTGGATAGCCACTCACTGCTTGGTGGTGACCCTCAAAGACAATAACATGAGATGAGGGTCACCACTAAGCGATGGAGGCTTTTCCTAGCAATGGTTAGCCATGCATTGCTTGGTAGTGACCCTCAAAGACAATTATGAAGAATAAGAGCCACCACCAAGTCATAGAGGCTTTCCCTTGTTGAGGGTAGGCATGCACAGCTTGATGCTAAAGACATGAAACACATGCCATCATCGATTGAGAGAGGCTTCTCCTAGCAATGGATTGTAAGGCTTCCACTTGTAATGGTTAGCCACGAATCACTTTGTAGGGACCATCAAAGTCAATAGCAAGGGATGAAGACCACCATTGAGCAAGGGAGGCCGCATGTGGCAAATCAATTGCCATAGATTGCTCGGTGGTGACCTTGAAAGACCATCCACCAAAGGGAAACCTTGGTGCAAGGACCATTTCTATGAGGAAAAAAATCTCAAATATGTAGTGCTCGAGGATATTTATTGGAAACAAAACATGGCCTTATTGGTGAATAGGTCACGACGGAATTGGAACTATGGTGGTAGATTCTCGGTGCAAACGGGTCAAAGATATGCTCCTTCTAGGGAGATAATGATAGTGGCAATGATGAAGATGAAGATGGTGATGATGTTGATAATGACAGTGGTGATGATGATGAAGATGAAGATGATGATAGTGGTGATGATGTTGATGAAGAAGAAGATGATGGTGATGAAGAAATCAAAGAAGATAATGATGTTGATGATGCCAAGGACAAAGAAGATAATAAAGATGAGGAAGATGATGATGGCAATGATGTAGACAACGATGAAGAAGATAGTGATGATGATGATAGCAAAGAATGAGATGTAGGTGTAGCGCTACAGGAGGTAGCTAAAAACATGGCTTTTTTAGAGATGATGACTAGTGTGGCATTGTGAGAGATGATTGATGTGGCGTTGTTGGAGATGACAACCAACCTGGTAATGTTGATGATGATAAAGGTGGATCATGATAGCATAGAGGGCCGAGAGATAGTGATATTGATAAAGATGACAAGGATGATGATGATGATGGTGAAGGAGTAGTAAAAGAGAAGAGCTAAGCTTTCCTAAAGTAGCATTATTGAATGCTTTTAAATATTAAATACATTATAAATCAGGGGGTTTAGAGACTCCCCTTCCCTATGTATTCATCCATGCTTTGGGCACATGTTGCAACCAACACTGATGTATGCAACTATGATGGCTTTGAGCATTCAACTTTTCTACTATCTTTCAACCATGTACACATCAACAAGCAATGTAATGACATTTTACTATATTTTTTCTTTATTCCATCACTCTTGTAAGAAATCATTTTGGTTGTGCATCTTTTATGGAGCCATTTGTAAACAAGAAATGAATAAAGCTTTCAAAATCTTCAAAAAGGGGATCTCACTATGGAGAGATATATGGGATTTCAACTCTCATAAATGAAAACTTCAAGATAGATTCAATCTCAAGGAGGAGGAAGTTGTCTTAGTGCAGCATGGGATTAATTGCTAGGGGCCTCAAACTATTCTCTTTATATATATTAATACGCGATTATACTTTAGGAGAATTACATTTGAGATTGATAATTCACCATTATGTAGGAAGCTAAAGAACAAGTGACATATTAACTGGATTGTTAAGTAGTGGAACTATATATTTACTAATCTTTGGAGCATGTTTATGCAACCCAAAATATCATTATTATAAAGGGTTTTGGATTCAAATCTAAAATAATGTGTAGGCTGATTTGGATACCAAAAAACATGAAGGAAATACCATTAAGGGAGTGTTTGGTCGTGTAAGAAATTGAGGAGAGAGAAAGTGCTATGCAATCTACCAAATGATGTCAAGTCATGATGTATATGTATGGTGTCATTATGATCACGTATTGATGGAGTTCAGTTGAGTAGACTTGAGTTTGAACTACTAAGAAACATCCTATCCTCCTGCAAACGAATCTTGCCATCATCCAATTGACGAAGCACATGAGATATGCTAAAACTCACTACCCTAGATATAGCACGAGCCAATCCACCCACTAAGCTCTCAATGTAGCCCCTAGGGCTCTTTGTTGTGCTACTCAAACTCTCTTCTTGGTGCTTTGTACCCTATTTGTCTATTGCCACGAGGACTCCATCAAGGAAAGGGGATGTTAAATCCATTTCAATAAGGCCCCTAATGTCAAAGCATAAGGAGGACACGAGATCCCCTCACAGTATCAACAAGAAACCATGGTCCATGTTGGAGGAGACATGGACCCCAAACACTGGTGCAAGCAAGGATAGTCCATGTTGGAGGAGACATGGACCCCAAACACTGGTGCAAGCAAGGATAGTTGCTCTATGGAGTAATTTGAGAAAACGTTTGTAGTTTTTGGTGATGAAGACAAGTCATCGATGAAACATAGAGGTGAGCTTCCATGGTATTGCTTTGTTTGGGATTCACTTTGTTTGTTCTGTAACTTTTCACATTTAGCTAGGACTTCATGTAGTCTACTATAGTGGCACATATGGTGAATGGTGACATCAAGGCAACATTATTGCTCGATCTCATTGTTTTAATTCCTAAGACCTATAATGGATCACCACAAAGCAAGGAGTCCCCTCCCAAGGGCGAAGAGTATCATATCACTTGGTGGTGTCCCTTTTGTGAGGTGAATGCCACATGGATCACCAGCAAGCGAGAGATCCCTATGTCAATGGTGGAGGGCCCTCATATTGCGTGGTTGCCACCCTCATACATGGTGAGAGTGAGAATTGCATTTAAGAGGTGAGAAAATCCTATAGATTGGAGTCCTCCTTTTGATCATGCATTTTGAAAAAGATTATGATAGGCTCTCATGATCCTTTCTACTAGGAACCCTCCAAGTGATGGGGTTTAGGGAAACCTTCCATGAAAGAACTCCTTTATACATATAAAGGCTTTTTGTCCCATCTAGCTCTAAAATTAGTAGGACAAAAATAGAGATAATCATGCTCTTATGGGACCCTCCTTGGAGCTGGCTCATAGAGATAAGCTTGAAGACAGTACAACCCAGGGCACCACTGAGATACCTCAGTTGTCTAGGGTCATGTTGAACCAAAGATTCGATTGGTTGTACAACAAGGCTAAACTCAAGATGCAAAGCTTGGTCCAAGGGTCTTCAACTAGTCCTAAGAATGGCAAAATAACATGGAATTTTTCATTAGATTATTAACCTAAAAAAATATCAATGTATATGGAATTGTAAAGTTTTTGGAAAAAAGTTTATGGATGGGCAATAACAAGGACTGCCTGTACAAAATAAAAAACAAAATAAAGTATATAATATGTACTCTATAAATATCTAATCTTTTTACTCTTAATGGTTAAAGTGGAATTTCTATTGTACATTTAAAATTCAAGTGATAAATATAGGTACGAAATTAGTATGATTGCCATTGTTATATATAATACCCATGTCAAGTGGCCATAGCTATTTTCGGAACCCAAAATCGGCCAGACACTGACTCTCTAGGTACTAGTTGTGGGCTGCTCCACACTCAAACAACACACCCTCTCGGCCTCGTATCCAGGAGTGTCTAAGGGACACATTGCCCTAACTTCTATTGTAAATTTTGTGTTTGTTTATTATTGTAATCCAATAGTTAAGCTTTCCCCACACTCCTTAGAGGGAGTCCCTACACATATTGGTGTAAAACACCACATAAGCACAGACAGAGGAGGCACCCCTCGGTTATTGAATGCAATGGCCCCACTTTTGCTGCTCTCCTACACCTCGGGGATTGTCCCCTCAATGTGCCACTAACACAAATAGCACGTATGCCACACAAACTCCACTCTTGTTTTCAAACATTTTAGGAGATGTAGATATTTTCCTCACTAAATAGTCCCCAAGGAAAGCGATCGTCTAAACCTATAGCTTAGGATCTCTCACATACTTAGCATAGGTCATATGCATGAATATAGTTGCAATGCATCCGATAATGATACCATGAGTTGCGTGCAATACAATTGTGTATGAACCATAGTGCTCAATCATTTTATCATTTATAAATCAACATTGTGAGGTGCAAAGACATTTCTTTCAATGATTTTAATCTACATGTAATGCTTCGTTACTGAGGATCAATACTGAGCATTCTCGTGTTGTTAGACCCTCTTAAACTTAAACCATAAACGTCCTATATGCCATGCATCAACAAAAGATTAGAATTTAGAATCTTATCAACAATTAGTCACCTTCAAAACCCCTCCTTCTCCCTACCGTTGTGCATGTGTTAATAGGTGTAGAAGCATTCTTTAATGTGTTTTTCTTTATAAAAGCGATAAAGACTCCACTTTAACACAAAGACAAGGCTGAACTGAGGCTCATGCCTCATGCTCCAGTCATGTCACACATCCACACACATAAATCTTAAATTTTCTTATTTTTTGAATACAAAATTATTTTTTCTTATTTATTTATGTATAAATACTATATTTTTTGATTTTCTGGTTTGGACTGATTATGTGTACTAAGAATTAATTCTATATCATTTTGTATTCTTCACGAATTCCATAAACACCACAAAAACCCCAAAATTGACAATTTTCCTTAAAATCACGTAGTTGCGAGTTTATGTATAAATTATTATGTGATTGAATTTTCTTATTTTTTTCAACATCTCTAATAGATTGCACCATTAACAGCCAAAGACAACCATTTTCAAATCATTTTAACCAAAATCTATCATAAAACAAGTAGAACGATCGCTTACGCATAAAAACACTCTTTTTGAGACGTGTATTTCAAGGTTGGTAGGTCACTGATGCTCTTCCACAGCCGATCTACAATCCTTTATGCTCTAGTACCATCACTCCATCAGCATCTTTGATCAAACCCCACCCCTTTCTCTAATAGAATCAAGCATATGAACGGGCAACAAAAGAGGATAGATGAGAGAGGAAAGAGAAAGACTAAGAAATCAGAATTTCATTTTCTTGATTATATTTCACATGCTTTCAGTCAAAATCTTCCTCTTGGCATGTAGATCAAGCTTCCATTTCTCTCTCTCTTGATCGTGGTGTATTGAAGAGGCACAAATCCATCCAAAAATGGGGTGCAAAACAAAAAATGCTCCCTCCTCTTGTTGGGGGCAAGAATTTACATGTTTTTTTCATTTACATTTCATTTCATGTCATTTATTAAATGTCCACTTTGAAAAAATCACTTTTACACTGCTTTGCGAGGGTTTTCGGCCTATTTGGAGGGGCAAACAGACTCGGAATTGTGATTCAATTGGATGGTTGGCCCTATGATTTGGAAATCTATAAACCTTGACCTTGTTGTACACTTTTCGGCTCCTAAATCACATAGTCGCTTTAGAGCACTAAACCTTGCGAGGATTAAATGGGGGGGTTAAATGACTTCTAATTGACAAAGGAGACTTGCGTTGCATTCTTGACTTCAAAAACCACTTAGGAAAACTCTAGCTTGACCATCAGCCATTGTTTAGTTTTGCATGAAAATTTGGTTCTTGACCCCTCCCGACCATTTTTCCACTCCAAGAATGGGCGCTTAAAAAATGGATCCCAAAATCCAACTCTCATTGGCGACCATGGGATAGAGCGACTCAACCCGTCGAATCCCACAAACCAGTCTGCACAGACATAACCACAAAAAGCATCAAGTTGTGACAAAAGAAACAACAACACATATCACAGCTCTCACCCTTCCCCTTAACAAAAATCATGGCATGAAATCCATGAGGGAGAAGCTAAGCAGTGTCTGATCAGGAGGTCAAGAGTCAGTTGTCAACCAATTGCTCCAACATAGTCTAGCTAAAAAGAACTATCAAAGAGATCATTCTAAGTGGTCGTTTAACCTACCTACCTAACCGAGGACACCAGAACGAGGAGCTCCTACTAGGTGAGGACTCCTATAGCCTAATCTCATTTATTTATTATTATTTTTTTCTATTTAGCTTTCTTTTTTTTCAAAACTTGATACTAGGGATGTAAAAATGAGGGAGCTGAGTGTAGTGACCCAAGGAGAACAGGGCATTGGGTCTTGGGTCCTGTCTCGGCACCTAATAACCTACCAAGCCCTTGTAAGGTGACAATTAATCCTTTTTTAATGCTCACTTTTATTTTCACTCCAACCTTCGTTTTTCTTTTCTTTTGTGGCAAGATGTCACCCCAGGAAGGGCAAGGCATTGGCCCCGGGTCACTCGTTCCTAGGAACCTACAAGGCCTTTGCAAGGTGGAACCCCAAGAGGAACACCAAGGAAAAGGGAATTCTCTTGCAAGAAAATCTATCTTATAACATCAACAAGCTTTTATTTCATTCTTTTGATCATCAAAACAAAGAAAACAGCAACTCTTCATGCAGCATCATAGTAGATATCTTCCACGGATTTGATAGAATCAACCATAATCTTCAACATCTTCATAAAATCCATCAATAGAACAAAGAACACAAAAGAATACACCATCTTTGAATGGAAATCAATCACATATTATTCATCTTCAATGTCTTCATAGTTCTCTCTCTCAATCTCTCATATACAATTACATTGTTTTGATAGAATTGGCTATCTCTGACTCTCTCTCTGTCTCTCTCTCTCCATCAATAGTACATCATATCCTCACTACAATGCTCTCATAATAACCCTCAATAATCCTTCTTAGGTCATGGATGCACCTCCCAAGAGGTATGTCTGATATGAAGAGTCACTAGAGCCACTACAGTGTCTTTTCACAGCTCACTACTGTCACTGTTACTTAGTCTTCTCTTCATTCTTCAGTAGCTGTTTCTTCCACTTGTTTTAGCCCTTTTGAACTTAGATTCATCCTTTCCAAAGGTTAGAAGACTTTCCCAAAGTCACACATACATTCTACAAAACACCTACAGAAGGTCTACAGAACAGTCACAGTATAGTACTAGAGCAGCTACAGTACAGTTACAGTACAGAGACAGAGGCTCTACAAAAGGTCTACAGAGGGTTACAGAAGGTCATCAAAACCTCATAACTCATAATCAAACCATTCCAAACTCTCAAAAACTATTCAATAGGATTTCAAAAGATCTCAATCTTCATCAATTATCAATCCATGCTTCATACAGAAGATAATCAAAACAAAATAGAAGCTATACAGAAGGTTTACAGAACCAATTAGATCCTATCAGAGCATTATAGAACCTCATATCTCCACTGAAAATCATAATTAACTTCCAAAACATAATCAATATCATCCAAAACACTCTCAAATACTTCCCTTACAATCATACATCACTCTAAATCCATCAAAAATCAATCATTCAGTCCTAAAAAACAACAAAAATCAGTCAAAAATTCAGTCTTTTTCCACTCTCAACACAAGGTGATAGACAACTGCTTTAGGAAAAAAATTCCTTTTTATTTCAGCCTTTATTTGCTAGGGGTTAGAACCCCTCTTTACACACCTCTGTATACTAGTTTTTCTTAAGATCTTTCTTTCTTGATCATATAGTTTTGGGCAGGCTTCCCTAGCTACCTCACCACTAATAAAAGCTCCTAGAAATAGTTGCATGGGAGGCTAGCGAGACATGGTTACTCAGGTATCCTCAAAACGACTCTTTTAATACTAGACAATGGCTTCACAGGAGGTGGCCAACTATTCAAACCTCCCTCCCAGACATACCTAACTAAAATACTAACTGTCGCTTGCCATATAAAGTACGCTCTAATAAAAGTCTCCATAAATGATCGGATCTTGTCTCATCATCAATAAATATGTTCAAACTAGGACCACAATTGAAAAAGAGGTCTTCTTCATATGCATAGTTGGCTAATGAATCAGCAAATTGATTCCAATGTCGTGGAATCAGTTGAAGAGACACTCTCTTAAAGTCATCAATTAGGTTCATGGTAGCACGATAGTACATATGAAGAATAGGGCTTCAACTGTGTACATCCCATTCACTTGTTGGTTCAAAACCAACAAGGAATCCCCTTTTGCTAACAATTGGCGAATACCGCTCTTCTTCGCAATGTTCAATCTCATAATCAAAGCTTTGTACTCCACCATATTATTAGTAAAGCCTACCCCAAGGTAGACAGCTAATTTCATATGATTCTACATTGAGGATCTGTAATAACCATGCCTATACTCCCTTTCTTGTTGGGATCCCTGGACGCTCCACCAAAGTATAATGTATACGTCCACGATGGGTTCACACAGCCAGCCATCATCGCCTCTACTTGTAATTATGATAATCAAAATTTAGCATCTTTAGAGAATGTACCGAAGGCTCCATTCCACCTTCATTGAATATAATAGTGATACTCATTAGAATTTGTAAGCAATGATGACATAAGACTTTGATTTCCCAAACCAATGATCTGTTCCGTTGCTCCATGATTTTATATCCCTTATTCCACCATATAAGCTTTCCCTCATGATATATCTGCTTCAAGTATGGGTGTTCCAAGCAAGAAATTAGCCACCCGATCAACCAATGTTTTCTCTTGCAAGTTCGAGATCAGCCAAGCATGGACCTGCAAGGCATAATTCTCATTAATGCATTTAGAAATAATAAGGTTTAATCTTGTTAAGATTAACCTTATTTTTAAACTCCACTCCCTGTAGATTGGCTAGTAATGCTGTGGACTTATTTTTTTCTATTTTGACTATTTGTAGAGACCATCCCACTTAGGCTCTAGCTTCCCTGGAAACAACTCCCTACGTGTAAAATCATAGTATAAAACTAATTGCCCTTTCTTAAAGGTATATTTCTTCGCTTTTAAATCCTGCAACTACTCCATTTGACACTTAGCCACTTCTTGGTGTGCTAAAGTCGTAAAACACTCAAAGAGTGCATCTTTGTCCCCCAAAGAATATCTAGTAGCAAATCTTATGGTCAGTAACTCAATCTCTAGGGGTATATATGTACTCCTCCCCATAAACTAACTTGAATGGGGTGTGCCATGTGGCTTGTTTAAATGTTGTGTTATACACCCACACTGCCACATATAACTTCTTATCCCAGTTTTGTTTCTTCTTTGATACTATCTTTGAGAGAATACCTACAAGCTATTTATTGGTGCTTTCAACTTGCCCATTCACTTGGGGGTTATAATAAGGAGTCATCTTATTGTACTTAATCTGCCATGCTTTAGTCTCACAGGCTCTTAATCACCTTATTTAGAAAATTGGTTCCATAGTTTGACACTAATTCCTTTGGTGGACCAAATCAACAAATAATCTGCTCAAGCAGGAAGCTAGTAGTCTCCTTTGCATCGTCCTTCTTCCTTGGTCGTGCTTCTGACCACTTTGTAAAACAGTCAATTGCCACTACGATATATCTCTTATGTGTAGAAGACAATGCAATAATAGGACCCACAAAATCGATGCCCCACTTCTTGAATGGTAGTATAGCCATAATAGGAGTTAGTGGGTGCTTCCTACTCTCCCTACTGTCATGCTTTTGACATATATCACATCTCTTGACATACTCAAATGAATCCTCGAAAACGGACAGCCACCAATATCCAGTTCTTAGAGCTTTTTGTGCAGTCAACTGCCCAGAAAAGTGCCCTCCACAAGCAGAGTCATGGCACTCTTTCAAGATAAATGGAACTTCTCTAGGCGTAACATTGGTAAACATCATCAACCCCCTAGGGATATAGTGTTCCTACAATCAAGGCAAATTTCAAAGCCTGATGTCTAATTTTTCTCTTCTTTGATTTTGACAAAGTAGCTCCAGTCTCTCCTGTGGATGAATAGTGTGTTATAGTAGCATACCATGATGGAATGGAGGCTGTATCAATTTCAAAACAGTCCCTCAATATCACTAACTGCATCCAAGATTTCCTTAGTTACTCGAAATCCACAAGACATTCAAAAATGCCTTGCAACTTCGGTGGCTTACTCCTAATTTCATAATTAAACTCTTGTAAAGTAATTAGCCATTTTGCTAGGCGATTAGGTAGCTATAACTCATTTAGCAATAATCTAAGTCCTTCTACCTTTGTATAAAATACTACCTTTTCATAGAGAATATAGTGCTTGAACTTTTTGGTTGCAAACACCATACAATTTCTCCATGTAGGTGCCATTAAGTTTAGATATCCCCAATTTATGACTAGCAAATGCTATTGGATGATACCATTTCTCCTCCCAAATCTAGGCTAAACAATAGCTGCTGCTATCCATTGTGAATACTAAAAATATATAAAAAACCTCACCCCATTTGGGTGCTTTCAAGAGTGGCACTTTTGCCAATTCTTGCTTCACATCCTCGAAGGATACTTGACAAGGATCACTCCAAACAAACAGATAGTTAAAAGATAATAGATTCGTTAATGGAAATGTTCTTTCTACTAGTGCATTAATAAATTGTCAATAATATTCCACCGATGACAGAAAGCTATGCACTTCTTTAGGAGTATGTGGCAGACTCATAGCGACAATAACCTTTATCTTTTTAGGATCGATCGCAATACCAATTGAACTAACCACATGACCCGATAGTAGTCCATAGGGCACTCCAAAGATGCACTTTCTTGGGTTAAGAGTAATGCAAAACTGCCTGAAATGCTCAAAACACTTAAAATAATCAGCATTCTTTCCCTTATAGTGGATGCCCCCAGATCGTTGATAAAGATTTTCAGCTCCTGGGAGAAAATATCACTAAAAGTCTTATCACTTGTACATTGCCAAGAATCTGGTGCATTGCATAATCCAAATGCCATCACATGATATGCAAAGTTACCAAATATAGTAATAAATGTAATTTTCAGCTTACATTCCTCTGTAATAGCTAGTTGATTATATTCAGCAAAGTAGTCCATAAATGAATATCTACTACTACACGATTGGCACCTCTACCAAAAATCAAACGACTAGCAGGTATATCCACTTGACAATTGGATCACAAGATCCATGGCCTTCCTAACAATACTTGATAGCTTGGCCATCTTGCAAATTGAATAACCCTAAAGTCCACAATGCATTCCACACTCGCAATAGTCACATGGACTTTGGTAATGCAACCTTCAGGTTGTCCTAAACTGTCATCGGCCATTCAAAGAATTGTGGAGGCATCATTTTGGATTTCTAAGCTAAGCCTTTCCATCAATTCCAAACTCATGATGTTGTGATGGTGGATCCCATGCCTACAATAGCATGATCCATGAATATTCCATTAACATATGTTGCTACCCTTGGGCAATGCTTTTCAACATGCTCAAACCAATCATTTTCCACACAAGCTATTGCCAAGGGCTCAATGATATACCCAGTGTAAAGAATCTTTTTAAATTGTTTATGCACTCCTAGAGATAACTTGAACAATTACAGGAGATTCACATCAGACTTTACGTCACAAAGAGAACTCACTAAATCAAACTCATGATAATTAGCAATGGTTCTCTTTTCCCACTAGACCATTCTCTCCTTTGGCCTTTGAACTGACTTTGGCACCTCCTTCTTGGATTTTACCTTCTTCTTTGGCAACTCATTTTGAGGGTCAGCTTTGCCATCAACAACTTTTAGAGGACTGGCTTCTACATTAGGGTTAAGGACTTGCGTCCCTTTATCATCCTGTTTAGGGTTTACCTTAGCAAGTCTCACATTATCCCTATTGCCTTCTTTAGCCTTTTTCCCTCTTGTAATGGCTTGCAAATTAGAAGCTTCGATGTTGTTGACACTCACAACTTCAATAAGGCTGACACCACTACCACTAGGCAGCTCTTCTACATTATCTTTCGCTATTTGCAATATTTTCTTTGGTCTATCATCCTGCTAGAGATTATTCCCTTGTGCTCGATGATTGACTAGACTTGATTGCCTACTCCCTTTTGATGGAGAGAACTAATCGTACTCCAATAGATACTAGCTACATGGCCGGAATTCCCACATATGCCACATTTAACATTAGGGCAATTCCTAGGGAAATGTTGGCCACCACACCACTTACAAGTGAATCTTGAGGGAGCACCCTCTTCAGGGTTCAACTCCCTATCAAATTCTGCTGTTTTTAAAGAAAATTGACATCAATAGCTATTTGCTTATATTTTTCGATGATCATGTTTATATAGTGCTTCATCATATCCTTACTTCACTAAGGACATACAATGCACTAGACGCATAGCCACAATCATCTACTTGCTATTCCATCGGCCTAACCACCTGATTAGGGGTTGGCTACTAGTGATTAATTGGAACCACATTAGGGTTTATCATTTGACTTTCATTATTTAGTGGAACCATCTGACTAGCCATTGGCATGGTCACACTAGGAGGAATTGGTAGCAAATGCACATTTTGTATTATGCTTTCTCTCCCATTCGAGTTAGTCATAGCTATCCCTTGACTTCCATTGGTCAATGCCAAATTATTTCCAAGAACTAGACCCACATTAAGATTGGCTCTAGAGGCGTAGGCCGCTGGTAATCAAGATTCTACTTCGTCTGCTTGTCTTATAGTAGTGTCTATATCCAGCAAAGTGACAGTACTCAATTGTACTTGAATATTGAAGTCCAAACCATGCAAAACATATTGCAGCTAGGTAGCTACTGGGATAGGGATAGAGGCTTGCAATTTGTGAAAGACCTCTTTTACCTTCTTGGCATATACTCGAATATCCTCATGTGGCTCTTGATGTGTCACATTTAGTACAGGTAGCTAATATTGACCACCTCTTTCAGGGGCAAATTCCGTTTGAAAGGCCACATAAAATAAATCAATAGTGGTTATGGTTTTGGTCTCTAGGCCATGATACCATACTGTAGCTCTTCCCTTGAGAGTCATGTTGAAGAACATCATTAAATGTCCTTCATCTTGGATACGACAGTTGAACATCAACTTTTAAAACTCCCTAATGTGGAGCTATGCATCTTCCTCCACTAACCCATTAAAGATGGGTAGGGGGAAACCTAAGATTGGCAAATTTGCTATTCTAGTAGGAATTGTTATAGGCTATGACATAACAATGATTGGATTTGCAATAGGATTTGGTGAAGGTAGGTTTACACCCACACTTGATGTAGGTTGACTTACTGGGGGAAGGGGAGCACTAGAGCTTCCTCCTCCCAATGGACTACTTGTAGCTCTAGGACCACTAGATCCAATCCCTCGTAGGAATATTGGACTACTACGTTGAGGGGAATACCTCCTCAAGATCTTGGCGCGTCGTCTAGCTCTTTCAACTCTTTCTTGCTTTTGGATTTCAACTAGACAGTGTTTATTAGTAAACAATGGATCAATCTCAATGTCCTTTGGCATAAACAAGCCAAATGGTCCCTAGACAATCAAGATTCAAGTACCACCACTTGTAAGCGGCTCTTAAAAAGCGTACACCTATCGGGACCCATGACATTGACTTCTCTAGGCACTAGCTAGGCCTCTCTATACTCAAAGAACACACCCTCTCGGCTCTGTGGCTAGAGTGTCTAAGGGACACACTATCCTAACTTATATTGTAAATTTAGCGTTTGTTTTGGATTGTAATCCAATGGTTAAGCCTTCCCCACACTCCTCAGAGGGAGTCCCTACACATATCGATGTAAAACACCATGTAAGCACAGACAGATGATGCATCCCTCAGCTGAATGCCATGGCCCCATTGTGGCTCTCCTACACCTCAGAGATTGGCCCCTCGATGTATTCCTAACACCAATAGCACGTACATCACAAACTCCAATTTTGTTTTCAAATGTTCCAGGAGATAATACATTTCTTCAATGATTTTAATCTATACGTAATGTTGCATTGTTGAGGGTTAGCACACCGAGCATTCTTGTGTTGCTAGACCCTCTTAAATTTAAACCATAAACGTCTTATATGCCATGCATCAACAAAAGATCATAATTTAGAATCTTATTAGCAATTAATCACCCTCAAAACCCCTCCTTCTTCCTACCGCTTAGGTTGTGCATGCATTAATAGGTGTAGAAATCATTCTTTTATGTGTTTTTCTTTATAAAAGTGATAAAGGCTCCACTTTAATACAAAGACAAGGCTGGATTGAGGCTCATCCCTCATGCTCCATCCATATCACACATCCACACACATAAATCTTATTTTTTCTTATTTTTCGAATGTAAAAATCTTATTTTTTCTATTTTTTCTTATTCATTTATGCATAAAGTATGATAATTTTTTATTGTCTAGTTTGGACTAATCATGCGTATGGAGAATTCATTTTATATAATTTTTAGCTCCACACGAACCCCATAAACACCACAAAACCCCCAAAATTGACCATTTTTCTTAAAACCACGTAGTCGTGGGTTTTGTGGGTTTATGTATAGATTATTATGTGATTGAATTTTCTTATTTTCTTTGGTATCTATGATAGATTACAGTATTAATAGTCAAAGACAACAATTTCCAAACGATTACAACTAAAATCTATCATAAAATAAGTAGAATGATCACTTACGCATAAAACCACGCTTTTTGAGACTCATATTTCAAGGTTGGGAGGCCGCTGAGGATCTTTCTTGGCTACTGACACTCCTCCACAACCCGATCTATGATCCTTTGAGCTCCAACACCATCACTCCATCAACATCTTTCATCAAACCCCACCCCCTTCTCTCATAGAATCATGCATACGAACGAGCAGCAAGAGAACATAGGAGAAGGAGACAGAAAGACTAAGAAAGCAAAATTTCATTTCCTTGATCATATTTCACATGCTTATAGTCAAAATCTTGCTCTTGGCATGTAGATTAGGCTTCCATCTCTCTCTCTCTCTCTCTCTCTCTCTCTCTCTCTCTCTCTCTCTCTCTCTCTCTCTCTCTCTCTCTCTCTCTCTCTCTCTCTCTCTCTCTCTCTTGATCGGGGTGTATTGAAGAGGCACAAATCTATCCAAAAATGGGGCACAAAACAAAAAACACCCCCTCCTCCTATTGGGCAAGAATTTGCATGTTTTTTTTTTCATTTACATTTTATTTCATGTCATTTATCAAATGTCTACTTTGAAAAAACCACTTTCACACTGCTCCGCGAGGGTTTTCGGCCTGTTTGGAGGGGCAAACAGACTTGGAATTGTGATCTGCCTAGACGACTAGCTTCGTGACGTCAAAATCTATAAACCTTGGTCTTTTCGTGCACTTTTTGGGTCCCAAATCACATAGCTGCTTTGGAGTGCTAAACCTTGTAGGGTTTAAATGGGGGGTCAAACAACCTCCGATCGATAAACGGAAACTTGTGTTGGATTCTTGGCATCAAAATCCACTTAGGAAAACTCTAGCTCAACCATTCCCCACTGTTTAATTTTGAATGAAAATTTGGTCCTTGAAGCTTCTTGACCACTTTTTCGCTCCAAGAATGGGCTCAAACACTTCAAAAACAAGTCCCAATATCCAGCTCTTAGCTATATGTAATTCTTGATATTTATTACTTGAAATCTATCTTTTCACATCTAAATTTACTATGATTGTCAATGGATTGACAATGTTAAAATTTTCCATGTGAATGGGTTTTGCAAGGTAAAAAAAATCCTATAAAAAGTAGGGATGCATGTCAAATCCTAATGCTGCTTAAGATGTTAGAAATGTGTATAAACTGGCTCCTAAACTTTAAAGCCTTTAGCAAGCTTTGGCTTCTTTTTGAGGCTGTAAATTTTACCTTTATACATCAATACAAATCTATATTAGCATTTTTAAAAAGAAATACTAAAGGGGTCAAATCTTCCCTTGCATAGTGCTTCTAGTCAGTGGTGACATCAAAGCAACATTATTGCATGATCTCACAATTTCAATTCCTAAGAGCTTGTTACAGATGGTTGTCTAGTTTTGGACCTTTCCAAGATAACCAACAAAGAGACTAAACCTTTATATTACCAAATTTAGTGGTGCAAGAGCACCAAATTTGGTGCTATTGCATTGAGCAAAACCTATGCCAAGACTGTAGTAGCAAATACAATTGTTTTGTATCCACATAATTTTGGGTAGTTGAGCCCACTTGCCCCCCCCCCCCCCCCCCAACACACACACACACACACACACACACACACACACACACACACACACACACACACACACACACACGTACACATACATTAAGAATTGTTTATTTTTCAAAAGAGAGCCATGGTATGTCTAACTCTAGAGTATTGTTGAGATGGCAAGCTCAACACATGAGACATTGATAATGGGCCACTTGGCTAGATGGGTCCGCATGTCTACACTTAGCATGTCAATTGGTCATTATGATCCTCACATGGCTATTGAGCTATCACTTATTTTATTTAGTTTGTTGCACCCACCTAGAGCTGGCATAGTTATAGTGCCAATTAATTAGTATAGTCAGTTATGCACTATTTGACTTACTAGGCCACTTTATTTTATGTTATATCTTATCTATACTTTGTGTACATTGTATTTGTGTGAGGAGGAAGAAGAAGAAACCAACAAGAAAATTTTTAATCTCCATCTCTCTTGTATTCTTGAGTGAGCTTCCTCTTGTGTGTATGGTGTGTGTTTGGCATAGCAACTCAAGCAAGTCCCTCCACCATGCAATTCTTGAAATGTATTAGAATGGCACCATTGAGAGGAGAGGCTAGTTTTAAAGGTTGAAGTGGAAAAGAAGCAAGGATTCGAGCAATCATGAAACTAGTAAGAAGCTCTCCTATTATTCTGCTCTTTCTCTTAGATAGTTCATGTAGAGGTACTGATAGTAGGGCAGAGTGAAAATCTCAGATTGCTATGAGATTTAGTGTGTGAGTAAATCATTGTATGCTCTACAAATATTTCCTTCAAGACTTTTTCATAGCTATTTTGGCCATATGAGATTGTCTCATGCCCCGTTTTAGAGCTATAATGTTAAAAATAATATTTTCAGGGTATACTACAATTTTAGTTGTAATGATCGAAAGTGGATGCATAGGTTATTGATTTCAAATTTGTAGTTTTGAGGTGTTTGCCAAGGAGTAAACATAATTTTTATCTACAAATAGGTTGTAGACTACATGTACTATTGAGTAGTCACATTAGTGAAAAAGGTTGCTTGGTGTATTGCTATGTACTTGTTGTGAAAGGTTGCAGAAGACTTGTTTGCTATTTTGTATCATTTTTTTGACAATGGAAGAGAATAGTGAAAGTCCTATCATTAAGAAGCTAGACAAGAATATCTATCCATCATGGAAGTTATGTGTAACAAACTTCCTTATTGAAAAATACCTTTATGAGTTCGTTTCAAGTAAAAAAAAAAGGAGGCAGAGCTAAGTAACCCTACAATTGCAAATGAATTAAAGGCATGGAAAGAATGGAATGCAAAGGACAAAAAGATGATCTATTGGTTATCTATAGTCATCGATAATAATATGTTGGGGAATATAAAAAATACAAAAACCTCACATGCAGCTTGGACAATGTCTGAGAACATATTTTCAGTAATACAAAGGCATGAAAGTATTGCAGATGCTTTGGCAATGATTGATGCAATGCTTGATGATGCTTATTTGGTTTCATCTACTTTGGATAGCCTTAATAATGAGAAGGCCTAGAAATCATTTATCACTTCTATATATGTATGAAAGCCATTTTCAAATTTTGATGAGTTGGTCTTTCTCATGATCATTGAAGAGATCAACATACAAGGTGAATCATTTGATAGAAGTGAAAAATAGGTCCAAGCTAAATGATCCATGACCCATGGAATAGGACATTTCTCTAGTCCCAAATGCAAGCCACTCACAATATATCTACAAAAACATTGAACTTTCCATCATTGAAGCACTTTCATAAACTAAAGTTACAATCATACTCAGAACTCTACTCAAAGATAGTCCATTGATTTAGCAAGGATTGAAAGTATGGGTAGAAGGCACAAACCCTACTTGATCCCACCGTGCTCCACAATTTAGCTTTAGTACACCTTGAAACCCAAGTGCCTTGGGGATTGGGGGAAGGAGCTAAGCAACATGCGATTCTTCCCATGGGAACCCTTGGAGACACTACGCAATGAGGAAACATGGATACTAGAGCTAGCGTGATTATAGTTAGCTAGAGCATACTTCAAGCTTGGAAGAATCCAGCGATTGAACTAGTGCACTTTAATTTGACTATATTTGATGGGTTCAAAGTTAGAACACTAGGAGTATTAAGGGATAGGCCAATCAAGATTGCAAGGGTGCAGTTTAGGGTTAACTTTGTTAGAAAGGAGCCGACTATCACCTACTGCTTGGTCGACTATGGATTGACTATGGATATGTGATGCAAGTCTCATTGAAGACTAGGGTAATGGTTTAGTCTTCCTAGGTAATTAGAATGAGGTAGTTTGTATTGAGCTAGAGTCTTGGAAAACATTCCCTGTTGACCTCGAACTATCTCTCCACTATTGAAAGGGAACTCTAGCAACCCTCCCTCATGTCCCATTCTTTGTATAAAAGCTCTAACAAGGATTCTTGACTACTCAAGATTATAGTATAATGCCCATAAAGTAATGTTGGAAAAGAAAATAGCCATTTGAATTTTTAGCTATGTGCATGGCTACTTTGCTCCAAAGTTGGATACTTTCTAGCATTCTCCTCTTATGGTTTGGTAGCATAACAAATAGATATTAAATCTTCTTATGGTTTTTATGTTATAGAGGAAAGATGCCTAAGGATGACGAGGATGTAAAGGCTATTTCAAGCTAGATAGCCCTTTATATATTTGGTTATTCAAATTATATAAACATTTGTTCTATTCTTCAATCTTTGAAGTTGTCTTTTAAAAACCAGTTGTCAAGAGCATTGCTTTTTGTCACTCCTCCATTGTGTCTTGTGCTATGAAAGTAATGTGCATGAGATTAGTAGTGGGATTTTTCCATTCCTTTGCTACTAAAAGTTGCTAAAGGCTTATGTTCTTCCACAAAATAAGGGCCATGAATTAGGAGACTGTGTTTGCATCATATAAGAAGCAAGAGTTTTTACATTATTTGATTTTTTATTTTAAAAATGCAAGATTTATTTGTTTCTCTATCTTATCAAAGAGAAAATAATATCCATTTTACCCCATGCTTCCTTTATTTCTTGAATAAGATTTATAATTGAAGAACTATAATTTTTTATATACCTGAATGACGTCTACTGTTTAATTGCCTGACACATAAGCATGTGTTCTTTGCACTAATGAGATGTATTTTCTATATGAGGCACATTTTGTAATTGGTATTTAGCAATGTATAGTTTTAGTTGACTATATGGTCCTCCAAATATAACTCTCGAGCAATCCAAATGTTTGTATATTCTCTATCAAAGCTTGAACTTCTTTTTTATAAGCTAGAAATACTTAGTAATACAATACACAATGTTCCACATTAAAATGTTTGTATATTCAAAATGATATGTTAAGGATAAGCATTGTATTTTCAAGATCTTTTTGAAGAAGTTGGCTATCAATGTGTAGCCATGTTACTTGGGGAGGGCATCTATAAGAAATCATCTATATAATGTGCATTCAAAGGGTATTAAGAAAAACCCTTTCTTTACATGCTATAAGGCATAAAATGACCCCCCTTTTACTTTACTAAATTTACAAATTTTTTTCAATGTATGATTTAAAAACCCCTTTTGTAAATATATTCTTGTAAGTTATACTAAATAAAATACCCTTTCCTTTGAACTCAAGTGGTATCTTACATGTTCTATAAGGTGGACTCCCCGGGCCATGTTGCATTAATTGATGCTATAAATACTTTTGTTACCTTCTAACATGGAACACATTATTTTTTGAAAAAGTGTTGGTCATTGTAAGTATTTTATATTTTAAGATATAATGTGCATTTTTTAAGAAAAGAGAGTATAATTTTACCTAATGGCTTACTTCCAAGGATACAATGATACTATGGGTTAGTACTATGGATAGCATAGTATTAACTATTAATACTATTGGTGCCAAAATTTTGGCCTCAAGTAAATTGGTAACATTAAATAATATTGAGTCTTTTGTTAGTATTAACCATTACAATATCAAGTTGCTAGAGCCCAAGGTTGTCTTGTGTTTGGGTTGGCACGTGGCACTATGAAAGAGTGGTTGAAAAGGCTATAAATAGTAGGTTCCATTCTCTCAAGCCCCCTTGAAGTAGCATCAAGTTGCAAAACAATTTTTTTTGGTAAAAACCATATGTAAAGCTATGACAATGTTTCATGTAGGTAAGTACGCAACAAGGTCACAATTGCCAACCTCAACAATAAAGATTCATCATAGTTCTATTGAGAGCTGTGACTCAATGGGGAAAGACACTAGTGGTGTCTTGACATGAAATGGCCTCACTTAGAAAGGCATGCAAACATTGTTAAGAAAAGCCACCAAAGAAGGAACCGTTGCAAATAAAACATTGGTGTCCTTGGTCATGAGGAATTTGTAGGCAAGTGTTCATGAACAAAAAGAGAAAAGATAGCATATACAAATTAAATGTATTTGCCATTGTTATTAATCAATATTTTATTACATCCATGGTTTTAAACCTTATTCTTTAAATTTTGGAGTTTGTTTATATTAAACCTTGGATTTTCATAAAATTGATGCAGGCCAACTAATGAGAACAATGACCACCTTGCTCCTACAAGAGGCCGTCAAGATGGAGATAAGAAAACAAATTAGAACGAGGAAGAAATGATTTCATTGAGAACTAATCCATTGCCTCTACAGAGTGAGGTATCTCGATCATTGTTTTAAATAATAGAGCCACATCTTGTTTTAAACCCACTATATGCTCTTCTTGTTTTTTTTGGAATGGGTCACCATATGGCTTTTAATTGTTAATTTGGGACTCAAATTGTACTTTTGTTAGCATGTCAAAATAAAGAAAGATAGGGTTATTCAATAGGACAAAAAATGCATACAAGAGAGAAAGATAAAAGGGAAACACAAAGTAGAGGATGTATGCCCTGAACCTAACATAGGAACATGTTGAGATGAAAGAGATGCTCTTTTGGACTTCCTGAAGAAACGTCCCAGACCATTCAAACCCCATAAAAAGAGGTTAGTATTATTCTCTCACCTACCTACCATTAGGAAGACAGATTTGTAGTAGATATGTGTTTTATAATACACTTAGCTTTAAAGGCTAGTAAACCTAAATACTAATTTGATTGAAACAAAGCTATACTAAAATACTATAAAGTTAAGCTAAAATAGTAGGTTAGAGAAATAGTAAAATACTAAAATAAGTACTAACTTTATTCATGTACAACCAAAACGCAGACAAGTCATTTCTCTAAGTTAATATTATTATTGTAAATCAAGTTACATAAATAAAGTTAGTACTTACATACTATTCCTATAATGAATAAACTTAATTGGCTTTTCAAGGCCTTGTTCAACTATATTTGAAATAACATATGCATATGATACCAAAACAAGATAAGAGTTTATTTATATTATTACATAGTAGAATAAAAAGTTTGAACCAAATTTTTAATTAGAAATGATTATTTATTAAAAAATTATTTTTAAATGTGCATAATTGGTCAAAATAGCACTTAGGTACATTGATAGGTTTTATTGAATTGCAATTTTCTTAGCATGAATGCATGCCATACATATCAAAGTATTTTTCAAGATTACAATTAGATTTTGTTTGGTGAATTGTTCATTGATTCAATCTGCCAAGCATGCAACTGCCGATAAGAAGAAGGTGCAATAGGACCAATACACCAAGCAGGCTTGGATGGTTGTTATTGCTTGAAAATAAGACTTTGCCTACATCCTCAATGCCACTAAAGATGCTAGCTATTGTTACTAAGCCAATGTTAAGCTTAAGTTTGTTTGTAATTGGCCTACCAAAAACTCATATGGAATATAGCCATAGCTACTGTTTATGAATCTGTCCCTTATGCAAAGACACATGTGATATTAATGTTATCTCCCCTTTTAGATGCCTTAGTCTCACTAATTAACTGTCAAATAGTTTACATGGTTCCTAGCTTCTAGGCTCATATCTCCTATTAAGTCCCTTAAATTTTCAAAACATGTTACATGGCTAGTCCTCGAAGCTAGCTTTTGGAATTTTCAATTGTAATTATCTTTCTATTTTTAAAGACATCTTACAACCTTTCAAAAAAATAAAAGAGTGGGATAGACATGAGGTTAGCACATGAAAAATGCTCGATCATATCAATATATATATAAGGTGTTGAGAGACTTAGTTAGGGTATTAGTTATTGCATAATCAAGCCTCTTCACCTTTCTCTCTAGCTTTCATGGCTTCCTTGCTTACTTTCTTTCTCTTTCTCTCTTCTCTTTGTAGTCTTCTCTCTCTTCGCTTCTCACTCTCTAGTCCTCTTCATCACAATTGGTATCATAGCATATTGCTTTGGTCCTTTTCTTTCTCTTCTTTCCAAATCTACTTTCCCTTTTAGAATAGCAAAACCTTAGTTTATTTAGGTACATAGGAGTACTGCAAACAAGATGGTAGCTTTATTGAAGGAGTAGAGCTAGGGTTGGACTAGAGGCACATTTGGAGGTAGTAGGGCTAATTTAGCATGTCCTCACACATTTCTATGGGGATTTTAGAGGTCCCAAGTCTAATTTGGGTCTCTAGGAATTAGAGGAAGCCTAAACCTCAATCACTTTTTGCAAGGAGACTTTCTCTCTCCCCTTCTTCCCAAGATACCATGGATTCTCTAATAGGAATCCCTTCAAATCCCTCTTTCTTCTTCACTACTACATCGAATACATTCATTATTGGGTTCTTGGCATCATCAACTTCAGTTTGAGTAGTTTAGTGATAGACTTTCTTGTTTGAGGCCTCTAAGAGAACATCCATTAATTTTGGCACAATTTGTACTAGTCTTTTTAGCCTTATCTTGCACTTTAGTTGTGATACTCTCCTCTGCTAGGGTTTCCCTTAGCATGGGTAGCAAGTCTAGGGCACTATGGAGTCTTCCTTCTCATCTTCTAAGACTCTTGCTCATGGAAGGAACGCTAATGGGATGATAGCATGGTGAAATTTCCTATTCCATGTATCTCATGAAAAGCCCAAAGTTTATTTCCTATCAAATGCATTTCATGCTGTTTTCTTAATTAATTTAAAAATATCTTGCCATGTATAGTTTAGCCAATAAAAAGGCCAATCCTAGGCAGGGTGGTAAGCCAAAAGAAGATAGTGACCCTCCCTTACCACCTAACATCCTAAAGGGGTATGCAACTCTGCCTAAGGGGAACTTTACCCACCTCTTGATTATCCGAAGTCTAATACTGGTGCGAAGGTGTACATACATCCAATGATTACATCCAATCTTGATGGAAAATGCCCAAATATGAGGCACAGGCATTGACAAAGACACCTATGTATTGCACTTGGCATATATGTAGTCAATGCGGGACATATGGTACAGAGGCATTCATACAAAGTGCTTGTAGAGTAAATTGATGTTTGGATGGATGTGGAATCATACTTAGTACATCATGTATGTTGAATACTATGATGCATAGGCTTTTCAGCCCATAAGCAACTCAAATAGTGAGAATTTGGGCCAAGATAGGCAATGTACTAGGTGCTAGAATCTCGGGAATGTCATAGAAAGGATATTGCACAAAATTTTCTATTTTTTTTGAGAAAGAGACCTATATCTTCTCTCAAAGACACTACAAGGATTTAAACCTATAACGACAGCAGGTAGCGATGCAGGTAGCGGTGTCGCTATTTGCATCACAAATGCGACACAAATTGCGACGCCCCACAGGGAAACAAAACAGGCCAAAACAGAGCCCGGGTTCATTTCGCACATTTTCGTCGATCCTTTTGAGAGGGAGAGCGAGAGAGAGAGGCACCATCGTGAGAGAGGGAGAGGAAGAAGGCTTGCCGCCACCATTGTCATTCGCGAAGGAGAGGAGGAGCCTTCATCGCGAAGAGGAGTTGCCAAACCCTCGCCATATCTCATCGGTGAGTCCATTCTCTCCTTCTTTTGCTTGTTTAGGGTTTAATTATCTTTCTCTTTTACTTGTTTAGGAGAGGAAATGAGAGAGAAAGAGAGGAGAAAGAGAAAGAGAAAGAGAAAGAGGGGGAGGAAATGAGAGAGGGAGAGAAAGAGAAAGAGAAAGAGAGGGAGAGGGAGAGGGAGGGAGAGTGCATTCTCTCTCTCCCTCTCCCTTTTGCTTTTATAATTTGTGTATATATATTGAGAGAGGGAGGGGAAATGAGAGAGAAACAGAGGGAGAGGGAGAGGGAGGGGGAGGGAGGGAGAGGAAGAGGGAGGAAATGGAAGAGGGAGGGGGATGAAATGAGAGAACGAGAGAGAGGGAGAGAAAGAGAAAGAGAGGGAGAGGGATGGGGAGGAAATGAGAGAGGGAGAGGGAGGGAGAGTGCATTCTCTCTCTCCCTCTCCCTTTTGCTTTTATAATTTGTGTATATATATTGAGAGAGGGAGAGGAAATGAGAGAGGAAGAGAGGGAGAGGGAGGAAATGGGTGAGGGAGGGAGAGGGGGAGGAAGGGAGAGTGAGAGGGAGGAAATGGAAGAGGAAGGGGGATGAAATGAGAGAACGAGAGAGAGGGAGAGTGTATTCTCTCTCTTATTTATTTAATTTTTGTATAATTTGTATATAATGTGAGAGGGAGAAGAAATGAGGGAGAGGGAGAGGGAGAAAGAGAGTGAAATTAAAGAGAGGGAGAAGGAGGAAATGGGAGAGGGAGGGGGAGGAAATGAGAGAGAAAGAGAGAGAGAAAATGAGAGAGGGAGAGAGGGAATGAGAGAGGGAGAGTGTATTCTCTCTCTTTTTAATTTATTTTTTGTATAATTTGTATGTAATGAGAGAGGGAGAAGAAATGAGGGAGAGGGAGAGGGAGAAAGAGAGGGAAATTAAAGAGAGGGAGAGGGAGGGGGAGAGGAAATGAGAGAGGGAGGGGGAGGAAGAGAGAGAAAATGGGAGAGGGAGAGGGAGAGGGAGAGGGAGAGGGGGGAGAGACGAAAACATAATAGGGAAATGAGAGAGGGAGAGGGAGGGAGAAGAAATGAGAGAAGGAGAGGAAGAGAGGCAAAGGAAATGAGAGAGGGAGAGGAGAGAGAAAAAGGAGAGAATGAGAGGAGAGAGAAAAAGAAAAAAAATATTAAAAATAATAGAGAAAGAGAAAAAGAGAGGGTCAGGGTGAAGAAGGGACAGGAAATGAGAGAGGGAGAGAAAGAGAGAAAGGTAAATGAGAGAGGGAAAGGAGAGAGAAGAAAAATGAGAGAGAGAGAGGAGAGAGAAAAAGAGCGAAGGTAGCATTAAACCTAATAGGGAAAGAGAGATAGAAAGAGAGGGTGAGGGCGAGAGAGGGAGAGGAAGAGAGAAAATGAAATGAGAGAGGGAGAGGAAGAGAGAAAACGAAATGAGAGAGGGAGAGGAGAGAGAAAAAATGAGAGAGAGAGAGATAGAGGAGAGAGAAAAAGAGAGAGGGAGGGAGAGGAATGAGAGGGAGAGTAGAGAGAGAAAAGGAAATGAGAGAGAGAGAGGAGAGAAAAAGAGAATATCATTATACCTAATAGGGAAAGAGAGAAAGAGAGGGTGAGGGCGAGGGAGGGAGAGGAAATGAGAGAGGGAGAGGAGAGAGAAAAAGGAATGAGAGAGAGGAGAGAGAAAAAGGAATGAGAGAGGGCAAGGGAGGGAGAGGAATGAGAGAGAGAGGAGAGAGAAAAAGAGAGAGGGAAGGAGAGGAATGAGAGGGAGAGGAGAGAGTAAAGGAAATGAGAGAGGGAGAGGAGAGAGAAAAGGAAATGAGAGAGAGAGAGGAGAGATAAAAAGAGAAATATCATTAAACCTAATAGGGAAAGAGAGAAAGAGAGGGTGAGGGCGAGGGAGGGAGAGGAAATGAGAGAGGGAGAGGAAGAGAGAAAACGAAATATTATGTGCTAGGTACTGAGTACTAGGTACTAAATACTAGTGTTCTATGATACTATATGCTAGGTCATAGAAAAAGAGAGAGATGGAAGGAGAGGATAACAATTTAAGAAAAGAAAAGAATGATAATAAAAACAAATTGTTTGTTGTAACGTAGACAAGATGGAAAACGAAGAAGGTCTTGTTGTTCAAGATCGTGAGGCGTATCTTAATCAGCGTGTCCCATGTCCTTGCTCTCAATGCAAGTTGGCAATTAGATGAAAACGCCGATTCTCTATAGAACACATACGACGATTTGGCGAATTTCAATCTGAGATCATTGATCAGGCAATTGCAGATTTTCAGCAAACATAATTTGAAGTTAATATCAATCATGCATTGTACTTGCAAGCTAATTGAATACCATATACAATAAGATTGGGTCTTACTGGCAAATTTTCTATCCAAGGAGGTGATGTCTCGCCCCAAGGGAGAGTGCATCCTTTGCAGCCAATTAGAAGAGTACGTGGGCGTGCGATGGATGGAGTGCAGGAGCCAATCCACCACTCGCAAGGCCAATCTATATCGTCAATGCCAAAGGAGACAGGCAACCTTCCAGACCTATCTACAATCTTGGAGCCTGAGATGGAGGCAATGATCGATGCATTGATTCCCATGGATGTCGAGACTTCTGATCCGCTTAGAGAGGAAGCACCCATACCATTATACGATGGGTGCCGAGTATCTCAGCTAAAGACATTGCTTGCACTCTTAAGTGTGAAAGAAAAATACAGGTGGAGCGATATGAATGTGACCGAGTTGTTCATGTACCTTGTACATACGCTTCGTTGATTTTTTTTTCGGCACTATTATTGCAAACATTTGTGCTTTTTCAAGGTGTTTTATGATTTTTTTTAGGTTATTGAAATATCATATATTACCACCTGCAAATACCATGCCCGAGTCTCGTGATGATGCACGACATGTTTATGGAAGCTTGGCATGGACTACAATAACATCCATGCATGCATCAATGATTGCTGTCTATTTCGAGGAGAATACGAGACTATGGAGACATGTCCAAAGTGTGGTGCTCACAGGTATCGACAGGACTTGCAAGGGCAAACCATCCCTCAAAAAGTTCTTAGACACTTTCTGCTTATCCCCTGCATAAACCACATATTTCGTACGTCTGACATGGCAAGCTTGACAATGTGGCATGCGCAGAATAGGTCCACAGATGGAATTCAACGAATATCAGCGGATTCGCGTGCATGGAGCCACATTGACTCTACCTTTCCAGGCTTTGCCCGAGAGCCAAGGAATCTTCAACTCGGTCTTGCAATGGATGGCGTGAACCCAATTGGTCTGCGCTCAACTTCTTACAGTGTGTGGCCTATAGTCCTTGTCAACTACAATATCCCTCCATGGCTTTCTACGAAGAAAGGACATCTCATCCTTAGCTTGCTCGTCCCAGGCCGCTACAAAGTAAAAAATATCGACGTGTATATTCGTCCATTAGTCGATGAGCTTAAGATTTTGTGGGAGAAGGGGGTCACTGTGCAAGATATGAGCAGGCGTGATAGTCGACGGCGGTCAGCCAATATTCGAGCCATTCTCATGTGGACGATGCATGAATTTTTGGGATTGGGAGAGTGCTCAGGTGAGCAGGCCTCTGTTCTCGCTGGTAATATCTATATTTTATCTCGTTCAATCAAGTATTCACTAGGTCGTGGTGTTGGAACAGGTCTGGTTACCTCAGGTTATTATGCATGTCCATTGTGCGGGCCACAGTTAGACTCCCGAAGGTCATGAACCATGAAGAAGATGGTATATCAAGGACATGCTACTTTCTTCCCGGAGGATCATGAACTCAGGGAAGGCTTCTTTGGACGACCTCCAACACGTATGAACGCTGCAAGTTGGTACGAGCTGAAAATGGTCCACGCGGAATCACATCCAAATGGAATGCGGCGGTTCTCAGTTTTCTACGAGTTGCCATATTGGACCCACTTACAAGTCAACCACTTGTTGGATCCCATGCATATTTTCAAGAATGTGGGCAGCTTATTATGGGACCACATCACAGGAAAGAGAGACACTATAGGGGCATGAATAGATTTGAAGGAGGTAGGTAAGATGGAGGCGCTTTGGCCGCAGTCGAGTGCTGATGGTCGTGTGCAGCTTCGTCGCGCTCCTTGGGTTTTGTCCACTAAAGAAGAGCGCATTGTGAAGCAAGTAATCAAGTCTATCAGCACTCCGACGGGTATGATGCGTTCTCTCAGGCCGCATTTTCTAAAGACGACCAATTATCAAGGCTAAAATCCCATGACTGGCATAAGATATGTCAGGTTTGTAGTATGAATGGATTGTCATTAGCGTGGGCATTTTGCTATTTGGAATGTAGCCATTATTCATAATGCTTTCTCATTTGTGGCAGTTTGTACTACCGATCGCGATCGCAGGATGTCTTACTCCAGAAATACGTGGGGCCATTTACAAGTTGTCGACTTTGGTGCAATGGATCTCACAGAAGGAGATTAAGACGTCCTCTATTGAATCCGCGAGGTGGGGAGCAATGGAGACGGTCTATCTCTTTGAGAAATACCTGCCCACCAGCATGCTCATGATACAAATCCACATTCTTGTGCATCTTGTGGATGAAGTGGAGATTGCTGGACCTATCCATACGCGATGGATGTTCTTCTTGGAGCGCTTCATGAAAACCCTGGAAGGCTTTGTGCGACAACGAGCTCGGCCAGAAGGTAGCATGGCCGAAGATTGGTTGGTGTCTGAGGCACTAGTGCATATTTCACAATGGCTACCAATGGTGGAACCAGACAATGAAATGCTATGGTCACTGAAGGACGATGATAGACTGACTGGAGATGTGGTGGTTCGAAATGGGGTAGAAAAAATAATGGATGCCTCAATGGAAGAGAAGGTGAATCTCTTTTGTATGTTGCACCATGCCTCTATGGAGACGTGGCTCGCCAAGTACCAGATCGCTAGGCAAGATCGAGAGGAAGTGCGAGCTGAATTCCGACGTAGTACACATCATCGACCAATTCGATATCCCGAAGGCATGGAGGAGATGCCGCGGTTTATGTCAATGCGATGGTTGCATGGAGCTTTGAACACAGCGTCTCGCGAAGGGACACAGGTCTCAATGGAGGAGTAGGAATTCTCGAGGGGATGTAGTCCAAAGGTGATGAGGGGTTTAGAATCTGTCGTATCTAAATTTTATATGCGACATCTAATTTGAGTGTTTCAATGTACAGTACAAAATATATAGTGCAGCGTGGTCGCGCGGACGGCATTTTTGCGTGGAGCATATTGACAAAATGCGCTCCACAATGGACTGTGGTATCATGGCAAGGTTCGAGCAAGAGAGCCGGCGACAAGCAACGGATCCAAATACGGTTGTGGATGAGATGGAGTATTTTGGAAACTTGCAAAGTATTATTACGGTGGATTACCGTAGCTTCTCCATGATACTATTCGATGTGCATTGGTTCAAAGTGGTACTTGGAGGAGCTGGAGCAACAGTTTGATGAGGTCCATCTGGATTTCTCGAAATAGATTCCGAAAAAAATGGATGGATTTGCGCGATACCTTTGTGTTGCCGGACCATTGTGAACAGGTGCATGGACTCATTTGCTTGCTAATTGTATTACGACATGGTTTATGTCACAATGGTTTGAACTCTCTTGTACATGTTTGTGAATAGTTAATCTTGTATCCAAACCCCCGACAACCTCGACGGTGGTATGTTATACCTTCAACTCCCCGAAGTGCGAGAATATATGGTCAAAGCGATGTTCCGAGCATAGATGAACATAATATGCAAATAGAGGGTCGATATTGCAAGGGGTGGAGGCCGTCGAAAGCTTGGAGCCAGCATCAGCTAACAATAATGGAAATACAGAAGTCCAAGAATTCTTTGAGAACGAGGCGGACTCATTCTTTTGTGGTGACATGTCTATCGACCTTCCAGTGTATGCGGAGTTGTGTCAGGAGATTAACATGGGACCATAGGATACTTCATACTTGGAGCATCCACTTACCCAATTTGTTGATCAATCGCTTATAAGGGTACATAAGATATGCATTTTAAGTGAGATTTTTTTAAAATGATTTATATTACTGTGCTTTGTATGATTTAAATTGATTATTCTAACATTATTTTTTGTTTATGCAGGTAACATTTTCAGGATGAGTCAAGGGATGAGCGATGAGGAGTTATAGGACATCTTCGCACGCATGTCTCCAGACTAGATCACCAGATTCAGAGAGATGGCAAACCAGGAGCTGTCTCAGTCTTCGTCAGGGCGCTCTGTTAGATCTGCTTCAGCGCGATAGGATGCTTCGGCTTCGAGCAGGCGAGCTCAACGCTCACGACTTGGGCCAGAGGGAGGGAGTACATCAGGATCAGGGGGATGCTGTAGAGATACAGAGGCAGTAAGCCCGCGGTCGACACGGGATATAGGTGCGACTCCTCACTCTCGTGGCTCAGGTGGATGCTGTGGAGACACGGACGTGGTGTCTCCGTCTCATCATTCAGCTGGAGCTGCGTCACCTCCAGGATTTGTCACACCTGTGAGGACGTCTACTCCAGTTACTCCGGCTTTTGCACAGCCATCAGTAGTAGGTGGCACCCCTGTGGGTGCCACTCCAAGAGATATTATCCCCGTCGGTACACCGGATGCACAGGGGTCTCCTGGATATGCCCAGGAGCGTGGACGCAGATGGGAGAGGACCCATCTTAGGCAGACTCCTAGGGGTTATGGATATCTGGTCGATAGTAGGTCAGGAGCCATCATCATGAATGATGAGGGGAGGAGAGTGATGGCTCGCATGAGAGAGTTGTGCCAACAAGTTTTTTGTCACAATATCTTGGATCATTGGAAGAACATACTGGAGGGGAGGAAGGACTACATAGTAGCATCCTTGCATGAGGAGTTTCCGGTGCCAGCCACAGTAGATAGATTCTCTAAGGGCTGGATGATGGATTGCATGCGTGTATACATGTCACATAGATGATCTGACGCACGCAAGGCAATCAAGAGTGGGGCTGCAAAGCCCGAGTGGTTAGATGCAGACGACTGGCGCCGACTGAGGGAGGAGGCTACAGATTCTCCAGGATGTTGGAGTCAGCAGCGCGAGGCAGCGAGGGCATGACTCGAGGCCGGAGTGGTCCATCATCTTGGGAGTGGCAGCCACAGGACATATTTGGAGGACTTTGTAAGTTTTTCTTGTTTATTTTTTTGAAATATTCTTTGTACTGACAATCATGTTTCTAACAGTTAGCATTTTGTTTTCTTTGCAGCACTCCATTACAAATCGCGATCCGACTGGCCTTGAGACTCGATATGCAGAGAGGCATGGTCTCACTACATTGATCGACCGATTGTATAGACACGACGGCCCTGTAAGTCACTCATCTTTCTTGTCCGTAGTTACCATGAGATATTTGAATGCAATATTGTATGGTGGACTGATGTGTTGTTTCTTTTTCTGCAGAGTCCGTTCGATGCTCCTTTGCGGTGGGATAAGCTTTCAGGGGATGAGGATTTGTAGCTCACCCTTGGATCCTTGGAGCTCACACACCTTTATTTTTGAGTCATTTGATCTATGTAGACATTTTCTATGTATTAGTGATATCCTGTCATGATTGTACCAATCGCTTTTTATGCAATCATGTATTTATTTCATGTATCAGTTTTATGATTTCAATATACATTGTTTTTGTTTGCAAGCGCATTGTACACAGTAGTGCAGAAACTATTTTGTCTGCCCTACCACAAAATTTTTTTCCTTGTTACCGTCGCTATTAGCGTCGCAAATTTTACTGCTCGTGTCGCTATTAGCATCGTTACACATGTCGCAAATCATCGCTATCAGCGTCGGTATTGGCGTCGCTATCACCGTCACATTTGCGACGCTGATAGCGATAGCGGCGCCAATACCGACGCTGATAGCGATGCCAATACCGATTGTTCTATGGCGTCGCTAATAACAACACTTTTTGTGACGACCGGGGCAAATTTTGTTGTTTGCATTTTCATCGCTTTAAACGTCCGTATAAGGCCTATATCTTGTAGTGAGAGGGAATCATCCCTTTTGATTCAAATAAAAAATATCCACAATCTGAGTTCAATCTAGGAGATATTGCCTTTTTTGTGCACATGGTTATTGTGGATAGCTGCTCTAAGACAATAAAAAATATTACATTAAAAATTTTTCTAGACATCTTTGTATCATAAAACTTGATAGCTCATCTCAAAGAGGGCGGTGTCCTCTTATATTTGAATTAAAAATTACTCCATTTGGAATTGGCTATCAAAAGTAACACAATTATTTTATTGACGGTGAGTCCAGTTGGCTGCACCTAGAATGGCGAGAAAAAATGCAAGGGCAAGGCCCAAGGTAACCTATAGAGAGAGATTATTGATGCTAGAGAGCCTATAGTTGAAGAGATACATGGGGATGACTTTGAGGAAGAGTCACCCGAATGAGGAGCCTTCAGTGCAATCAACCAAACCCTATGCCAACATGAGACATGATGTGCAATAAGACATAATGATATGGTCTCCAAGCATAATGAAGTGGTATCAAATTTAGATAAGCTCATTGATCATATGGTTTGCTTGGATAGCCCCTCCAAGATGAATTTTTTAATTGAGCAAATAGAACTTTCCAACAAACAAGCCACACTTACTCAAGCTCAAACCCAACAAACCTTGGATGGACTCACCATACTTGTCTTTCAAATGGCTACCAATTGTTTGCAAGACAAAGAGAGTAGAGATAGAGGCAGCTCACTCCAAATCCCTAATGCAAAATCTCAACCCAAGTAGATAGTCCACCCCACCCCCCAATGCAAACTTGTACTGTAGTATTATTGGGAGAAGAGGTCTTCCCATCAGCAACTTTGAAGTGCCTAAATCATCTAATAGGAACGGAAAGTTAGTGATGAGTGCCTTCCCTATGCACCTAGCATTAGAAGTTAGTCCCCTGCTTTTGAGTAGATTTCAGCCTCGTAATAATAGGAAAAATAGGAAGCATGCATATAATGGTGGGCAACATGGCCACAATGGGTAGCATGCATATAATGGACAACAAGGTCACAATGACATGCATTTAGTGGATAGAATGGCTACAATGGGTAGCATGCATACAAGGGGCATCATGGATATAATGGGAAACATTCTTACAATGGCCAACATGGATTAAATGTGTAGTAAAGTGCTTAGATTGGGAGATCCATAATCCTCACCAAATACAACAAGCAATCATCATCCCCATCAGATCTAGAGGAGAGAACAACTAAGTTACAATCCTACTTTGATCTCTACCCCAAGATGGATGAGTAAAATATTCATTTTTCAACTCTTCATCTTGAGGGTTTTGTACATACTTGGTGGCACTATGTCAAGCATGAAAATAACCTATCTATGGATGAGAGGACTTCAAGGGAAAAATGGTGCAAGTGGTTATCTCTTGGGTTGAGACATAGTAGTTGGCTAGCAGGTGGTACTAACTAGACCAATGTAGCTTCTTCGTGAGGGAATAGACAAACCAATTTCTCAACTTGACAATCTATATGGAAGGTGCTAGAGATGATCCTAAATTGCACAAATACATGTTGGATTTTAGCACAATTTTGGATAGTGAAGAGCTGTATCCAAAAAAATCCTTTTAAAATGTGCTTATGTGGAAAGTAACATGCCTTATAGTAGTCCTAAAATACCCACTTACCTACCATTTAATGCTTCAAAACAATAGCCAAGTTTTGGGTCAACACGCAATATAAAACATGTTGAAAATATACCAAATAATGTTTAGTCGAAGGCAATCAAGGGAGTTGAAAATTCATCCCAAAGGATCTCTTTAGAGAGCGCAAAGAAAAGGGCTTGTTTTTTCGATGTGGAAGAAAATACACTACGGTTCATGCATCTAAATGTGCTTATCAAAGAGCTAAACTCAATAGTATGTATGTCTTGAAAGATGTGGAAGAAGAAGATGAAGATCCCAATGCTATGATACATTTTGGTCATGAGGATTATGATTTGGGTATAGGCCAAGAACAATTCTATGATCCCCTGATAACTTCTTGTTTGACCCATGTGGATGATTACCTCATGACTTGGGCAAAATTTCTTCTACCATAACCCCACATGCTACCACTTCCATATGCTCTATTTCTATAGATGCATGGACGGCCTATAGGAGTCCAAGTATGATGCAAATATTGGAGAGCATAAATACAAAACATGTTTTTGTTCTTGTGGATAGTCATAGCACTCACAGTTTTGTAAACAAATTAAGCCAAAGGCCCCTAAAAGTGCAATGGAAAATGATGAGGAGGAAATCAGCACTTAGATATGCTCCAAAGTATTTGTGGACCTGATTGCACTTGATATGGGCCCCATTGATGTTGTTCCAGGGGCTGAAGCACTTAGGCAAGATTGCCATGGATTTCTCTTAGCTTTACATTGATTTTATTATGCACTAATAGCTCTTATGCTTGGAGGGAATTCGAGATAATGCACAGTTTTAATTTATTACAACCAAGAAACTCAAAAGAAAATTCAAGAAATGCTCATAGATATTTGTGTTGCATTTTAACAAAGAGGTTACATATCAATCCACAACTTTGGATAAGAATCTAGCATTGAAAACTCTTTTGGAAGAGTACAATGATTTATTCCAAAAATTTACAGCCCTCCCACCTAAGAGACAGATGGATCACTCTATTGATTTGGAGTTCCATTGAAAGCTAGTGAATAAGCCACCTTACAATCTCTCAAAGTGTGAGTGCAAAGAAGTTGTGAAGCAAGTCAAGGAGTTACTTGAGATATGGTTCATGAAGCTGAGTTTTTCTCTTTATGCATCTTATGTCCTATTAATTAAGAAAAAAGATGGATATTTCAAGATGTGCATTGACTACAGGGACTTTAAAAAAATCATGGTTGAGAACGAGTACCCCATACGTAGGATTGATGACTTGCTTGATGAGCTAAAAGGCACAAAGTACTTCATAAAGAGATTGATTTGAGATTTGGCAACCAACATATATGCATGAGAGTAGATGACGAGATAAAAACAATGTTTTGCATAAATTGAGGGCTTTATCATTTCCTTATAATGCCATTTGTGTTGGCAAATACCCTTATGTCTTTTCAAAGCCTCATGAATAAGATCTTAGATCCCTTTCTTTTTTAGTTTGTATTCTTTGACGACATTCTCATTTATAGTAGATCATTGAAAGAGTACTTACTACATATTATTAGGGTGTGTGACATATTAAGGGAGAATATAATGTTTGAAAAGGAGAGAAAATGTATATTCATGCAGATCGATATAGAGTACTTGCGTCACATTGTGAGTGAGAATGGCATACAAATTGACCCAAAAAAGGTGCAATGTGTCAAGGATTGGCCCGCACCATCTAATACCACTTCTTTACAGGGATTTCTTGGTCTCTCCTCAAATTATTTGCTATTATGCAACAGTTACAGATAGACAAATTTGACTCCTGGTGGGTGGAAACCCTATAGAATTATGATTTTGAGATCACTCATACCAGGGGGAAAGGATCATGTTGTGACTAATTCACTCTCTTGTATGCAGGCATGCAAAGTGTCATCTATTTTTGAGCTTCATAATGATTGGATAGAGGAGCTCCAAGAGACTTAGTTACTTAGTGGTGACTTAACTCTTATCTTTCAAAAATTAGAGCTATAATGAAGGAGACCTAGGAGAGAGAAGGAGAGAAGGGAGAGACTGCATAGAGGAGAGAGAAAGAGGGAGAAGATGAGAGAAGAATAGAGAGAAAGACTAGCAGAAGAGAGATAAAGATATGAAAAGGGAGATAAAGTGAAGGGAAGCCATGAAAGCTAGAAGAAAAGGTAAAAAGAGACTTGATTATTGATAATTGATGTCTTAATTCGATCTCTCGACATCTTAAATACCCCATCAGTGTAACTAGGTATTCTTATGCTAACCTTGCGTCCTACCTATCTATCCCCACTCTTTTACATTCCATCTCAACCTCGAAGTTTTTTTCCCTCAAAAAAAAAAAGGACTTATTAGTGGGTGTGGCTCATAGGGGGAGGGGATTTGTAGAGTACTACTCTATTCATCATTTTGAAGGATAATAATATAGGTACGGGTAGGTACAATCTCATGTAGAATCGGGGCATGCAAATGTGCATAAGATGCATATAGCGTGTGCAAGTTGATAGCATATGAGTTTGGCCACCAATTCTTGAAATTTTGGGCTAACAAACAGTGGAACTTGCTACTCTAGCTAACCATACTACTACCAAGGGAAAATTCATACCCACTAGTAGATCTCCTATCATAGGCACTTCATGCCCAGTCATCAGCATTTATATATCCTATAAGCTTCAAATGCTTACCATGCTCATAGAATAGACCATAATTTGATGTAGCCTTCACACATCTCAAGATCCTCCTAACTGCATCCAAGTGAGGCTTCCTAGGCTTCTGCATGAATTGGGTAATCAATCCAACTGAATAGCTATGGTCTGATCTAGTAATGGTGAGGTAAATCAGGCTACTCACCATCTATCTATACATAGTGACATTCTCAATCTCATGCCCAACATCCATAAAAAGCTTAACATTTTTCTCCAATGGAGTGCTCAAATACTTGCAATCCAACGTACCATACTTGGTTAACACGTCTTGTGCATATTTCTTTTGCAACAACCAAGTACCATGAGGTGTCGAAACAACCTCAATACTAAGAAAATACTTTAGTTCACCCAAATCTTTGACCTGAAATTCAGCATGTAACATTTCCTTGATCTCTCCAATTCCTATGGCATCATCACTTGTAATGATCAAGTCATCCATATAGATGACTAATATCACATAACCATCCCTTGTCTTCTTTAAGAATAGGCTATGATCAGCCTTGCCCATAGTGAAACCAAGCTCATGTAAGCATGCATCTTGCTTCAACCCATACAATGCTTTCTTCAATCTACACACACATGTAGGAAAATCAGGATGTACATAGCCCTCGAGCTGATCCATGTATACTTCCTCAACCAAATCACCATTGAGGAAAGAATTCTTCACATCCATCTGATACATTCTCCATCCTCTAGATGTTGCCAATGCAATCACTATTCTCTAGATGTACATAGCCCTCGAGTTGATCCATGTATACTTCCTCAACCAAATCACCATTGAGGAAAGAATTCATCACATCCATCTGACACATACTTCATCCTCTAGATGCTACCAATGCAATCACTATTCTCATGATTGACATTTTAGCAACATGGCTGAATGTCTCCTCATAATCAAGACCCTATTTTTTGTGCATACCCTTTTGCCACAAGTCTTACCTTGTATCTTTCCAATGTGCCATCTAATTCACACTTCACTTTGTATACCCATTTGCAACAAATAGGCAGTTTACCTTCAGGAAAATCAACCAAATCCCAAGTGTCATTTTCAGTCAATGCTGAATATTCCTCATCCATGGCCTTACACCAATGATCATCCAAAATAGCTTCAGAAAACTTTGTGGGTTCCTTGAAGCTAATGACTTTTGCCATACATGCATAGTGTCTCATTGTGTAGCCACTATATGTAGGCCTATCCATAGGCTTTCTGATTCTTTTTTGTCTCCTCAATTGAGGTATAGTATGGGACTCTCCTCTCTCATGAGGTGGTACATATCTATGTCTCACACTAAGAGTCACAACTGATGGAATGCCAAACTCATTATCCAAGCTGTCAACTACCAGGTGAATCATGACTAGAAGTGAGTGGCCCTATAACATAATCAAGTTTTCCTTTGCCTTTATCCACATTTATCCCCTCACATTGACATATTTGTGTCAATGGATAAAGATGTTGATCTCCTCAATCTACCTCTGTCCAAGGACTAACTGATGTAGTAGCATCTTTAAAATGCCCAAAAACTTCTCCACTCTCAATTTTACGTGCATGTACATAAGTCTCTTAACAAAAATCATCATCATCATCTATCAAGATGGTCTTCTTCTCATGCCATGAATTCAGCTCATCAAATACTACATCTCTTGAGACCAATGTCTCATGAGTGGTAGGATTGTAGCATTTGTAAGCCTTCCTATCTTGTGCATACCCAATAAAGATGGCATTTTTTGCCTTTGGATCAAGCTTCTTCCTCTTCTCATCTGGAACATGTACATATGCCAAACATCTAAAGACCTTAAGATGGCTAATGTTAGGCTTTATCCCATAAAGCCTCTCATGAGGAGTCAACTCATGTATCCCTACTGTTGGTGTACGATTCATGGCATACACAATAGTCATTACAGCCTCTACCCAATATGCATTTGGTAGGCTCTTCTCATTCAACATGGGTCTAGCTGATTCCAGCCTTGTTTTTCCTTTTTGCCACACCATTTTGTTGTGGTGTGTACATGCATGTCAATTGTCTCTTTATCCCATGGGTTGCCAAGAAGTGATCAAAGTCTTTAGGACATATTCTCCACCACTATCAGATCTCAAGCATGAGATGTAACAAGCCAATTCTTTCTCCACATGTCTCTTGAAGTCCTAAAAAGCATCCATGACACCACTCTTGCGCTTCAGCACATACAACCATATGTACCTACTATAGTCATCTATGAATGACATATAGTAGCGTGATCCCCCAAGATATGCATTCTGTGAGGGTCCCCATACATCAAAATGTACAATCTATAATGGTCTAGTAGTGGTGCTTACATGCCTCATAAATGGAAGCCTTGATTGCTTCCCAAATTGACATGATTGACATACATGTCCCAATTCCACATGCTTGAACTTAGGGAGTCCAAGTACAACTTTCTTACGCTGCATATATTTTAGCTTTAGAACATTTACATGACCAATCCTTTTATTCCATATCTCAATGTCACTTATTGCAACATTGTCATGTGAATACATAGTAGTATTCAAGGCTGGAATTTTTGTATCCAATGTAAACATCCTACCATTTCTTTTTCCTTTAGCAATGAGTTTGCCTCCTTTACTATACTCTTCAATGTAGCATCCATCTCTATTGAATCTAACTTGTAGATTCTGTTCAACCATTTGTCCCACAGAAAGCAAGTTTTTGGTAATGGAGGATACATGTAACACATAATATAGAATCTTTTTCTTGTCACTATGTATCATCAAGGGAACGGTACTTGTATGCTTAATGTCATGTTGTATATCATCCCCTATGCAAACATATCCATGAGCACCTTCTACCAATGTGTCAAACCACTCTCTGTGAGGAGTCATATGGTTAGATGACCCTAAGTCTATATACCATACATCATCCGCTTTGCCTTGTGTAGGAAACCCCTTCTTCACATGTTGCATAACAAACAACCTGCCATCCTCCTGCATACCACTAGAAGAGGCATAATTACCAAGTTGCCTTCCTCTTGCTCTTTGATCATTTTGCTTCTTGTAGCAATCTTTAACTACATGCCTATATTTTCCACAATAATGAAAATCCTTATTTTCATTTGATTGCTATCCATGACTCATTTGGGGGGACTGTTGCCTAAGTACCTCTTCCTCTAGATGAGTAACCCTCTCTTCCATGAGCATTAGAGGCACCTATATTTGCTTGAGGCTACCTATTTTTCTATCCACTATCGTGTTATCCACGAGCTGCATATGCATTTCCAGATCCTCTTCCTCTAAATTTTGAATAGTTTTTACATTGCATTAACGATAGTCAAGTGTAACCTATATGGTTGAAAGTAAATTTCACAAGCTTCATTTTGACATGTCACACGACTCATTCAAAGTTGCCCATAGCAAGTTATAAACAGTTGTCTGCTATAGTAAGCTTCTTCTAGATAGCATGATGTCCACTATTTGTAAGACCTTGACTATCAAGAATTGGTGGCCAAACTCATACATTCCCAACTCTTACATACTGTACATATCACATATACATCTGTGTGCTCTAATTTCACATGAAATGAGCTTCCCCACATACATATTACCCTTTGTAATGTTGAGAAGAGTAGTACTCTATAGCCCCACAATTGAGCCAAACCAATAAGTCCTCTTTTGGTTTTTGAGGGAAAAAACCTTAGGGGTTGAGATGGAATGTAAAAGAGTGGAATAGAGGGTTAGACATGGGGTTAGCATAGGGAAAATACCCGATCACACCGATAGGGTATATGAGGTAATGAGAGACTCAATTAGGGCATCGATTATTACATAATCAAGTCTTTTCACCTTTCTCTCTAGCTTTCATGGCTTCCTTGCTTGTTTTGCCTCTATAGAACTTAGAAGCAAGGCAAGTTTTGAATCCTTTGTTAGTGGTTCATTTGTGATGGACAAATTGCACCCAAAATTTTGAATATATATCATAAGGAGAGTAGCTTGTTTTAACCCTTTCTTTCAATTGTTGTGAATTTTACAAAACATATACCAAAAGGAGAATAGCTTTTTTTTAAAACCTTCCTATTTTCTTTCAATTTTGACTAACTTTTACAAAGGCCTATGTACTAGTATATAATTTCAACTTAAATATTACTAAATAGTACTAATATAAACTAAAATAGTACTAACATCAATCATAAAAGAATATTTAAATCACTACAACATATAGATATAATAATGATGTTTAAAGCAATGAAATCAGTCATGGAATAAAATTGCCCCAATTGTTATTACGGTCAATATTAATGTCAGTAATAGAGTTGATATATACATAACAGCGTTGTTACTGAAAAAATAGCAATGATTATAGTAAATTTTTTGACACTAATAGCAATGGTTGAATGTAAATTTGTGACACAAATATAGATTATTACAAACAAACAAAATGAGTGGCATGGCATGCAGTGCTAGCATCATTCTAGGCACATGGGTTGAATCTTCTTCCATAATTCATTTACAATCTAACATACAACTAAGTTTCAAAAATTATAAATCATGATTCTCCAAAAATAAGGAATCCATTCATTGAATGTATGAACAAGTATAATGATAACATCACATTCATAGTACTACATTGAATGATGGGGAAGAAGAATAGCAATATGAAAAATTGTCTATAAAATTTGCTCAATGTGAGCCGTGTACAACGAGGGAAAAATGTGTGTAAGAAAGCTAGATACAATCAATTAGAAAACGTACGAGCAAGATGTATACAACAAAGGGAAAACGCATGTAAGAAAGCTAGATACAGTCAATTAGAAAAAGTATGTATAGAGAACAAGACCAAAAAAGAGAGGGGTACTCCATGAATCCAAGATTTGGCTACAGCTGATGGTTGCCATTCGATAGCTCGTTCCTATGCAACAAATAACTAAAAGGAATTTGCAACATAACCAAAGATCAATTCAGAGTAGACAATACATTCACAAGAACTAAAAATTTGCTACATTAAAGAGACATGACATACTAGACCACAATGCACATATAGCTTGTCGATAAGCTCTAACCACGTGTTTCTGCATATCGTATTTTAAAGCCTGTAAGATCATGATTTGTAATGGAGTGCTATAGAAAAAAGACAAAGTAGTATTATTAGAATTAAGTTATTACTATGAGAAATACATCAAATAAAAAAGTTAACATAACTAGTAGAGAACCTACAAAATCTTGTAGGTATGTCCTATGGCCACCATTCCTAGGTGATGTATGACTCTGACTCGTGCCCTCACTGCTATTGCCATTGCCCTAGAGAGTCTACAACCTTCTCTCTAAGCCCCCTCTAATCCTCTTGATCTAGCCACTCGGGCTTTCCTATACCACTCTTTATTTCCTTCTATGCACCCAACCATTTAAGCCTCCTCTAGTTCTCATGATCTAGCCACTTAGGCTTCCTTGTACCTATCTTTACTACCTTCTACGCATATAGTAAACCATCTATCCAATATGTAGGCACGCATCAACTCCATCGTCCATCATGTGGAGAAATGACTAGCTTGTAGAAGGTACTAGAAACTCCTTATTCCAAGGATGCTATTGCATAGTCCTTGCTACTATCTAGTATATTTTTCTAGTGATCTAATACATTGTGCCGCCTAAAAGCATACTGTTGAAACTCACATATACGTGCAATAAGTCTTTTTCCCTCATCATTCATGTATACAGAACCAATGCTTTGCTCCACCAAGTACCCTAAAACTTGGTGGGATTTCTCTAACATACATTTTCTCCCATCTATGACCATGCTCTTAAGCATAACTAGGAGACCCTTATATATTTGGTGTACCTACAAGAATGATACCCATAATAGGAGTGGCACTTGCAAATGGCTGAGAAAAAGATAGCATTAGAGGAGTGGAAGTACCTATAAGTATAACCATGCCGAGGGTGATGGATATCCACTTGATTAATGGGAGGGGAACATTGCATTGGTGTCTTCACAACAAGCATTAGAGCCACCCCCAAAGCCACCCTCTCTAGAACTATGACAAGAGTGAGGAGTATCAATTGGCCATGGGTTGATAGTATCTATGTCTCCATAGCACCCCAAGAACCACTTGTGGTACATTGAGGAGAGGAGGTCTATGGCATCCCAAAGCATCCACCACAAATGCCACCTCCACTAGTCGAGCAAGGCGTATTTAAGATGTTCCCCTCCACAGCAAGCTTGGAGAGTTGACTCCACATGTTGGAGATTGATGTGTTGAAGTATGTCTAGACAAAACGCCCACATGTCGATCAAGAAAACTACACATCTACTATGTCCTTGAAGCCTTCCATCTGATTTGGAGACATATGCGTAAAAAATCTCCTACAGCTCCTTGTCTATGTATTATCGTCTCATCATGCTCTCTGGACCGTCTTAGTGACTTGTACAACTAAAAATAGATGTCATGACATTCTATACAAAGGTGAAAGCAAATCACAATAACATTATATATATATGAACTTGCAAGTAAGTTAAAAATCATATAATACAAAAGGAGAAAAAAACAAGTGAATGTAAATACAATTGATTCTATAGCTCTGTGACTTCATTTTGTCATAGCTTATTATACATTGAAAGGTTTATGTAGAGGTATCCATTAAAAGAAGAGTCCAATTTTCTTTCAAAGAATTCTTATAAATCTATCTCCTCAATAGATAAGATGGAGGCTCTTATGAAGCAATACAAGGACAATATTAGAAAAGCTCAAGAGATAATGAAAGCCTATGTGAATGAGAAAAGAAAACATGTGGAGTTTGACAAAGGTAAATGGGTTTTCTTGAAGGTTCCAAAATCTCACTATGTTTCTCTTAAGGGAGGACGCAATAAACTTGCTCATAAGTATTATGGTCCATACCAAATGATTAAGCCAATTGGGGATCTTGCCTATCAACTTGATTTTCCTTCAACTACACATATCCACAATGTCTTTCATGTATCTCAGCTCAAGAAGTATGTTGGCCCTAAAATTCAAGTTTTTGAAGAACTACCTCCCCTTGATGAAGTTGGTTTGATCATTTGAACTCAAAAATATTATTGGTAAGCAAGAGAAGGTTCTAAGGAATTGAGTTCTTGTGGAGTATCTCATAAAGTGGAAGGGTTTTCCTATGGAAGAGTCTTCTTGGCAGCATGCTTTGTATTGGAAACAATATCCATGGCTTCTTCAAGAGGATAATTCACTCACCAAAAAACCAACTTGCTGTAGTAAATTTTTGTGATGAAATTAATTGCTTTATCTTCATCAAAATTTGTTTTTCATGGTGTGGCTGGATACTACATATTGTCCTCTACATTTCTATAGCTCTCACATTGAAATTTGATACTTCTACTTCAAGATATGGCAAAATTTGTACTGCAACCTATTTTGGATAGCGTACAGTAGTTTTGTTCCACTTATATGGTCCTTTTTCATCAACTTATTTGGTCTTCTTCAGCATGGAATTTCATTTCAGCATGAATTTATCCATTTCAAGCTATCCTTGTATTCATCCTTGTAACTTGTCCTAATTTTAGCATTGAGGACAAAGCTCTTCTTGGCCGGGATGACTTGTAATAAAGTAAAACTTCCTTAGCCAATATTTAGCCTACTAGGGTTAAGTATAAAAGGCTAAGATGAAATTTTCCAAGCATCTTTTTGCCAATTCTAACATTTTATATTTGAGGTCTCAACCTCCCACTATCTAAGAGGGTGGATACTCTTGGCCACCATGGGATTGGGGTGCATACCATGCTGCAGTCTCTCATCAACTAATTCTCAACCATTAATGGTAACATGATTTCAGCCTAGCCACCTTGGCTATTGTTTCTTGACAATTTAGTCTATTTTCTTATATTTTTAGTTTTATAGTTTGCTATGGAAATTAGCTTCTTATCATAGGGGAGATAGACTTATAGGAAGTGCAAGATAAAGAGGGCTTGTAGCATATGGTGGAGACAAGCATGGGCAATCTCTTCATCACGAGCACGAGGGTTCACTTCATCATGAAACAATGCGAAAGGCATTTGAACTTTGTAGCCATATAATGCTTCAAAAGGAGACATACCAATACTCATGTGATGAGTATTATTATAACAAAACTCCACAAGGTGAAGCCAATGATCCATGCGTTTTGTATATCATGGCAAAAGTGATGCAAGTAAACCTCTAGCCATTTGTTGACCCGTTCGATTTGCCCCTCCATTTGTGGATGATAAGCCATACTAGGAGTCAAAATAGTCTCCATAGAAGAAAACAAACTCCTCCAAAATTTGCCCCATAAATTTAGTATCACGATCGGACACAATCTTCGTTGGCATTCCATGAAGCTTAAAGACACATTCCATAAACTGATCAACCTCTTACTTTGCCATAAATTAAGCCTTGGTTGGGATGAAATGGGATGATTTAGTCAATTGATCCACCACATAAATGCTATTCCACCTGTGTTTTTCTATAGGAAATCCAGTTATGAAATCATGCTTATATCAATCCACTTCCAATGAGGAATAGGCATTGGCTAAAGTAGACCACCATCGGATAAAATCAAGGAATCCTTATTTTGTTGACATGGAAGACATCTTATGACATAGTCTTTAACACCTTGCCAAATGCCCTTCCAATAAAAGCTCTTATGGATATTATCAAATGTTTTGAACAAATCATGATGTCTCGCTAAAGGTGAAGAGTGCATCTCTCGCAAAATGCGGTCATCATGAAAGATGATTGAGGAGCCAAGAAGACCCATCCTTAATACCATAAAAGAACATTGTGCGACTTATAATTTGAATACTATTCTCCTTTTCCTTGCTACAATTCATTCATTGTTTTAGATGCTTGCTCATTAAGAAAATACTCTTCTTGAATGTCATGGATCCAATTGTATGCACAGTTGAAATGGTAAAAATGGAGCATGCCCACATTCTTAATAAGGCATCCACTGCCACATTATTTTTTCCAACCATATAGGATATTTCAAAGTCGTATCCGGTTTTTTAATGGGCTTTGTGTTGGGCAACAAGTTGATAGGTATGCACAGTTGAAATGGTAAAAATGGAGCATGCCCACATTCTTAATAAGGCATCCACTGCCACATTATTTTTTCCAACCATATAGGATATTTCAAAGTCGTATCCGGTTTTTTAATGGGCTTTGTGTTGGGCAACAAGTTGATAGGATGGTCAACCTCTTGCTTTGGAGGCAAGGATGATGGTGGTTCAAATATATCCTTATATTCCTCCAATAGCTCTTCCAATATTGGATATCTTTTCTTAGAAAATGGTTAATTTGGTGGCTACTCTTCATCTACTTTTACAAGCAAAAGAGTGAAGATGCATGAGTTGGCATTGATTTCCTTCTGCAATTTCTTCATGGAGATGAGCTCTATGTTTTTGTGGTCTATGCCTTTTAATTCAATGTGCCGCCCTCGCCAATTAAGTTCCATTTGCATTTATTCCAAATGCATCGTAAATTTGCCAAGATTTTTCAACCAATTATAACCGATAATAACGTCAATAGGCCCATATCAAAAAGTAATCAAATCCACTTGTATTGTACAAGAGAGTGATAGTTCAATTGGAGCACATGGACACACTTCTTTACTAGCTTCATATGCACCAATGGCGACTTATATATGTAAGGATTATTTCATGTCAATGGGTAGTAACTTCAGCCCGCTCAAAGATTTGGTATTGACGAAGCTATGAATGCTGCACGTATCTACTAGAATATATGCAACCTTGCCATTAATGATACCATTGAGTCTAAGTATACTTTCCCCTTTGCATCCATCCATGCATCATGTGAAATAGTACACAAGGAAGAATAAGAATCATTGGTGCCATCCGGATCGAATGGAAACCCATCCATAGGATAATAGAATCTTTCATTAGTGACATTCTCTTCTTCATGAATTTCTTCCACCATTGGATAATCATCAATGTGTAGTAAATTGCCCTCTTGTTCCTCTTCTTCTTCAACTTCCATATGGATTCTATGATCCTATAAAAATCTCAGTTCTGCTTCATAGGGAAAGTGTGGACAAGTCACCCCTATAAGAAATCTAACACCCATCTGAGAAGGACCACTTTGTAATCAGTCAAAGACTGCAACGTGTCCACTAGTATCATCCAGGGCACGTCTTAGCAGTCCATCGAAAAGGATGTCTAGAAAGCTCCGCCCGGCACTCCCATGGAATGTTGCGGGGTTTGCGATCTAGGGCTTCCTACGTCTGCCACGTAGCGGAAGTATTCTGGCCGTTGCCACTAGGATCGACCTGAATTAGGGTTTTCCTCATTGGTCATTTCCTAACAACAACTAGCGTTGGACCCGAGCAAACTACTTTACGCAGAAATGCCAGGTCCGAAGCGGATTCACGCTGCACTTGGTTCAAGGAGAATGGAAAACGAGAGGGATGCAAAGCTCAACCTCTCTGCCATAAGGCATAGTCCCATTCCGTTCCCCTAAAACAGCGTAAATCGGGTCCACTCTTAACTCTAGGTCAACGCTTTAGTTGTTTGTGTTCTTTGACGATCCTCCTACTGTCCATCGCGATTTGAGAAAAGTTCCTGGCCAACCGGGACCACCCATCCGTAGGACGGACCTATGGCCCATCCTCCACACTTTCCTCGGGTTGTTTTAGTTATTTAATTATCTAACACATTAGTTGGACATGTAACAACCAGTTTCTTTAATTAACCCATTAGGCACTGGTTCTTTCACGTAATCTTATCACTTGACATAGAAAAACAATATCAGACAAGTTCCTTATTAACATGTTATCATATTTATCTTTAAAATACAAAGAGTCCAGCTCATAGGCTTATCCACAATCCGGCCGAAGGCTATCCAGCAATCCATAGGGATCACTAATCCAAGTTTCCGCTCGTAGACTAGTATGCGGGCCTCTAGATCCAATCCCGAGTCACGTTAGCCTCTTGTGCAGGACCCGAAAGGCAAGGGATTTACGGCCAGAGCCCCCATGGCACCCAAGCATCCTCTTGCTCCAAGTAGCACTCAATGGAGAGACCCCTCGAAGCGGGTTCGGTCCATGTTCCCAGCGCGGTCAGCAACCCCCCCTTGGTTAGGGTCAGGCAGGCACTCGGGGGTAACTGAAGCTGCCTCTCCCTTTAGGACTTCAACCTAAAGTATAGTTATCCATTTTATCTTTTAAATCATTGATCAAACAAAGCCAAACAGTGCTCTAAAATCTATAGCAAGCACAAACATTTCCATTGATCGTTTTTGTTGTTGGCAAACTGCTAAGGAATGAATCCTTCCTTCCGAATGCATCCAGCACTCAATCTGAGATAACTTGCAACTTGGAAAAATCCCCTATATCCTGGGTTAGGGCGTACCCTATTAACCCGACTTGGTCAAACCTTAAGTTTATCGGTTGGTCATTAGTTTCCAAACAATCTTCCTTACTCAAGAAGGATACTAAATTAGGATGATTATTCATCCTCTCGCAAGATAACTTGCGTAAGGACATGCCAACTTCATTGCGAGAACTTGGCCATTCCCTTGTGATCCAATCACAAGATCATATGACTCCGCACTTGTTGTGCAAGTGCTGCATCGAACTATGTGACTATGGAGTCACGAAACAATCTGTTTCAGGTTCTTTAAGCTGACGTCGTTAGACCTAGGGTTTCCTAGCTTCATCTTTGTAAGATTCTCAGGGACAAACCCTAGTTCCTTTTACGATTACAATTCACTGTCCCTACATTCAGTGAATGTGGGCAAGTATTTAAGGTATAGACATTTCTTGGAATTTAACTCATTCCCAACGAGTATTTTGCAGCATAGGTGTTTTAAGTTTATATCAATTTGGTTAACTCTAGAAGATAATTTCGAGAATACTTCCACATGATTCGTTGACTATGCGTAAATTGATTTTTCAACCCTAACTTGTCGGTTTGAGGTCAGGCATAGGTTCAGGCATAGGTTCAACTAATCTTCCCTTTTCTTTGTGAACAAAATTCATGCTAAATAAGCAACCTTTTTCTTGCTAATTTATGCAGTTGGTAATGATAATTTCATAAAGTCTATGCATCGTAAAAGTCATTTCATGCTCTGCATTTTCCATGATGATTCATTGCGATATGGGTTAATAGTGCGAGATGCTGTTTATACTTCTAGGCTTAACCGAAGTATACTATTTTAACGGATAATAATCTAGTCTTATAATTCATTTCAATGCATAAGCTATTTGCTAGAAATGTGTTTATACTTTCTTAATTTTGCATGTTTCATTAAAAGTAATAACGACTAAGTTCCTTCGTCGTGAGCATCTAGGACAAAAATATATCCTATTTCTAATAATTAACCTTGCATGTTTGAGTTACAATAATATCAAATAAAAATTAAGAAGCAAAACTTGGGTTTGAGGTGAGATATCCACATGAATGCTGGGAGACGACCCTCCTGTGGCTGCGCCTTGGACTTTCTTTGGAGGCATCGCAATTGTAGCCTTTCGGATGTGGAAGTAGTTTTACAACTCCTCTTTGGAATTCCACCGTCGCTCCCTTGCACTTCAACACTCTTCTTCTCTTTTTCGAGTGGGGGAAAAAAAAACCAAAGTCCCAAGGGTAATTTTGAAAAGGGCAAGGAACGGCTAAGGGGTTTAACCACAAGGAGGGGGTAATAAGACCTTTTAAGGCCTTAGTACTTTTGGGGGGAAAAAGGGACTTATAAAGCCCAAAAAAAAAGCTTATAGATGGTTAAAGCACGGGGTTTTCAAAGCTCACGGGAAGCATGGGAAGGCTAAGGAGGAAAAGGCCTTATGAGCTTAAAACACGAGGGGGGGTCTTCAATATGTCACAAGGGAAGGGAGATAAGGAATTTTACACACGGGGGGGGGGGGGGGGGGGTTCAATATGTCATAGAAAGGGCTTAAGGGTTTAGACACGGGGGTTCCAACACCCGGGGGAAAAGGGGCTTAAGGGTTTAGATACGGGGGTTCCAACACCCAGGAAAAAAAAAGGCTAAATGTTTATAAAACACAGAGGGTGAGGGTGATCCCGAAGCCAAGGAAAAGGGGGCGAAGTAAGCATTAAAGCATGGGGGTAATAAAAAGGGTTTCAAAGCCCATAAGGAAGGGGCTTAAGGGAATTCTAAAACCCGGGGGGGGGGGGGGGATTGTGTTTCCAAAAGGCATAAGAAGGGGGTCTTGGAGGGATTTTAGGACACGGGGGTGAAATCCCCAAGCCCATAGGAAGGGGGGATTGGAGGAGACCCTTAGAAGCTTCTAAGAAGCTTCTTAGAATCTTTTGGGAAAATGGGTAGGAGCCTTCGTGACACCACGTGGAGGGAGATGGCTCCCTTGAGCAGCGTGGCGGCGTGCAGAATCCTCCACTCTCTTTCAGCCTGGTGGCGACTCCCGCTGGCTGCACAGCAGCCCAACCTCGTCCACAACATGGTAATGAGGTGGCATGTTCGACTCCTTCCCTCCACTCCAACAACGGGTGGCGACCTCCTCTGACTACACGGCGGCCAGCCCTTGTCTCCTCCCCCCTCGGCAGTGGTCAGTTGGACGACTTCCCTCACAGAGCCTTATCCTTCTCCTCTCTTGACCCTCTGCCCTCGGCGATGCAATGCAGGGTTTAGATAGGGGAGGGGAGGGGGATCCTTCCTTTCGACGTGGCGAGAGGCATGGCGCTCTACACCTAAGACCTCCTACCGAGGAGCTTCTGAAACCTTACTATTCCCCTCCCCCTCCAGCATGACTGTCGGCTGGGGGGATAAGGAAAAAAAAATGTATTTATCATAAAAAATTTAATAAAATTTGCCTTATCATTATCCCCCTTTCCTATAAGGGGTAGTTCACATGAGGAAGGAAATTTAGAACTTTACAAAGACAGGAGTGAGGCTAACACCACACTTGGTTCAAAGAGAGTGAGAGATAGGGGAGAGGCTAACTCGATCCCCCTACCCATAAGGTAAAATCTCAGCTTGGGTCTCCTAAAATGGTGTTAGCCCTGGTAATTAATCCTATCGATATTGGGAGGGCCACGATGTAATAAGCTCTATCTAATGTTGGAAAGTCACCCGAATTATTAGGTCCACCTAGCCATAGAAATTCGATCATCAAGGTTGAAGCCTCCCACTTTCCTTGATTGGGTTTTCTTTAGTTTTCGAATTAGCAAAGCATACTACCACATTATTTGGACATACTACTCAAACACCTACTTGAATCTCTCTATGTATGTTAAAGGTATTTTAGATTTTGTTAAGCTGAATAAATATATTTTTGGTCTTGGCCCTGCCTTATCATTGGATGTGGGAGCTCAACAACCAAAAACCTTGCATGAGGCCATACAATTGGTTGAAAGATATTCTTTGAAGTATAAGAGAGATGCATGGAATTCCCATTAAAGGAGTTTGGGCAATAACTTTTCCAATCAGCCTACAAAATATGGACAATTTACTTGAGCGACTTTGGGGCAAGTCAAGAGGTGATTTTTGCCTATGTATGGGCTAAATAGGATCTCCCAAAAAATGTCATAAATAGGGCAGCCCACTGTTCTTGTCTTCTTGAAGGGAAATCAAGTGATCTATGTGGTTGCAAGTGTTGGTATTGACCTCTAAACATTAGGGCTTCATTTGAGAGTGAATAGAGAGGCATATTCTTGAGTTTATGTACATTTTGGGGGCTTGTTAATGGGCTGGAAATTACTGTCATAAAACAGGGCTGGTGTACTTAGAGCTTTATCAGTGCATTTCAAGAGTTTTTGGTCTATGTCTTGGAAGTAGTGGAATCTACCACTCAAATACTTGTATTTTGGAGTTGTTGTTCATTGGCATTCATGAAATTGTAACCGTTTGGGCTTGCATTTGAAATATGTATTTGGATTAAATCTGAGATAAAATTTCTACATGTAATGGTCTATTAACCTCATAAGCATTTGATGTAATCAAGTCAAAGTCTTTGATGCTATTCATATATGCTAAGTATATGAAAAAGCTTGAGGTCTTCTTCTCCAACTAAATCATCTCTAAACCTTAAGACTTATCAAACCCCATCTTTTCTCTCTTTCTCCTTACCTTGAATCTCTCACTCCTTTTCTGCTCTAAGTCCCGGTGGTAGATCTTCGATCCCCAACACGACAACAATGGTGAACCCAACGTGAAGGTCGGGAACAGAAGAGAAAGCACAATGGGGGAATCATTAAGTTCAGGAGGAGATGCCTTGCAACAGTTGGTTCGTCTGATGCAAGAGAACCAACAACAACAATTGCAATTTCAACAGCAGATGCAACTGCAGCAACAACGGAGGCAAGATGAAGAGTGGAATGATGCTACTGCCATTAAAGCTTTGGAAGCAGTTGGGCAGGAGCTCAAGCAATTTAATGGGCAAAATGTGTCATCTTTTATCAACCTCTATACTGACAAGATGGTCTTCTTTGGGGTTCCTCATCATGCTTGGAGCCGATACTTTGCCCATTTGGCCATGCATGGCCTCCAAGACCGGATTCATAGTCTTTTCCAAAAAGATGCGGGATGGTCTACATTCAAGAAGGCTCTTTAAGAAGAATTCTTTCTTGAAGATTCTGGCCTCATGACAAAGAAAATCTTCACTGAATGGGTTGAAAGGCCCAATAAGGGACTAACTGCCATTGCACTTCACCGCAAATTTGAAAGCAAATTTGCTCAGCTAGATCCTGATGATTAGTAGAGTATGGAGAGCTAGAAGATTGAATTGTTTCTGAAGGCTGCAAATCCTCTTCTTCAAGAGAAGCTGACTGATCGGCTTGAAGATCCTGACTCTGAGACAGGATTGAAGACTGCTTGGGGTGATGTCACTAAAGCAGTTAATATGATTGCTCGGAGAGAGTGGATGCGCCTACGGTGGGGTTCTACCTCTGCACCATCTAAGTCCATAAAAGAGCTTGTTCCTGTAACTTGACCTCATATTTCTATGGCCAAGCAACCAAGAAATCCTGATGTTCCACCTCCAAAGAAGGATGTCATGGACGATCAAGAGCATGCGGGATCTCCATCTTAATCTAATGAAGATTAATTCCAAGGTGGAAAGGTTTGATGTGAAAGTGGAAGAAAGAGGACGGACAACTGCCCAAAGACCCGTACGAGAAGGCTTCAAAAGACGATGTATCTGGTGTGACAGCCTACAGCATGATAAGAGGGAGTGCAGTGCATTCCGTGAAGCTGAGGCGCAAAAATTAGTTTTTTGAAAGGATGTTAAAATTCATGCAATCGAAACTAGGCTTTCTCTTGAGCCAAATTTCGGTAACGGTGGCATGAAGAAAAGACTGGATGATTTGGCAACAAGAATAGCCTATGCAACTATTGATACAGCTACCTATGGGCTACAAATTGAGCCAACCAATAAGATTGTTAAAGCATGTAAAGTTGACGTAAAATCTAAAGTATGGATACATGCCTTAGATCGCATGGAGCGAGGCAAGGCGTCCAAAGATGATTTTGTTGAGATATCAAGCTCCACTCGTGATATGCTAGGGTGACTGTTGTGCATTTATGTCACCGACTTGTCAGTTGTTGCAGATGCGGTTGGTACACCGCCCATGAATAATAGCTAGATGACAGCTATCCTTATCTACTCTAGTTCGTGGCTCAGTTAGTATGCCACCTTAGTTAGTTGAGTTTGTTTTGAGACCCATATATAGGGTTCTTCTATTTCTAAATACTAGAGTTCTTTTTGGCTTACACAACTAAGAATAGGAAAACTGTTTTCAGCCTCCATCTTTGTGTGTATTCCCCCATTGTGCAAGCAAGAAAGCTACAAGTGAGACTCCTTCCTTCTCTCCCACAATCTTGACATGGTATCAGAGCCTTGTTCATGGTAAGGCGCTCAAGAAAGCAAGCCAAGTTCGCGGTGTTCTAGTAAGAGGACCAGTGTTGCTTTCATTTTTCTATTTTGGGAGCAAGTCTCTGCAGGTAGCACAGCCAGAAAGTGCAAGAGTGCATTGTCTCAGATTGAGACGCCCTTTGCGGTGTAACAGGAGGGTAGTATATGCTGCGGGCAAGGGCTTTAGCCCTTGGTTGCTCTGTTTTTTTGATTTAAGGCCATTTCGGGGCCTGTTTTGGAGGCGGAAGTTTTCTGCACGCACTCAGGAAAAGGCCCTGTTTTATGCTGTGCGACCACTGTTCTACAGGTCGGTGAAAAGTTACCACAGAATTTGCATAGTATGCTTTTGTGCAGAGACATTGGGAGTTACAGAATCATCCTTGTTTCCTGTTTATGCAAAATCGTCACTAGGAAGTGACTGTGTGGTCAAATACCACTTTCGCCAGTTTTGCAGATTTGCCCTTGTGAGGGTGAAGCTGTGTTTTTTGCATTGACAGAATTTTTGGCAGTGTTGTGTAATGGCGTCTAACTCTCTTTCACAGATTGTCACTGAAAAGCTTGACAAGAATAACTTCCAATCATGGAAGTTCAGAATGATGAATTTCCTTATGGGAAAAGGATATTGGGAATTTGTTGCAGGAAATGAAGAAGAACCAGTTCTTCCTTATGTTCCCAATCAACAGCAAATGCAGGCATTCAAAGAATGGCATGAGAGAGCCAGGAAAGTTATGTACTGACTGTCTATCAGCATTTCAGACTCTATGATTGTGCATATTCAAGATGCAAGTACGCCAAAGGAGGCATGGGATACTCTGTCAAAAATGTATAGCACAAATACGCAAGCCAGGAAAATGCAGCTCAAGCAAGAGTTGCACAATGTGTAAAGAGAAAGTATGAGCATCAATGACTACCACATGAAGGTGAAGAAGTTTGCAGATGCACTTGCGTCCATTGGGTCGCCAGTGGAAGATGATGATTTAGTTTATGTGACCTTGAATGGTCTAGGAAAGGATTATGCATAGTTCCGAACATCCATTTCCGTCCGTGAAAGATTTCCTGATTTTGAGGAGTTGATTGCTCTTCTAATTTATGAGGAGCATAGAAATGGTGGCGCATCTTCTTCAAGAGGAACTTCAAAAGAAGTTGTATTCTACTCAAATGCTGGAAGAGGTAGAGGGAGAGGTAGAGGAGGCCGATCTAGAGGCCGTGGTAGAACTCAGAATATGCAGCAAACTCAAGAAAACTAGTCCTATGGAGGAGGACGTGGTAACTCTAGAGGCAGGGAGAGCCAAAGAGGTCATGGTGGATGGCAAAGAGGCCAAAATGCAAACAGTAATGTTGAATGCTACTATTGTGGTAAAATGGGTCATATGGCTAAAGACTGCTATAAAAAGCAGAATGACATCATGAATGGAAAATTGCAACAAGGGAATTATGCATCTTCTAGTAGACAGGGTGATGACAGAAATGAGCATTTGTTTATGGTGCAACACATGAACAATTCTGTGACAAGTGCAGAAGAAAGCGACGATGTATGGTATGTTGACTCAGGTGCATCAAACCACATGACAGGTCATGCAGAATGGATGGAGGATGCAAGGAAAATGGAAAAACCAGGATTTGTGGAGACTAGTGATGATACTGCACATCCTATTGTGCAGATTAGAAAAATTCCTTTGTCTATGCAGGATGGGAAAAAGAAATACCTATCCGATGTATTTCATGTCCCGAATATCACCAAGAATCTGGTTTCTGTTGGTCAAATGGTTGAGCAGGGCTTGCAGGTCAGATTTAATCCTCATGGATGCTTTGTTGAGGATATGAAAAATAAAGGTCGCTTGATAGCAAAAGGAAAGAAGAAGGGCAGAATGTTTACGTTGGATGCAGACATGCCTGAATTGAGTGCAGCAATGTTTGCACATGGGACCGATGTAGTTGCAGATATTGATATCTGGCATAAACACATTGGTCATGTTAATGTACAACGACTTAAATCAATGCAGGCCCAAAATATTATTGCAGGATTGCCTAAATTCAAGGTTGCAGAAATGTATAAGGTATGTGAAACCTGTCAATTTGGAAAACAGGCAAGGAAACCATTTCCTAGACATGTTCAAGAGAGTAAGAAGCCATTGGAATTAATCCACTCTGATGTGTGGACTACTAAAGTTTCATCTCTTGGAGGCTGTCATTATTTTGTCACTTTTATTGATGACTATAGCAGAAAAGTTTGGATGTATTTCATGAAAAAGAAAAGTGAAGTTTTTGGGCATTTCAAAACTCTTAAAGCTATGGTTGAAAAAGAAACAGGCCTGCAAATAAAATGCCTAAGGTCAGATGGAGGGGGAGAGTACCTCTCAAATGAGTTTGCAAGGTTCCTGTAGGAGCATGGCATAAAGCAGCAATATTCATGCAGTCATACCCCACAATAAAATGGAATTGCAAAAAGGAAAAACAGGCATATTGGAGAGGTATCTCGTGCCATGCTCAATGAAAATGACTTGCCAGTTTTTTACTGGGCTGAAGCAGCTGCTACAACAGTCTATATAATGAACAGGACTCCCACTGCAGCAATACATGGGATGACTCCAGAGGAGAGGTATACTGGTAGGAAACTAGATATTTCTCATTTGAAGATTTTTGGTTGCATTGCCTATGTTCATGTGCCAGATGAGTTGAGATCCAAGTTGGATCCAAAAGCTGAGAAGTGCATCTTTATTGGTTACTCTCTGCAGGCAAAAAGGGTATAGATGCTATAACCCTTCTACTCGTAAGTTTACAGTGAGCAGAGATGTTGTTTTTGATGAGATGAGTAGCTGGTATAAACCAGTAAATGTGATTGATGATGTAGATGCACAAAATGGTAATGCTGCACAGAATACACAGCAGTAGTCACAAAATATTAGTGGACCTGGAGTGTCCTCTAGTAGTGGTTCACATTCTTTGCCATGGACATGCAGATTGAGATCAGGAGAATCTCCTCAAATCAATGCAGATAGTGGTATGCAGGTTTCACGAAAAGGAAAAGAGAAGGTAGATCAGCCCATGTTTGATGTGAATGCAGGTCACTCTTATGTGGATGGTGAATCCAGTGGCTCAGAACAGAGCATTGATCATGAGTTGGGCATTCCTTCTATTGTTACATCTGGAGTAAGGAAGACCAGGGATGTTTTGAGAGCACCTGGGAGTGAACCTACTTTGCGCAGGTCTACCAGAGCTAGGTATCCTGTGGACAGGCTGAAATATGATGGATTTACAGCCATTCACTATGCCTATATGGTCAAAGTGATACAGGAACCAGAACCCACTTCTTTTGAGAAAGCCATGGAAAAAGAAAAATGGGAGAAAGCCATGGATGAAGAAATGGATGCCTTGGAAGCAAATGCTACATGGGAATTGGTACCTTTGCCTAAACGTAAGAATGCAATTGGTTGTAAGTGGGTTTATAAGGTGAAGCACAATGCAGATGGTTCTGTGAACAGATACAAGGCAAGATTAGTAGTCAAGGGGTATGCACAAACATATGGCATTGAGTATGAAGAAACATTCAATCCGGTTGCAAGGATGGCAACCGTAAGAGCAGTCATTGCTATGGCTGCATCAAAGGAATGGTCTTTACATCAGATGGATGTAAAGAATGCCTTCTTGCATGGTGATTTGCAAGAAGAGGTATATATAGAGCAGCCACCAGGTTATGTGCATGCTGTTCATCTTGAGTTTGTTTGCAGGTTGAAGAAAGCCTTGTATGGCTTGAAGCAAGCACCTCGAGCATGGTTTGACAAGATAGGACAGTATCTTGTCACTATTGGCTTTCAGATTTCCAAGGCAGATTTCTCACTTTATGTGAGAAAAACAGAGAAAGGTATGATGCTACTTGTCATTTATATTGATGATTTGATTATGACAGGTGATAGTGATGAAGATATCCTTCATGTGAAAATGCTATTGAAGCAGAAGTTTGAGATGAAGGATTTGGGAGAGCTGTATTATTTCTTGGGCATTGAGATGATTAGATCACCAAGTGGGATACGGCTCTTGCAGAGGCAGTATGAATTGGACATGCTGTCCAAATACGGGATGACAGGCTGTAAGCCTATTTCAGTTCCTTTGGAGCAGAATGTGAAGCTGAGCGCAGATGCAGGTGAACTTTTGGAAGACCCTACTATGTACAGATGCATAGTAGGAAGTTTGATTTATATGACTATTACTAGGCCAGATTTGAGCTATGCTGTTGGATTGGTAAGTCAGTTTATGCAGGCTCTAAGGAAATCGCATTTGGATGCGGCTAGACGCATACTCAGGTATGTGAAGTCCACGTTGCAGTATGGACTATTTTATGAGACTGGGATTCAGATACAATTGCATGTATATATTGATGCTGATTGGGCTGGTAGTATTTCTGGTAGACGATCTACCAGTGGATATGTGTTCTCTTTTGGGAGTGCTACAGTCACTTGGAGCAACAAGAAACAGCCTACAGTTGCCTTGTCGAGCATAGAGGCTGAGTACAGGGGCGCAACAATGGTTGCATGTGAGGTAGCTTGGTTGCATAAGCTACTTTATGATATGCATCAACCTACAGATGGGCCAGTTGTCATTTATTGTGACAACATGAATAGTATACACTTGGCAAATAACCAAGTCTATCATGCTAGAACAAAGCACATTGAGATGCATTATCACTATGTGCGGGAGAGGGTTTTACTAGGTCTTATTGATCTAGCTTATGTCAGCACAGAGGATTAGGTAGCTAACATATTTACGAAGGCATTGGGCATAGAGAAGCTACGCAAGTTCAGAGACCTGCTTGGTGTGCAGGAATTGGGATTGAGCTCGAGGGGGAGTGTTGAGATATCGAGCTCCACTCGTGATATGCCATGGTGACCGTTGTGCATTTATGTCACCGACTTGTTAGTTGCAGATGCGGTTGGTACACCGCCCATGAATAATAGCTAGATGACAGCTATCCTTATCTACTCTAGTTCGTGGCTCAGTTAGTATGCCACCTTAGTTAGTTGATTTTGTTTTGAGACCCATATATAGGGTTCTTCTATTTCTATGTACTAGAGTTCTTTTTGGCTTACACAACTAAGAAGAGGAAAACTGTTTTCAGCCTCCATCTTTGTGTGTATTCCCCCATTGTGCAAGCAAGAAAGCTACAAGTGAGACTCCTTCCTTCTCTCCCACAATCTTGACAGATTTGACTACTGCTAGTCAATGCATCCGCTGGATGGACCGAGCCAATTGATTCAATTTCAGCTTTTGCTCGATTGGCTGAAATCAATAATCAAGAAGCTGTGATAGAAGAAAAGAGAAGAAGAGAAGAAGATGTTGCCGGTCCCTCCTCTTCAGGGCCAACCAAATGTGTGACAAGAAGTAAACCGAATCAGCAGAAGGCTGCTAAAAATCCACCACCACCTCAAGAGCATGATCTGAAAGATGCTTCACAAGCAAAGAAGACGGAAGGAAAGAGAAAAGGTAAACATCCTGGCTACAAGCTGCAGTCTGACATAGAGACTGCGACAGATCTCAAGCAGATCCTAGAAGAAAGGTTTCTTGGAAGCAAAATCGAATTTACATTGGGTGAAATTCTCAGAATTACAAAACAAGGATTTCATGATGTAATAATTGATGTAATTAAATGGAAAAGACAATATGTTGGTGAAGAAACTGAAGAATCTGAGCATGCTTTTTTGCAAGCTCTTCATGTGTATTAGTAGGATGAAGAGAAGCTGAATACTCAAGGGATTTGATTGGAGGCAATCAAAGAATTGATTACAGCCATAGAGGCCAAAGATGAAGACATCTATGAAGCTAAAATTGAAGAAGCTATTGCAGAGAATGTTATGGTGAGGTCTTCTCGATCCAAAGAGCAGCCCATGCATAAGAAAGAAGCTCGTCTTCACAACATGCAAGAAGAGATTAATGCTCATTTTATTCCAAGTAGTCACTACTCCTGTACCCATTAGGCAAGGGTGACTACCGAAACCAATGCCAAGATTGGAGAAAGAGAGACTCCATCCATTGCCATTATAGACCATGGTTCGGAGATCAACATCATGTCAAGAAGTCTCTATGAGAATGGCAGATGGCCCATAGATAAGGACCCGGGATGACACATGAGAGCAGCCAATAATTCTTTTGGCGATCTCTATATGACATGTCCTTATGTACGGGTTACTATTGGTAATGTAAAAGATGAATTTCATTTCTTTGTTCAAGATTCTTGTAGCTATCCTATCATTCTTGGTCAACCTTTTATTTCTGAGTCTCGTTTGGAGACAAAGGCCCTTGATGATGGTTCATCTTATGCTCGGATAAGAAGTAAGGATAATGACAAAGCTGTCCAATTTCTGACTGTTTGTGTAAATCATCACCGGAATAGAGATCGATTGAGAGATCATCCTGTGCCTCCTAATGCCTGAGAATTTAAGGGTTTTTGAGTTGCACTGCTGTAAGTGGAGGCTATGGCAGTGCTTCATGTAATAAAAATTTGCCTCCACATGTAAAGGGAGCTATGCCAAAGGCTGATTTGCAGGTATTTACGGCCAACAGTGTGGGCTGTTATAAACAATTTTCAACCATGAATAGGGCTGAAAGAAAGCATTTATATCATCTGGAACAGAAGCTGAAGCAAGTTGATGTTTTGGCTAAAAATGAAGAAATTTCAAGACTATTTTATGGGCTGATTTATAATGATAGATTGGCTAAAATACATGCAGCTATTCATGCAAAAAATCAGGCTAAAAATCAGTCCATACAGGTATGCACATTGGATATTTATGACATAATTCAAGAATTTGCTGATTATGAAGCTTTTGGACAGCCAAACAAGGATGAGGCAAGAGTAGAAATGAAGTACAAGATAGTTGACAAGAAGGTCAAGCCAGTGGCAACTCCACTACCTCCCGAAAGTGAGGGACTAGCTGAAAGGGCATCCAAACAACCAAGTCTTCATGACCCCAAAGATATTGGTCACCAATTTACAGCTGAAAGCTTACGGGAGCTAAAAATTGGTGAAGATTATTTTCTCTTGCCAGCTGAAAAGCAAGCTTTTATGCAGATATTAAAGAAACATGGAAAAGCTTTTTCATTTCAGCCTCATGAAATTGGTTGTGTGGATCCAAGTGTTGTGGCACCAATGGTGATTTTCATGATCCCACACATTCCTTGGAATCTTAAACCAATTCCGGTACCAAGGGCTCATTTGCCTAAGTTATTGGAGCTTTTAAATGAAAAGATAAATATGCGAATATTGGAGCCATCTTCAGCTCTGTATTCTAATTGATGGTTTACCGTGCCTAAGAAGAATGGATCTTTGCGATTCATTCAAGATTTACAGCCTGTCAATAAAGTCACTATTAGAAATGTTGGTTCGGGACCAATTGTTGATAACTTTGCTAAGGCTTTTGCAAGTAGAGCAATTTATTCCATGGGTGATTTATATTCGGGCTATGACCAATTTCAGCTTGCTTTGGAGAGCCGATACATTACCACAATGAAGATGTCTCTTGGTTTAGTCTACATGTGTACTCTACCCCAAGGAGCTACAAATTCAGTGGCTCACATGATGAATGCCATGCACAAAGTATTAAGAGATTATATTCCCCAACTTACTCTTCCTTTCCTTGATGATGTACCGATCAAAGGATGTGAAATTCATGAGAAGAATGAAGAGCTCAATGAGATTGGATGCTGCAAGTTTGTTTCCGATCATTTTAATGATTGTGCTCAAATCTTGTCTAAACTAGAAGTTCTTATGGCTGGGCATATGTGTGACCCATATGGTAGAAAGCCTTCTCCAATCAAGATTGATGCCATCAGCAAAATGCGGGAAATATGCACAAATATTTCGGAGGTGAGAAGATTTCTTGGAGCGTGTGTTTTCTATCTTATTTGGATCCCACACTTCGCTCATGTTGCTGAAAATCTTTATCAACTGTTAAGAAAAGGCCAAAGGTTTATGTGGGAAAAAGAGCATACTCAAGCTATTTGAAAATTGAAGAAATTGCTGATTTCAGCCCCCACCTTGAAGAGGGCTGATTACTCTAATGGACAGCCTATCATACTCACAGTAGATACAAGTCCTATTGGGATAAGATGGGCTGTTGGTCAAGATGATCTTGAGGGCAACATGTATGCAATCCGCTTTGGAGTGGATGTTCTTAATGAACGTCAAAGAATGTATGCTCCAATTAAAAGAGAACTTTAGGGAGTTGTAACTGCATTGAAGTGTGATCGGGAGTACTTCATGGGTGCACATGTAGTAGTTGAAACAAATTGTCTTCCACTCTTGGGCATGATTGCCAACTGTTCCACTCCTGACATAGCTATGCTAAGATGGGTAGCCTATATTAAATCCTTAAATCCTGATTTGAAACATATTGCATGAAGAGATAATCCAGTTGCTGATATGCTTTCGCGTGCCAGATATAAAGATGAAGAAGAGATGATGGATGAGGAAGTAACAGAGTCTATATTTGTTGAAAATGATGCTGTAATTGCTGGTTCAAATCAGAAAACAGCAAGTATAACTGTTCTTAATGATGGCACAATTGTCATAAATGCAGGTACATCATTATTTACATCAAGTACAACAAGTACTGCTGCTGTAACAGAATTTACAGCAGCAAAGAATGAAGAAAAAACCATGAAAAGACGGTGGGTAGCTGAAAGACAACATGCTCAATGCTTTGTTTTGGTTTGTTCTCATTTTATGGAAGAATATTATGCAGATGATTGGCTAAAAATTGGCCAATACTTGAGCACTATGACAAAGAAAAAAGATTGGACTAATGAAGAGTTCAAGAGAATCAAGAGAAAGACTTATGGCTTCTTTCTCAAAGATGGCTACCTTTGGAGACATGCGAAGAAGAAAGGAGGAGTGCCTGTTCGTGTCTTAGAAGACAAGAAGACTCAAAGACAGGTCATGCAAGAATTTCATGAAAGCCTATTGGCTGGCCATAGAGGCATATGGGGCACTTTTGCCAAAATAAAAGAGAAATTTTGGTGGCAAAACATGTATAAAGACATTGAGCATTTTGTTGAGACTTGTCATGTTTGTCAAATGTACTCTATGGTTAAGCATAGAGATGGGCTTCAGCCTACCTTTCCTTTATCTATTCATTACAGATAGGTTATTGATTTAGTAACCATGCCTACAGGAATTTGGAACATGAGGTATCTAGTGCTTGCTAGAGAAGATCTCACAAATCATGTGGAAGGAAAAGCCTTGACAACAAAGACCACTCAAGTTGTTTGTAGATTTTTACTTGAAGTATTTTGCAGGTATGGCTATGTTGCCAAAGTAACTACTAATAGAGGAGAATTGGATGCCGATGAGGCTCACCATTTCTTTGCTCAATTGGGAATCAAGCTATCTCTTACATTAGCCTACAATCCTGAAGGCAATGGTAAGAGTGAAAGAGGTCATCAACCAATTCTCAAAGCTTTGGCAAAGTCTTGTAGAAGGAAGATGAGAGAATGGCCTAAAATGCTTCCATTCACATTATGGGCTGATAGAACTACCCATAGTGCAGTGACGGGTTATATCCCGGCTGAACTAATGTATGGGCAGCCACCTATTATGCCTATTAAGGAGTCTATTATCACATGGAGTATCTTGCCTTGGGATGAAGGCATAAATAGAGAAGAGTTGTTGATTTTGCGCATAAGGAAGCTTGAAAGAAGGCCAGAGGATGCAAAACAGCCATTGAAAGGCTAAAGGCAGTGAGGTTGAAGAATAAGAAGAGGTTTGACAAGTGTCATCGACTCCGTCCAAGAGCTATCCAAGAGAATGATTGGGTACTTGTCTATGACAGCAGCCTAGACAATCAGTATAGTGCTCATAAGAAGCTAGCCAAGTGATGGTTTGGACCATATGTGGTGAAGGTAGTACATGATAATGTTACTTACACTTTGGCTGAAATGGATGGGACCATGATCAAGATACCAATAGCTGGCAAACGTATCAAGCTCTTCAAATGAAGAGAGTCTTCTACTTATGAGCTTGATGACTTGGATGTGAGCTATCTACTTGAAGACAAGGAAGAAGAAGAAGACTTAGAGGATGAAGATGAAGATATGTCAGATGAAGAGCCTCCTTAACCTGCAATTTCATGAAGTGGCACATGTCGGAGGATGTGCAAGTTAGGAGGGGGTGAATGTCAAAGGGTTTGTAATTCATGGTATAAAACATGGAGTTCTTATGATTGCAAATGAACTTCATTAGGATTCACATGAGAAACTTTCATACATAATTCAGTCATTATTCCCCTACATTTGTCTTAGATGCCATTTAATCTCATAAGTTCCTTTGTAACTTGGCATGCAATTTTCAGTTTGTATCATGTAAATTGACAAAAATTAAGTCTATGAGGACCTTCAACTTGATCAACAGGCGGTAATTGACAATTTACAGGTTATGCTACATTGGTTCATGAGGTGTATTTCCTTGGAAGCCAAGAAGAGTGCCCAAAGTCCATTTGGTTTGTATGGGACATGAAGTAACGGTTGTAAGAGACTTGTGTAACTAGTAAGTGACCTATACGGTCCACTTTTTGTGTGGAAGGAGAAGAGGAGTTCAGCCCACAATTTTCAGCGCACTTGAAGGGCCTGTTCGTGGCTACAATGGCTGAAGCATTTCCAAGCACGCAAAGGTGAAGATCAACATGCAACTCAAGTGCAAAGGCTGGGCAGAGATCATGCTCCAACACTTGTCAAGTAAGGGCTCTTTCTTTTCATGCATTGGCTATGAATCAAGCCACAAGTGGCCATCCCAAACAGGGCAAAATAGGGTTTTCATTTTCAGCCTGCTCTTATGAACGTCTTCTTCCATTCTCTTACCATATTCGTGTACCATTGAAGCACTTCTTGTGCCCAAATACTTGAGTGACTTTGGGGCAAGTCAAGAGGTGATTTTTGCCAATGTATGGGCAGAATAGGATCTCCAAAAACTGTCATAAACAGGGCAACCCACTGTTCTTGTCTTCTTGAAGGGAAATCAAGTGATCTATGTGGTTGCAAGAAATGGTATTGACCTCTAAACATCAGGGCTTCATTTGAGAGTGAATAGAGAGGCATATTCTTGAGTTTATGTACGTTTTGGGGGCTTGTCTATGGGCTAGAAATTACTGTCATAAAACAGGGCTGAAGTGTACTTAGAGCTTTATCAGTGCATTTCAAGAGCTTTTGGTCTATGTCTTGGAAGTAGTGGAATCTACCACTCAAATACTTGTATCTTGGAGTTGTTGTTCATTGGCATTCATGAAATTGTAACCATTTGGGCTTGCATTTGAAATATGTATTTTGATTAAATCTGAGATAAAATCTCTACATGTAATGGTCTATTAACCTCATAAGCATTTGATGTAATCGAGTCAAAGTTTTTGATGCCATTCATGTATGCTAAGTATATAAAAAAGCTTGAGGTCTTCTTCTCCAACTGAATCATCTCTAAACCCCAAGACTTATCAAACCCCATTCTTTTCTCTCTCTCCTTACCTTGAATCTCTTACTCCTCTTCTGCTCTAAACCTCAGTGGTAGACCTTCGACCCCCAACACGACGACAGCGCTCCTTCACACTCTTCTTCTTCTTCTTCCAATCCTTCATGTTCCTCTCCTTCTCCTTCATGAATCTCTCTCTCTCTCTCTCTCTCTCTCTCTCTCTCTCTCTCTCTCTCTCTCTCTCTCTCTCTCTCCCTCAACCTCCCTTGCTTTTATTCTAGCTTTCTTCCTCTTTCTCTCTGTCTTCATGCTCACTCAAACTAAAAATGATGTGCTCTGCATTTGGCCATGAAGTTGTCTTAGTATATGGAATGAACTGCTAGGGGCCTTAAACTATTCTCCCTATATAGATTAATTTTCCATTTAACTATAGGAGAATCACTATTTGTGGTAAAGAAATTCCTATACTACTAGAATTTAAGAGAATCACTATTGGTAGTAAAGCAATTCCTATATTGCTAGACCTTGAGACTAATAATTTACTATTATACAAGAAGCTAAATGACAAATGATATATTAACTAGACTGTTAAGCAATGGATTTGCATGTTAACTAATCTTTGGAGCATGTTCATTCACCCAAAATATCAAGATTAAAGGATTTTAGACTTAACTTTAAAATAATGTGTAGGCTGATTTGGATTCCAAAAAAACTGAAGAAAGTACATGAGAAATTGAAAGTGGAGCTAAACAAGGGAATGATCTGGACATACTAACTATAAAGATTCAAAAATAGGGGTTAGCACATGGAAAATACACAATCACACCAATGGGATATATAAGGTGTAAAGAGACACAATTAGGGGATCATTTTATGTGTTAACACCAACATGAAGAAAGCAAAAGGAAGTGGAAAAGACGCAGGGCAAAGGCGGAAAAAAGGTAGCCCGACTGAAGAAAGAAAAGGAGAAAAGACCAAAAGCGCAAGGGCAACCTTAAAAGTCCAAGGCAAAGGCAAAAGGGGAAAGGCGCATTTTAAAATAAAAAGGCGCACCCTGAAATCTTGTAAAAGAGCGCCGGGCTCTCACCCGTGCAATTTGTAAATGTAGATGGGCGGTGGAATGGAAGCTAGGAAGATAGAAGGACAATGGGAAAAAGGGCCTAGGCTATGGCCGACCATGTAAAAAGGGAAAAAGGGGATGACCGCCCAAAAGGGATTTAGGGTTTTGTATATAAAGTTGAAAAAGTGAATGAGAAGCTCATTCTTGTGTGTGGCCAAAAGTAGCTCTCCTCTTCTTCTTCTTCTTCTTGTTCTTGCTTGCTTGAGCTTGTGCTTGAGAGAGGGAGTGTGAGAGTGTGAGGGAGTGAGTGTGTGAGGGTGAGGGACCAAGGAGGAGAAGCTCTCCATCGTCTCCTCTCTTCTTCTCTTGTCTTCTCTTCTCTTGTCTTGCTCGCGGCAATGGAGCTTGGAGCGTGGAGCTTGAGGATGGAGCTTGCTTGAAGCTTGCACTTGGATCGTGGAGCCACCGGAGTGCGCGGGAGAGGAGGTAACTCGAACGGCATCAAGGTGAGCTCACTACACCCGTAGATATGGATGGTGCGTCGGCTATGTGAGAGGTAGCCATTAGTGCTCGGCTTGGAACGCTTGAATCAATAAGCAGTCCGTGGGTCTTGGCGGTTGAGTGAAGGCTCCCACATTATGGAATAATCAAGCCTCTTCACCTTCTCTTCAGCTTCATGGCTTCCCTTCTCACTTTCTCTCTCTTCTTGTCATTCTCTCTCTTTTCCTAGTCATTCTCTCTCCTCCTCTCTCTCTTTCTCTCTCCTAAATCCTCTTCATTACACTTGGTATCAAAGCTTTGATCTTTGGTCTCTCTCCTTTCCTTTTCTCAATTAAAAACCCTAGTTCAGATAGTTACAACATGTGTAAGAACTATAAGATGCTTTAATGGACTACCACAGGGTGCTCGTAGCATTTCTTGGAGATCTCACAAGAGCCATGGCCAAGTTGGAGATACTCATGTCAAATTTAGCAACTCTTTTTCAATTACCAATCTATTTTTTATGGTAGTTGACCAAAATAGGGATAACATGGATGAGGAGAGGCTAAAGACATAGTTACTTTTGAGAAAATAGTCTTTGTTTCTTCCATTCTTCCATGGAGGTGCTCAGTAAAGAACCCTTCTCTACTCTTGGAACTTGGCTTCCCTTACCAAATGGTTGGTTCCATGGCTTCCCCTCATCATATTAAGCAAGAGGAGCACCCTTTTTGTTGGCTGAAAGATGGTAAGGAACAATCTATTCCATCAAATGTAGATACAAATGCTAGTGTTGACCTCAAAGGAAGCCTCACATGACTCCCAAGATCATGAAGCTTCTTCTTTCATGGTGGAGAGGTTGGTGTGTAAAGTCTTATATCAGATCCAATCAACTTGATAATACCCTTAATGTCACTACTAAACAATGCTTTTAGCACTCCCACAAGACTTTGTGGCACTGAGTTCCCACATTCTTCATCCATTTCAAAGATTCAAAAGCATCTTTGCTTCTACATCAAGAGTTAAGGTTGATTAGCAATCATTCGTACAATTGGGTGTGACTCCTCATCAAAGTTTGCAAGTGCTAAATCTATCCTATAGATAAATTGTGCGACTATCAAGTCATTTTTGGTAAGGAAATGAAGGTTAATGGAGAGAATGATGCCAAAAGGACCACAACTTGAGCCTTGACTACAAATTCAATCAAACCTTAAAGAATGTACAGGATGCTCATCAATCTTGACAACCTGTTTAATCTAAAATTATTGGAAGCTACTCTAGCTCCATTAGAAGATTTACCGTGCTATTTTTTTTCTTTTGATGCAATAGGGATCAAAGGGGGTCATAAAGATTTTTCCTCATTACACAGACAATTTCATCCTTTTTCTTGTAGAAGAAAGACCTCCTTCTTTTGGGGGTTTCTTTGAATATACAATTACTTTCCTACTTCACAACATGACAAGGAGTAGTTTCAATTGCCATAGGAACAAATTGGTCATTGCATTTTACAAAGTTGGTTACAACAAGCACTCGAGTAGCATTATCATAGGCTAGTGTTATATCCAAGGCAGCTGGTGTAATATGAGAAGCATTTTTATCCATCTACTAATTCATTGGTCCTCCTACACCAAACATAGATAGCCCAAATCGCCCTTCTCCTTTCAATAGTCATCAACATGGTACTCGAATAGAATTGGAAAATCAAATTTGAAATATAAATCTAGCTTGTAGTTTTTTATGGCTAACTCATGCAAGCGACAACATTACCGCATCTAATTGAAGGCTATAGAGGTAGCATAAAGAGATTTAAAAAGTGTATTATAAGAGATAAAATGTATTGGCACTTGTAAATACTTCCATTAGAGCCTCCAGATAGGTAAGAAATTGTATATTACATAACAATGGTGGTGCAGGTAGAGAAAATGTTGAGTTTGGCATCATGGAGCAAATGAACTTGAAGTTGCATATTCTCACACTCTCTTATAAAGATCAAGAGCAATCTGGATATATCCTTACTTAACGCATATAGTAATGACAACTCTCTAAGTGATTCCATTGGTTTGAGGCATTTTGATGAACACAGAAAGAGCCTTCTTTGCAGCACCACAAGTTCCATACACATGAATAAGGCAGTCCCTATGTCAATATTGAGTTCAATACCATCTTTAGAAACATATTGAAGTGTGGATATCCCATCGGGTTAAGTGGACAAGTGATTGAGTACCATGCATGAAACTATAGCCAAAGCGGGACTCCATTAAAGAAGTAATTTATTGAATCTCATCCAATTCTCATTAATCCACTTGATTGAGCTCTTTTTTTACCAAAATGGGAAATATTAGATCAGCCCAATCTCTAATTCTACTCATGCATTGAAGAAGCTCAAAAATGTCATTGAATAATCCATACAATTATGTATTCAATGTCATTCCCATCCTCTTGAGTGTAAATCTATAACCATGGATTACCTAACCTTGTTGTGGTTATCTATTGATAATACCCAAATTTCATAACAAATGATAGATTGGGGGTAGATTGGCATCCAGCGAGTCAATGGAGTGCCAAGATAATCCCTCCCCTATCTACTACATTGTCCATTCCATGCATCTCATGAGAAATCAAAAAGTTTATTTCCCATCAATGCATCTCATGTTGATTGCTTAAATTAAAAATGTTGTACTATGTACTATATGCGAGTTGAGAAAAAGGCCAATGCTAAGCAAGGTGATGATATAAAAGAGAGGCGAGTCTTAAGTGGTATGCAACCTAGCCTGAGAGGAACTTTACCCACCTCCCATCAATCTAGAGCCCAATAATTGTGTGAAGATGCACATACATTTAGTGAATACCCAAAATCTTGATTGAAAATGCTAAACATGAGGCAAATGTATAGACAGAAGCATCTATGTATTGATCTTGGAGTGTATGCAATAAAAATAGAATGCATGCTACTAGGACCTTTACACAAATTGCATATAGAGTTAAATCATACTTGCAAACCTTATATGGATGTTTAATGATGCTCAACATTCTATATATTATGGTCATTGAGTTGCATAAGCTTTTCAGCCCATAAGGCACCCAAACAATGGAGATTTGGGTCAAGATGGGTGCTATAATTTTAGGAATTCCATAGAAAGTCAAGTACAAAAAATATTGTATTATTGTTGGGAAAAAACCCTAGGTTCTCTTGAAGAGGGCATCTTTCCCTTTTATAAAACTAAAAATCTCCCTGGTTGGAGCTATTGTCTAGGAGATTTCAAAGTTTTTGTGCACATGGATCCTATGGATAGGGTGCAGCCTCTGTAGCCACAGATATTGACTCACAAAAAAATTTGAAGAATTTTTATCATAAATCTTAATATCTCATCCAAATGGGGCATTCTTCTCTTCTATTTGAATTAGGAGGTACCCTGTTTAGAGCTTGCTATCAAAAGTTTTGGTCAATTTACTTACATTTGATAGGTCTAGTGGACTACAGCCAGCATGGTAGGAAGTAAAGTCGAAGGCAAGGACCAGGATAAAGAAGATAATCATGGGGATGATTATGAGAAAGAGTCACTTGACTAGGGAACCTTTAGTGCACTCGATAAACCCTATGCCAACATGAAATGCACCATGCAATGGTATAATGATATGATCTCCAAGATAGACTTGTTAATTGAACAAATTTCCCTTTCCAACAAATAAGCCTACACTTTCACAAAAACAAACTCAACAAACCTTGGATAAACCTACAACACTTATCTCTTAGGGCCACGAATCACTTGCAATACAAAGAGAGTAGAGATAGAACCAAGTCAAGGTAGCCCACTGCACTCCCTAATGTAAATTCTCAACCCAAGTCGAGGGAGCCCACTCCACACTCTGATGCAAACTCTCAACCTAGTATCATTGGGAGTAGAGACAGTCCCATTAGCAACTTTGGAGTGGGTGAGCATTCTAATAGAAATGAAGAGTTGGTGATGAAAGCTTTTCCTATGCATATTACAAGCTTGCTCATCATGAGAGATCAACCCACACTCTCAAGTAGATTTTTTCCTCACAATGGACAAAATGGTCAACATGTTTATGAGAAGCAAAGTGAGTATTATTATTGGAATTTTGAACAACATGACCATTGGTATAAGTCCAATGAGCAAAGGCAATAGTATATGCATACTTGTGATCAGCATACATATGGTGATTATGCATATTATGAGCAACACCATGCATTTGATGTCTATGATAATTCTTATGAGTTGTGTTATGGTCATGGACATTGGCAGCCATTTGGAAAACATTATGTACATAGGCAATAGTGTGCAAGCATAAATGTGTATGCACATGGGTGGCAACATGCAAATATAAATGAGTATGTATATTGAAAGCAACACAATTATCAACAATGGAGTGATCAATATGATCATCGGCTTGATCACAACTATGAGCAATATTACAAGCATGAGTAGCGATAGCAATGGAGTGATCAATATGATCAATGGCTTGATCATCACTATGAGTAGCATGAGCATCCTTGCGAGTAGCGTGACACTCCTCATGGAAGATACCTAATTAGTGAAATGAGAATGGAATTGCATGCATATGAATTATGCTATGGACGTGCCAAGTTGATATCCTCTAATCATAAAAGGAAAATGCAAAGTAAAGAATACCCACATACTATTGTGCTCAAATACGATGATGCAAAGGATAAACAAGATCATGCTCAAATAATTGATCAAAAGGGCTAAGCTAATGAAAATACTTATACGTCCATGAAAACACATGATATAATGCATGTTTAAGATGCTATAGTGACTTTCTCAACTTATATAGCACATTGCACTATATGGAAAGGCCTAGAGTAATCATATATTGGCCATTGCAGATTTACTATGTGGGACAATAATCATTTCAGCCCCACTTGACACTAACTTTATGTATCACTGCCTAATTGATGGCAACACTCTCAACTTTCCCTTTGATCCCGGGGATGGTATGATCACTTAAAAAAGGAAAGTTCTACTTACACCCATGCTTTTCAACATCTTCAATGGACTCAATTGAAGAAAGATGATGTCAATTCTTGAGCTCTGTTTGACTGTAAATTTTCATAGGACAACCCTTTCTTCTAGATCAAATTTGATGTCTATCTAATGATAGAGATGCACAAGTTACACAAGTTGAAATTGATTTTTTTAGAGCTATCATGCTCTGAAATCAAATCAACCTATCAAAAGGTGTTGCAAAAGTAGTACAATAGGATTACTATGGACAACATTGTCATTGTCAATCAAAAGAGCTCTTAATTGAAGATTTGTTGTGACCAAGATATTGTTTTATAGCTTTTCCTCAATGTATATGCATGGCACGTTGTCCTCATCTTGTCATTTTTAAAAGATTCCATGTTCATTCTTAAATGCTCATGACTCTTAAATCTTATTTAAACAAAGTAATACCTTGCGCCTTTTCACCACTTAGGAAAAAACCATGTAATAAGTCTTATCTTTTGTTTTTTAGAACAAAAACATCCAAGGGGGATGGAATGTAAAGAGTGGGAATCAAAGGTTAGCATGGGAAAATACCTAATCACACCAACAAGGTATATAAGATGTAAAGAGACACAGTTAAGGGATCAATTTATGGAATAATCAAGTCTCTACACCTTCTCTTTAGCTTTCATGATATCCGGTCTCTCTTTCTCTCTCTTCCTATCCTTCTCTCTATTTCGCTCTTGCATTAGCAAGATGAAGAGGTCATTGTGGAATTCAAATAGGACTTGATGTAGGCTTGTCCATTGCCATGTGGGGTCATTTAAGAGTTCTTCAAGGATGGTCAAATTAGTATCTGAACAATCGAGGAAACACAATCTCCAGTAGCTAAGGATTTTACACAATGCAAGCCTATTTGTTGGGGTTGGATAGCCATGGAATTCGATGGTTCCTAAATCAAGGGCCATTATGAAGAGAGATACTAAAATGCTTTCCATGGGAGGTTTGAGGAAAAGAATTGTAGTATCCAGTGTATCTTTCTCACTCATGCATTTATGGGTTGATTCAACGTCTTAGCATAGTGAATGGTTGGAGTTGGATTTTGGGATCCGAAATATCCGCCAAGCTAATGCCGTGGTTGGTGTGGACCTTCATCTTTTCCATTCCCAACATGGCGTATACATCCCTCTTTGGCTTTCTCTCTACTGCCCAATGCTCTTTCTACCACTTTCAGGGTCAATTCAATCTACACCCGATGACTTTTTTCACCCTCTTACACAATCATGGTGCTACAGTTCATGTGAAACATTCCTAAGAATTCTGTGCAATGGATGTAATCCACCCCTTGGCTCACTGCTTCCATGTATTTTTGCAGATATTCCACTGCTCAATAATCTACCTTACGGCCTTGGCTACATCCTCTAGGTTGAAGATATGCCGGAATTTAAACTAATTTGAAGCCCTTGTCTCCACCAAGAGGCTGTATTTTGCTTGTTCTTCTTCTGAGAAAGGAAATCTACGAGTCTTTTCTTGGCCTGCCATGATGGTTGCATGTTGCGAAGCCATATTCACCATTAGTACTTTTAAAAAAGAACTGTTTGCATAAGAAAAGACTTCATGCTTATGCTGACTTGAGATGCTTAAGCACATTAGTAGACTTGTCCTTCAAGTAATCCCTTCATTCTAAGATTTCATGATATTTTTCTCAATTTACAAATGTATTATTTTTATTTTATTTTATTTTTCATCTATTTTGGTCATTGATTGAGGCTTTTTAGTTTTCCTTGCCTTTCATTCACATTACTTATTTTATTTTACCTTTTGATTTCACCTTACCCCCTCTCCCCTTGAGGATAAGAAGGATCCTTCCTAGGATTAGAGGTAAAGGGGTTAAGGATGTTTAGCGCCTTTGCATGGTGCTTTACTTCTGCATGAGCCAAGGATATAAGTTTGGATTATATTCCATTTTAGCGTATTGGTCCATGTCGATAGGGCGAATGCCAATGTGAGTAATGTAGGTAAAAATGTCCGTTAGGAAGTCACTGTAGCCAATTTGGCTAGCAATGTGTAACTCCTCCTCAGTTAGAATACGATCCAAAGACGGATAATTCAGGAGGTGCTCTTCTAGGGGTCTATTACGCGTTGTTGTCAAAACCCTATAGGAGGTTGGAGCTACATAAGTGGGGTCATACTCTGAGGTTTTGATACCACATCTCTATTCAGTATTAGTCATGATTTGACAGCCTTCAAATTCCCATTGAAGTCGAGCACGTTCCATTTCCTTGAGAAAGAAGAGTCATTATAAGTGAGCTGCTTCAACTCTTTGATTTCTTGGTCAGTGGTGGCTGTAGTGAACTTACCATATGACACGATGATGCATCGTTTCTGTGCTTGCTCATAGGAAATCTCAGTGGCAATTAACTATTCAGGTGCTTTGGTAGCCTTAACAAAGACAAATTTGGATTCTTCCCATGAGCAAGGTAGCGCACACATCTCATTTTGCGAAAGGCTCTTCCAAAAGATCTAAGTCGAAGCAGTCATAGCTTTTAGCAAGCGATTTGAAAGTGGCATCTAAGCATCTAAGGCAAGCAACCAAATCATCCCTCGTATTCTCAATGAAGTCCGTGGCCAAGGTTAAAATTGATCTCCATTCATAAGAGGATCTAAGGCCTACAGGTGGCTGGGGCTACTAAACTAGAGACTGGGGCTACTAAACTAGAGAGTTCAGTAGCAGCAGCTGATTGTTGCAACTCTAGTTGCTTTTGCAATTGTGGCTTGGCCTCTTTTTCAATAGGTTGGGCTACGACAGCTACTAGGGTGCTTCTGAGGTTTGAGGGGCACTAGTAGGCTCAGGTTGAGAGAGTTTGTTAGTAGCAGCCTGCAATTTAGGCCTATAGATTGTTTTAGATACTGCGGGGCTGGGCTTTAGGGGTTCTATGAGTTTAGCATCCCAAGTCTCTTATGGCTGAGTGTCTGAAATGTCTTGATGTGTTGTGGGGTCAAGCTTGAGGGTGGCATTTAAGTAGGGCCTTTGGCTGTTCTAGCTCTAGGTACCTAGATCCAAGTGTTACCCTCATAATAGCCTTGTGCTTGCAATAACACCTTGGGAACCCATCATGGCTCCACCGTACATCAATGTCTATGGTTGTGTCTTGGCATCCTAGGTTTCGAGTGTGGGTTCTTAGCCTTGTGGGGCCAGGGATGTGTGCTCCTAGGGGGTAGAGGGCTTTGATGTTTAGGCATCCATTGAAGCCTTGGTTTAGGGTTTTAGTTTTGGCTTTAGCAGTTTGCATGTCTTTAGATTTGGCTGGTGGTGACCAATCACGACCCCCTCCTTAGACTTGATGGTGGGTTTCTCTACTGGTGGCTTTGCCATCTTTGAAGGAGTCTCGCAGCCCTTACTGAAAGTAGTGACTATACATACGTTGTGTATGGAAAGGTGAATACTCAAGGTGAATATGCAAGGTCTTTAGGTTTGGCGGGTGGTGACCAATCACAACCCCCTCCTTAGACTTGATGGTGGGTTTCTCTACTGGTGGCTTTGTCGTCTTTGAAGGAGTCTCGCAGCCCTTACTGAAAGCAGTGACTATACATGCGTTGCCTATGGCAAGGTGAATATGCAAGGACTCGTAGTCGACATTGCAATGAACTTGCTTTTTAAATATGTGTCTCCTAATAGTGATTCCGTACCTGCATCTTTGGTGTTCGGCAACACATAGGTATGATTTTGAACTCGATAGAGACTTCAACCTTGCACTTTCCCAAGAGTGCATATGATCGGCCCCCAAATGGGGTGAGTTTGGCATTAGTGGGTTGTAACTACAGTTTGCCAATTTGGGTCCAATGATTGTGAGATAGGACATTAAAATTAGCTCCCTCATCGATCAGTGCATTATGAGTGGTTGTGTGCTTGGCAGTGACCGTTATTGTCCTCATCTTCAATCTCCGTAATTGTGCATTGAACTCCCTTCTAATTAGTTATTGGTGGTGGAAGATTGACAATAACCCTAACTTTCAAGAAGTCAATGGCAATGCCATTCTTCGACACCACATGGCCTAGGTGATAACCGAGAAATATGTGCAAATAAAGGCACAAAAATGTGCTTACCATGGAAACATTTTTTGTAAACTGACTCATTGTAATTGTACCCCTTTGTCAAAAATCAAATATGAAGCAATGTAAAAGTGTGGCTCCAAAGGCTCACATTTTAAAATGTGAAAGGAGAAAGAGAGGTCAAACACATTTGTCCCATTCTCAAAATGAAGGGTCTTCTAGACCTTAGCCAATGATTTTATAATTCAAGGAAAAGGAGGTGGTTGCAGTCGTGGGATTTGAGGAGGTGGGAGGTTGAGGTGGTTAACTCTCTCTCTTCCTTTATCTTCTCCTTTCATGGTTGATTTTCCTCTCTCCTCATTTGGCATAACTCTCATTTCTCATTCTTATTTCTCTCTCTCTTGCATTCATTGCTAGATCTCATGGAGAATGAGGAAGAGGAAGAGAGTGAGGATGGAAGCATTGTTCAATTTCTTGTGTGCCTTCCTCTTGTGTGTTCTTGGAGCAATGATTTATTGGTGAAGAAGAGAGTTTTCTTTTAGGTTGTCATGGCTAGCAAGCTATTTGCAGCCTCTCTTAGCCGATTCATAGATCTCATGGTGCCATGGTAGGGTGCTCTTCAGTAGGATGCATCCGTGCTTCACCTAGAACTGGCACTTTAAGGGATTCAATGAGAGACAATATAATCAACACCGTTCAAAGACAGCTCGGAGTTTGTCTAAGTGTTCCTTCCAAGTGGAGTGAACACATAGATCGTTGACAAAAACCTCTAACTCCTTCCTAAGCATATCCTTGAATATAGCACACATGAGCCTCTAGAAGGTAGTTGGTGCGTTAGTCAACCCAAAGGCTCGAGGAAGTTACTATATGTATATCCTCTACATCACATGCGTTCAATTCCTATTTATAAATATCCTTATCTGTAAATTTTTCATGAATAAAACATAACCCTTTTCTATTCAATCTATAAACAACACTTTTATATTACACCCTTCTGTATGTAAAAAATGTAAAAAACTGGTATTTTAAAAATACATTATTTTGAACCTACGTGATGCACACATATATTCATGAGTAACTTACCCAAGCCCAAAGGGCATAACTATGTAGGCAAAGACTCCTCACTTAGTGGCGAAGGTGGTATTGTCCCTATTGTTAGGGTGCACTTGCACCTATTTGTACCCTGAGAAGCCGTCTAAGAAACTATAGGCCTCTTTACCAGCCACTCTCTCGAGCATGTGCTTAGTATACGGCAATGGATAATTGTCTCTCCTCGTAGCAGTGTTTACCTTTTTTGTACTTGACTCACACTTTGATCTTTCTATTCTTTTTTAGCACGATCACTATGGGTGAGACCCAATCCATGTTCTCAATCTCATAAATGAATCCTAATCTCATCAACTTATCAATCTCTTCTTTTACTGTGTAAGCATGCTTGGGATTCATTGGATACGGTTGCTGTTTTGACCGGTGTTGTATCAAGTGTCATGGGTATATTGTGAGTCACTACACTCGGATCTACCCCTTTTAGCTCATTAAAGGACCAAGCAAACACGTCTACGTACTTTCACAAGAGAGCAATGAGACTTGATTCCTCTTCCTCAATCAATTCATCAACCTTAAAGACAGGTCAGGGTGTCTCCCCTTCATTGGCCAAATTGACCTCCTTGACCTTGGTGGGTCTCTATATTGGCTCCCTTGCTTGCCCCTGGCATCCTTAGGTTGTTTTCTTCTTTTCTCCTTTAACCTTTGGCGTCTAAGGTGGACGGGTAAGTCCCCTTTGGTGCATCTAGTCTTGGGAGGTCGAGGTAATTCGAGATCACTATCTGTGCGTACTTCTTATTCGGAATCGAACTCTCCATTGTCTTCGCTAGAAGAGGGAGTCTCTCCAAGTGGTCATAGCTTCGACGGTGAATTCATTGTAAGCAATGACACGACACTTGGTTGGATTAGACCTGCTTGCTCAAAGTTTATTGCACCTACATGCTCCAACCAAGTGTGATTGCAATTCATGTGCATGACTCCCTTTCGGTTTTGACGTGTCACGTCCCTCTCATTGGTGGGCTAAAGCCCACCTAAAGCCCAATTTTACATTAAGTTTAAGTCATGCACTTGGTCCATCACCACTTAGGTCTGTTTAAGAGATCTTCGAGTGGTTTAAGGTTTGTTGATGACTTGTTGGTCAGGTATTCTAAGATCTCATGGAGATCTCACCTGTTGTTCAGTACTTGGAATGAGACCGGGTTGAGTCCTCTCTATGCGCTCCTAACCATTATGCGGCTCATGGAGCTCTCACTTTTAATTAGTACTTGGAATGAGATCGGGTTGGGTCCTCTCTGCATGCTCCTAACCCTCATGCAAATTACCATTGAGGGCTCTTCTTGGGTCTTGCCAAATGCTTCAACATCTTGCTTGTATTCCTCATTGTCTGAGAACAGTAGGTCAATTGTAGCAAGGACATGTATCCAATTTCGCTCACCCTCAGGGCAAGAGATATACTTAGTTAGTGGCACATAAGATTTTCTATTTTGGTCGTCACCCTTCAGCATAGTGGAGATGGCATCTAGGTCGACCAGTGTGGTCTTCCAAGTGTCCATCTCTACTCTTACTGCTTCTGTTCGATTGCCTAGGAGGATTAGTCCATTGCCCTAGTATTCTATGACTCTCGCATTGTGAATCCAGGGTTGGGGGCCTAGCAAGATATCATAGTCCACTCCCTTCATGACTATAAAATCAACCGAGAATTGGACTCCTACGATTTTTACTAGCCAATTCTTTAATATGCCAAATGGCTTCACTTTCCTTTTGTTACTCAGTGTGACATTAACCTGGCTATGTATTTTGACGTTAGGAATCCAATGCAAGTCTCAGTTTGTCGATCAAAGATCGTTTGACCCCCCATTTAATCCCCACAAGGTTTGGCATTATAAAGCAGCTACTGGATCTGGGAACCCCAAAAAGTGCACGATAGGGCCCAGGTCTATAGATTTCAATGTTGTAAAGCCAGCTATCTACATGGATCTCAAATTCAAGTCTATTTTCCCATTCGAAATCAAAATATCCACTTGTGGGACAGTGTAAACACAAAAGGCTGAACTGGTTATTTTTATGTTTTTAACCTTAGGCTTATTAAAAGAAGCCAAAACTTTCAAAAAACTAACGAAAAGGGGGGGTGAATTTTTTTTTGCACCCTCTCAAAATCTGATTGGTGCCTCTCCGATTCACATCCGTTTAGAGAGAGAGAGAGAGAGAGAGAGAGAGAGAGAGAGAGAGAGAGAGATTCTTAATCATTAGGGTAAAGAGAGGAAGGGGATGACTATAATTTTTTTTATTTTTATGGAGGATTTCAAAATCTAATTTTCTAGTCTTTCTCTCTTCTCTCTTCTCTCTTCTCTCTCCTCTTTGTGGCTATTCATATGTATCAATTTAGGAGAAAAGGGGAAGGGTTGTGATGAAGAACACAGAGTAAATGATGATGATGGAGTGATGGAGGACGTAGATCCGGCTAAGAGAGTGTATCAACGGCAAAGAAGAAGTGTCAACAGCCTCCCGTCTACGAGATACAAACCTCGGAATCACGATTTCTATATGTAAGTGTGGTTCTTTTGTTTTATGGAAAATGATTGAAGAAAGTGCTTGATTTTGTTTATTCTTGATTTTACATGTTGCATTCTCTCTGAAATATGAAAGAAAATTAGAAAATTCAATGATATAATAAGTTCTCGCAAAACCCGTAAGTTGTGGTTTTTATGAAAATAATGGAATTTGAGATTTTCATTGAGCGTTTTGGGGTCATATGGGATAAAAATGCATATGAAAATAATGATGAGTGTCATTGATCAGTAAGAACTCATAATTTTTAAATATCTCATTTTTATGAAGAAATAAATGGAAAAAATAGAAAAAATAAGAAAATGTTTAGTTTTTGCGCCTAAAAAATTAGAACAAAATACATTAAATGTTTGTGAGCGTATAACAAGGCTGGAGCATGAGAATACCCTCACTCAAGCCTTGTTTCTATGTTATAGTATGTTTTTTTTAAAATATGAAAAATTACATAAAAATAAACCCTACATCTACCCAACGAAAGCAAAGCCTAAACAGTAGGGGGGAAGACGGTTTGTAAAAGTGGTTAGTTGCTAATAATGATTCAAATTCTGATTTATTTGGTTTATGCACAACATATAGGACGGATTATGGTTTGAATTAAGGAGACAAGTAGTAGGAAGAAATTCAGTGCTAGTCTCTATCAATGCAGCACGTACAATTAGTTGGAAAACCATTAAAGGGTATTCTTACATTTCACCTAGCTAGTTTCTAATGATAAAATGCTTGAGCACAATGGCCATCCACATTTGCATTGAGCATAGCATGGTATCAAGCATGGACGCATTGCAATTGCTTTCTAAACATTGACCTATATAGAGTGTGTAAGGAGACTTGAGCTATAGGGTACATGAATGGTTTCTTAGGACAAGCTTAGTAAAAAAGGATCAAAACTCCTGGATCGTTCAAAATATATAAGAGTGGAGATTGTTCGTATGTTTTTTATGTTAGGACAGTGCATTGAGGGGTCAATCCTCTCAGTGTAGGAGAGCTACAGTGGGGCCACAACGTTCTCAGTCGAGGGGTGCCTCCTTTATGTTTGTATACGTTGGTGTACTATACCAAGATGTATGGGATCTCCCTCTGAGGAGTAAGGAAGGGCAATCGTTGGACTACGTTCTAGTAAAAATCAATATCTACATTAGGATTTAGGGTAGAGAGTATCCCTTAGACGCTCCTGGCTACGAGGCCATGTGGGGTTATATTGTGAGTGTTATAGAGGCCCGGGTAGTGTGTATATCCAGTGTCTGGCCCGTTTTAGGTCCCGACAGGTGGTGCGTTTTCCAGAAGCTACCTACAAGTGGTGATTTTGGTGCTTTGACCGATTGGGACCTATTTGCTAGTGTATACCAAAAATTAGTGAGCTAGACTCACAAGACCATCAAGCAAAGCTCCAAAAGCAAGAAAGGGATAAACGAGCTAGACGATGGGTTGAGATAGATAGAAGATATTCTTTGCAAAGGAGTGGCCCAATATCTTTGTAAGGGCAGGTTTTAATAACCCTAGCTCAGCACAATCCGTTAAGGGGAGGAAGCTCTAGTTCTTCCCCCCCTCTAATCAGTCCCTCCACTCTGAGTGGAGCCATAGCCCCAATTGTTCAAACCCCTGTAGCGAATCCCTTGACTATGCCAGTTTCTCCCAATGTGACTATGCCTATGGCTAGTCAGATGGCTCTGCCAAATGTTGGAGATCAAGCATCAAACCCTAAAATTGTTCTTGTGAGTTAGCAACCAATGCCCAATCAAATTGTTAGGCCAATGGAACAACCAATAGATGATCATGGCTATGAGTCACATGCATCGAATGTCCTTAGCAAAGTTCACGATATGATGAAGCACTACACTGACACGATTTCCAAACAATATCGGCAAATAGTTGTTGATGTCAATTTCCTTAAAAAACAACAGAATTTGATAGGAAGTAGATGCCCTGAAGAGGGTGCACCTTTAAGATTTAGTTGTAAGTGGTGTGGTGGCCAGCACTATCCTAGAAATTGTCCAAACCTCAAACGTGATATTTGTGGGAAGTTTGGCCATTTGGTTGCCACCTGCTGGAGTAAGATTAGCTCTCTCCAATAAGGTAGTAGACAACCAGGTCCTATTAACCATCATGTGCAAGGAAACAATCTTCAGCAAAATGGTGGGCCAAAACAAATACTTCAAAGAGGTAAGGCTACTATAGAGGAGCTGCCTGGTGGTAGTAGAGTTAGCCTCATTGAGGCTGTACAAGTTAATGGCATTGAAGCTTCTAATTTGTGGGCCATTACAAGAGGTCAAAAGGGTAGAGAAGGCGACAAAGGTAATGTAAAACATGTCGATGGAAACCCTAAGCAAGATGACAAAGGGACGCAAGTCCTTAACCCCAACATGGAAGGGGGATCTTTAAAATCCATAGAGAGTAAAGCTGTCACCAAGAAGGATAAAGAATTACTGAGGAAGGAAAAATCTAACAAGGAAGCACCAAATCCAGTTCAAAGACCAAAAGAGAGAATGGTCTGGCGAGAAAAGAGAGCTTTAGCGAATTATCACGAATTTGATTTGGCAAGCTCTCTTTGTGAAGTTAAACCAGACGTGAATCTCTTGTAGCTGATTAAGCTATCTCCAGGAGTGCGCAAGGAATTTAAAAAGATCCTATGTACTGGGTATATCGTGGAACTTTTGGGTATAGCGCGAGTAGGAGATGATTGATGGGAGCATGCTGAAAAACATTGCCCAAGGGTTGCAACTTACATTGATGAATACTAGTGGATCATGCTATCGTAGATATGAGATCATCTGTTAGCATCATGAGTTCAGAGTTAATGGAGAGATTGGGTCTTGCAATTCAAGAAGATGCCTCCACAATTCTGCGAATGGTTGATGACAATTTGAGACAACGTGAAGGTTGTATTACCAAAGTCCTTGTGACAATTGTGAGTGTGGATTGCACTATGGACTTTAGGGTTTATTAGGTTTGCGGGACGGCCAAGCTATCAAGTATTGTTAAGAAGGCCACGAATCTTGTGATCCGACTATCAAGTGGATATACCTACTGGTCGATTGATATTTGGTAGAGGCACCAATCATGTAGTAGTTGATGCATACCCTAAGTCTCCTCAAAGCGAGAGAGCCCCTCTATCCTATATGGAATTAGAGACATTAGAAGATGTATTTGCTAGTGAGACATCATCGAGTGATGAATCCAAAGAAGGGTCCACTATAGAGGACATCTATCAAATAGCTTTGAATGAGCCAATAGAAGCTCACGTTAGGATAAAAGACACAAATGTGATTGAGTTGGCTCTTGCTACGCCAAATGATCCTTGGTCAATCAAATTAGGATCCATGCTTAGTTTGGAGGAAAGGGAGGACTATGTGTCCCTTATTCAAGAATTCCACAACATCTTTGCTTGGAGTTGGGAGGTATTCCTCCCATCCTGGCTGTTCATACCATTCCTCTAAAGGAAGGTAGTCGTCCTATGCGTCAAAAAGTAAGGCATATGCCTTTTGAATTGAGGGACGGGTTGTTTGAGGAGTTATAGAAATTGCGACAAGCTGATTTGATCTTCCTTGTTCAACACACTAAATGATATTCACCTACTGTTATTAGGAAGAAGAAAAATAATCAAATCCAGCTTTGCGTAGACTTTAGAGAGCTCAATAAGTAGACAGTTAATGACTACTACTCGTTGCCCTTTATTGACAAGATTTTGAACCAATTAGTGGGTAGCTAGGAGATATATTTGTTTATGGACTACTTTGTGGGATACAACTAGATGGTGATTGCAGAAGAAGATAAGTTGAAAGCAAGCTTCATTACTATATTTGGTACCGTTGCATACCATGTGATGGCCTTTGGCTTATGCAATACACTTGGTTCATGGAAACGAGCAATGAACAATACATTTGGTGACATCACCCTAAAGGAGTTGAAAGTACTTATTGACGTCCTGGGGGCAACCACCATAAGAGAAAGGCAGTTGATTATTTTAAGAAAGTGTTTTGAGTGCTGTAGATAATTTTGCATAGCTCTTAATCCATGGAAGTGCCTATTGCTAGGCCATGTGGTTAGATTAGTAGGAATCATGAGTGCCGACCCTGAAAATATCAAGGTCATAGTCGCCATGAGTCCGCTATGCACTTTGAAGGAAGTACATAGGTTTCTATCATTTGTAGGGTACGGAGGTTCATAAATGCCATGGTAGAAAGAACATTGCCACTAATGAATCTATTATCCTTTAGTTGTCTATTTGAATGGAGTGACCCGTGTAATGTAGCTTTTGATTATGTGAAATAGGAGCTAGTAAAAGCATTAGTTTTAAAAAGCATCTAAAAGGGGTGAAGTTTTCTACATATTTTTAACAACCACCATGTATAGTTTAGTTGTTGTTTATCTCGAATTGGGGAGGAAAAATGGTATCGTACAATCACTTTTGCTAGTCGAAAGTTGGGCATATCAGAAATCAACTACACCTACATGGAGAAGTTGTGCCTTGCAATGGTAATTGTGACTAAAAAATTCACGCACTGCATCCTTTATGAGAAGGTAGTTTTCTATACAAAGGCAAAAGGACTTAGATTTCTAATGAATAAGCTACAACAGCCTGATCATTTAGCAAAGTGGTTAATTACTTTGCAAGAATTTGATTATGAGATTAGAAGTAAGCCACCGAAGCTGTAGGGTATTGTAGAATGCCTTGTGAATTTCGGTGAGCTGGAAGAGACTTTAGTTGAAGGAAGTGACATTGAGAAAATGTTTAAAATTGATACGGCTTCGATCCCATATTGGTATGCCGCTATCACGCATTACCAATCAACAGGAGAGGCTGGAGCCACTTTACCAAAGTTTGAAAAGAGGAAAATTACACGGCAGGCTTTGAAATTTTCCTTGATCGTAGGAACACTATATCGACAGGGGGTTGATGATATCTATCGCCGATGTGTGATGCCTAACAAGGTTCCATTCATTTTGGAAGAGTGCCATGACTCCGTTTGTGGAGGGCATTTTGCTAGATGGCTAACTGTGCAACAAGCTTTAAGAGCTGGATATTGGTGGCCATCCATTTTCCAAGATGCATTTGAGTATGTCAAGAGATGCGATACTCGACAACGGCATGATAGTAGGGAGAATAGGAAGTGATCACTGGCTCTGATTATGGCTACACTTCCATTAAAGAAGTAGGACATAGACTTTGTGAGTCCTATCACCCCGATGTCTTCTACTCAGAAGAGATATATCATAGTGGTGATTGAGTATTTTAGAAAATGGTCAAAAGCACGAGCAATGAGAAAGGATGACGCAAAAGAAACTGCTAGTTTCCTATTAGAGCAGATTATATGCCGATTTGGTCTGCCAAAAGAATTAGTATTAGATCATGGAACACATTTCCTAAACAAGGTGATTAAAAGCCTGACTGAAGCATGGCAAATTAAGCACAATAAGATGACTCCTTATAACCCATAGGAAAATGGGCAAGTTGAAAGTACTAACAAGCAGCTGGTTGGTATTTTATCAAAAATAGTGTCCAAAAAGAATTGATACTAGGATAAGAAACTATATGTGGCAGTGTGGGCATATAACACAACGTTTAAAACGAGCCACTAGCCACACCCCATTCAAGTTAGTCTATGGGGAGGAGTGTGTTTTCCCCTTAGAGATTGAGTTGCCGACTATAAGATTCACAATCAATCATTCTTTGTGTAACGAGGATGCACTTTTCAAGCACTTTATGACTCTGGACCACTTGGATGAGCTCAAACTACATAGTCTCTTGTACTAAAAAGTGGCTAAGCATCGAATGAAGTAGTTGCATGATTTAAAAGTGAAAAAATATACCTTTAAGAAGGGACTGTTAGTTCTATATTATGATGCATGTAGAGAGCTGTTTCCAAGAAAACTTGAGACCCAAATGGGATGGTCCCTACAAGATCGTAGGAATAGGAAAAAATAAGTCCACGACATTACTGGCTGATCTTGAGGGAGTGGAGTTTAAAAATAAGGTTAATCTTAATAATATTAAACCTTATTATCTCTAAATGCACTAATGAAAAGATGAGATGACCCGATAGATTATGAGGGCTTTTATCAGAACATGCCCTATATGGCAAGTGATGGTTAGTATGGGTAATGCAAGGAGTGGCCGAGACCCATTTGCCTTTGTTATCTTGAACCCATAGGTTGGTCAAACGACACGTTATGCATACACCTCTTGCTATTTATGTAGGAGATATGGGTCATAATTTTATGCATTTAGTTTAGGGCAAGAGCCCTATTTCCTCCTTAGGAGGGAGCATTTTGTTGTATATCAAAAAATTTCCAAAGAGGGGATATATGCAAGCTATTTTATTTGATTCTATTAGGCCAAGAGGACCGGTTCTTTTTAGGGTTTTAATGCTTAATTTCCTTAGACCAAAAGGACGTCGAGTTTAAATGATTTATTGCTTTAGGCCATTAGGGCTAGTTTTGTTGGGTGTAAAATGTGATATTTCCTTAGCCAAGAGGGCCATATGTTCTGTTTGGTGCAGGTACGTTTAATGGCTTTCTGTTTTAGTGATTATATCACAAAGATTGGATGAAGTGCATGGAGGGAGCCTTTGTTGTAGAGGAGCTTCTTGTGGCCATTCCATGTGTTTTCTTCTCCTTTCTGAGTCTTTTTCCCTTAACCAGATAATGTTATATGTATATGCAAGTGTTATTTTCTTTTCGTTGTTAAGGACCGACAATCAAGTCATAAAGTCCTCGTATATCTGGGGGAGATTTGAGTAGTTGTCTACCTCATGTCGCAGGACATTGTCAAGCATTAAAGACCTGTGCTAGAGGGTAGTCCTTATGACCCTATTCTGCCTACTTGCTAGGCGGTTGCCCTAGGAGTCCCTATTAGTGTGAGGCAGTTAGAGAATCCTGTCTAAATATCAAAGAAGAGCAAGTTCTGAATTTATCTAAAACTACAAATTACATAGGTGTGTAAAAACGGGTTCTAAACCCTCAATAAGAAAAGGAAAAGGAAAAGAAAGAAACTTCCTACAAGCAATTGATTATCACCTTGCAAAGGTCTGGTAGGTTCCTAAAGACAAGTCAGAGACTTGGGGGATGCCTTGTCTTCCTGGGGATAGCAGCTAGCCAAAAAGAAAAGAAAATAAGGTTGGAGCAAAAATAAAAGTGAGGGGTAAAAAAGGATTAAGTGTCACCCCGCTAGAGCTTGGTAGGTGCTTGGATACCGAGTGAGGACCTAAGGCTAATGCCTTGTTCTCCTTAGGTCACTCTACACTCAACTCCCTCCTTTTTACACACTCGAGTATGGAAACCTTGGAAGAAAACTATGTTATATGAAAATATTTATTGATCAAGCTATAGGAGTCCTCACCTAGTAAGCGGTCGTAGTTGAGTTGTCCTAAGTTAGGTAGGTAATTCAGACCACCACTACGATGACCTTTATGATAGGCCTTTTTGCCAGTCCGTGTTAGGGCAGTTGGTTAGAGACTCGCTTTGGATTTCTGTTAAATTGTGCTGAGCCTATCCCTTGTGGATTTTCATGCCTTGATGTTGTCAGGGGGTAGGATGAGAGCTATGGAATGTTTTGTTGGGTATTTTTTTGTATCAGATTGATGCTCTTTATGGTTATGTTTGTGCAAATTAGTTCGTGAGATTCGATAGGCTGAGTCACCCTATTATCCCATGGTCTCCAATGAGAGCTGGATTTTAGGAGCCGATTTTGAGCCATGCTTGAAGCATTTGAGACACTTTTTTGAGCAAGAAGTGCCCAAGAAGCGCCAAAGACCAAATTTTCATGAAAAATCAAACGGTGGCGGATAGTCGAGCTGGAGTTTTTCTAGATGCATCTCGACGTTAGGAATCCAACACAAGTCTTGGTTCGTTGATTGAAGGTTGTTTGACCTCCATTTAATCCTTGCAAGGTTTGGCGTTATAAAGCAGCTACTAGATCCAGCCCTCTCAAAATCTGATCGGTGCCTCTCCGATTCATATATATATATATATATATATATATATATATGCTTGATCACGGCAGAGAGAGGAAGGAGATGACAGTGATTTTATTGATTTTTGTGGAGGATTTGAAAATCTGATTCTCTAGTCTTTCTCTCTCCTCTCTCCTCCCCCCTCTTTGAAGTTGTTCATATGCATCAATTCAAGATAGAAAAGTGAGGGTTGTGATGAAGAATTTGAAGTAAATGATGATGCTGGAGCGATGGAAGACATAGATCAGGCTAAGAGAGTAAATCAATGGCAAAGAAGAAGCGTCAGCGGCCTCCCATCTACGAGATACAAGCCTCGAAATCGCAGTTTCTATGCGTAAGTGACCGATTCTTTTGTTTTATGAAAAATGATTGAAGAAAGTGCTTGATTTTATTTGTTCTTGATTTTCCATGTTGCATTCTCTTTGAAATATGAAATAAAATAAAAAAAGTCAATGATATGATAATTTTTCACAAAACACGCAAAACCCGTAAGTTACAGTTTTTATGGAAATAATAGAATTTAGGGTTTTCGTTGAGTATTTTGGGGTCATATGGGATCAAAATGGATATGAAAATAATGTTGAGTGTCCTTAATATCAGTAAGAACAATTAATGTTTATGAGCATATAACAAGGTTGGAGCATGAGGATCAAGCCTCAATCAAGCCTTATTTCTATGTTATAGTATGTTTTTTTCTATTTTTATATGAAAAATTACATAAAAATGACCCCTACACCTACCCAACAAAGGAAAAACCTAAATGGTAGGGAAGAAGAGGGTTTGTGAAAGTGGTTAGTTGTTGAAAATGATTCAAATTCTAATTTATTTGGTTTATGCACAACATATAGAACGGATTATGGTTTGAATAAGGAGACTAGTAGCATGAAGAAATTCGATACTAGTCTCTATCAATGCAGCACATATGATTAGTTAGAAAATTATTAAAGGGTTGTTCTTGCAGTTCACCTAGCTAAATTCTAATGATAAAATGCTTGAGCACAATGGTCATTCGCATTTGCATTGAGCATAACATGGTATCAAACCTGGATGCATTGCAATTGCTTTCTAAACATTAACCTATGTGGTGTAAGGAGACCCGAGCTATAGGGTAGATGAACTTCTTGGGGCAAGATTAGTAAGCAAGTATCAAATCTCTTGAATCGTTCAAAATATATAAGAGTGGAGACTATTCGTATGTTCATTATGTTTGAGCAATGCATCGAGGGGCCAATCCTCTTGGTGTAGGAGAGGTGCAGTGGGGCCACATCATTCAGTCGAGGGGTGCCTCATTTATGTTTGTATACATTGGTATACTATACCAAGATATATAGGATCTCCCTCTAAGGAGTAAGGAAGGGCAATCGTTGGACTACATTCTAGTACAAACACAATATCTACATTAGTATTTAGGGCACAGAGTGTATCCCTTAGACGCTCCTGGTCGAAAGGTCGTGTGGGGTTGTCTTGCGAGTGTTATAGAGGCCCGGCTAGTGTATATCACCAATGTCGGGCTCATTTTAGGTCTCGACATGGTGCATTGGTCGTCTCATCATCTCTTGTAGTCTAGCTAGCTCTATCTTCATCTCTACTAGCTCGTAGCTTGAGTTAGTGCCCTTGCCTTTATCCTGAGTTCTTGGGCCTGATCTTTTGCTTGTCCTCGAATCTCTCTCAGAATTCCAAGAGGCAGTCTCTTCTCGATTTGAGGTACTGGAGTTTCTTTCCTTGAGTTGGTTATTCACTCTAATGGCCTCTTCAAAGACCCTCATTAGCACATCTTGCTGGAAGCTCGAGTTGCCAACCAAGGCCTTGTAGAGCTTTTCGTTATTCCATTAATGAATATGGTGGAAACTGCTCTCTCAGCTGGTCACTTGCTAGTTATGATTCTCTTAAAGAGACTCCTCACATGGGTCACGTAATCCCGAATATCTTTCTTATCCCTCTTCTTGACATTCATTAGCCACACTAGCAAGTTGTCAGAGTACTCGACCTTTGAGAATCTCTTAATAAAGAGACTCTTAAGGTCATTGAAGTCATTGCGCTTTGCGGCATCTAGATTGGTGTACCAAGTCCTTCCCTTGTCGCTTAAGCATAAGCCGAAGGCTTGCAATTGCTGAGTGAGATTGGTGAGGCCATTGGCTTCACAGACCTACTTGAACTACTCCATAAAGCTGTAAGGGTCATTTTCTGGCTAGTATTTGTCTAACTGCTTTATGACTATAGGGATTTTAGATTGGCTCTTGGGGCCCTGAGCAACCCCTAATCCTACAAGCAATGAGGTTGCCATTGCAATGGCACTTCGCTCGTGACAGAAGCGTTGTCTAAGAGTCACTTCATAAGGAGCTCACTCAGCATGAGAACTTCTTCTAGCGCTCTTTTCCTCTTGGCATCAGGGCGTACTATCCTAATCATGTTTATTAGCGCTAGCACATCACTCAATTTCACACACCTCCATGTTTTGCCACAAACTCATGGATTGATACTCCTGATTGTAGGTCACTAGGCTTCGCAAGGCCTCCTGTGCTAGTCTCCTCTCCTCTCCCAGGTCTGCTATGGCATCCTCCAAAGTCCTAATATGGTGGTCTGTCGGGCAGGTAGATTGTATTTAGTAACCAGCCATTAGATTTCTATCGGGAGACCACCCAAGTTGAACTCCTTGTCCCGATTGTGGTTAGTGCTCATCTCTACCATGTTCGTGGTCTCGTGCTCCACTAAGTTGTCAATATGATTGATTAGGTCGGGTAGATCCACTTCTCCAATCAAGTCTGTCCTTGCTACGCCTGGCTTCTTTGTTGCGTTTTCAGCTAGATCCTACGCTTGGGGTTTCAATCACCCAACTAAGTCTCAGGGTCTTCTCCTACTAGTAGGTTCCTTTAGGTTATTGCATCTGAGTGAGTTTCTTATTGATTACATGAAATTCTCAATTTACACTAACTCCGTCTATGTGTGTATGTGTACTCTTTTCATGCACTACGTGCAATCAGGGTTTCAGCTTTCATTAATTGTACTTCAAGTATTAGAAAATAGTACGAGTGTGAAGACAAGGTGACTATTTAGCATCCGCACTCCTGCTCATATTCATGGCCTGATGGGGCTCTAAGCTTGGTTACTAGCCCTTCTTGCTACTTGATAGGGTCTTCGTCGTGTCGTTCAATTTTTTCAAGGTCAATTTGGGGACTGTTGGTCCTAAGCATGTCAAATTTTCCATTAAGTGCATCAGTGCACTATAGTGTTCCCGGCCGCTCGACTACGATTTATAGGTCTAGAACTACCTATAAGGCATTTAGTGGATTCTCCTAATGCAAGTCACACTCTCCATTTTCTGGAATGTGTCAAATTCCCTAAGCTAGGTATCAGTCTATGTGTGTCCAATTATGCAGGGCCCAATTTTGAAAATCAGACGTCTTATTTACTAGTGGTCCGATTCAGGTATGTCCAATTATCAAAATCGAACAGGGTTTGTCCGATCATCAAAATCAAACATGGAGTTTCCGATCAGACAAGGTGGCTGGTTTGATTTGGATATATCTAATTCAGGGAATTAGACGATTGGACGGGTAGTGAGTCCGATTTTTGCTTGTTCGATTCTTGAAATCAAACAGGACAGGGTGGACTGAGTGATGATGTGGTAGCATCTGGTTTTACTAGTCCGATTTTCAAAATCGGACAAGGCCTTTGGTTCGAGCATCCAATTTTGCAGAATCAAACATCTAATTCTAGGAATCAGACATTGTGAAGCCCATTCAATTCCACGTGTCGAAACACACGTTGACTACAATTTGACAAAAATCTCTCCACTCCAACTACGGTTGCCTACAAGACCTTCCGAAAATCAAATATGGGGGTCTCATATACCTGAATCCTGCAAAAAACTCCGGCATGCTCCGATTGATCTGATGTAAACTCATGACCTGCAAGCTCTCTCTCTTTCTCTAAGCTAAGACTGCAAATGAAACTTTCCCTTGCCTCCTAGGGTCTTAAACCCTTACTGGGCACAACCTTAATCCTCTCGATCACCCCCCCTTGTGATTCCAACACATCGAATCACTCATTTTTTTCATTTTTCCCTATTTGGGCTTGTTTTACAACATCAAACCCTAACCTTTCCACTCCAATTTCTCAATCATCCTAATCTACTCTAAACACAACAAAAATCAAAAGCAAAGTACTAAAATGATTTATTCAACTCAACTAATCATCAAAAACCAAAAATACTTCCTTTTAGCACAAATTAAAACCCAAGATCTCCTATCTAACTCAAGCTCCAATTCAGGGATGAATCTCTTACTTCGATGCTCAATTTGAGGCATGCAAGTGCTTAAGCTTGAATCCATTGGTCCCGCAATGGAACCAAAATGTAATGGAAACTCACACTTAACCGCCATCAAGACCCACATACCACTTATCCCTTCAAGTGTTTCAAGTGAGCACTAATGGCTACATCTCACATAGCCGACGTGCTATCCCTCTCTATGAGTGTGGTGAGATTACATTGATGCTCGATTGAGTAGCCTCCTCCTTCAAGCACACTGATAGCTCCATGATTTGTGATGCGAGCTCAAGAAACCTCAAGCCTCCACCTTCAAGCTCCATCCTCCATAGCCATGTGTGAGACGAGAGAAGAGAAGAGAAGAGAAGAGAAGAGAAGAGAAGGAGGAGGAGGTGATGGATGGCTTTACCACTACGATCTTTCACTCTCACACACTCACTTCCTCACTCACTCACACTCCCTCTCTCAAGCACTCACAAGAAAGCAAGAGGGAAAAAGGAGAAAGAAGAAGAGTCCACTTTGCCACACACTAAAGAATGGGCTCTTCATTCACTTTTCAACTTTATATACAAAACCCTAAATCCCTTTTGGGCGGGGCTATAGGCCTTCTTTTCCATTGTCCTCCTATCTTCTTCTTAGCTTCCTTTCTACCACCCATCTATCTTTACAATTTGCACAGGAGGGAGCCTGGAGCTCTTTTACAAAATTTTGGGGATGCCCTTGTATTTTAAAAATGTGCTTCTGCCTTTGACTTGCCTTTTGAGGCACCCTTACACTTTTGGCCATTTCCCTTCTTACTTCCTTCATTGTGTCTAATTTCCTTCTGGGCCACCTCTTTTAAGTAACCCAACTTTGCGCTTTTCCACTTTTTTCACTCTCTTCTTGTGCTAAGATTAATAACACGATAAGATTTTGCTATCCACATAGGGTCACATTGATGAACAAGCACTTCAATAGAGTGAGTAGGCTTAGGTATAGGTTTGACAAGTGTTGAAGCCAATGCCCAGTATTGATTATAAAGCCTTTGACATTCTCAATATTCTTCCAAATTTGAGAAAGGTGACAGAGCCTATCATTAAATATGTTAGTCACTTATATTCCACTAGAATTGCAGCCTCAGAGAGAGACTACCATGGAGGACAAAGATTGATTCCCTTGGCCTTGTTAACTAGGAGAGAATGAGCAAGGTATTTGGCCAAATGGTTGTAAATGTCTCTCTAGATGTAGACAAAGAGAATTACCTTAGCATATCTTTGAAGGACAAAAGTATGCTATCAAATTTTATTGTTTATTATTGTTTGAGGTGAGGTTTATGTCATTGGTTTTGTTAACTTTTGCAAATTTCATTTCACCTTCATTCTCTTATTTTGGGCTTTGTTCCTATACATGTCATACATTGCTTCTCTCATCAACACTGAAATTGTAGAGAACTTTTTCATTTTTTATCCACTTCTCTCTATGGAACCTTTTCCAAAGTTTTGGTTTAAATATTGCTAGATTTTTTTGGTTTTTTAATAGTGCCACACACACATATATCTTTTTTACGTACACTGAAAGGCAAATAGATTCCTTATACATAGTTACTTTTGGTGGTATTTTCATATTTGTTGTTGCTAACTAATGTTTTCTTTACAGTGGTTATTGGAGTTTGATCTACTTTGGCATTCTTGCTCGAGAGGTCATCCTTATGAATTCTCTTTCCAAGAATTCATCAAAAGTCGTAACAAGAGATTTCCAAGAGATACTATAGGATATAACCAAAGACTCAAGACATGCATTGCACCATATAAAATTTCCCTTATGGTCGCATTTCCTAAAATTTCCAGATAGTCCTAGACTATTGTCCAAATCAACATGCAAGGGTATAAACCAGGACAACCATAGCCTTCTAGATATCCTTTCAAGAGTCTTTGGGGGATGCATTTATAGAAATCATCTATATAATATGCATTCAAAGGATATTAAGAAATACCCTTTCTTTATATACTATAAGGCTATAAAATGACTCCCACTACAAGGATATGAGGATATAGCAACGGCCATTTGTGATGAGAAATAGTGGCGTTGCTATTTGCATCGCTATTAGCATCGCAAATAGCATCGCAAATAGCGACGCAAATAGCGATGATACTCAGACGAAAAAAATGCAGGCCGAAATCCGAGCGCGTCATTTTGCGCGCATTCACGAAAGAGAGAGCGAAAGGGAGAGCAAGAGGGAGAGCGAATATCTTGCATTTGAGAAGGACAGAAAGAGAGAAAGAGGGAGAAAGAAGGCTTCTCACCACCGTCGCCGCCGCCGTTCACAAAGAAGAGGAGGAGGTGTACGGAGGGCGAAGAGGAGCCGCCGTCGCGAAGAGGAACCGCCAAACCCTTCTTTGAGCCTTTACAGTGAGTGCATTGTCCATTCTTGCCTTGCTTTTGTGTTTTCTCTCTCTCTCTCTTTTACTTGTTTTTTATATAATTCGTGTGTATTGAGAGAGGGAGAGAAAAATGAGAGAGAAAGAGAGGGAGAGGAAATGAGAGAGGGAGAGGGAGAGGGAGGGAGAGAGAAAGAGAGGGGGAGGGAGAGAGGGAAACATTAAACATAATAGGGAAAGAGAGAAAGGGGGGAAGGAGAGGAAATGAGAGAGGGAAAGGGAGAGGGAGACATTAAACATAATAGGGAAATGAGAGAGGGAGAGGGAGAGGGAGAGGGAGGGAAAAATTAAACATAATAGGGAAAGAGAAAAAGAGAGGGAGAGGGAGAGGGAGGGAGAGAGAAAGAGAGGGGGAGAGAGAGGATTTGAGAGAGAGAGAGAGAGAGAGAGAGAGAGGAAGAGAGAAAAATCATTAAACATAATAGGGAAAGGGAGAAAGGGAGGGAGAGGAAATGAGAGAGGGAGAGGAAGAGGGAGAGGGAGGGAGAGGAAAGAGAGGAAAACATTCAATATAATAGGGAAAGAGAGAGGGAGAGGAAGAGAGAAAAAACATTAAGCATAATAGAGAAAGAGAGAAAGGAAGGGAGAGGAAATGAGAGAGGGAGAGGAAGGAAAAAACATTAAGCATACTAGGGAAACAAAGAAAGAGAGGGAGAGGAAGAGGAAGAGAGAAAAGGAAATGAGAGAGGGAGAGGAGAGAGAAAAAACATTAAACATTATAGGGAAAGAGAGAAAGAGAGGGTGAGGGTGAGAGAGAGAGAGAGGAAATGAGAGAGGGAGAGAGAGAGAAAAAGAAATGAGAGAGGGGAGAAGAAAGAAAAAAGAGAGAAAAAACACTAAACATAATAGGGAAAGAGAGAAAGAGAGGGAGAGGAAATGAGAGAGGAAGAGGAAGAGAGAAAACGGAATGAGAGAGGGAGAGGAGAGAAAAAAAATATTAAACATAATAGGGAAAGAGAGAAAGAGAGGGTGAGGGTGAGGGAGGGAGAGGAAGAGAGAAAAATGAAATGAGAGAGGGAGAGGAGAGAGAAAAAATGAGAGAAGGAGAGAAGAGAGAAAAAGAGAGAAAAAACATTAAATATAATAGGGAAAGAGAGAAAGAGAGGGTGAGGGTGAGGGTGAGGGAGGGAGAGGAAGAAAGAAAAGAAAATGAGAGAGAGAGAGGAGAGAGAAAAATAAATGAGAGAGGAAGAGGAGAGAGAAAAAGAGAAAAAACATTAAACCTAATAGGGAAAGAGAGAAAGAGAGGGTGAGGGTGAGGGAGAGAGAGGAAATGAGAGAGGGAGAGAAAGAGAGAAAAGAAAATGAGAGAGGGAGAGGGGTGAGGGAGGGAGAGAAAGAGAGAAAAAAATGAGACAGGGGGAGGAGAGAGAAAAAAATGAGAGAGGGAGAGGAAAGAGAAAAAGAGAGAAAAAACATTAAACCTAATAGGGAAAGAGAGAAAGAGAGGGTGAGGGTGAGGCAAGGAGAGGAAATGAGAGAGGGAGAGGAAGAGAGAAAAGGAAATGAGAGAGGGAGAGGAGAGAGAAAAATATTAAACATAATAGGGAAAGAGAGAAAGAGAGGGTGAGGGTGAGGGAGGGAGAGAAAGAGAGAAAAGGAAATGAGAGAGGGAGAGGAGAGAGAAAAAAAGAGAAAAAACATTAAACCTGATAGGGAAAGAGAGAAAGAGGGTGAGGGAGAGAGAGGAAATGAGAGAGAGAGAGGAAGAGAGAAAATGAAATTAATTGTTATTGTTTGTAGTAGTAGTAGTAGTTCTTTCTTTTCTTGTTTATTGTTGTTTAGTTTTCTTGTTTTTTGTAGTAGTAGTAGTAGTAGTAGTTTTTTCTTCTTTTCATGTTTATTGTTGTTGTAGTAGCAGTAGAAGTAGTAGTTGTTGTTTTTTTTCTTCTTTTCTTGTTTATTATAGTGATAGTGATAGTCGTAGTGGTAGTCGTAGTCTGGTTGTGGTCATGATCGTTATTTTTTCTTCTTTTCAATGCTTTATTATACAGGTAGTGGTAGTGGTAATGGTAGTGGTTGTAGTCGTGGTCGTAGTCGTAGTAGTGGTAGTGGTAGTGGTAGTCGTGGTCATAGTCGTGGTCGTCGTAGTCGTAGTCGTAGTTGTGGTCATGGTCTTCGTCGTAGTTGTAGTCGTAATCATTAAAGAAAATGAGAGAGGGGAAGGAAGAGAAAAAATAAGAAGAAATGAGAGAGAGAGAGAGAATAAACATATAGCATAATAAAGAAAGAGAAAAAGAGAGAGAGATGGAAGGAGAGGAGATAATGAATGGATAAAAAACAAAGAGAGAGTGGTGGCGAGGTTAGGTGCAACACCACGAGACGAGAAACACTCTGATATATATATGTTAATTTTGGGTGGGTGGGTGGAGACTTTACTTACGTTAATTTTTACTGAGTTACAAGAGAAGAAATCCCTTCTCAAACAATTTAAGAAAGAAAAAAATAATGATAACAAAAAAAAATTGTTTGTCATAACGTAGACAAAATGGAAAATGATGAAGGTCTTGTTGTTCAAGATCACGAGGCGTATCTTAATCAGCGTGTCCCATGTCCTTGCTCTCAATGCAATCTGGCAATTAGACGAAAACATCGATTGTCTATAGAACACGTACGATGCTTCGGCAAGTTTCAATCTGAGATCATTGATCAGGCAATCTTAGATTTTTAGAAAACGGTAAGAGAAGTTAATATCAATCATGCATTGTACTCGCAAGCTAATTGAATACCATATACAAGAAGATTGGGTGTGGCTGGCAAATTTTCTATCCAGGGAGGTGACGTCTTCTCCCAAGGAGGAGTGCACCCTTTGCAACCAAATAGAAGAGTTCATGGGCATGTGATGGATGGAGTGCCTAAGCCAATCCACCACTTGGAAGGTACTACCCAATCTATACTGTCAATACCAGAGGTGACATGCAGCCTTCCAGACCTACCTACAATCTTGGAGCCTAAGATGGAGGAAATGATCAATGCATTGTTCCCATGGATGTCGAGACTTCTGATCCGCTTAGAGAGGAAGCATCCATACCATTATATGATGGGTGCCGAGTATCTTGCCTGAAGACACTGCTTGCACTCCTAAGTGTGCAAGCAAAATACGGGTGGAGTGATGCGAGTGTGACCGAGTTGTTCAGGTACCTTGTACGTACGCTTCGTTGATTTCTTTTCGACACTATCATTAAAAATATTTGTGTCAAGGTGTTTTATGATTCTTTTTAGGTTACTAAAATATCATATATTACCACCTACAAATACCATGCTTGAGTCTTATGATGATGCATGACATGTTTTACAAAAGCTTGGCATGGACTACAACAGCATCCATGCATGTATCAATGATTGCATATTGTTTCGAGGAGAATACGAGACTATGGAGACATGTCCAAAGTGTGGTGCTCACAGGTATCGACAGGACTTGCAAGGGCAAACCATCCCTCAAAAAAATCTTAAACACTTTCCGCTTATCCCCTGCATAAACCCCATGTTTTGTACATTCGGCATGGCGAGCTTGACAACATGGCATACGCAGAATAGGTCCACAAATGGAGTTCAATGAAAATATCAGCAGATTCACATGCATGGAGCCACATTGACTCTACCTTCCCAGGCTTTGCATGAGAGCTAAGGAATCTTCGGCTCGGTCTTGCAATGGATGGCGTGAACCCATTCGGTCTGAGCTCAACTTCTTACAGTGTGTGGCCTATAGTCCTTGTCAACTACAATATCCCTCCATAGCTTTCTACGAAGAAATGACATCTCATCCTTAGCTTACTCGTCCTTGACCGCTACAAAGTCAAAAATATGGACGTGTATCTTCATCCATTAGTCGATGAGCTTAAGATTTTGTGGGAGGAGGGGGTCACCGTGCAAGATATGAGCAAGCACGATGGTCGACGATCCGCCAATATTCGAGCCATTCTCATGTGGACGATGCATGACTTTCTAGGATTCGGAGAGTGCTCAAGTAAATAAGCTTTCGTTCTCGTTGGTAATATCTATATTTTATCTCGTTCAAGTTTGTATTCATTGGATAGAGGTGTTGGAACAGGTCTGGTTACCTCAGGTTATCATGCATGTCCATTGTGCGGGCCACAATTAGACTCCCGAAGGTCACGAACCATGAAGAATATGGTATATTAAGGATAGCCGCTTTCTTGCCAGAGGATCATGAACTCAGGGAATGTTTTCTTGGACGATCTCCAACATGTATGAATGCCGCAAGCTGGTACGAGCTGATAATGGTCCACGCAGAGTCACATCCAAACGGAATGCGACGGTTCTCAGTTTTCTACGAGTTGCCATATTGGACCCACTTATAAATCAACCACTTATTGGATCCCATGCATATTTTCAAGAATGTGGGCAGCTTGCTATGGGACCCCATCACAGGAAAGAGATACTATAGGGGCACGAATGGATTTGAAGAAGGTAAGCAAGATGGAGGCGCTTTGAATCGAGTGTTGATGGTCTTATGCAGCTACCTCGGACTCCTTGGGTTTTGTCCACTAAAGAAGAGCGCATTATGAAGCAAATAGTCAAGTCTATCCACACTCCGACGAGTATGATGCATTCTCTCAGGCTGCATTTTCTAAAAACGACCAATTATCATGGCTAAAATCCCATGACTAGCATAAGATATGTCAGGTTTATACTACGAATGGATTGTAATTGTCGTGTGCATTTTGCTATTTGGAGTGTAGCCACTGTTCATAATGCTTTCTCATTTGTGGCAGTTTGTACTACCGATCGCAGGATGCCTTACTCTAGAAATACGCGGGGCCATTTACAGGTTGTCGATTTTAGTGCAATGGATCTCACAAAAGGAGATTAAGACGTCCTCTATTGAATCCGTGAGGCAAGGAGTGGTGGAGACGACCTGTCTCTTTGAGAAATACCTGCCTACCAGCATGCTCACAATACAAATCCACCTTCTTGTGCATCTTGTAGATAAAGTGGAGATTGTTGGACCTGTCCATACGCGATGGATGTTCTTCTTGGAGCGCTTCATGAAAACCCTGAAAGGCTTTGTGCGACAACGAGCTCGGCCAGAAGGTAGCATGGCTAAAGGTTGGTTGGTATCTGAGACGCTAGTGTATATTTCACAATGGCTACCAACGGTGGATCCAGACAACAAAATGCTATGGTCGCTGAAGGACAATGATAGACTGACCGGAGATGTGGTGGTTGGAAATGGGGTAGAAAAAAGAATGGATGTTGCAATGGAGAAGAATGTGAATCGCTTTTGTATGTTGCACCATGCCTTTATGGAGACATGGCTCACCAAGTACCAACAAGCTTGGCAAGATCGAGAGAAAGCGTGATCTGAATCTTGATGTAGTACGCACCATCAACCGATTTGATATCCCAAGGGCATGGAGGAGATGCTGCAGTTCATATCAATGCCATGATTGCATTAAGCTTTGATCGCAATGTCTCGCGAAGGGGTGGAGGTCTCAATTGAGGAGCAAGAATTCTCGAGGGGATGTACTCCAAAGGTGATGACGTGTTTAGGATTTGTCATATCTATATTTTGTATGTGACAACTAATTTGAGTGTTTCAATGTACAATACAAAATATATAGTGCAGCGTGGTTGCACGGACGGCATTTTCACATGGAGTATATTGATAAAATGCGCTCCGCAATGGACTGTGGTATCATGGCAAGGTTCGAGCAGGAGAGCTGACGGCGAGCAACGGATCCAAACACGGTTATAGATGAGATGGAGTATTTTGGGAACTTGCAAAGTATTGTTACGGTGGATTACTGTAGCTTCTCCATGATACTATTCGATATGCAGTGGTTTAAAGTGGTACTTGAAGGAGCTGGAGCAACAGTTCGATGAGGTCCATCTGGATTTTTCAAAATAGATTCCAAAAAAAAATGGATGGATTTGCGCGACACCTTTGTGTTACTGGCCCATTGTGAACAAGTGCATGAACTCATTTGTAGTTAATTATATTACGACATGGTACATGTCATAATAGTTTGATCTCTCTTGTACATATTTGTGAACAAGTAATCTTCTATCCAAACTCCCGACAACCTCGATGGTGGTATGTTATACCTTCAACTCCTCGAAGTGCGAGAGTATAAGACCAAAGCGATGTTCCGAGCATAGATCAGGACAATATGCAAATAGAGGGGTCGATATTGCAAGGGGTGGAGGCCACCGAAAGCTTGGAGCATGTAGAGGAGCCAACATTGGCTAACAATGATGGAAATACAGGGGTCCAAGAATTCTTTGAGAATGAGGTGGACTCGTCTTTTTGTGGTAACATGTTTATCGACCTTCCAGTGTATGCGGAGTTGTATAAGGAGATTGACATGGGACTATAGGATACTTCATACTTGGAGCATCCACTTACTCAATTCGTTGACTAATCGCTTATAAGGATACATAAGATATCCATTTTAAGTGAGATCATTTTTTTAGGATTTATATTACCGTGCTTTGTATGATTTAAATTGATTATGCTAAGATCATTTTTTGTCTGTGCAGGTGACCTTTTTGGATACTTAGATCATCAGGATAAGTTGAGGGATGAGCGATAAGGGGTTACAAGATATCTTCATGCGCATGTCTCCAGATCAGATGGCGAGATTCAGAGACATGGCGATCGGACATCTTTAAGCCGCTCTATTAGATCTACTTCGACGCGATTAGATGCTTCAGCTTCGAGCATACGAGGTCCACACTCTAGACTTGGGCCAGAGGAAGGGAGCGCTTCAGGATTAGGGAAATTTTGTAGAGATATGAAGGCAGTGAGCCCGCGATCGGCACATGATACAAGTGCTACTCCTCGCTCTCGTGGTGATTCCAGGGAGCGTGGCTCAGGTGGTTGCTGTGGGAGGCACGGACGCAGTGTCTCCGTCTCGTCGTTCTGCTGGAGTTGCATCACCTCTAGGATTTGTCACACTTGTGGGGACGTCTACTCCAGTTACTCCGGCTTTCGCTCAGTCGTCTACACGTGGCACCCCTATGGGTGCTACACCGATAGATACTACCCCAGTTGGTACACCGGATGTACAAGGGTCTCCTGGATATGCCCAGGAGTGTGGTTGCAAGTGGGAGAGGATCCATCTTAGACATACCCCAAAGAGAGATGCCTATCTTGTCGATGATAGTTCATGATCCATCATCATGAATGATGAGGGGAGGAGGATGATGGCTCGCATGAGAGAGTTGTGCCAATAATTTTTTTGGCATGTCTTAGATCATTGGAAAAACATACTAGAGGGGAGTAAGGACTACATAGTAGAATCCTTGCATAAGGAGTTTCCGATTCCAGCCACAGCAAATAGATTTTCTCGTGCTGGATGATGGACTACATGCATGCATATATGTCACACAGACGATCAGACGCACGTAAGGTATCAAAAATGGGGCTGCAAAGCCCAAATGGCTAGACGCGGACGACTGGCGCCAACTGAGGGAGGAGGCTACAGATTATCCAGGACGTTGGAGTCAGCAGCACGAGGCAGCGAGGGCACGACTAGAGACTGGAGTGGTCCATCATCTTAGGAGTGGCGGCCACATGACATATTTGGAGGACTTTTTAAGTTTTCTTTTATTTTACTTGCTTATTTTTTTGCAATATTCTTTGTACTGACAATCATGTTTCTAACAGTTAGTATTTTGTTTTCTTTGTAGCACTTCATTATAAATCACTATTCGACCGGCCTTGAGACTTGATATGCAGAGAGGCACGGTCTCACTGTATTGATCGACCGATTGTATAGACGCAGCGGCCCTGTAAGTCACTCATCTTTCTTGTCCGTAGTTACCATGTTTAATTAGAATGTATTATTGTATGATGAACTGATCTGTAGTTGTTTCTTTTTTTGCAAAGTCCGTTCGATGCTCATTTACGGCAGGACGAGCTTTCAAATGGTGAGGATGTATAGCTTGCCCTTGGATCCCTGGAGCTCACACACTCTTCTTTTTTGGTCGCTTGATCTGTGTAGACATTTTCTATGTAGTAGTGATATCTTGCTATGATTGTACCAGTCGCTTTCATTATACAATCATGTATTTATTTCATGTATCAGTGTTATGATTTAAGTACACTTTGTTTTTGTTTACACAAGCATTGTACACAGTGCAGAAACTATTTTGTATGGCCCAACCACCAAAAAAAAATTTCTATTACCGTCGCTATTAGCGTCGCAAAATTACCTGCACGCATCATTATTGGCGTCGTTATTAGCGCGCAGAGCGTCATTATCAGTGTCGGTATTTGTGTCGGTATCAGCGTGATACTGACGCAAATAGCGACGCTGATAATGTCACTAATATCGACTGTTCTATGGCACCGCCAATAAGGACGCTTTTTGCGATGACGGGGGCAAATTTTGTTATTTATATTTTTATCACTTTTAACGTCGGTATAAGGCATATATCTTGTAGTGTCCTTTTACTTTGCTAAACTTATGGATTTCTTTTAAATTATAATTTTAAAAAATATTTTGTAAGTATAATCCTATAAATTTTACTATATAAAATACCTCACAAGAGTCCCCAATTCAAGTTTGGAACTACCAAAAGATATCAAATCTCAAAGATTTCGGCTAAAAAGGAGGAGAAATCCATGAAATTGTCTCTACTATGTCCAAAGTAGAACACAAAAGAATACTATATTCTTGCACACATGGTAAACTCTCATTGGTCCTTTCCTTAATCTAGCGATTAACAAAAGTGTTATTTTTTATGCATTTTGAGTCCTATGTAAAATTTGGATTTTTTTCCAACTTATCCGATGCATGCAGATATCCTTCTTATTTGGAGACACCCTTGTGTTGTTTGTCCAAAATTGAATAATAGAGTGAACAACCTCTTCAATTAGGGGTGATTAGTTCTATGTTTGTAATGTACACATCAACACAATGTTTGTTCAAAGCCCTTGGTTGGATACCAAGGGCTTTAGCAATTCTCCTATCACTATTGGATTATTAGCAACCACGTGAAGTGTTGCTCTCTTTATTGCTAGTTTATTTGCACTTTCCACACCTTTGACCACGCTTAATTATGTATTGAGATTCTCTACAATTGCCTTCAAAATTAATTATCCAATTAGGGAACACTCTCTTCTTCACAATTCCTTGTAATTCCAAATATTGTAAAATCCTACCAAGAATTATTTATCGTCCTTCTCTCTATCAAAACTGCTACTAATGTTAAGGAAGTAATGTATACAGACAATGCAATACCATGATTGCTTCTATCAAAGCACTTTGAATATCCACTTGATGATCCCATGGACATGCATGGCTCAATTGAAATTTTTTCAATATCTCTAGATATACATAAATGAGACAAAGAACAAGCATGCTAGGGGGAGAGATAGAGATGGAGAGGATCAAGGGAGGCAAAGAGCCAAAGAGAGGGGGGTCAAGGCGAGAGAGAGAGAGAGAGAGAGAGAGAGAGGGGGGGGGGGGAGGGAGGAGATCAAAAGAGAGAGGGGTGAAAGATAGAGGATGACAATTGGTATGCCTAGGATAAGTAGAGCATGAATGTGGTAGTGTGTGTTAGTAATACTACAGCATGAACATGGTGGGGAGGAAGATAACACAAACTACCATGCACATACAAAATCTAGACTTGTGTAATTTTGCAAGTTTTGAAATTTGTTTTGCTGTCATTTTTAATATTGTAGTTGTGTTTAGCACCATTTTCCTTTTTCAAAAACACTATTAATGGGGACAACATAGCATACTTTCACCCAAAGATCTATATGGAGTATATGGCTCGATATAACAAATGTTGCATGGTCTATCATGAATATGGGCTAAAATTAGTTTTTAAAAAACTAATAATTATGAAATATAATGAGACCCGAATCAATAGCGAAGAGGTTGACTATGAGTATAAACATTTTAAACTAGCTCTTAGGATAAGCATGTCTAGTATCTTTGTGTGTGTGTGTGTGTGTGTGTGTGTGTGTGTGTGTGTGTGTGTGTGTGTGTGTGTGTGCACGTGCCAATTATCATGTTCCACACCACAAGTTGACAAATCACAAATGTTAGAAGCTACATATCTACTCTTAACCCAAAAAATAATTAGTAATGAAGTAATTGATGATACTGGATGATCTAACCATCATAAACATCACTACAACAAAAAGGTCTCTTACACACACTTTTAGACGCGATTTTTGAATTGAGAAAAAATCTTACGGGCACATCTATAAGCCCGTCTATTTGTGCATGTACCATTTCGCGTCTATAGTCTCATGTATAAGGAAATCCACACGCACCAATAGATGCGCTTTAGACGCGCATATACACGCATCAATAAACGGGCACACCAAAACCAAAAGTATTATTTATTTAATTTCTTTTGTGCATCTACAAGCGCGTCTACATGGAAATTAGACGGGCACATAGACACGTGCATAGACGCACTTTTACATGCGCCAGTAGACGTGACTGCAAAACTAAAAATCTCTTTTTTTTTAAAGATATTTAATTTTTTTTATTAATTTAAATTATATAGCGTGTGTATGGACGTGTGTACTCTGCATTCTAAACGCGAGTATAGACGTGCATTTTCTGCAATTTAGACGCGCAAATAGACGCGAAGCACAGAATTGGAAAAAAAAAACAGATACTCTCTGGTTTTTTTTTCCCCTCCCATATATCAAATTGTGCAGTTGGAAAAAACACAATGGATCTAAAGGCACAAGAATTGAAAATAAAAATCCATGTATTCATTATATATAAAACGCTTTTACATGGGGAGTTTAAGTTCTTGCGACCTAAAGCGTAGCCACAAGCAGTAGACTCAAAGATGGATAATAGAAAAACAAGGAAAAAAGGCCATAGAGGAGGTATGGTGCTCCTCTACGAATCTGAAGAAGAAACATCTTCGCTAGCACCACTATCGCTACTAGCATCGCTATCCCCCTCCTCGCTATACTCCACATCAGGGTTCGCCTAATCACACAAAAAATCAAGGTTGCTTACGTACAATTGCAAAGAAAAAGTTATAATTAGCCATACTTTTAATAGGAAAGTAAGAAAAACATACATTCTCTGGTTGTCGAATCCTCATAGCCCGGTTGTATTGCTCCTCAGTGATGAGACCCTCCTCATAGAAGTGAAGCCATGTGGCTGCGCGGTTATGGCCTCAATGGTAACCTACCTCTCTAGGAGTAGGTATCCTACCAATGATAGTAGTCTGCAAAACAATTATGATATATACAAATAATTATGAGACACAATGTATTAGAATAAATTATATAAAGAATTAAAAAAATATAAATTTTAAAAAACTAAAAATCAAAATATACTTACAAACTCTGCCTCCCACGACTCTCTACCGCCCGATCCGTAATGTGACAATCCCATGGTTTCCATTTGGATGCATCACGCCTCTACGTGGTGCTGGCGACTCTTCACTTTCTCTGTTGCTTTCTTCTTGGCTTTCTTCCACTCTATGCGGTGGCACATAGGTGGTTGGCTATAGGCTCCACGTCCCTTATCTTGTCTTTGCAGTGACTCCTTGGCGCGTATCATGAGGTGGGATCTTTTGTTGTGAAGCAAATCCCTCACTTTTGTGCGTCCCCAATCATCCGAGAATCGCTGACCCTCAGGATTTGGGTACCTCCTATGGACTGCCCTCAACACCTCCTTCCACAAGCTGCTTTTCTGATTCTTGAAGTAAACGAAACAATCTTTATACGTCGCATGCACGACGCTCCTCATGTACACCATTACATCCCTTCCTTCATCATCATGGAAGATGCCACCAGTATCTGTAACTCTATAGTATTGGCATACAGACTCCTCTACGTGATCTTTTGGTGAGGGTGATCACTCGACACCTCCTAGGCAACCCCCACACAAGCCTCGTCCTCCCCCTCGACTCTCCCTCCTCCCTCTCTGTTGACTACCCTCTACCTCGTTGGATGCACGTGCTTCTGTAAATGCACGTGCGTCGAGACTGACGCTTGTGTTTCAGCCGATGCATGTACAAGCGCTGCACGTAGAGTACCTGCAATTGGAGTTTGGACATTTGGTATTTGGGAAGCAGTGCCAGGCAAAGACGTCAAAGGCATTCCAGACATGACGATGAACACCTCGTTTGCTGTGGGAGAGTGGCCAAGGTGTCTAGTCATCTCTCCCATGAAGTCTTCCTTACTAGGAAAATCTCCAAAAAAAGCATTGACCCCTCTACTAAACAAGCCCAATGTACCATTCATGTACTCCAAATCTGGGTCATTGCTAGATGAACCAGGATATGACATCTGCAAATAAAACACAGGAATAAGATAAATTTGCTAAACTGCAATATTATGTTAACTGTACTATTGTGTAACATGTTCGTACAATTCCAAAAATAAAAACTTATTTTTTTATCTAAGCTGGTGCGTGTATATTCTCGTCTGAGATGCAGCATAGACGTGCTCTCTGATGCTTCCCTAAAGTCAAACCTTTTGGGCAGAGCGTGTGTATATTCGCGTCTGAGATGCAAAATAGATGCGCTCTGAGACGCTTCCCAGAAAGTCAAAGCTTCTAGACGGAGTGCGTGTATATTCGCGTTTGAGATGCAGAATAAACGCGCTCTCAGACGCGTTTCTAAAGTCAAAGCTTCTTAGCAGAGCGCGTGTATTCTCGCGTTTGAGATGCAGAATACACGCGCTTGGAGACGCAATTGCAAACGCGATAACAGCAAACATATCTGTGCGTCTATGACTGCGTCTGAACTGGAATCTACACGCATTGTCAAACGCGCTAAGTCGGCCGCTCTGTGGTAGCCGACAACTGCTATCCATTATTTATTTGTGATATAAAAACTTCAATCATAGATCCTAATACAGAAAGAGAGAGAGAGAGAGAGAGATAGAGAGAGAGAGAGAGAGAGAGAGAGAGAGAGAGAGGACTCACCTTGGGTCTTTGGTGTGGACGAGTGGTGGCGCTGCTTCCTTTCCCTTCTTCCTCTCCTTGGTGAGTTGTTCTCCCTTGATGCTTGCTGCTTATTGTCTCCTCTCTTTGCCTCTTGTTCCTCTTGTTCTCCTCTCTTTTATTCTCTCTTTCTTCCTCTCCTTGGCTTTCTTCTCTTTAGCTATCTTCTTTCCCTTCTTGTCTCTTTGAAGTGAAAGAAGAGGTGAGTCATGATGAGACTAGTGGAGGTAGACTGCATGTCAGTTGAACTCGAGCTCCAGAACGTGCAAAAAATGCAAGAAAGGCACAATTTGAAAAGAAATCTCTTGTATCATTTGAATTTTGACGATTGCGTCTATTTTTGCATGTATATGCGCGTCTAAGTTTTCGTAAACGTGCTAATAGACGCGAAGTTAGACACACAGATAGATGCAGACTTCAATGCGCAGCTAGACGCAGGCATAGACGCACATTTAGAGCGCTTGCGTTTTTATCATAAGTTTTTGTATTTAAGATAAGTTTTGATAGTAAGTTCTTATCATAAGTTTTTATGTATTTATGATAAGTTTTGTGTATTTAAAATTGAATATCTTAGAATAATTAATACGCCTTGAAGTTTTTATGTAAACGTATTAATAACAAATTTTATGTTGTCATGAATTATCTGTTCACAGAACCATCTGCATTGTGATTCACCTTATAAACCCACTTACAGCCAATTGCATTCTTACCTTTAGGCAAAGGCACCAATTCCCATGTAGCATTTGCTTCCAAGGCATCCATTTCTTCATCCATGGCTTTCTTCCATTTTTCTTTTCCCATGGCTTGCTCAAAAGAAGTGGATTCTAGTTCTTGTATCACTTTGACCATATAGGCATAGTGAATGGTTGTAAATCCATCATATTTCAGCCTATCCACAGGATACCTAGCTTTGGTAGACCTGCGCAAAGTAGGTTCACTCCCAAGTGCTCTCAAAACATCCCTGGTCTTCCTTACTCCAGGTGTGACAATAGAAGGAATACCCAACTCATCATCAATACTCTGTTCTGAGCCACTGGATTCACCATCCACATAAGAGTGACCTGCATTCACATCAAACATGGGCTAATCTACCTTCTCTTTTCCTTTTCGTGATACCTGAATACCACTATTTGCATTGCTTTGAGAAGATTCTCATGATCTCAATCTGCCTGTCCATGGCGAAAAATGTGAACCACTACTAGACGACGTTCCAGGTCCACTAATATTTTGTGACTGCTGCTGTGAATTCTGTGCAGCATTACCATTTTGTGCATCATCAATCACATTTACTGGTTTATACCAGCTACTCATCTCATCAAAAACAATATCTCTGCTCACTGTAAACTTACAGTAGAAGGGTTATAGCATCTATACACTTTCTGCTGCAGAGAGTAACCAATAAAGATGCACTTCTCAGCTTTTGGATCCAACTTGGATCTCAACTCATCTAGCACATGAACATAGGCAATGCAACCAAAAATCTTCAAATGAGAAATATCTGGTTTCCTACCAGTATACCTCTCCTCTGGAGTCATCCCATGTATTGCTGCAGTGGGAGTCCTGTTCATTATGTAGACTACTGTAGCAACTGCTTCAGCCCAGTAAAAATCTGGCAAGTCTTTTTTGTTGAGCATGGCACGAGATACCTCTCTAATATGCCTGTTTTTCCTTTCTACAGTTCCATTTTATTGTGGGGTATAACTGCATGAATATTGCTGCTTTATGCCATGCTCCTGCAGGAACCTTGCAAACTCATTTGAGAGGTACTCTCCCCCTCCCTCTGATCTTAGGCATTTTATTTGCAGGCCTGTTTCTTTTTCAACTATAGCTTTAAAAGTTTTGAAATGCCCAAAAACTTCACTTTTCTTTTTCATAGAATACACCCAAACTTTTCTATTATAGTCATCAATAAAAGTGACAAAATAATGATAGCCTCCAAGAGATGCAGCTTTAGTAGTCCACACATCAAAGTGGATTAATTCCAATGGCTTCTTACTCTCTTGAACATGTCTAGGAAATGGTTTCCTTGCCTGTTTTCCAAATTGGCAGGCTTCACATACCTTATGCATTTCTACAACCTTGAATTTAGGCAATCTTGTAACAATATTTTGGGCCTGCATTGATTTAAATCGTTGTACATTAACATGACCAATGCGTTTATGCCAAATATCAATATCTGCAACTACACCGGTCCCATGTGCAAACATTACTGCACTCATTTCAGACATGTCTGCATCCAACGTAAACATTTTGCCCTTCTTCTTTCCTTTTGCTATCAAGCGACCTTTATTTTTTATATCCTCAACAAAGCATCCATGAGGATTAAATCTAACTTGCAAGCCCTGCTCAACCATTTGACCAACAAAAACCAGATTCTTGGTGATATTCAGGACATGAAATACATCGGACATATTTCTTTTTCCTATCCTGCATATACAAATGAATTTTTTCAATCTGCACAATAGGATGTGCAATATCATCACCAGTCTCCACAAATCCTGGTTTTTCCATTTTCCTTGCATCCTCCATCCATTCTGCATGACCTATCATGTGGTTTGATGCACCTGAGTCAACATACCATACATCGTTGCTTTCTTCCGCACCTGTCACAGAATTGTTCATGTGCTGCACCATAAACAAATGCTCATTTCTGTCATCACCATGTCTATTAGAAGATGCATAATTCCCTTGTTGCAATTTTCCATTCATGATGTCATTCTGCTTTTTATAGCAGTCTTTAGCCATATGACCCATTTTACCACAGTAGTAGCATTCAACATTGCTGTTTGCATTTTGGCCTCTTTGCCATCCACCACGACCTCTTTGGCTCCCCTTGCCTCTAGAGTTACCACGTCCTCCTCCATAGGACTGGTTTTCTTGAGTTTGCTGCATATTTTGATTTCTACCACGGCCTCCAGATCGCCTCCTCTACCTCTGCCTCTACCTCTTCCAGGATTTGAGTAGAAGACATCTTCTTTTGAAGTTTCTCCTGAAGAAAATACACCACTATTTCTCTGCTCCTCAGAAATTAGAAGAGCAATCAACTCCTCAAAATCAGGAAATCTATCACGAACGAAAATGGATGTTCGGAACTGTGCATAATCCTTTCCTAGACCATTCAAGGTCACATAAACTAAATCGTCATCTTCCACTGGCAACCCAAAGAAAGCAAGTGCATCTGCAATCTTCTTCACCTTCATGTGGTAGTCATTGATGCTCATATTTTCTCTTTGCACATTATGCAACTCTTGCTTGAGCTGCATTTTCCTGGCTTGCGTATTTGTGCTATACATCATTGTTTACAAAGTATCCCATGCCTCCTTTGGCGTACTTGCATCTTGAATATGCACAATCATAGAGTCTGAAATACTGATAGACAGCCAGTACATAACTTTCCTGGCTCTCTCATACCATGCTTTAAATGCCTGCATTTGCTGTTGATTGGGAACATCATGAAGAACTGGTTCTTCTTCATTTTCTGCAACAAATTCCCAATATCCTTTTCCCATAAGGAAATTCGTCATTCTAAACTTCCATGCTTGGAAGTTGTTCTTGTCAAGCTTTTCAGTGACAATCTGTGAAAGAGAATCAGACGCCATTACAAAACACTGTAAAAAATTCTGTCACTGCAAAGAACACAGCTTCAGCCTCACAAGGGCAAATCTGCAAAACTGACGAAAGTGATATTTGACCACACAGTCACTTCCTAGTGACGATTTTGCATCAACAGGTAACAAGAATGATTCTGTAACTCCCAATGTCTCTGCACATAGGCATACGATGCAATTTCTACAGTAACTTTTCACCGACCTGTAAAACAGTGGTCGCAAATCCCTCTCCCGCAGCATATACTGTCCTCTTGCTTCACCGTGAAGGGTGTCTCAACCTGAGACAATGCACTCTTGCACTTTCCGGCTGTGCTACCTGTAGAGACTTGCTCCCAAAACAGAAAAATGAAAGCAACACTGGTCCTCTTACCAGAAACACTGTGAACTTGGTTTGCTTTCTTGAGCTCATTACCACGAACAAGGCTCTGATACCATGTCAAGATTGTGGGAGAGAAGGAAGGAGTCTCACTTGTAGCTTTCTTGCTTGCACAATGGGGGAATACACACAAAGGTGGAGGCTGAAAATAGTTTTCCTCTTCTTAGTTGTGTAAGCCAAAAAAAACTCAAGTACATAGAAATAGAAGAACCCTATATATGGGTCTCAAACCAAACTCAACTAACTAAGGTGGCATACTAACTGAGCCACGAACTAGAGTAGATAAGGATAGCTGTCATCTAGCTATTATTCATGGACGGTGTACCAACCTCATCTGCAAAACTGACAAGTCGGTGACATAAATGCACAACGGTCACCCTGGCATATCATGAGTGGAACCGAGAAAAATCACCAGTATTCATTGTTTTAAACACTAAGATTGCTAGTCTATGTTTGAAATATATATCAACGTTCATGGAACTCCCTTTTGTGGTTGAGCAAGATGCGGTGCCACATCCTCTGATGCTTCCTCTCGGGCATCGAGAGGCTGCAAAACGTCGACACGAGAAAGCAGAGTCTTCAAGAAGAGTGGAGACTAATGACCATGATAGTAGCCCTCATGAAATGCCCCATCAAGTTGTAGAGGATGAGATTTTGGACAACATGGTACACGATCTATTTTCACAACCGATTTGAGGAGAAGGTCACTCTACGAAGCCAGATGACCCACTATACGTAGCGCCATCTACTCCATTGTATGAAGGTTGTACATACTCCGTTCTTCGTGTGTTCCTCGAGATACTTAACTTGCAAACAATTTATGGATGGAGTAATGTCAGTTTGAATGCGTTATTGAAGTAGGTATCAATTCAATTTGACATATGAATCATAATATTAATTGTTCTATTTTGAAATCAGACACAAATATATGTTGGTGGTTTTTAACTTACTTTTAAAAATATATGTAGGTTATTATCACAAATGCTTCCAAAAGGAAACAATTTGCCAACTAAGAGAAAGCAAGCAAGACATTACTTGATATCTCTGGGAGGCCCCGATTATGTCAAGATCCATGCATGTGTCAATGATTGTGTCTTATTTTGTGGGATTCATGAGTTCGCACGAGAGTGTCCTGTTTGCGGTGAATCAAGATACGAAGTGGAGATGAAGTCAATGGATGTGCCTTGTAAGGTTTTGCGACATTTTCTGATTATTCCACGTATTCAACTTATGTTCAAGTGTAAGTCTATTGGAAAGCTCATATCATGGCATGCTAGTCATCGTTCAAGTGATGGAAAATGGAGGATCCCTACAGACACACCGGCATGGCAACATATAGACAATTTGTGGCCCATTTTCAAAGAGAACCAAGATATTTGAAATTTGGTTTAGGTATGGATGGAATTAATCCATTTGGCATCAAAAGCACATCATGCAGTGTATGGCTATTGATATTGGTGAACTATAATATTCCTCCATCCATGGCAATTAAAAAGAGACATGTAATGTTGTCCCTTTTGATTCCTGGAAAGCACAAGGTAAAAAACATGGACGTTTACTTAGAGCCTTTGATTGAAGAGTTAGAAATGTTATGGGAAGGTATTGAGGTGCAAGATACAAGCGCATCTGCATCCTCTAGAGATTTCACTTTGAAGGCCATGTTGTTGTGGACCATGTATGACTTTCCAAGATATGGAGAGTGTTCAGGTACATGTATATAACTCTATATTTAAAATTCAAGACTTGAATCAATTGCATGTTATTAATTCACTTGTTTATTCAGGTTTAACCACATCAGGATATCATGCATGTCCTATTTGCGGTCCCTCTCTAGTTTCCTCTAGGCCGGCACGTTTAAAGAATGTTATCTATGACAATCATCATCGATTTCTTCCTATTCACCATCCCAAATATGTTCTCCCTATTAATGGAATGACTCCACAATCTCTAACCATTCGAGATTGGAAGGAGAGATGGATTAATGCCGACAGCCACCCTCCACTCGGCATGAGTCAGTAAGAAGTATATTTCTCTCGATTGACTTTAAAGTATTTTGCATGATGAATTGTTTACATAATATATTGTTTGTTTGTTAGGTTCTCTATATTTTTTCGTCTTTCATATTGGACTGAACTCAAGATCAATCACCTGTTGGATCCCATGCACATATTCAAAAATGTTGTATCTACATTATGGGATCACTTGATAGAGGCTCCTGATTCAATCAATGTAAGGGAGGATTTACGTAACATTGGTTGCATGAGACGAGCCTGGCCACACATTGGACCCAGAGGAAATATTGAGCTACCCCATGCACCTTGGATGCTGTCAAAGAACAAGGAAAAAATAGTGAAGGAACATATATGTAGCTTTCGAACACCCACAGGATGTATAAGATGTCTCAAGGGAGCCTTTATAAAGAAAAAGAAAAGAGGTGTGGAGCAACTATCTGGTTTGAAGTCCCACGATTGGTACAAAATGATTCAAGTAAGGGTATCTCTAACCATGAATATAGTAATTAGTGGAGTAACTACATGTAACTTTGGGGTATAATGACTTTTTCCTCAACTAATCAATTGATCTATGAATATAATTTACATTCAATTCGTACTTCCTACTAGCATATCCCATTGTGTATCCAAAGATGTACGTGATATCATTTACAAGATGGGAGAGCTTGTGAGGTGTGTATACATTGTATTTTTTCATTATATACTGCATACATCATGTAGTGAACCTCTTTGAATTTCTACACAAAAATAAACAATTGTCAAATACATCCTGACAGATACGTGAGCTCGAAGGAATTTGATCTAAACACATTGCAAGATGCTCGAGTATTATTTGTTGAGGTGGTTTGTTTGGTGGAGGAAATTTTTCCTTGCTCCATTTTGAATACTCAATTATATTTACTGGTACATTTGATTGATGAGATCGCACTTTGTGGGGCAATTCATGCAAGGTGGATGTTTTTTCTTGAGCACTTCATGAAAACCTTGAAAGATTTTGTGAGGCAAAAAGCACGGCCTGAGGAAAGCATGGCTGAGGGTTGGTTAGTGCAATCATCCCTTGTTTATATCTCTGCATATCTTGCTGAAGTGGACCCCTCTCAACCACGACTATGGAAAGATGATGAAGACTTGAGAATGACCTCTATAATACGTCAAGGAAAAGGAATGAGTAAAGTGCTAACAAAAGAAGAACTTAGTAAGTTAAATAGTTTTTGTGTGCTCAATAGTGATGTAATGAGCAAATGGGTGACACTATATAATGAAGCAAGGGCAAGAAGAAAAAGTGAAAGACAAGCATTTCGCACCGGGATATGGACGTAATGTCTCATTTCCAAATCATCTAAATGCGCTCCCACGTCATATTGATATAGATCGGTTACATGAGGAAATGGAGAGAATGAAAAAAGATGAGAAAATTAATATATCTCAAGAAGAGTGGGAATACGCACGAGGTTGCTTATCAAAGGTGAGACATAGTATCAATTAATTTGTTTCTAGTTATATTTTATATAATAAATTGACATGTTTGATCTTAATCCTTTACTACTAGTGCACATTATTCAATGCTATTTGGTGTGAGGGTAAATATCTTCGAACTCAACGTATAGATAAAAAGAGAAATACCCAAGATTGTGGTGTCCTTGCTCACTTCGAGGATGCCAATGATACCATGGAAGGTTATTGTGGTTTGATCCAAGATATTCTAAAGCTTGACTTCAAACGATTCTTTATATATGTACTAGATGTGAAGTGGTTTAAAGAAGTGGTAACAAATGGTGAGCATTGCACAATCAAACGTCATCCAAGTAGTTTTGTAATCATTGACTCTACAAAATTTCACCAAAACAAGAATGACACATTAGTTCTACCTCAACTATGCAAGCAGGTATATATGTAAAAGCTAATTTTTTTATATGTATACATGTGATATATATACACAATATAATAAGTATTTAAGTTTTTTGCTTTTGTTTTTCAAATACAGATTGTGTATCATCCAATGGTAAATAATAACCGATGGTGGTATGTCATCCCTATATCTAATCATTCAAAACCAATATATGATAATATTACCGACATAGAAATAGCAGATGACAATCCAACAATTAATGATGATGTACATGATGATACCATAATGGATTATATGCGTGATATAGTACAAGATGAACCTCGCGAGGATGTTCAAGGAAACGCAAAAGAGGACAATAATGTGGTTGATGATGATGAAGTTATTGAGCAATATAGCAACACATCTGATAGTGGGATAGACTTATTTGTTTCGTTACCTCTTGGTAACATAGACCTAGAAGTAGATAGTTTAGCAAGGGCTGATCTCATTGAAGATGAGATGGATCATTCATTGTAACATACTTAATTCGCTTAATGATTCAATGTGTATTCTTAATTCTATGGAAAATATCATACGCACATGTGCATACTCAAGAATCAATAGACAAGTTTAAAGCTAAATTGAATTTTTCATAATAAAAAGGAAGTATTTTTTATCATCTTCAAGTAGATAAATTACGAGATACATGCAATGCTTGCTACTAATTGTATAATAAGGTTTGTGTCGCTTGCCGCTAATTACTTATATCAAGCTTGTCAAGTGGAGGAACTGCCATTCATTAGAGAGCAATGCAAAAATAATTATTAACTCTGGTTTTTTTAATTATATTAAGTTCAATTTCAGGTGGTTAAATAATTACGCGTCTGAAAACACTTCTATATTCGCGTCTATGTGCGTGAATATATAGACGCAAAATTCGCGTCTATTTACACGCTCTTTTACACGCGCATATAGATGCAATGATAGACGCGCTCGACTTTGCGCGTCTATGACTCGTTTCTGTTGTGTTGCATAAGAGTAAAAATTTTAAGCTTATTTTTAAAAAGCATATAAGTTTATAATCGAAGTAGTAGTGCAAGTGTGCGAGACTTTACACATAAACTATCAAGTTGTTCCCTTCTTAGTTTAGAGAGTATTGGATTCACCAAATGATGACAATTATTGGCACACCTAACAATAGAGAGAGGGCAATCCATCTATAAATTATAAGTAACTTGCTATTGTGTTCCACAAGATCTTATCACCATCGTAACATGTTAGGAGTAAGTCAGTAATATTATAATAAGCAGAAGGACAAGTCATGTCACATGTCTATGCAGGTCACACTAGTGCATATATGGTTATTAATGCTCATTAATACATAAGTGGGCTATACACAGATACCCATGTGAGAAAGTTAACTCCATTAAGTAGGTGTATATACTAAATATGAATTTAGAAGAAGGATGACCATTGTTATCCAAGTAAGCACTAAGAAACCTAACAATTGTAAAACTACAATAAAGCAAGTGCAAGGCTTGGGTCTACACCATAAACTACATATCCAATATGGTATTGAAATATTGCATACTATTCATGTTATTATTATCGTATTGAAAAAATATATATTGCATACTAGGTTAGTTGATGTCAACCATAACTCATGCATGGCTAACTAATACAATTAGCCCACAATCTATACAGAGTAATGAGAATAAGAAATTATATAAGATTCTAAACATTAATGCACCTGATAGTAGGTCAATGGAGTTATAGATCATCTATTAAAGTAAGAGGTAAGTCTTGTGTGTTTGTTTGTGTGTGTGTGTGTGTGTGTGTGTGTGTGTGTGTAGCATTCAAATGGTGAAATGGTGGTGTTACAACTTAGACAATGGTGCTAAAATTTAGCATCCATGATTGCATGCTGAATTGAAGGGCGAGTAAACTGATATTCTCAAACCATTTTGATGTTTCTTTTTTTGAAAAAATAA